>NW_026705538.1:0-612297 GCF_029867415.1 Vicia villosa
CCTTACAGAGATTATGCAAGACGTCTGTTGACTTTCTTCAACAAGGTTGAATTGCATCATATACCTCGAGATCAGAATCGAATGGCAGACGCCTTGGCTACTTTATCTTCCATGTTCAAAGTCAATCATTGGAACGATATGCCTACAGTTAGAATTACGCGCCTTGAAAGGCCCGCCTATGTGTTTGCAACTGAAGCAGTCATCGATGATAAACCGTGGTTCCACGACATCAAACGCTTCCTTCAAACTCAAGAGTACCCGCTTGGGGCATCAAACAAAGACAAGAAGACTCTAAGGAGACTTTCTGGCAGTTTTTTCCGGAACGGAGACGTGCTATACAAAAGAAACTTCGATATGGTTTTGCTCAGATGCGTGGATAGACACGAAGCAGACGTGTTAATGCATGAAGTGCATGAAGGGTCCTTTGGAACTCATTCAAATGGGCATGCAATGTCCAAGAAGATCTTAAGAGCAGGATACTATTGGTTGACAATGGAATCAGACTGTTACAAACACGTGAAGAGATGTCACAAGTGCCAGATCTATGCAGATAAGATCCATGTGCCACCGACTCTACTCAACGTTCTCTCGTCTCCATGGCCTTTTTCCATGTGGGGTATCGACATGATTGGAATGATCGAACCAAAAGCTTCAAACGGTCATCGTTTCATCTTGGTAGCAATTGATTACTTCACCAAATGGGTCGAAGCAGCATCTTACGCCAATGTTACAAGACAAGTGGTTGTGAGGTTTATCAAGAACAACATCATTTGCCGATATGGTATTCCCAGCAAGATCATTACTGACAATGGTTCAAACTTGAATAACAAAATGATGAAAGAATTATGTGAGGAATTCAAGATTGAGCATCATAACTCTTCTCCTTACAGGCCAAAAATGAACGGCGCCGTCGAAGCTGCCAACAAAAACATTAAGAAGATCATCCAGAAAATGGTCGTCACTTACAAAGACTGGCATGAAATGCTGCCATTTGCTTTACATGGGTACCGTACTTCAGTACGTACTTCAACAGGGGCAACTCCCTTTTCTCTAGTATACGGCATGGAAGCTGTGCTCCCCGTAGAAGTTGAAATACCATCAATGAGAGTCCTCATGGAAACTAAGTTATCAGAGGATGAATGGTGTCAAAACAGATACGATCAGTTGAACTTAATCGAAGAAAAACGTATGACTGCTCTATGCCATGGACAGTTATACCAAGCAAGGATGAAACAAGCCTTCAACAAAAAGGTTCGACCTCGTGAATTTCGAGAAGGCGACCTCGTGCTTAAAAAGATCTTGTCTTTTCAACCAGATTCTAGGGGCAAATGGTCTCCTAATTACGAAGGCCCGTACGTTGTCAAAAGAACATTTTCTGGCGGCGCCATGACTCTTGCAACCATGGATGGTGATGAACTCCCATATCCTGTGAATGCTGATGCAGTCAAGAAATACTTTGTCTAAAAAATACAAAAGAACAGCTCGGTAAGTCGAAAACCCGCAAAGGGCGACTTAGGCAAAAATGAGCGTCTCGGTGGACTGAAAACCCGAAAGGGCGGTCCAGGCAAAAATTAGAGACAATAAACAGAAAAAAATTCATCCTGGTAGATTGAAAACCTGAAAAGGCAATCTAGGCAAAAATTAGGGATTTACGACAAAGTAACTGCATCAGTCCATACTTCGTCACCTGAATCGTCTTTTCCATCAAAGGATCTTCAATCAAATCATCGCCAATCTGAAGCGACAAACACAGTTGGAACTCAAAGTTGTTAAGGGGATAGTGGTTATTGCTTTCAATGTAGCCTTTTCCGCATAATTACCATTTCCAACTTTTGTAAATACTCTATGGAATCACGCCTTTAGCTGATCACCATCCTATTAAATAAATTTGAGCCTTGTGCCCATTTGTTTGCAATCTTTAATTTCTTTTAGCTTGCAAAATGACGCTTTAATTGTGTTATTCACTTTTGAAAAAAAAAAGAAAAAAAAGTTTTAAATGAATTTACTTTTCTTTTTCAAAATAAAAGCGAAATTTTCCTTTGAGTTGTGAACAACGGAAGGAACATCAGCAGTCGTCTCCATAGGATGAACAAAAGGATTCTCCCTGAAAATTGTCGAGACAACGGTATTCTTGTCCCAAAAAAGAATTCTTGAAGCAATTACCCCTCAAGGTGAAGAAGCTCTTCTATCCCCAGTGAAGAAGCTCTCCTATCCCCAGTGACGAAGATTTTCCATCTCCAGTGAAGAAGTTCTTCCCTCTCAATAAGAAAAGATGCTCATCTTCCCCAGAGAAGTTTAAAACACGCAACACCATTCATCACCCGTGTTATCTACACCGTGTTGAAGAACATTTGCCAAGTATCTGGTTGTATTGCGACGTCGGTCCCTCTCCAGTATATACTCTTTTGTCTGTCAGTCTCGTCAGCATGCATGCTACATTCATGACATTCATCATTCATACATATTTGCATCATTTATGCATTCTTGCATTTTTCAATGTTTGCTTTAAAATCACTTGTTTAGGATATATTTATCCTCAAAAAGAAGAAAAAAAGAGAGAAAAAAAGAAAAAAATGAAGCAGGTATGGGCGTGTCATCTCTCCAATAGATTGTCACTCATAAGCAGAAAAGAACATCTTCTTTCTCCAGTTCCCCACTGAGATCATTCCTCGTGGAAGAAGGTTGCTTTAGTTTCTCCTTTCAAAAACAAAGGAGGAGATCCCCAGTTGAGTTCATTCCTCATGGGTGCAAAGTCTTGTTTGACTATTTCTTTCCAATTCATTCTTGGTTAGAACCCTGTCTTTACCAAAGATTCAAGTTCCGATTCCTCAAACAGAGTCGTGAAAAACAGACAATAAGCAATAGCCTCATCATCTGAGCAGCTTATGTCTCTTTCAAAAGCTTTTTCCTCTCTAGGAAATCAATCATGAAGACCATTTGACAATCAGGGCCTTATTGCTGTTCACAAGGCTGAATAACCAGTAATTTCCCTAGCAAAGTCTCCAGGATCATTTTATCACTTGGCTGATAATTGATCATGTCTTCAAAACCGCTATCACGAGGCTGGTAGTCGGTAATCCTTTTGTTCTGGTTATATTATTTAACATGTTTATCACCCTGCTGATATTCGGTAATATTAACCGAACCTTTGAAACTCTCTTTACCATGACAAGTCTATCACCATGCTGGTAGTCGGTAACACAGTTTCATACCTTTCACCTTCGCATTATTAAACAAGTCTATCCCTGTGTTGATAGTCAATAATGTCGATAGGTAAGCTTTTCTTACAAAGCTATCATTCCCCGGTGAAGCGTACACTTGCTTCCCCGAAAAGAAAGAAAACGGATTCTCTTCCTAAAACGGATTGAGACATCCTTCCCAATCTCTTTTCCCCAGCGGAGTCAGTTTTGATATCCCTCGGTAAAGATATCCTTGCATCATTCGCAATTTTGGTATCTTAGGTCCAAAATTTGCGTCTTCTGATATTTAAGTCTCTTCCACCCTATCAAAACGAAGATTTTCAATCTTCATGTCTCAGGTTGAAGAAACTTAAATAGGGGCATCTGTCATACCCCAATTTTTGACCTAAGATACCACCTCATATCATTTGCATATGCATCATTTTCATCTCTAACAAATTGCATAGCTTGTGTTTGTTACTTGTGCTCAGCAGGGTTTAATCAAGAGATCACTCATCAGTGCAAGAAACAATCAATTAGGGTTTTGTTCTCCCTTCATCTCAAAAGAACTATCTTCATCAACAATCAACATTTGGTCCTCAGAGATTTATTTCAACAAGCTCAACAGCTTTGAATCGACTGAATTAGGGTTTTGACTGAAGACAGCACACTCCTGACTTTTGCTCAGAATTTGACCTAATGGCTTGGGACATGATATCAAGACCTCAAGTGCATCATTTTGACCTAATCCATTGGCTCATAACATCTTCTACACAAAGATTGATCAGACAAATCCTCAGATCAGGGTTTTAAACTATCAGGGACTGAAATCAGGGATCACATTTGGGAAACCCTAAAAACCCCCAGGAAGTCAATCAAAGGTTTCAATCATCCTCAAATAATCCCTATGACAATATACAATGGAAATTACATCTCAATTCAAGACCTACAGGCATCAATTTCATCAGGTCGACAATTAGGGTTTTTGACCTAATTCACTGAGCAACTGACTTTTTAATCAGGACATGGTGCCACAACTCAAATCATGGTTCAATATCCTCTAATACCTCAATATGATCCATTCATACTATTCATTTGATGAGGATAGCCTGTTTCACTTGAAATCTCAAGAAACGCGATTCGTTTGAAAAAGTCAACTGTACAAGATCACCATTGACTTTTGGGGAATTTTTGTCAACCATGACTTTTGAAGTTTTGAATCATCAATATATGATATGAGAAGTCATTTGATCAAGGAAAATCAAGAAAATCAATCAAGAATCAAAAGTCAAAAGTTTGACTTTTCATACTTAGAAAAATTTCTAAGTGTTTTTCAATGGTTTTTTCCAAACTTTGGAAGGGAATTTCTCAAAATTTCACCTACAAACTGAAAAAAACTTCCAACATGAAAGTTGTAGATTTTGATCCAATAAACAACTTTGACACATATAATTTTTTTCCATAAGATCAACCATTTAAGAGATATGGTGCTTCAAAGTTGGTACTTTTTGAAAACTTCACTTGAAATCTCATTTTTCTCAAAATTCATGGATCTTTTTCACCCATTTCCTTAAAGGTCTTGAAGAAACTTTCAACTAGGGTTTTGAAGTATGCAACATGAGCTTTCCAAAATGTCCAAGAGCATGAAAAAATATGGAGTGTAGCTATGGTTTTGAATTATGCATTTAGTGATCATTTTCACTTGAATTTTCACCATTTTTCACTAAGTTTCAAGACTACATGACCTATAATTCAAGTGATGACACACCAAAGCAATGATTGAGAGATATTTTCTGGTTTAAGATCAGATAGGAAAGAGATAAGAAGCTTGGCCAAAATAACCATGGTTTAGTTACTTTAACCATTTGCATTTAATGTGAAAGATTCCATTTTATCTCTTAAGCCAAATCATCATTCTTGAAGCAACTTGCAAGAGCTCTTCATTCAGAATCCTTGGCCTATAAATAGAGGTTCAAATCACTCTTCAATTCACACCAAAACCTCACAATTATAGGTTTTCTCTCTTCTTTCTTGAATTACAAGTCATGTGTTTCAAAGTGAGGTAGAAAACTCAACCTCCAAATCCTTGAAGTTCTGGCCAAAGTGATGATTCCAACAACTTCTAAACATCAATTAGGAAGTGTTTGAACCACTCACACACCCCAAATCACCCCAAAACTCAGAATCATCATCTCACCTCCATATGAACATGAAATGAACCTTATCATGCCAATTTTCATTCAGGCTCAATTCTGTCCAAACTATCACTTCTAACATCATCCATATATCACATATGAACTATCCAATCCATCACATATAGCCAATAACCTCAGAATCATCAAATTCGATTCACTCTTGAAGCTTATGCAGGTCGGGTACCATGACCATGCCCAGATGAATTCAGATGGTTCCAAGCATCCAGACACCTTCCATAAGGTCCATTGAAGCTATCCAGATCATCAAACAACTTCTGTAACACCTCTATTGCAGAATTCGATTCTCAGTTGGCCGTTTTTGAAGGTAAGCTCTCTTGAACTTCAAACTCATACATACATGCATCATAAATGAAAAATTGAGTTGCTATCTTGTTTCTGCACTATCACTGATCAATAGCCCTCAATCAATTTCACAATTCATCAATTATACACGATTTCAGATTGAAACTCAGAATTAGGGTTCTTAGTGTTCATCACAAAATTGATCACCTTAGAGCAAAAATAAATGAATTATGAGATCATCATCATGTTCCTCGTCCAAAACCGAGTGAGATAGACTATCTACTTGATCAATTTGGTTCAGTTTTCAGAAAATTCAAATTCAAAATGGGATTGTGTTCTTGGCGCGTTTTTTGGTTCATGAGTTTTAAAATTCAGTTTGAAAATATACTTTACCCAGCGCGTATTACTAACAAGCCACAAGCGTGGCTCAGTTGGCTTTTGTTTTGAGTAGTGACCTCAAGGTCACGAGTTCAAGTCCCTATGGGACCAAACCCTTCTTTTTATCACCTATTTTCTTTGATTTTTTACACAACTTTAACCCATTATTTAACCAATCAAAATAATTCATTTTCACTTCATTTTTTAAACACTTCTTATTTAATATACATATTTTGACAATATCAAAAAAAAATCACAAAAAAAGATTTATTTAATATACTTTTAATTAGGTTTAAAATGACATGTTTTTAGGTATTTTCAAATACTTTAAATATTGTTTTATTTGATTTTTTCAAACTTAATTACTTGTAAATATTTTTTGTGATCAAACCCTAATCACTTGGGTCTTAATTAAGCATTAAAACTTGTTTTCAACTTAATTAAGTTAATTTTTCTCATATTCAAATCGTTTTAAAACGAGCGATCGCGATTCTTTTCAAAACGATAAACCACTTCTTTTTGATTAAATCTTTTTAATTGATCAATTGATTTTCAAAACGAAGTGGGGCCTCTCGAATATTAGAGAGTGTAAGTCCCACTCCTTTTTCTTTTTTGTACAGTTTTTCTTCAAACAGAATAAACTTTCAAAACAAACTTTCAAACAGTTTTACAAAAGCGAAACCTCGCGTCTGTAAATAAAAACAATCAACCATGTTTTGTAAATAAAACACGGGCCTCCACGTAGGTATAAGTCCCAAGCCCTTTTGTACATACCCAGTACATGAAATTAGGTATTTCATTGTACGCCTTTTTATACATACACTGTTTTGTACATATCTCGATCAGTTTGATTTTTAACTTTGAATAACAAACCAAAAATGAAGGTTTTTTCTTTAAATCTTCCCAAAAATATACCATGGGCCTCCATGTAGGTATAAGTCCCAAGCCCTTTGTAAATACCTGTTTACATAGCTTTGAATAAACTCAAGCGGACCTCTTCCCGAGTGTGAGTCCCGAGCCCCTGTGTATACAAATGGATCATGCTTACAGGTATATTTCCTTCATAAACTCCATTATATACACACACTTTGTCATATATAACTGTTCATATAACTGTTCATATTTGTTCATGTACTTGTGCATATTTGTTTGTACTTGTTCATACTTGTGATTGTGTTATATACTTGTTCAACTTAGTACAACACTAGGTTCCCCATAGCCTCCTATTGGGCTTCGTGCAAAGAATCTCCACTAGTTTAGGTTAGGACATAGAGTATGGTTTCCCGGTGAAATCGCTCTAAGAGCTCAGACCAACTATACCATGCCTCCCCTTGGGCTTTGTACAAACGAGTGACCCTCCCATAGCCTCCTCTTGGGCTTACAATGCAAGGACCCTGGATTGTCCCTCCCATAGCCTCCTCTTGGGCTTACAATGCAAGGACCCTCGGATAGCCTCCTCTTGGGCTTCGTACAAGGACCCACGGGCTTCTTATAAGCATCCCCAATATCCAAAACAAATACCCTAGGAGATTAGACATTTTTCATCTCTATGCTAGGAGTATCTCTTTTATATCATCACAAACAATCAATCAATCAATCAAACTTTTTTGCCACAAGGCTGGCTAATCAATCAAACCTTTTTGCCACAAGGCTGGCTAATCAATCAAACTGTTTTACCACCGTACTGGATGATTAATCAAAGTTTTTGTCACAAGGCTGACTTCATTGAAACTTTTGCCACAAGGCTGGCTGATTAATCAAAGTTTTGTCACAAGGCTGACTTCATTGAAACTTTTGCCACAAGGCTGGTTAAACAAAAACATCTTTATCATTCTAAGCACCCTAAGTGGCATGGCCCCGGGCTTATAATGAAAAGATTTTCAAACAAATCAAACAGATGTATGTGATGATATAGATTAGATACATCGAACATTTAGATGACATTTGTCTCTTTTCCTTTGCTTCCACTAGCATAAGTGGGAACTACGATTGCTCTGACTTTCTCAACATCCCTTTGAGAATACGTAGGCACAAGGTCGATCCTTGGCGAGCAAAACAAAACAACAAAAACCATTCAAACCTTAGCACCCGTAGACCCCGAGCTACAGATGCTCTGATTCCCTCTAAGGGATATGTATGCAGAGGATCGCGATGATCTTTGCGAGCATAATCAAACAAACACCTTAGGTCCCACCTATTTCACAAGAACCTCCACCCTAACAAGAATGGAATAAATAAAGCAAAGAAACCTATAGAGTACTATAGATACGTTGGGTGCTAATACCTTCCCTTCGTATAACCAACCCTCTTACCCAAGATCTCTCCCCCACTTTTAAGGTTATTGCAACTTTTTTCCTTGTCCTCTTTTGGAAACAATAAAAAGTTTGGTCCGTACAAAAGAAAAATCATTTTTTGAGCACTCGAGCCCAAAGAAGGCATCAGGTGTCTCATCCCAAAAAAAGACAACGATTTTTCCCCGCGACAGGTACTAATCTAACACTTAGCAATACTTACTCACACTCAAAACAAATTCCTGATTACTTCCTCTATTTAAACATTCTAACCATCAGAACGAGTACACACAAGTAATTATAATCACACTCATCAGCCTTAATATACCATTGCCAACAAAATAGCTCAAACAGAAGCCCGCTCTTCTCTAAGAATTAAATCAACTTCGTCCTTCATAGAGTATAATTCCTCATTATATCTGGAAATCTAAAATAACACCTTACAACAGTACAAAATTATTATAGTATCATATAGTGTCAACTCATCGCCTTAACTTCGTTGAATACATACTCGTTAACTAAGTACATCCATAATAACATAATCATCATCTCGGCAATTATTTTAAAAGAGTACTAATTCTCCGAAATGACATCCTTTCATCCACTAGATTATAAATCCAACATATAGATCAATACACATCCTCTATGTAGGCTCCTGACATATTAATTCCTCACTGCCCACGAGTAATACTCATAACACTACTCCACATCACACTTTCGTTGCGCGATTCTAATTACCCATCTTAAGTCACCGTCCAATATATTGCACTCTTTCCTATTCACTTCTTCATAAGTCCACACAGCATGGTGAGTGATTATTCTCACGGTTTAATATCCATCACAACTTATACCATTAAGGTAACAAAACAAGTTCATCCCATTCATATGATTCCATCTACTACCAACAAGAGATTTAGGGTGATCAAGTCCTAAATTTGTCAATAGATAGCCGACAACCATATTTAAGCATAAACCGTCGTCACTACATAATAGTGTCCCTTTCCGAGTTTGCACCCAAACTCATTAACATCGTCATAGTCCAATAGTTCACTCTGAGTCTTTACAACTCGCACACTTCCCTCTCATTGGATCTTTCCAGTGAGATACCAACATCCAAACATTTTACATAATCTTCTTCATAGTCACTTAGCGTCACACGCTTGTTAAGTACTTCCAACTTCACATTCACTAATATACTCGTACATTACTATTTATCTCGTTCCAAATCAAAATCCTCATCTTAGCAAAAGACCGCGACAACATTCATACTCCTGGTTTCACTCTAAATCCCATGAAATTTTTCGCGTCCAAGTATCATTCCACTCGGAATCTCAACAAAGTCTTCCTCACATCAATAGGTGTCAGAAATTCTCTACAATTCTTTTTCTTTTATACATGTCATTGCTTTGGCATCATAAATACGACTTCACCATTCTAAAGTTTATTTCACCTTTTCTACTAATTCACTTCTCCCTAAAATCTATCGGCACTCGAATCATCTTTACCACCGAACATCTCATCAACTTTTTCATCAACAACATGTTCAACTCAACTTCGTTTCAAACAATCGCGGTATTAACCATTCCGATTCAACAAGCTTCACGCTTCCTTAACCGACTTTGGAATCTCTCCTCATAGGATCACCTCTACTATATTTATAACTCTCCCATAAGGTAGAACATAATTTCACCTCTTTGTAGTCTCAAACGGCATATTAATCCGACACTCGGAACTCAGATATGCATTTTCCAATCGTTATCCAAAAATGCAACACCGACGCCATGCAGCGACACTCTAAACGATATTTCCAAAACCCCTCAAATGGTACACTTTATTTTTAAAATAGCTCCTCAACAAGTCTTTAATTATTCCTTCAATCCGCTCAACTCTGACGCTGAAGTCTCGTGCGGTACCAACGAACAAGTCTAGTTCTAAGAACAAGTGTAACCGTAACTTCACCTCTTTCCAACATCAACCTGTCACAGTTAAATATGTTACAGCTACTGCAACCATTTTTATAACAAAGTTCATCTCGTTAGCTTTCCGACGCTTCAAATGGAACTCAAATCGGATGTCCAGAACTCCAGTTATGAGTTTTCGAAGTTTCATAACGAATCAACAACTTTCCTGCGTTTTTTCTTACGGAAATTCCGCTCTAAAACTCATCATCTTCAAATCAATCACATTCTAAACAACTCCTTATCATATCTCTTCACTTCCAAACATTCTCATAACTTGAGCAACACATCCCATCGCCGAAGTGCGATTTTCTGAAACATTACGACCGCAATCCTCTTTGCAACTTGCAGCTGAACCTCTTCCGAGACGCAAGGCTACTCAACTGACAACTTTGCAGCCCCTCCGCAGAGCTGATACATTGCAACCTCCTAATTTCCTCTCCTACGAATAATCATCAGTTACCTCTAATCATCTTCCTTCAAGATGTTCCAACTTAATTACCAGTCAAGTCTTAATTTCAAGTCACCTTCGATTCGGAAAACAACACTCCAACGACGCTTGCGCTGTTGCCAACAACAACCTACTGAATCAATCATCTTACGCAACAGACAACCAAGTACCGACAGTGATCCACTCACATGTCACATACAAAGGGATAATATGCTGACAGTATTCAACTGTCGTGCAACTCAACTGACTCGACATTTGGCCGGACGGACCGACCTGCTCTGATACCACTATTGTAACACCCTTCTAAAACCCCCGTAGAAAATACAATCATAATCAGAGTAATCATACAACAAGGATGTTACAATTAATAAAATAAAGAAAACTCCAAGTCGTTTGTTATGCTTTATTAGGAATAATTCAAAAATATCAAAACACATGTCCAGCACAGCGGAAACTCATTCAACAGTGTTATAAAACATCTTCAACAAAATCAACGGTACATAATCCAATAATGCAAAACAGTGTATCACAAGTAACTCTAAGACTATCGTCCCCCAGTGTTACAAGATCAGAGCATGACCGACACGACCCAACATAACCAGATAAACTCTACGAGTCATCCTCACCGATCGCTTAAGTCGCTACTTCAATCTGAAATCATCAAAGTAAGGGTGAGACTACATCATAATTAAATAGCATTATAAATCGTCAGATATATAATTCATAAGAAATTATCCACCCTACTTAGCATATTCAGATTTATCAGTTCATAACAATCACAAGCACAAGTCAATAGTATGCACCAATAACACCACACAATCATAACACCGGATTTCATCCTGACATGTCAAATTTATACAAAGACCATGCAGACTCTTAATTATGCATGTGGTACCATACATGGGCTAAACCCATCCAACTGATCTTTTTCATCACCAAGATACAGTCCAACCAGCACAAATTCCTCACAATGGGAATTATGCCCACCATTTTGATCCACAAACATCACCGGGATCCATCACCAAAATGCATATGAATGAATGCACACATATGACATACTTACAACATCACCGATCTGACGAACAACATCATCTCACATAACTCAACATAGTTATCACCAACAAGTATGTACATGTATCATGCATCATTCAAAACATATCAAATTATCATTATACGATCACAACAATCACCACATGATCAAAATGAACAATGTCATTACCAATAACTCACCAAAAGCAACACCGAATGATATATTCGGTTTCAGCACCATCTACAATTATATCATATATAATTCACACCACATATAACGTCAAATCACAGTTATATCATTACAACATCACCACATTGTCACATTAACCAAATCATGCACACAATGTACAAAAACACGCCATAAATGAAATAAATCAAGATTTTCAAAATAAAATCAAGTTATTGTTGTTTTCTTTACTTTATATCGTAGAGTATTTAATTTAAGAAACAACGTCCAAAACGGCGTCTAAAACGGACTTACGATTCGAAAATTTGAAGCTTTTAAAGTTAGAATAGTTTTCAAAACGTGCTGCTGGAATTTGTATTGGAACCCGGTTCCTCCCACATGGGAACCGGTTCCTGGACCCAAAAATGCTATTTTTAACGTTTTAAAATAGTGGAACCCGGTTCCTCCTGTAGCAACCTGCCCTAAAATTGAAGGTTTAGAGTTGCCACCTATTTTGAAGGGCGAATAGGAAACCCTACGCAGTATAAAGATTCAGGGTAAGTTATTATAATCAGGTTGAGGGAAGGTGTTAGGCACCCTCAACCCTTTCCTAAAGGCTGCATTGTAAAGTTAAAGGTTTATGGCAATATTTATGAGGTTTATAGCTAATGAAATAAAAAGGGTAAAAATTGAAATTTAAAAAATGAATTGAAATTATAAGGGGGAGACTCGCCTTGTTACCAAGTGCCTAAGAATCTCCTTATGGAGAATCAGAGTCAATGTAGTTCGGGCACAAGGTTGTACGCCTTAGAATTAGAATTTGTGGTTTGAAATTGTTTTAAAGGCTTTTTGAGTGGCCTATCGTAGTTTTGAATTTGATTTGAAGATGAAGAAAGTTTTGAGATTTGGCATACAACCCTGATTTGATATGGCACCGTTAGATGCGATGATCAATAGATTTGGTCAGTATAGCTAACGGATTGACGGGGCATCGCTGGTTACTCAGATCGATAGATTCGATCGTCGCGGGCAGCAAATTAAATGTATTTTAAATTTTATATATTTTTATCTCTCGTCTAATGCGACTAATAGCTTTAGTCGGGTCGAGGAGAGAATTAGTAAGAATTAATCAAATTATTATTCACAAATAAATTAGATCCAATTATGTTATTAATAAATAAATTAAATGAATCAAAAATTATTTCTCGCCTAATGCGACTAATAGGTATAGTCGGTTCGGGGAGAAAATTAGTTTGAATTACCAAAAAAAAAAATTAAACAATTAACCCTTTTTTTACAAAATTAATTAAAATTTATTTTTTTAATTCTGCAGGGGGTGTATTCTATGTTCAGGGTAGGGATTTGGGGGGTGTAAATAAGAAGCGGACTGAGCCCATTAATATTAAGACCCGATTGGTTCAGTGTGGCGCAGGCGCATGGCTAATGGTGCACTACAGAGTTAGGATCATCTTGATCTGAATCCAAGGCAATCGTAAGGCCCGCATGTGTTATTGAGTGAGGTATATGGAAACGGATGGCATACTGGATCATGTCCAGTGTTGCAGACAAGTGGCCATGGGAGGGCCACTTGTCATCATCCGATGGTGCCTCACGTGATACAAAAAAAACGCCTCCTCTAGTTCCCTTCCTTTTTCGTTTCTTTTTCTCTCTCTTCCTTTTCTTACTCTCTCTCGTTCTCTCACTTCTCTTCAAAAACAAAACCCAGAAAAATGCCTTAAACTGTCGCCGGCCACCATATAGACCCAGGTTTCCGGTTGAAATTCAACCGGAACCTTCAAACATTCAACGACATCAAACCCAGAAACCCAGATGCACATGAACCCTAGCCCTATTATTCAAGAACCCTAACCCTAAACAAACCCTAATCCCAAATTTCAACGAATAACACACCATACACATGCAAATCAGTATCAGAGATCAAGATCTAAAGCCAAGTTTCAGAGTGGGTTACCTTTTATTCTTGTTTTCTGGATAGTGTTAGCTCCCCCTCGCTGATTTCTTCTTCTCTCTTTCGTTTGCAGGTACGGCGAAGAGATGGATGAGGATGTGCGGCCAAGGTCTCAGCGTCCAGAAAAAATTCGATCCCCCCCTCTGTTTTTCTTTTTAGTTCTTATAGTATTAGGGTTTAGGTTAATTTAGTTAGGGAAAGATTAGATTAGATGATTCAGATTTGTTTTAGTTATTGTAAATTGATTCAATATTTGATGCATCAATGAAGATTGTTATTTGATTACGAATTTGTTATTATTTGATTCATTTGCGTTTTGATTTGTAACTGCTGAAGATTCGATCTGAGATTGCCCAGATTTGTTTGAAGATCCATCTATGGGCCTGGGTTTGCCAAGGTTGGCCGCTGCGCAACTAGGGTTTCCGCGTGGGGAAGAAAGTGAACAGGACCGGGTCGGGTCCTGGGTTTGACCCTAGTCCATTACCCTGATCCGTACGTACCTGGCCCACTACCATTGGCACAGTTGGCCCAAACGCAACAAAAACAACAATAGACAAAAAACTTAATAACCCCAATTGTATTCACTTAATTAATTAATTAATCAATAAACTAATTAATTAATAAAATTCAAATAATTCTGATCATAATAATTAGTGATAAAATTCAAAACAATACTAATATTAACTAACATACTAATGATTAAGTTAAATAAATCATTATCAATACACTAATAATTCTAATAATAACAATAATGATAAAAAAAAGAAAAAGATAATAAAAAAGGTTAAATGAAGTGAATGGGCCTAAGACCAATTGGATCTCAGATTTGCTATCCACACCTCATTTTTATTTTAAACCAATTTATACGGGAATTTTATAGGAGAGCGAGTTTAATAATAGGTATATTAAACCCTATGGCTCCTAATTTTTAACGCCCTTAATAAATTGACAAATGCAAATTAAATCGGGTAAATTTTGGGGTATGACACCTCCCACATGGGAACCGGTTCCCACGAACCCAGTAGCTGAAAAACATGATTTTTAAGGCTTTTATGCATCCCAAACACATACCAACGCATACCATTACGAAATTGATCACCAATAACATCAAAATACTCCAAATACATGATTCTAATGCACAAACAACATACCATAACACCATGTAACAATACTACATCATCAATTGCAGTCAATTCATCAAATCATGCATGTCAGTATTGGAATTTCACAAAACCTAACATCCCAAATAGAGATTCTAATTCCTTAATTCAATCCTATCATCGTCAAAATCATAATACCATATAATTAGAGTAATCACCCCTTACCTTAGCCAAAGATTTCTCGATTGGTCTTCTTCTTCTTTGTTCCTCTTCACGTATCAGCTTTCCAATCTCTCATCTCCCTGCTCTGCTTTTCACGTTCCTTTTTTCCTTTCTCCCAATTCCTCATTATTTTGTAAAATAACCTTTAATTAGAATAGGGCCTTTACTAATATAACACCCCCCCCTCATTCCTTAATACCACACGTGGCCCAACATCAGAAACCATTCTTTTCCAATTAACTTCCACAAACCACCAATAATTCTAATTATTAATTGAATTCCCAATATTTCCCAATGTTCCTCATAAAATCAATTATTCCATTTAAATAATTTTCCTACTTAAATTAAATAATTAGAAATAATTTTCGGGGTGTTACAGTAACCGTTTCTATCACTGATTATGCCCATTCGTAAGGATCACTGAAGGAAAATTTTAATTTCCGCTGCATATTATATCGTGATTTTCCTTCAGTTTGTTATGGTACAATTGACTATAATACAATTATGTGATCTTATGAAAATGATACAATTAATATTATTCAGATAACTTTATCATTAATGTGAATTTTATTTTCTGATGTGATATGGTGAACAATAATACAAATTAAAAAAAATGGGATTAATTATAAAAGCAGGATAATATTTGTTGATTATGCAGAAAATTTAACAACGGTTATAGTCATAACCGTTATAATATCTCGCGCGCTGTTCAGAAAAAAAATAAATATCAAAATGGCGCATATGGGAATCGAACCCAGGACCATTAAATTTATCACAACGGTCTTTTGAAAAACCGTTGTGATAGAGAGCGCACTTTCTAGTTTATTACAACGGCTATTGAGCCATGATTGTAAGTGTCATATATTTAACGACACTCTACATAACAACGCCTGGGCCCGCGTTGTTATATATCTTTCATAACCGTTGTTAATTGGGTTTTCCGTAGTAGTGACGAGTGTATAGGATATACAAATTAACGAGATCAACCATAAGAGAAAAAACCCTCAATTAAATATTAAGTTAAGTTCTTTCCAAAATTTAGCACTCATCAAGACTAGTATCGAGTAATGTAGGTTTCGCCTAACGCAAGGTGCATGTTTCATATTAGTAAGGTGCGATGGGATAAATGTAATATCCAACTGCTAAAATTTTGGGTTTGACTTAACTAAACTAATTATAATAAGATTATATATGTGTGTGTGTATGTGTGTGTGTGTGTGTTTAGAAGTGAGAGTTGAGAACAATCCATATGATGGATTAGAATAAGGAGTTATTCACTCAACTAATGAAATTCGAGAGTTGTATTAGATACAATTGGAAAGAGTTCCTACCTAAATAACAGAGTTTTGTGTAATTCGCCTACGCGGGCTTAAAACAAAGTGAAACATGGATTTCGACCCATTCAAAAATCTTTCGACGGGATTTTCCAAATTAAATGTTGAGGATCATTTGGTTTGAGTAAAAAATAGTGGAGCATTTTAATAAAATTCGTTATTAGAATGATTTAATTTGATACAATATTTTATCCGTCTTGTTAACCTCTCCAATACTCACTGGATTCTGCCAGATCTTCTTCACAAAGTCTCACACATTGTTGCCAGCAACTTCCCACAATCTTTGGTAAAACCCAGCCGGATAACCATCCGGACCATGTGCTTTCCAAGGTTTCATAGCAAAGAGAGCCCTTCTCACCTCCTCATCAGTATTATCATCATCAAGTTTTTGAACCTTAGCTTCATGCAGCTTAGGGAAGGATATCTCAGTATGTTTTTGCTCACGCCAGTCATAATTAAGAGCAAACAGATTTTTATAGAAGTTAGTCACAAGCAGCTTTAGTTGTTCCTTCTCCTCCACCCATCATCCATTATCATCTTTAAGCATAGTAATCTTGTTTCTTTTTCTTACTCTTTTTCTTTTTCTTCTTATTCTTATTCTTCTTCTTCTTTTTATAGCTTTGACGTGATAGTATTTGGTATTATGGTCGCTATCCGCAAGCCATTGAGTCATCGACCTCTCAAACCACATTAATTCCTCTTTCTTAAGGATATTTCTCACTTCTAACTGCAAGCTTCTCTCTAGATTTATCATCCCCGCAATATTGTAACGTCGTTGTAAACATCGCCGGATACCATTAAGTCTTGTCATGATCTTCCTTTTCATAAAAATGACAAGATAAAAGCTATGGATTTTCCACCGTTTAATCTCCTCTTTAACATTGCTCAGGTTCGTATTCATACTATAGCCATGTCTCAAAGTATTTTCTAACAACACTTTGTAGTTAGTATCATTCAGCCAGGCGCCCTCAAATCTAAATTCTCGAGGCACCTTGGCATGCACACATAATTTAGGGGTAATTAAGATGGGGTGATGATCAGAGAGTTCAACCCTAGTGAGCACTTTAGCTTGAGAATCCGGGAAATCCATTCTCTACTCCTCATTGCTTGGAACTCTATCTAGTTTCTCATAGATGCGTTGTCCCCCGTGGAACAAGGGGCCTCTCCATGTAAATTTCAGACCAACAGTCTCCATATGCAAAAGATTGCATTCGTTAATTCTATCTCGAAACAATTTGCATTTACTTGAAGAAGTGAGTGTTCCACCCTTTTTATCAATATTATAGGCTATATCATTAAAGTCCCTAGCAAGTAACCGAGGACCTTTCACATCCTCCGCTATTCTTCTAATATCCTCCAACATAATTTTCCTATTATCATTATTTGGGCTAGCATAGATGGCTGTAAAGAGCCACTCTTTGTCGGACTGATCCTTAATACGACTATGAATGAACTGATTCTCTTTACTAAGAAACTGAACATCCATCCCATCCTTCTTCCTTCCAGGCCACACCAATGCCTCCAAGGAAACCATTATTTTCCATCATAATGCTCCTATCAAACCCCAATCTCTCTCTGCATTGTTTTATGATGAATACAACTACCAATTTGCTAGTGTGGAACTGTCGTGGTGCAACTAGTAAAGCTTTCTTCTCATATATGGATCTCTACAAACCTGACATGTTTGTTGTGCTAGAAACTAGAAGTGACCCTATCAACCTCTTAAATTTTAACTTTAAAAAAAAAAAAAGTTAACATTTCCATATTTTTGAATTTAATTAGATAGAATGTCCTCAATCAATTAAACACAATAATTTAGTATCACGTCATTTTTTATATTATTTTATTTTATAATAAATAAAAAATTTAATATAATTTATATTAAATGTACCAGTATCTAACTTATATTCACGAGTATTAAAAAATTTACCAAAAAAAACTTAATCAAGTTAGCTTCCATTTGTTTTTACGTTTCTTATATAAAATGTACAATCAATATGAAGCTCCAAATCCTCAAATATTAATATCAAGATAACCACTTAAAAAAACATTAAAACGTGATATTTATGTTCTATCGCCTATACAAACATTCTATCAGTAATTAATCTGATTTGATTTTCAAGTTATTGATTTGATTCTTAAACCTTTAACTATTTTAAACCGTTTGACATGGTTTTACAATATCAAATTTAATCATATAAAATACGAAAAAAAAAACAAATATTTAATTGTTAAATTAATCACCGACTTAAAAATAGACTTGATGAGAAAATCCACTAATAAAATATACCATTATTAATGTGTTTATAAATGAGAAATTGTTACAGTATCAAAATCTTCTTTGATAAAGTTATTTAACGTTGCATACCGTAACAACTAAGATGGTTACAAAAAGTACTGAACATAAATGCTATCAATCTTGACACCATATTATTTTAACTTTTCAAACATGGTTGTATTACTATTAATTAAAGATTTCAATTTTCATAAAAGTACTCCCCTACGTGTTACCGAAAATTCGGCTGAAAACACACTACTAGTCTAATATTATGACCGATAGTAGTACGAATTTGGAAGGATTGAAACTTATCAATCCATTAATAGATAAAATCTTACTACTACAATAAAAGTAGACAGTACGTACAAAAATCTCAGTCACTCCACCCACAGAATATTTAAAATAATTAATGCTAATTGGAAAAACAACCAAACTTTAAATAATAAACCCCACCATATAACCTCAACATAAGTTTCTCTCTTCTCTACCACTTTTTCTCTTCCAAAACCTTCCTCACTGCATAAAAACTAAACATGACTGTTGAAGCTCACCATCTCAACATTTTACCCTCTCAACAACACCTTCTCAATCGGTACAAATTACGATCTTCATTTTTCTCTGATTATTTAACCGTGTCTTTTCCATTTATATATTCATTGTTGTTCTTATATATGCCGCAGGAACATGAACACAAACTCCACCGACACAAATTTAATCAACATTTACAACCACTCCCCGGAGAATCTTATTCCAACTCCCACTCCGTCATACAACAACCTCTTCTTAGAAGATAACCGCCATCAAAAAATCACCGACAGTAACAGCAACAGTAACGTTGTCTCGTCTTACCCAAAAGACTGGATCAATAACTATCATTTCGCATCTTACAAGAATAGTCTAAATGTACACCACCAAAACACCGACACCGACAACCTCATATCTCTACAGGTAACTTCATTCTCAACCTCAGAATAAGTATGGTTTTTATTTAATTTCAAATAAAGAAGCTAATTTGTGTTTGTTTAGATGGAGAAGTTTAGAGTGGAACTGGAAGAAAAAAGAAAGAGAGAAATAAGGATGATAATTGAAGCAATAGAGATTGAAATGACTAAGAAAATGAAAGCTAAAGAACAAGAGATAGAAAAACTCGAAAGAATGAACATGATCCTTGAAGAAAGAGTGAAAACACTTGTCATGGAGAATCAAATATGGCGAGAATTAGCACAAAACAACGAAGCCACAGTTAATGCCCTCCGGAACAATCTGGAACAAATACTTAGGGAGATGAAGAACGAGGGAGCGGCGGAGGAGGATGCAGAGTCTTGTTGTGAAATTCGGTGGCGCACGGTAGTGTTATGTGCGCAGGATAAAGAAGATGGTGAAAGTGAAAAGAAGAGATGGTGCAGGAATTGTGGAGAAAGAGTATCGTGCGTGCTCATCTTGCCTTGCAGACACCTCTGTTTGTGTGATTTATGTGTGGCTACAGTTCATATTTGTCCTATCTGTCAATCTTTCAAAAACAGTACTCTAAATATTAATTTGAGTTAATTATCCACCCACAAGAAATAGAAGATGCTAGTTTGTGTTTTTTGGTTATATAGTGGTAGTTCAGTTCTTGCTTTTTTTTGTAAAATTAGTATGAGACTTGATAGTTCGCACAGGTTGAGCAAATTCGATAAAAATTATATTTAAAAATTATATAATTATAGTTAAAAAATGTATATAAAAAAAATGTAAGAATTAATATAAAAAATATTTAAAATGATGATTTTAAATATAATAAATAATGTTTTTTTAAATAGTAAATAAATATAGTATGGTAATGGCTAAAAAATATATATAAAAGATATATAAATGAATATTATAATAATTAAAAAAATAAAAAAAATAATTAAGTAATCATTTATTAAGGTCGCAATATATATAATATAGTAATTGTTAAATATATAATTAAGTAATCTTGGCTCTCTAGGGTATGTTTATTTTAAATAGTCTTGGCCCGTAAAAAATATATAAAATAAATTATTTATTTAATATATAATAAAATTTATTGAATATAAAAAAAATTGTGTTTTTCTTAGAAAGTTATGTTTTTCATACATTATAAGTGTCTCATGTTATTTATTAAAATAAATACTTATAATAATTTTTAATATAAATATATCTTTTTATGGGTAATTTCAATGTGTATATTTTTAATGGTAAATTTGAATATAACATAAATATTACTATGTATTTTGGTTATAAACTAAAACTCGTTTTAATCTATTGATTGATAAATAAAACAAAATTAAATTGTTTATTTTTATAATAAGAATAACAATAATAGTAATATGTAATAATATCTATTTTATGTAATAAAATTATATTATCTCATTCACTAAAACAAAAATAAAATTATATTATTGTCAAACTACATTAGCTTTAAAATTATTTAAAACCACAATTAATAAATAACTCTTATGATATTTGAAAATTAAAAATTGAATGATATTGAAATATATCAAATTAATTGATTGATCTTTATTAAGTATGGTAAAAGAATAGAAATTGTCCAAATTTTACCATATCAAAATTTATAGTAACAAATATGTGTATTAATCAAATATTTTTAGAATTTTTTAGAATAAATATTAACTTGGAATTAACGTAAAGCTGGATAAATGCAAGAGATACTCAAGTCGTCAAGGAAACTTCTGATACTGCACCAAACCGCTGCGAATACACTTACAATAGAAGTTGAAATACAAAGCTGAATAGAAGATCACAAAAGAATACACTTACAACAGAAGTTGAAATACAAAGCTGAATAGAATATCACAAAAGAATATATCTACAACAGAAGTTGAAATACAAAGCTGAATAGAAGATCACGAAAGAATATATCTACAATAGAAGCTGAAATACACAGCTAATCAGAAGATCACGAAGACTGATTCAAAATAAAGCCGTTAAAAACATAATAATTAGTAAAACGGCTGCAACACTCCAAAAGTGCAAGTCCCAAGGCTGATTGAAGAAACTATCCACACGCATATCCTTGGAAGAAAACAAAAGCTGAGACGAACACGCAAACTATTTAATGCTGCAAAAAGGAGTTGAAGTTAACGGGCAAAAATCTGGAGTCTATATATACTCATGATCTCTTGAATCAAAAACAACAACCACACACGAGAACATTACTATTCTGAAAATCATCAAGTGTGAAGAAAAACTCTCTGAAGCAAATTTTCATATTCATTCTCAGAGTTCATTACCTTGTGCTTAATCTTAGTGAAATATCACAGTTGTGATTACAGCTTTCTAGAAGCAATACTATACACTATCAATAGAAATTACATGGTAACTGAGTCCTTGAGAGACCAGTTGGGTCAGGAGTCTCGAGAAGTCTAGGACTAGTTGAATCTTAGAAGTTGGTTAGTCACAAACAGTTGGTTTGTGCAGGTTTGTTAGTCACCAGCAAGTTTGACTCGTGCATTATATTGTAAGTCACAGCAGTTGGTTGTACAAGTGTAATCAGGTTTTGATTATAGTGGATTAAGACCTTTGTTGAGAGGCAAATCACCTTGTGAGGGTGAACTAGAGGTAGCCTTATTGAGAAGGTGAACCAGGATAAAAATAATTGTGTTCTGTCTATCTTTCCTTCATCAAGTTCTTAAAAGAACCACTTATTCATCCCCCTTCTAAGTGTTTTGTCAACCTTTAATTGGCATCAGAGCACCTGGTTCTGGGTGCAAACACTTAACCGTGTCAGAAAAAAGATCCAAAAGGAAAACACTATGCGAATGAATTAAACAACAATGGCTACACAAAACCTCCTGTGTTCGATGGAGAGAATTTTGAATATTGGAAAGATAAGATAGAAAGTTTCTTTCTAGGATAAGATCCTGATCTATGGGATATTGTGGTATATGGTTACAGTCATCTAGAAGACGCAGGTGCAAAGATAGCAAGGAAGAACATGACTGATAAACAAAAGAAGGAATTCAAGAGTCATCACAAAGGCAGAACTATCTTGCTAAGTGCTATCTCACTGGCAGAATATGAGAAAATCACCAATAGAGATACAACACATGATATATTTGAGTCATTCAAGATGACTCATGAAGGCAATGCTCAAGTCAAAGAAACGAAAGCTCTGGCCTTACTCCAGAAGTATGAAGCCTTCAAGATGGAAGAGGATGAGACTATTGAAGCCATGTTCTCAAGATTTCAAACCTTGACTGCTGGTCTAAGAGTTCTAAACAAAGGGTACACCAAAGCTGATCATGTATAGAAAATAATCAGAATTCTACCAAGAAGATGGGGCCAATGGTTACAGCGTTCAAATTCGCAAAGAATCTTGACGAAGTATCCCTTGAACAACTCATCAGTGCGTTAAGAAGTCATGATATTGAGCTCGATGCAAATGAGCCTCAAAAGAAAGGTAAGACTATAGCTCTTAAATCTGTTAAAAAATCTGAAACTAATGCTTTGCAGGCTAAGGAAGAATGCTCAAGGGAGTCCAGATCAGAGGAAGAAGACGAGCTGTCTCTTCTATCTAGAAGAGTAAATCAACTCTGGAGAAGCAAGCAAAGGAAGTTCAGAAACTTCAGAAGACCAGAATATAAAGGAGAAACCTCTGAATACAGAAGGACAAGCAGAAGAAGCAATGTGTGCTATGAATGCAATGAATTAGGACACTTCAAAAGTGAATGTCCTAAACTGCAAAAAGAAAGGCCTAATAAAAGATTTTAAAGGAAGAAAAGTTTGATGGCTACTTGGGATGACTCTGAACCATCTGAAGGTGAATTCAACTCAGAAGATGAACATGCCAACATAGCATACATGGCCACCACAGAAAATGACTCAGACTCAGAAGCTGAAACAAATGAGGTATTTTCTTAACTCACTAGAAAAGAGCTTAAAGAAAGTTTATCAAAACTCTTAGAAAGACACAATAGATTAAGAACAAGATTTAAAAGGCTAAAGATTGAACTGTTAACTGAAACAAAGAAACTTAAACAAGAAAATACTGAACTTAAAGATAACAATACACGACTCATAGAGGTAAGGGAAACAAAAACCCTTAATTCAGACAACACTTTAAAATCTGATATTCTGAAATAATATGATGATAATTTTCAAAAATTTCTTGTTAAAAGCATAAACAGAAGCAAAATAGCCTCAATGATTTATGGTGTTAGTAGAAGCAATCGAACTGGAATTGGCTACAGAACACTTCAGGGTAAGGAACCATATCTACCTAAACCGTTGATGATATGGAGATAAAATACAAACCTCTGCACACACATTTTAACTATGGTCACACTCATGACATCAAATATACATCCTACTCTGAAAAATTTTGTGCTAAACCTAAGCTAAAACAAAGCTTCAGGCACACTGACATCAAAAGACCCAAAAGGATATGGGTACCTAAGAAGAAAATGATCTATGTTGCATATGTCCTTAGCAGTGAAGTCAAAGCACCAGTCATGGTACCTGAACTCTGGATGCTCGCGTCACATGACGGGAAGAAGGTCTATGTTCCAAAGCTTGGAACTTAAATCTGGCGGAGATGTTATTTTTGGAGAGAACCAAAAGGGAAAGATCATTGATCAAGAACTATTGGTAATGGTAACTCTCCCTTTATAACTAATGTTTTACTTGTTGAAGGATGAACTCATAATTTGTTGTCTATTAGTCAATTAAGTGATAATGGTTATGATATAGTCTTTAATAAAAAGTCTTGCAAGGCTGTAAGTCAGAAAGACGGATCAATCCTTTTTACTGGTAAGAGAAAGAATAACATTTATAAGATTGATCTTTCTGATCTAAAATCTCAGAAAGTAACTTGTCTTCTGTCTGTAAATGATGATCAATGGGTTTGGCACAGAAGATTGGGACATGTTAGCTTGAGGAGGTTATCTCAACTCAATAAACTCAATTTGGTAAGAGGACTCCCCAATCTAAAGTTCAACTCATATGCTCTTTATGAAGCATGTCAGAAGGGAAAGTTCTCAAAATCTTCTTTCAAAGCTAAAAATTTTATTTCTTCTTCTAGACCTTTAGAACTTCTACATATTGATTTATTTGGTCTAGTAAAAACTGCATCAATAAAGAGGTAAGAAATATGGATTGGTCATCGTAGATGACTACAGCAGGTGGACACGAGTAAAATTTTTAAAACATAAAGATGAAACACATACTGTATTTTTTGATTTTTGTAATCAAGTACAAAATGAAAAGGAATCTAAAATCATTAAGGTTAGGAGTGATCATGGAGGAGAATTTGAGAATCATATCTTTGAGAATTTTTTTCAAAGAAAATGGAATCTCTCACAATTTCTCCTGCCCTAGGACACCTCAACAGAATGGGGTTGTAGAACGTAAAAATAGAACATTACAAGAAATGGCTAGAACAATGATTAATGAAGCTAATATGGCTAAGCATTTTTGGGCACAAGTAGTGAACACCGCATGCTATATTCAAAAAAGAGTGTCCATAAGACCTATTCTTGAAAAGACTGCTTATGAATTATGGAAAAATAGGAAACCTAACATTTTATATTTTCATCCATTTGGTTGTACTTGCTTTATTCTTAAAACTAAAGAACATTTGAACAAGTTTGATTCTAAGGCTAAAAAATGTTTGCTGCTAGGATATTCTGAACGGGTTATTGATTGTGCCGATAATCTGAAGGTGAGATATGGTACTCACATGTTGGCTGAGGAGGCTAATGACAGGTGGGTTGCTACTAAAGCTGAACTAGATGCTGATGGTGGAGCAATTACTTGGGATGTATTCAAAAGGGAATTTCTAAGGAGATACTTTCCTGAAGATGTTCGGGGAAGGAAGGAGATCAATTTTTTGGAGCTAAGGCAGGGTAATAGGACTGTTCCTGAGTATGCTTCTAAGTTTGTGGAATTGGCTAAGTACTACACCCACTACAACAATGATGAGGCAAATGAATTCTCGAAGTGTATCAAATTTGAAAATGGTCTACGGGATGAGATTAAGCAAGGTATTGGATATCAGAGGATTCATATTAAGGTGAAGTCAGCTCATTGTCGCGAGTTGGTTGACGAGAGAGGTAAGAAGCCTATTGTTATACCCCAAAATTTGCCCACATCTTTTTCAAAAAGAAGGCAACAGACTTCTGTCTAAAAATTGGGAGTTTCATATAATCTTGGATTTTATTTCACAAATATCCTGATTTTTATGAATACTCGGTTTTTATAATTTTTCTTATACGGTATTTTGGTTCGCTGTTGAATTTATTTTTACGCAAACACCAAGTACTGTTTATCACTTCACACACGCTATCTATTTGAGATTTATTTACGGATAAATAGTACTGACGCAATTGGTACAGAATTTATTTTGCAGGCGCAGAGTCCAGGGATTCAGACTGTACTGGTAACAATTAAATTATTATTGTTTCCCACTAATTTTTGTACTATATTCTATTATTTTCAAAATCTCTTTCTTTCTCTTTCTTTCAAAATCAAATCCTAACTTTATTCTATACATCTCTTTCTTTCAAATCCTACATCCACTCAAATTTTCCTTTTTTGTACGGAATCACTTCATTCCCCAACGTCTCTATCCTTCTTTTCATTCTATAAATACCTCTCGTTTTTTCCATAAAATCTCACATCAAATTTCATTCAATCTCTAAAATTTCTACCTCATATTTATTTTCTCTTCTTCCCCGGCAAAAAATGGCAAAGTGGATGGAGACACTTTTTCTTATAGTCATCACCATTGCTACGGTGATCATGTCCTTCTTCTGTATGCATAGTCCTAAAAAATGCGGACCTGCGATGGTTACACTTCCGATCATCTATTTTCTGTTGGTCATAGCATGGATTATTAATCGTCATATGTAAAGTTTGTCGTATCTTCTGTTTTTAGAATGTACCGTTCTTTATATTTACCGTGCTGTTTACTACGTTTTGTTTAGGTAATATTTGTACTGTCAGTATTAAGTATTACACTATCTATTATATCGTCATTTAACTAGTAAGATAATATTATATGTGTTTATTGCTAGTTAAAATATTTATATTTTTTCTGTGCATTAAATCCTTTCAGTCTTATTATTGACGGTAATTTTGTTCTCGTACAGTGTACTTTAATTATTTATTATGTTTGTGTTTTTCTAACAAATCATGTAAATAATTTCTCACCATTAACACAACAAAAACAAAAAGAAAAATTAACTTTAACTGTTGAATTTTCACTTTAACTGTTACGTTAATAACCGAACAGCCAGTTAACAGTCAAACCCGGTGACAGCACGTTTCTCCGTGTTTTGTACCATCAATCAAATCCATCTTTCACATTTCAAAATTTCAAGATTTTTGTCCTAGAAGTCTTCTGACAATCACAAGATCAGCAAAGACTCAGCACTGCACAAAAATCAGGTACGCTCGACCGTCTCCTACACAAACAATCCCTAACTAGGGTTTTTGTTTTTTTCAGGAGAACAAGTTTTTGAGACCTCAAATGGATTTCATGGACATCCATATATCTCAAAGTACAACCATACAAATTTTCAAACTTCAATTCACTTAGACGCACGGTCAGCAGTTCAAACAGTCAACAGACGACCCGTTTGACCAAAAAGTCAACAGACAGTCAAAAATGAAATTTTTTGTCAACATCCATATTTTGTCAAAAGATTCATAATTTGATCATAATTCATCAAGGAAAGATAAAAAATCAGCAAAACCCTAAGTTTCAAAATTAGGGTTTTCTCCTAAAAAGTCAACTGAACTTTGACTGGTCATAACTCTCTCATCCTTCATCCAAAAAATTCAAACCAAAGCTCATTTTGAAGGAAATTCAATTATCGTTCAAATGCAATTGGTCCCATGGTCATTAGATTCACCATTTGAAAAATATGAACTAAGACATTACAGGTCATTTTCAAAGTCAACAAAAAGTCACTTTTTTCAAAAGCACACACAAGGAGCATGGAAATTCATTTTGATATGAGACCAGAGACATTGGTTAGAGGACATCTTGAGGTTTCCAAAAAGTACAAGAACTCCTTCATATGATAAAAATTGAGGGATTTATGCCTTGTTGAAGTTGGCCATTTGTTTGGGAAAATGCTTGAAATCAACATTGATCAAAAATGTTTTTTCCAAAAGGGACCAAGTTTTCATGAACCAAACATGTTCCCCATAATGTGAAGGGCCTCCGACGACCAAGCCAAGGCCCATAGCATTTTTGTTCATTTTTGGTTTAATTTTATCACATTTAAGATTAAATTGAAAAAAGAAATGGAAGGATGATATTATGTAGCTTGGATATTAAGCTAAGGCCATCAAGAAGCATTCAACTCTGCCACAAGAAACTAGTACAGCAGAAGAGAGTGGAAAAATCAAGCCATGGTTGCTTGAATTCAAAGCTACATATATTATAATATTCAAGAATTTAACAAAATCATCAATGCTTCCTAGCTTAGTTTTTAAGCACTTTCTTTGCCTATAAATGAAGTATAACACTTCATCAATGTAAGAGACACGAATTCATATCCTACCATATACATATACCACTCTTGTAACAACTTGTAATATTCAAAGAAACTTGAAATTCGAATTTTAAGTTTAAGTCATTTTCAATACAAACTAAGTATTCAAACATCATCTCTGAACTTCATTGAACTTATCCAAATAAATTTTAAGCATCAAAGCCTCACAAATCGAGCCACACAAGCCACGGTTTGTTCAAACATAAATCATCACATATCTGATCATACACGCATGTTTAACAAGATGTAGATATATATTTGAGTTTAGTTTGATGTACTGATCGTTTCTGGAAGTTTAATTGATGTTTGGATACCTGTACGAGGAACCACCATTTTAGGGTTCTTGCTTTCAAAATTAGGGCTTTACGATCCATGCAAAATTACAAGTTCTAAATGGTACCATTAAACTCGTATGAACAAAACGAGTTGATCCATGGTCTTGCGCCAAATTTATTTCACGTTTTGCTTGTATTCGTTATTTTAACAGGTGTAATAGGTTGAAGTCTTTTACAGCACCTGCAAACGAGCAGTGTAAAAGATCCATCCTGATGAAGAAGACAAGACGTGGCGTCCTCTGAGTGGCTAGCGCGCGCGTGTTTTTTAATTTAAAATTTATGAACCAGTGTTTTGCAGGTGTGTTACGCGCCATGCTCCCTCACGCTGGTCACCATCAGATCATTTTACCACTCCATCCAATGCATCTAACATGCTAGTCCTTAAATTTTATTTCCACCTTTTTCTCATTTTAATTAAATTAATCATGCATTAATTCTAATTAAAATCAATCATACAAAAAATCCAAAAAATTTTCTTTTATCTTATTGCAATTTAAAATTCCTAGATAAGTGTATAGGTTGTCAAAATCATGTAAATAGCGTAGTTTACATTTCCCGCACAATCGATGTAATAACGTAGATTTACTTTCCGCATTTTACATTCCCGCACTTTAATTTCTGTACATATAAAACTGCGTGTATGTCAAAGATAAAAAATTGAAGCGTTAGGTCACTAACTTCAAAGATAAAATATCTGAATCAAAACACAATCACACTTGCACCTCTTAGGGTAATCCCTTTGTTACTCTTTTCAAAAAATCAAATTCTACTGTTTCAAATACGAATTCAAACTTTTGTTTACATCTGGTAAAAGGAGAATTTTCTAAAAGAATTAGGAAAAGACCTTATAAATGTAGGATAGACCTCCTAATTGCTTGCTCAAATCAAAACAACAAATGTCTCACATATTCACCGTTTTTCAAAACAAAACTTTCAAAAAAGACAATACTTGGTATATATCCAAACAAGATTCATTACGAAGTTAAAGATCTTTTTTCAAAACATCTTTCGAAAAATAAAACACTTTGTATACATCCGCACAAGGAACATTACAAAGTCAATTCACAAAATGAATTTTTAGACCACATACAAGCATTTAAAGGCAAGACAAACGATTCAAAGAAGTGAGCCAAGCAACTAAGAGCCCATGGATAACCATGGATACAAAGGGTGCTAACACCTTCCCTTTGTATAACCTATCCCCTTACCCAAAATCTCTTAAAGGTCTTTTTCTGTTTCTTTTATAAACCTTTCCTTAATTGGATAAAATAAAAGTCGGTGGCGACTCTCTGATTTTCACAACTCAAAAAGCAAAAGAAGAGTCAGTTTGCGTCTCACAAAACCGAGGGCGACACCTATGGATAGAGGTAAGCCATATGGTAAGGGAAATCCTAAAGCTGGTGATTGGAAAAAGGCCTAGTGGGGGAGACTTTAGTGCTTCTGTTAGGTGCTATAACTGTGGTGAAACTGGACATCGTAGGAATGAGTGCAAGAGAGGAGAGAATAAGTGCTTCAAGTGTGGTAAGGCGAGTCATATTGATGCCGAGTGTAGAATGAAGATTGTGACTTGCTACAATTACGGTGAAGAAAGTCATATCAGTCCACAGTGCACTAAGCCAAGGAAGAATCAAGCTGGTGGTAAAGTGTTTGCTTTGTCTGTGTCAGATACTACTCTTGAGGATCGATTGACTAAAGGTACGTGTATTATCCATGGCACACCTTTAATTGCAATTATAGATACTGGAGCGAATCATTCATTTATTTCATTGGATAGTGATAAAAGATTGAATTTGGAAATATCTGATATAAATGGAAGAGTTGTTATTGACACTCCTGCGTCGAGTTCAGTAACTACTTTGTTTGCTTGTTTGAATTCTCTGATTGACATTTTTGGTAAGGAGTTCATAATGGACTTAGTGTGCCTTCCGTTGGAACAACTTGATACTATCTTGGGAATCAACAGGTTGGAATTCAACCAGATTCATATCAATTATTTTACGAAGACGGTTATTTTTCCTGAAGCCGTTGGTGTTGAGGACTTGGCGATAACTGCTAGACAAGTGGATGAGGCGGTTAAAGACGGGGCTATTGTGTTTATGTTGTTTGCATCAATGGAAGTGAAAAAAATGCGGTGAGTAGTGAATTCTGGTAGTACGTGACTTTCCGGAAGTTTTCCCAGAAGATGTTAGAGAGTTGCCACTTGAGAGAGAAATAGAGTTTGCTATTGAGTTGATTCCTGGAACTGGTCCTGTGTCGATGGCGCCTTATCGTATGTCAGTATCTGAGTTGGCTAAATTAAGTAGTCAATTAGAAGAGTTGCTTAAAAAGGAATTTATTCGCCAGAGTGTTTCGCCGTGGGGTGCGCCGGTGTTGTTAGTAAAGAATAAGGAGGGCTCCATGAGATTATGTGTGGATTATAGACAACTGAACAATGTTACTATCAAGAATCGATATCCGTTTCCGAGGATTGATGATTTGATGGATCAACTAGTTAGAGCTAGTGTATTTAGTAAAATTGATTTAAGGTCTGGGTATCATCAGATTCGTGTGAAAACGAATGATATTTAGAAGACTGCATTTAGAACAAGGTATGGTCATTACGAGTATACAGTGATGCCATTTGGAGTGACTAATGCACCTAGTGTTTTCATGAAGTATATGAATAGGATCTTTAATCCTTATCTTAATAAGTTCGTTGTGGTGTTTATCGACGACATTATGATATATTCCAAGAGTGAAGAAGATCATGCGAAACATCTAAGAGTTGTATTAGAATTGTTGAAAAAGAAGAAGCTTTATGCTAAGTTGTCGAAGTGTGAGTTTTGGTTAAGTGAGGTAAGCTTTCTTGGTCATTTAATTTCCAAGAACGGTATTGCCATTGATCCCACGAAGGTAGAAGCGGTATCTTAGTGGGAAACTCCGAAGTTAGTTTCAGATATTCGTAGTTTTCTTGGTCTTGCAGGTTACTACATAAAGTTTATAGAGGGATTTTCAAGGTTAGCCTTGCCGTTAACTAAGTTGACTAGGAAGGGTCAAGCATTCATTTGGGATTAGAATTGCGAAGAAGGATTCCAAGAGTTAAATTGGGTATGCTGAAGCTGACAAGTGGTATTCTTGATGAGATTAGAGCAGGTGACAAAGTTGATGTTAAGTTGGTTGATAGATTGATTTTGATTAATCAAGGTAAAGGAGGTGATTTCCGAATTGAGGAAGAGTACTCTTGAAGAAGGACGCCGTAGTGGATTGAGTATTCATCCTGGTGCTACCAAGATGTGTCATGACTTGAAAAAGTTGTTTTGGTGGCCTGGAATGAGGAAAGAAATTGCTGAGTTTGTTTATTCTTGTTTGACTTTCCAGAAGTCAAAAGTTGAGCATCAGAAGCCGTATGGAGTTATGCAACCGTTGTTTATTCCGGAATGGAAGTGGGACAACATATCGATGGATTTTTTTTTGTTTACCAAGGACAGTCAAGATTTGTGAAGCTATTTGGGTTATCGTGGATATATTGATGAAGTCTGCTCACTTTATACCGATGAGAATGGATTATCAGATGGAGAAGTTAGCTCAGTTGTATATTGAGAAGATCGTTAGTCTACATGGTATTCCGTCGAATATTGTGTCTAATAGAGATCCAAGATTCACATATAAGTTCTGGGAAGGTTTGCAGAATGCTTTGGGTACTAAGTTGAGATTGAGTCCTGCTTACCATCCGCAGACTGATGGTCAGACAGAGAGAACGACTCAATCGTTAGAAGATTTTTTGTATGCTTGTGTGTTAGAGAGATGTGGTGCTTGGGATATTTATCTACCTTTGATTGAGTTTACCTACAACAATAGTTTTCATTCGAGTATTGGCATGACTCCGTTTGAGGCTTTGTATGGTAGTAGGTGTAGGACGCCATTATGTTGGTATGAATCTGGTGAAAGTGTTGTGATTGGACCAGAAATTGTTCAATAGACTACAGAAAAGATCAAGATGATTCAGGAGAAGATGAAAGCTTCTTAGAGTCGTCAGAAGAGCTATTATGATAAGAGGCGGAGAACTATTGAATTCCAAGAGGGAGATCATGTATTTTTGAGAGTTACTCCTATGACTGGTGTTGGTAGAGCGCTGAAGTCAAGGAAATTGACGCCATATTTTATTGGTCCGTTTCAGATTACGAAAAGCGTGGGAGAAGTGACTTATCGTATTGCTTTACCGCCGATGCTTGCGAACTTGCACGATGTGTTTCATGTGTCGCAGTTGAGGAAATACATTGCGGATCCTTCTCATGTGATCCAAGTGGATGATGTACATGTGAAAGACAACCAGACACTTGAGGAATTGCCTATGAGAATTGAAGAACGAAATTGAAACAGTTACGTTGTAAAGAGATAGCTTTGGTCAGAGTAGCTTGGGGAGGACCAGCAGGTGGTAACGTTACCTGGGAGCTAGAGAGTAAGATGAATGACTCCTATCCTGAACTCTTTACTTGAGGTACGTTTTTGAGAATGAAAACTCTTTTAGTGGGGAGAGTTGTAACACACCATATTTTCCATTATTTAATTTAATTAGATTTTAAATTAATTATTTGAATTATTTGGTATTTTATTGGATTAAGGGAGAAATTGTGAAAATAATGCTGCTGGGCCAATGTCGTGATTAGTAGAGGGGAGGTGCTAAGTGTTAGGCCTTACTAAAGTTGAATTTTATTTTATTTTAATAAAACCAGGAAATAAGGGGAAATAAGAAATTAGAAAGCAAAAGAGGATAATAGTAAAAGAACGTGAAAGAACCAAGAGAAAAGGAGAAGAACATCCAAGGGCATTTGGCTAAGATAAGGGGTGACAATCCATTTAGCCTATATTATTAGTTTAGATATGATAGAACTTATTTATGTGTATTGTTCATGTGGATTGAATGTTTAGATTTTGGGATTTTTGGAGTTTTGAAAGTTTAGGTTGTTTGGAGTGATTTGATGAAATTGATGGAATGATGAATGTGTTTAGTGTTAAATGTCTCCTAAAAAGTGTTGGAATTGTGTTAGGATATGTTATTTGGTGATTTTTTTGTATGGGAATCGTTTTAGTGCGATTAGGTTGGAATTGGGAGAAGAGGGATGCCAAAATCGCACAGCAGAAATTCTGGTTCTGGTGCGGAGCACCGGGCGGACGAAACGGAGCGCCGGGCGAGCATGCGCCCACACGTCTCAGTCGGGCGAGCATAGCGGGAAAAGGGATGTCACGCTACTGCCTCAGAGCGTCGGGCGAGCCAGTTTAGGCGCTGGGCGAATGAGCCCAGTTTTGCAACTTTTATTTTTCGTATCTTTTGAACCGTAGGTCCGTTTCAAGTGCCATTTTGGGCATTGTTGTTGCACCCCATTTTTTACCACTAAGATCTCACCATATCCCTGGTAATAGGTTCACCACCATTATCATTATCATCATGCATATATCACCATTATCATTATCATCATGCATATATCATTTGCTAACAAAAAAAATACAAAAATTGTTGTTTGTTGCTTGTGTCCTAGGACAGGAGACTGATCAAGAGAAGACTAAGCAAATTATGGTTTTGAGGCCCACAAGAAAGTTCAACATTCTCCTATGATTCAAGGGGTTCTCTCAACAATATCTAAGTCCAAGGATAGCCCAATGCAAGATCAATCACCTTCAAGATCACCTAAAACTCCAAATTAGGGTTCTGATCTAATTCCACTGGAAAATTGACTTTCAATCAGGACATGCCTCCAAGGCTCAAACCATGATTAAAGGGCATCCAAATCAACATTATTTTCCATTCACATCATTCATTTGAAGAGGAGAGCTTGATTCATATGGAAATCATAAAACTGCAATTCATCTGGAAAAAGTCAATTGTGTGGGTCAACCACTGACTTTTGAGAAAAATGCTCAATTATGAAATTTTGAGGATTCAAATCATCATCATATGATTATTGAAGACATTTGACCAAAGAAAATCAAGGAAATTTATCAAGATTAAAAAGTCAACAAAAGTCAAAATTAGGGTTTTTAAGTGAATTTGACCTAATTTTGGGAACTCCAAATTTTGCCTATAAACTCAAAAATCTCCAAACATAAAAGTTGTAGAACTTGATCAAACAAACAACTTATCACAATGAACATTTCTTCAAAAAATGATTATTTTGAGAGATTTGGAATGTTGAAGATTATGTTCCAGAAAACTTAGAATTTTTTAAAGTGTTTTCACTTAGATTTTTCTTAACTTTATGGCCATTTTTCTCCATGATCCCAAAGGAGTTTGAGGAAAATTTTAACAAGGGACTTGAAGTATGTACCAAGGGCTTTCCAAAGAGACCAATAGCATGAAAATCCATGGCTTGAGCTAGGAGATATGATTTTATGATGAAGGCTCCATGAACACTTGAAAAATGAAGATGAACATGAAGAACAAGTTTGAATTTTGTTCAAATCTGCAAGAATCTTCAAAGTACAACCCCTATAACTTCTACCGATATAGTTGATCTGGTAGTCACCGTTAGTGCGACACTTTGGTTTATACTGATATCCCTTGAAAACGATCAAGGAGTATGTTAGGCTTCCGAAATGTCATTAAACACTAATTTGTCTTAGAACCTTTTAGTTGAACTTGACTTGTGGCCTATTAAGTGATTAACTTTGAAATTGATCGAAGTTAGTTATCCTCAAGGAATATTTTTGATCGGCCGCCCGAGCGCCGTATTGAGATGTTGTCTCCAAGGATCATAGAACCCGAATACTATTCTAAGACAGGTTTTAACCAACTCAACTTCAGTGGGGAGGGTATCACCTATCAAACTCATGCAAGCCTTTGAACCTAAGGCTATTGTTTGATTTGTTTGTGTTTGCCACATGTTTGACATCATGACATCATAAGCATCATAAGCATATCATTTTTCACTAATCATTTCAAGGATCAAAGAGTTTACCTTTGTTGTTGCAGGTAATGGCTCCCGCTACCAGAGATTATGTCCGAATCAACATCTCAACAGTACCGTCTGAACTCAAGGACTTAATATCAGAATTTCCCGGAAATGCTCAATTCACTGAAAAGCATGGTCACCTACTCCATTTGGTTACCTCAAAATTTGAAGAAGACATGATACGGGTTTTGTTCCAATTCTTTGATCCCGAACATCATTGTTTTACATTTCCTGATTACCAGTTAGTACCCACTTTGGAAGAGTTCTCTGAACTGATTGGGTTACCTGTTCGAGATCGATTACCTTTCACTGGTTTAGAAAAGATTCCAAAGCCAGAAATCGTTGCTGCTGCCTTACATTTGCGAAAGTCAGAAATCGAGTCCAATTGGGAAACAAAGAGTGGAGTCGAGGGTTTGCTTACTAAGTTCTTAATGGAAAAGGCTCAATTACTACTAAAAAACAGAAGTTACCTAGCTTTTGAAGAAGTTATGGCTCTTTTGATTTATGGGTTGGTTTTATTCCCTAATCCCGACCATTTCATAAGTGTGCATGCTATCAACATTTTCTTAACCCGCAATCTGGTGCCTACTTTGCTGGGAGACATCCTACATTCTCTACACACTCGTACCATGAAAAAACGAGGAACTCTTATGTGTTGTGTACCACTACTGGCTAGATGGTTTACCTTACACCTTCCCCGATCAGTGTTGAGAAACGAACAAAGGATGCAATGGTCTCGTAGAATCATGTCTTTATCTCATTCAGATATCCGGTGGAACAACTTCTTTCAGAGAGACATCACTCTCATTGACCATTGTGGGGAGTACCCTAATGTGCCACTCCTTGGCATTAAGGGAGGCATCACCTACAATCCCTCTTTAGCTTTACGCCAATTCGGATATGCACGATGTAACGGTCCTCATGACATGATTATCCGTGGCATTGTGTTTGACTACGAAGATGATTCCCAAAGACATCGACGAAGGTTTATACATGCTTGGGGCAGTGTCTACAAAGTAGAAAGCAAGACTTTAGGACAGTGGAATTCAATTCCCATGGAACCTTACCTCAAATGGGTGCGTGCCCGTGCACAAAAGTTAATCATGCCATATCCCGCTATCCTACCTGTGACTATTGAACCAGAAGTCGAAGGGGAGGAACCTCGAGTTATTCTACATCCGGACATGCCAACTGACCTGAAAGAGCTGCAGAAATCTTGGGTTCAGCTAAAGGAGGAAAGAGACACCTTCAAAGCATACTGTCAAGACTATGAGGGAAAAGTGTTGGAGCTCACCAAACAACTCCATGAAGAACAGCAGATCAACACATTCTTGGGTGCAAAGAGAAAGCGTCCGTGGGAAGCTTGAAGGATCTTTTATTTTCTTTTATGCTTTATCTTGTATGCCCGAAAGAGGCAAAGTCAAAAAAAAAGAAAAAAGAGAAAAAGAGAAAAAAAAAAGAGAAATAAAATGTTTGACTAATAAATGTTTGTTTTTTTTCTTTTTAACAAATCTAAACTCTAAGATCCTTGAAAACATTGCATATACATTTCATTCATAAACATTGCATATACATTTCATTCATAAACATTGCATAACAGGTTCACATGATGGGTTTCTCATCTCCTCGCTGTTTATTACAGTTAGAAAGGATGGAATCTGAAGCAAGCATCAAGAATCTCGAAGCACAGAACGCCCAAGTTCAGGTAGCAATTCTGGAATTAGCAAAGGGGTAACAAGAACTGAAAGCCCTGATGATCAAGAAAAAGAAAAAGCCCAAGGGATCTGTAGGTTTGAGCTACCTCGTGAGAAAAGTCAAAATCCCAGCCAGGAGGCCTAAAAATGCGCCAATCCCTGAAGAGGTCGGTGAAGATGACCAAGGGGACAATCACAGTAATAAGGGTTTTGCCAAACCTGACGAAGAAGATTATCATTCCGAAGAAGAAGGGGGTGATGATAAATACCAGCAGTTGGAAGAACGCATGAAAGCCATGTAGATACAGAAAATACCTGGTTTAGACTTCGACGACCTTGGACTTGTCTCAGATATTGTTATCCCTCCAAAGTTCAAAGTTCTTGTCTTTGCAAAGTATGATGGAGTCTCTTGCCCAAAGTTGCATCTAAGGTCCTATGTGAGGAAGATATTACCTCATACGGCAGATAACAAATTATGGATTCATTTTTTCCAGGAAAGTCTGCCAGGTACTCAACTCGAATGGTACTACCAACTGGAAAGTACAAAAGTTCACACCTGGGGAGACCTGGCTACTGCTTTCTATAAACAGTATCAATACAATGCTGACCTTGCACCAACTCGTACTCAATTACGAGGCATGACCATGGCACCAAAAGAAAGTTTCAAAGAATATGCGCAAAAGTGGAGAGATCTAGCTGGAAGAGTTCAACCACCCTTATCTGATCGCGAGCTAGTTGACATGTTCATGGGCACTTTAACTGGCCCGTTCTATAGTCATTTGCTGGGAAGCTCATCATCAGGTTTCACTGACCTGATACTAACTGGAGAGCGTGTCGAAAGTGGCATTCGAAATGGAAAAATTCAAGTAGGTTCTTCCTCTGGTACTGCAAAGAGACCCATTGGTGGGAAAATGAGGTCAATACAATGCAAAATCATAAAAGTCGCAAAAGTGAACATCACCAATCTATAGGGGCTGTCTTGATCTCTGCATTTGCACCTCAAAAAGATCAACCGCCGAAGTATACGCGTCGACCCGACGCACCGAGAAGGAATTTCACTAAAATCAATATGCCAATCTCTCAAGCATTGTAACACTTGTTAAAGGAAAATTTGATTATATTGAAAGATCCTCCGAAGAATGTCAACACTTCCTCTCCTAGTTACCGCCCTGACGCAACATGTGCATACCATTCCGATTGTCCAAGACATGACGCAAATCACTGTTGGGCTCTGAGGAACAAAATCCAAGACATGATAGATGCTGGGGAAATTGAGTTCGATCCTCCAGAAACTCCAAATGTCATCACTGCATCTATGCCAAAGCACGACAAGACTGTTAATGCTATCATAGACACTGTTTATATCTATGATGTGAGAGAATTGTCAACTCCGCTCCTTGAAGTTAAAAGAAAGCTAATACGAGCTGGTTTCTTTCCAGGTTGTGACCCTAATTGCTCTTATTGTGCACACCTACCCAATGGTTGTGAGAATTTGAAATTGGGAATTCAAAAATGGATGGATCACCGTGTCATTATGTTTGAAAGGCTCCCTTCTATGGATGATTTATGCGAAGTTTTTGCAAACGGGATGAGAATAGAGGACGTTTCAGTGGTTTCTAACATACCATTGAAAATCCCTACCAAAGCTCCCTTTAAAATTTCTGCTGCACCCAGAGTAGCATCTGTAATCATTACCAATCCAGCTCCATTTCCATATTCCATCGACAAAGCCGTCCCGTGGAAATATGACACTGAAGTTTATGTCCATGGAGTTAAACAAAAGGAGGTCGTAAATCCAACTGTTGACAATATTGTGGGGACTAGTAAGATTACGAGAAGTGGAAGGATCTTTTCGCCAGAAATTTCTCCAAATGTTGCTACTACTCCAGTCCAGGTTCCAGTTTCTAATCAAGATGTCAATGCTCGAGGCAAAGAGCCACTGACCGAACCAGCTCAAGTACCCGTTGAAGTCCTTGTTGAAGATCCTTCGAGGCAAGAAATGGAGGAAATATTGAAAATCATCTACAAAAGTGATTACAATATTGTTGAACAACTGGGGCACACTGCTTCAAAGATCTCAATGCTATCTCTGCTAAAGTATTCAGAAGCTCATGCTAAAGCTTTAATGAAATTCTTGAAAGCTGCCCATGTGCCACAGGAGATTTCAATTAACCAATTTGAAAATTGTGTTGCTAGTCTTACAGTGCACAACGGTCTCGGTTTCTCTGATGCTGACTTAACCCCTGCTGGGAAAAATCACAATAAAGCCCTGCACATCTCTATTGAATGTAACGGCGCCACTTTGTCTCATGTGCTGGTAGACAATGGTTCCTCGTTAAACGTATTACCAAAAGTAGTACTGGAAAAACTTGACTTCGAAGGAGTTGTGTTACAACCAAGTGATGTGGTGGTAAGAGCCTTCGATGGGTCGACAAGAACGGTATATGGAGAAATTAGGCTCCCAATCAGAGTGGGCTCTCAGGTCTTTGATTCTACCTTTTCTGTGATGGATATTCATCCAACATACTCCTGTTTACTAGGACGCCCTTGGATACATGGGGCAAACGCTGTAACTTCTACCCTGCATCAGAAGTTAAAGTATCCAGTAAAAGGCAAGATCGTCACAGTCCATGGTGAAGAAGAATATGTGGTTAGCCACCTGAGTAACTCCAAGTATGTTGAGATGGATGGAGAATTCATTGAAACCCCCTGCCAAGCTTTTGAGGTGGTCTCTCCTGATGTCTCTACTGCCAAGCACATTTCTGTTAATCCTGCTATAAAAATAAATCCAACAATGGCTTCTATCAAAGATGTAAAAGCTGCAATCAAAGAAGGTGGTGGCACAGCATGGGGACAACTCATTGATGTGCCTTACAAATTCGACAAGCTGGGTTTGGGCTATGCTAATGGAACTCAGAAGAACAATCAAAGTCTTCATTCTGGAGGGTTAATGACACATTTCATCAGCCAAGAAGTGAATGCTATTGAAGACGATGGAACGATTCAACAATATCCCAATGGAGTTCCACCTGTATCCATGGAAGTTTGGGACACTTTGGGAGAACCAAGTGGCAAGTATGACTTTATGGTAAAGTATACTGCTCCTCCGAGTTTTTCGATTGCCATCGAAGACATTGTCCCTACTGGATGGGATAATCAGTTTGAGGATCACAAAAGTCTCACAAGTTCCATTACTGAGCAATACCAAAGTCTACCTAAAGAAGTTTGGGATACTTTAGGAGAGCCAAGTGGCAAATATGACTTTATGGTGAAATATTCCGCTCCTCCGAGCTCACAAGTCGCCATTGTCCCAACTGGATGGGATGAACATTGCGAAGACAATTTCACTCCTGGAGAAGCCTGGGAGATACCAAATAACGAGGGTTATTTTCTGTCACAGTACACTACTCAGCAGCATGCACAAGTCTCTATCCAAGACGTCATCCCGACTGGATGGGACGGCCTTATCGAGTATCTCTCTCAACCAACAGAGATACCTCTGTAACACCCTTCTAAACCCCCGCGGAAAATATAATAAAGATCATAGTAATTATACAACAAGGATGTTACAATTAATAAAATAAATAAAATACCAAGTCGTTTGTCATGCTTTATTAGAATTAAACCAAATATCAAAACATGTGTTTAGCACAGCGGAAACTCATTTTAACAATGTTAAGAAACATATCAAAACAAATCAACAATACATAATCCATAACCAATAATGACAATGATGTATAACAAGTAACTCTAAGACTATCGACCCCCAGTGTTACAAGATCAGAGCATGACCGACACGACTCCACATAACCGGATAAACTCTACGAGTCATCCTCACCGATCGCTTAAACCGCTACTTCAATCTGAAATCATCAAAGTAAGGGTGAGACTACATCATAATTAAATAGCATTATAAATCATCAGATATAGAATTTCATAAGCAATTATCCACCCTACTTAGCATATTCAGATTTATCAATTCATACCAATCACAAGCATAAGTCAAAAATATGCACCAATAACACCACACAATCATAACCCCGGATTTCATCCTGACATGTCACAATTTATACAAAGACCATGTAGACTCTTATGCATGTGGTACCAAAATTCGTGAATCACATTCACAGGACTTCTCTCTTTGATACTGCCCTTTAGTCGCTCACACCCCACATGGGCACACGACTACTGCCTCATCGCTCACACCCCACATGGGCACACGATGACTGCCTGCTAATCTCTGCACAATGGGAATCAGCCTTCCAATGCAAATGATTTATGAATGAATGCACACATGTCACATACTTATATCATCATCAATCCGATGCTTAACATTGCTTTATCACATCTTACCAATAACGTCACAACAAGTATGTACATGTATCATGCATCATTCAAAACAAATCAATCATCATCATTCATCAAAACACATGATAACAACATTTACCATGAATAACATCCATCTGCATCATCATTCATCAAAACATATGATGACCATATTTACCACGAACAACATCCATTTGCATAACAAGCAAAAGCAATCACATCATAACAACACACATCATTGCACATATTCAATTATGCAAACAACAATTCATTGCACCTCATCAACTATGCAAAACAAGAATAAACCACATTTGAAGAAAACGATACTTTTCAAAATAAAATCAAGTTATTATTGTTTTCTTTATTTCATATGGTAAAGCATTCAATTTAAGGATCAACGTCCAAAACGGCATATAAAACGGACTTACGGTTTGAAAATTAGAAGCTTTTAAAGTTAGAACAGTTTTCAAAACGTGCTGCTGGAATTTGTACTGGAACCCGGTTCGTCCCACATGGGAACCGGTTCCTGGACCCAAAAATGCCATTTGATTTTTAGCGTTCTAACACAGTGGAACCCGGTTCCTCCCACATGGGAACCGGTTCCCACGAACCTAGTAGCTGAAAAACATGATTTTTAAGACTTTTATGCATCCCAAACACATACCAACTCATACCATTACGAAATTGATCATCAATAACATCAAAATACTCCAAATACATGATTCTAATGCACAAACAACATACCAAAACACCATGTAACAATACTACATCATCAATTGCAGTTAATTCATCAAATCATACATGTCAGTGTTGGTATTTCACAAAACCTAACATCCCAAATAGAGATTCTAATCCCTTAATTCAATCCTAACATCATCAAAATCATAATACCATATAATTAGAGTAATCACCCCTTACCTTAGCCAAATTCTTGATTGGTCTTCTCCCTCTTTGTTCCTCTTCACGTATCAGCTTCCCAATCTCTCGTCTCTTCTGTTATGCTTTTCACGTTCCTTCCTTCCTTTTTTCCTTTCTTCCAATTCCTTATTATTTTATAAAAATATAATTAAATTAGTAATGGGCTTTACTAACTTAACACCTCCTTCTTACTAACATCACACACGGCCCAATAACTATTTTCCAATATTTCTCAATGTTCCTCATAAAATCAATTATTCCAATTAAATAATTTTCCTACTTAAATTAAATAATTAGAAATAATTTTCGGGGTGTTACAACCTCAACTTGGATCCTCATATCCAACAGAGTATCTTGCTCATCCTGAAGGATCAACAGCTCATCTCGTCACCAAAGAAGTCAATGTTGTGGGAGACACAGAAGACAACTGCTACTGGGGCAACTGGATATTCCCCGCTCACAACAATGGGTTGAACAACTGGGAAGCTGAAGATGTCATCTCCTTTGATCAGGAGTAAATGCATTTTCCTGTTTTCACAGTCTATATGTTCAAAAATAAAAATGGTTCCTGTACTATCGAACCATGAGCTTGAAAGCCGTGTGCCTTGCCCGAAGCACACTGGTCCTTTTTATAAGGGTTTGTCATATCATGATCATATGTTCATATAATAAAATCATAGGACATTTGCATGTTCAAATTATTGCGATCCTTTTTATTCATTTCTTCACTTTGTTTTCAAATAGCTATGTGTTCTTACACACACCCACATAATAAATGCAGATTCACTTTCACTCTGGATCCTGTCGATAACGATTCTGCTATTGCCAATCATGACTTTGAAAATCCGATCTACCGAACTGAGGACGAAGGTGAAGAAGATTGTGAAGTACCTAGGGAACTTTCAAGGCTGTTAGAACAAGAATAAAAAATTATACAGCCGCATGAAGAGCCAACTGAGGTTATCAACCTGGGCAGTGACGAAGAAAAGAAAGAAGTCAGGAAAGGGGCTGATTTAGGAAACAGTGTCAAACAAAGACTGATTCAAATGTTACAAGACTACGTCGAGATATTCACTTGGTCTTATGAAGAAATGCCTGGTCTCGACACGGATATTGTGGTCCATCGCTTGCCAATAAAAAAGGTAGCACTCCAGTTAAGCAGAAACTACGGAGAAGTAGGTCTGACATGTCCAAGAAAATCAAAGACGAGGTTGAGAAGCAATTCAATGCTGGTTTTCTGAAAGTTGTAAGTTATCCTCCTTGGATAGCTAACATCGTGCCCGTGCCTAAAAAAGACGGGAAGGTCAGGATGTGTGTAGACTACAGAGATCTGAACCGGGCAAGCCCCAAAGATGATTTCCCTTTACCTCACATCGATGTACTGGTTGATAATACTGCACAATGCAAAGTATTTTCCTTTATGGACGAATTCTCCGGTTACAATCAAATCAAGATGGCACCTGAAGACATGGAAAAAACAACCTTCACAACACCCTGGGGAACCTTTTGTTACAAAGTAATGCCCTTTGGTTTAAAGAATGCAGGAGCAACGTATCAGCGTGCAATGGTAGCTCTGTTCCATGATATGATTCATCAAGAGATAGAGGTTTATGTGGATGATATGATTGCAAAGTCCAACACCGAAGAAGAACATCTGGGTCATCTGCACAAGCTGTTTGACAGACTCAAGAAGTACAGGTTGCGACTGAATCCAAACAAGTGTACCTTTGGAGTAAGATCCGGTAAACTCTTAGGTTTCATTGTCAGCAGCAAGGGTATTGAGGTTGATCCTGCCAAAGTCAAAGCCATTCAAGAAATGCCTATACCCCGTACCGAGAAACAAGTCAGAGGATTCTTGGGACGTTTGAACTACATAGCCAGATTTATTGCCCATATGACTACTACTTGTGTGCCAATCTTCAAATTATTGAAGAAAGATCAAGTGGAAAGATGGAACGACAAATGCCAATTAGCCTTTGATAAGATCAAGGAATACCTTCAAAAACCACCAATTCTGTTACCACCAGTGGAAGGAAGACCTCTAATAATGTACCTAACGGTGTTAGAAGACTCAATGGGGTGTGTACTGGGGCAACATGACGAGTCTGGCCGAAAAGAACATGCAATCTACTATCTTAGCAAAAAGTTTACCGATTGTGAAACAAGATAATCACTACTCGAGAAAACTTGTTGTGCCTTGGCATGGGCAGCTCGCCGATTAAGACAATATATGCTAAACCATACCACTTTCCTGATCTCCAAGATGGATCCTATCAAATATGTGTTCGAAAAACCTGCTCTCTCTCTGGAAGGATAGCAAGATGGCAAATGATTCTAACAGAGTATGACATCCAGTACACTTCGCAAAAGGCAATAAAAGGAAGTGTGGTAGCTGATCATCTGGCTCATCAGGCAGTGGATGATTACCAAGAATTAAACTTTGACTTCCCAGATGAAGACATTATGTTAGTTACTGACTACAAACAACCAGGACCAGAGGGAGGACCCGAGCCAGGATCCCGATGGACTATGGTGTTTGATGGAGCCTCTAATGCGCTTGGCAATGGCATCGGAGCTGTGATCATTTCTCCTACAGGAGGTCATACGCCATTCACTGCCAGATTATGTTTCAACTGCACTAACAATATAGCTGAGTATGAAGCATGTATTCTGGGTCTCAAAGCTGCAATCAATTTAAGAATCAAGGTCCTGGAGGTCTACGGAGACTCAGCCCTTGTAATTTATCAAGTCAAAGAGGAATGGGACACAAAGCACCTGAATCTAATTCCTTACAAAGAATATGTGCTGAGTTTGATTCCTTACTTTGAAGAAATCACTTTTGAACATATTCCGCGAGAAGAAAATCAACTAGCTGATGCTTTAGCTACCATGTCATCTATGTTCAAAGTCAGGTGGGACAATGAGGCGCCAATGATCACCATTTATAGACACAATGAACCAGCCTATTACAATGAGATTGATACCGAAGGAGTGGAAGAAAAACCATGGTTCCATGAAGTAAAAAGATATCTCGAAGCCCAGGAGTATCCTGAAGGGGCGTCCATTAACGATAGAAAGTTTCTAAGAAGATTTGCTGCCAAATTCTTTCTAAGTAATGGAATCCTGTACAAACGCAACCACGACTCGACTTTGCTTCGTTGTGTGAACAAGAAGGAAGCAGAACAGATTATGGAAGACATACACGATGGTGCCTTTGGTACTCATTCAAGTGGACATACAATGGCTAAAAAGATCTTAAGAGCAGGTTATTACTGGTCTACCATAGAGACAGACTGCCATCGTCACTCCAAAACCTGTCACAAATGCCAGATATATGCCGACAAAGTACATGTACCTCCAGTCCCGTTGAATGTCCTCACGGCTCCTTGTCCTTTCGCAATGTGGGGTATTGATATGATTGGAGAAATCAAGCCTACTGCTTCCAACGGACATCGTTTCATACTGGTCGCTATTGACTACTTCACAAAATGGGTAGAGGCAGCCTCGTTTGCTTCAGTTACCAAGAATGTTGTAGCCCGGTTTATCAAGCACAATCTCATTTGTCGGTATGGCATCCCTGAAAGGATCATCACGGACAATGGCACAATTTTAAATAACAGGATGATTACCGAACTCTGCACGCAGTTCCAGATCAAACATCATAATTCATCTCCATATCGACCAAAGATGAATGGCGCGGTGGAAGCTGCCAACAAGAACATCAAAAAGATCATACAGAAAATGACAGTAACCTACAAAGATTGGCATGAGATGTTACCTTTTGCTCTTCATGGTTATCGCACATCAGCACGTACTTCAACAGGGGCAACTCCATTTTCCTTAGTCTATGGTATGGAGGCAGTTCTCCCAATCGAAATCCAGATTCCTTCCCTAAGGATCATGAAAGAAGCTGATCTAGACGAAGACGATTAGATTCAGACTCGATTAGACCAGATAAACTTGATCGATGAGAAGAGACTTGCGGCTATTTGTCATGGTCAGTTGTACCAGAAACGTATGATCAAAGCCTTCAACAAGAAAGTCAAGAGTCAGACATATCAAATCGGTAATTTGGTTGTCAAACGCATCATCCTACCACAGGGTGACCCCAGGGGCAAGTGGACTCCCACCTATGAGGGACCATTTGTAATCAAGAAAGTATTCTCCGGCGGAGCTATGTTGCTTACTACTATGGACGGAGAAGATTTCCCACACCCTGTAAATGCGGACATAGTCAAAAAGTACTTCGCTTAAAGAAAAGAAAAGCTCGCTAAGTTGAAAACCCGAAAGGGCGACTTAGGCAAAAATGAGCGTCTCGGTGGATTGAAAACCTGAAAGGGCGATCCAGGCAAAAATTAGAGACTAAAAAATAATTATCGCGGTAGGCTGAAAACCTGAAAAGGCAGCCTAGGCAAAAGTTAGGGAATAAAGCATACGACTATGTCCCGTTTGGCTATTTACTCACATTCAAGGTTCAACACATCAAAGGCACCAATCAGTCCAATCATTTTCTTCCAACAAGTGAGGGATGAGATACTGGAAGACAGATTGGCAATAGCAGAATTGAAACTTGACTGGATTGTTTCCACATATCTATTTTACTTTTCAAAGTTTTATGACAATTTCCTACTACTAGGATTGTTGTCTCCTTGTACTAATCCGCCTGTTATGGCCCTCTTTTAAAATCAACACAATTCATGCTAAAATCAATGTTTTCACTTTTTCTGTTTTGAATGCATAAACGTCCCAATGATAATTTTGAATGAACATATGCATTTGAATATGATTAACAAGAAAAACAGGAATAGCATTCAGGTAATGTCCCAATCATCTGGACATCGTTCCAACACCAACATCGGAAGAAAATTTCCCCAACAGAGAGGTGTTTCTCAGCCGAATCCCTGATGAGATTTTTCTCTCCAACAAGGTGATTCGAGATACCTTATTCCCCAACAAGGCTGTTCAAGATCACTATCCCCAGAAGGTGTGATCCTCCACATCAAGGCCTGATCAAATAGTGCATCGGAGGATTACCTATCTCTCTTATTCAAGTTACTTTCATCACCAAGTGGTATTCAAAGATCCTTCAATAGAACATTCTGGTTCGTAAGAAAGTTCTCCAGCTGAGTGTACTCAAGCAGGGTAGCGAAGATCGTCAACATTCATAATGCCATCGTTTCCAAAATAGCAAGCAGGGATTTATTTTCCCAACTAGAAGTTTGATACGCTCTAAACTGCATAAATCATGCATCAAACATCATACGCATGTTCATACATATCATATAATGTTTCATGACAAACGCATACATAACATACACAGATCCATTTAGTTTGAGAATCTCAACATATACATTACATGCATCATGACATTGCATATCACTAACTTGATTTTTCAGGTGGACGAATATCCTCAGCAAGTTATCTTCAATTACGAGCATTCTTTTCAGATATAATCAAACCAAAGATTCACTCTGAAGAGCTCTAATTCTAAACAAGCAAAGCAGATCTAAGTTGATACCTTGGACGGTTCCTTCATGATCTACCATCAGATCTAAGTTGATACCTTGGACGTTCCTTCATGATCTACCTTCAGATCTAAGTTGATACCTTGGAAGGTTCCTTCATGATCTACCTTCAGATCTAAGTTGATACCTTGGACGGTTCCTTCATGATCTACCTTCAGATCTAAGTTGATACCTTGGACGGTTCCTTCATGATCTACCATTCAGATCTAAGCCGATATTTCAGACGGTTCCGCGACGATCAATCTACAAGATCTAAAAGCAGATACCTCGGACGGATCTGTAACAATCAGCATTCAAAAATTCGAAGCAGAAAATTTGGACAGTTCTGTAATAATCAACCTCAAAGATTTAAAGCGGTAACCTCGGACGGTTCCGTAACGGTCAACGCAGAGGTTTTCAAATCCTTCATCAAGATATAATCAATGGATTCATTCTGATGAACAAACCATCAACACATTTTCCAGATGGCATCTGAAGGCCCATCTCAGGCAATGTTTCGATCTGCAGACAACATTTCTCAGACGACATTCAAATGTAATTTCCAACATCACTGTCGGTGGAGGTAAGTGCAAATTTCAGGGCATCTAAATATTCAATCATCTTCTACCTTCAGATTCCAATCAGGTTTAAGAAGATTGAATAGGGGCAACTGTTATACCCCAAAATTTGCCCACATCTTTTTCAAAAAGAAGGCAACAGACTTCTGTTTAAAAATTGGGAGTTTCATATAATCTTGGATTTTATTTCACAAATATCCTGATTTTTATGAATACTCGGTTTTTAGAATTTTTCTTATACGGTATTTTGGTTCGCTGTTGAATTTATTTTTACGCAAACGCCAAGTACTGTTTATCACTTCACACACGCTAACTATTTGAGATTTATTTACGGATAAATAGTACTGACGCAATTGGTACATAATTTATTTGACAGGCGCAGAGTCCGGGGATTCAGACTGTACTGGTAACAATTAAATTATTATTGTTTCCCACTAATTTTTGTACTATATTCTATTATTTTCAAAATCTCTTTCTTTCTCTTTCTTTCAAAATCAAATCCTAACTTTATTCTATACATCTCTTTTTTTCAAATCCTACTTCCACTCAAATTTTCCTTTTTTGTACGGAATCACTTCATTCCCCAACGTCTCAATCATTCTTTTCATTCTATAAATACCTCTCATTTTTTCCATAAAATCTCACATCAAATTTCATTCAATCTCTCAAATTTCTACCTCATATCTATTTTCTCTTCTTCCCCGACAAAAAATGGCAAAGTGGATGGAGACACTTTTTCTTATAGTCATCACCATTGCTACGGTGATCATGTCCTTCTTCTGTCTGCATAGTCCTGAAAAATGCGGACCTGCGATGGTTACACTTCCGATCATCTATTTTCTGTTGGTCATAGCATGGATTATTAATTGTCATATGTAAAGTTTGTCGTATCTTCTGTTTTTAGAATGTACCGTTCTTTATATTTACCGTGCTGTTTACTACGTTTTGTTTAGGTAATATTTGTACTGTCAGTATTAAGTATTACACTATCTATTATATCGTCATTTAACTAGTAAGATAATATTATATGTGTTTATTGCTAGTTAAAATATTTATATTTTTTCTGTGCATTAAAGCCTTTCAGTCTTATTATTGACGGTAATTTTGTTCTCGTACAGTGTACTTTAATTATTTATTATGTTTGTGTTTTTCTAACAAATCATGTAAATAATTTCTCACCATTAACACAACAAAAACAAAAAGAAAAATTAACTTTAACTGTTGAATTTTCACTTTAACTGTTACGTTAATAACCGAACAGCCAGTTAACAGTCAAACCCGGTGACAGCACGTTTCTCCGTGTTTTGTACCATCAATCAAATCCATCTTTCACATTTCAAAATTCCAAGATTTTTGTCCTAGAAGTCTTCTGACAATCACAAGATCAGCAAAGACTCAGCACTGCACAAAAATCAGGTACGCTCGACCGTCTCCTACACAAACAGTCCCTAACTAGGGTTTTTGTTTTTTTCAGGAGAACAAGTTTTTGAGACCTCAAATGGATTTCATGGAAATCCATATATCTCAAAGTACAACCATACAAATTTTCAAACTTCAATTCACTCAGACGCACGGTCAGCAGTTCAAACAGTCAACGGACGACCCGTTTGACCAAAAAGTCAACAGACAGTAAAAAATGAAATTTTTTGTCAACATCCATATTTTGTCAAAAGATTCATAATTTGATCATAATTCATCAAGGAAAGATAAAAAATCAGCAAAACCCTAAGTTTCAAAATTAGGGTTTTCTCCTAAAAAGTCAACTGAACTTTGACTGGTCATAACTCTCTCATCCTTCATCCAAAAAATTCAAACCAAAGCTCATTTTGAAGGAAATTCAATTATCGTTCAAATGCAATTGGTCCCATGGTCATTAGATTCACCATTTGAAAAATATGAACCAAGACATTACAGGTCATTTTCAAAGTCAACAAAAAGTCACTTTTTTCAAAAGGACACACAAGGAGCATGGAAATTCATTTTGATATGAGACCAAAGACATTGGTTAGAGGACATCTTGAGGTTTCCAAAAAGTACAAGAACTCCTTCATATGATAAAAATTGAGGGATTTATGCCTTGTTGAAGTTGGCCATTTGTTTGGGAAAATGCTTGAAATCAACATTGATCAAAAATGTTTTTTCCAAAAGGGACCAAGTTTTCATGATCCAAACATGTTCCCCATAATGTGAAGGGCCTCCGACGACCAAGCCAAGGCCCATAGCATTTTTGTTCTTTTTTGGTTTAATTTTATCACATTTAAGATTAAATTGAAAAAAGAAATGGAAGGATGATATTATGTAGCTTGGATATTAAGCTAAGGCCATCAAGAAGCATTCAACTCTGCCACAAGAAACTAGTACAGCAGAAGAGAGTGGAAAAATCAAGCCATGGTTGCTTGAATTCAAAGCTACATATATTATAATATTCAAGAATTCAACAAAATCATCAATGCTTCCTAGCTTAGTTTTTAAGCACTTTCTTTGCCTATAAATGAAGTATAACACTTCATCAATGTAAGAGACACGAATTCATAGCCTACCATATACATATACCACTCTTGTAACAACTTGTAATATTCAAAGAAACTTGAAATTCGAATTTTAAGTTTAAGTCATTTTCAATACAAACTAAGTATTCAAACATCATCTCTGAACTTCATTGAACTTATCCAAATAAATTTTAAGCATCAAAGCCTCACAAATCGAGCCACACAAGCCACGGTTTGTTCAAACATAAATCATCATATATCTGATCATACACGCATGTTTAACAAGATGTAGATATATATTTGAGTTTAGTTTGATGTACTGATCGTTTCTGGAAGTTTAATTGATGTTTGGATACCTGTACGAGGAACCACCATTTTAGGGTTCTTGCTTTAAAAATTAGGGCTTTACGATCCATGCAAAATTACAAGTTCTAAATGGTACCATTAAACTCGTATGAACAAAACGAGTTGATCCATGGTCTTGCGCCAAATTTATTTCACGTTTTGCTTGTATTCGTTATTTTAACAGGTGTAATAGGTTGAAGTCTTTTACATCACCTGCAAACGAGCGGTGTAAAAGATCCATCCTGATGAAGAAGACAAGACGTGGCGTCCTCTGAGTGGCTAGCGCGCGCGTGTTTTTTAATTTAAAATTTATGATCCAGTGTTTTGCAGGTGTGTTACGCGCCATGCTCCCTCACGCTGGTCACCATCAGATCATTTTACCACTCCATCCAACGCATCTAACATGCTAGTCCTTACCATGGACTCTCCAGCCAACCACACCAGATCATAACTTAATATATTTTCATTTTATTTAATTTTCTTTGTAAAATTATTTTAAAATAGCTTTAAAAATCCAAAAAATACACAAAAAATATTTTTAAGTTGATTAAGTAATATACTATTTTTTGATGTAAAAATATTTTATTTTTCTTCATAATTTAAATATTTTGTATAATTAATTAGATAATATGTATATATTCATCTTTTAATTATTTCAACCAATCAAAAAATTAGAAAAAAATTGTTCTTTATATTAAATTTAGTTTATATATTATAGACTAATTTTTCACATATTTAGTATAATTTTCTCTTTAAGTTTTAATTATTAGTATAATTATTTGTATAATTATATATTATTTAACTTAATAGTTTTCAAATCAATTTCAAAAATTCCAAAAAAATTAGTTTTATCTTAAAATTAATTGACAAGCATTTTGAACATATTTTAAACTTAATTTTTAGGTTTAAATTTTATTTCCACCTTTTTCTCATCTTAATTAAATTAATCATGCATTAATTCTAATTAAAATCAATCATACAAAAAATCCAAAATTTTTTCTTTTATCTTATTGCAATTTAAAATTCCTAGATAAGTGTATAGGTTGTCAAAATCATGTAAATAGCGTAGTTTACATTTCCCGCACAATCGATGTAATAGCGTAGATTTACTTTCCGCGTTTTACATTCCCGCACTTTAATTTCTGTACATATAAAACTGCGTGTATGTCAAAGATAAAAAATTGAAGCGTTAGGTCACTAACTTCAAAGATAAAATATCTGAATCAAAACACAATCACACTTGCACCTCTTAGGGTAATCCCTTTGTTACTCTTTTCAAAAAATCAAATTCTACTGTTTCAAATACGAATCCAAACTTTTGTTTACATCTGGTAAAAGGAGAATTTTCTAAAAGAATTAGGAAAAGACCTTATAAATGTAGGATAGACCTCCTAATTGCTTGCTCAAATCAAAACAACAAATGTCTCACATATTCACCGTTTTTCAAAACAAAACTTTCAAAAAAGACAATACTTGGTATATATCCAAACAAGGATCATTACGAAGTTAAAGATCTTTTTTCAAAACATCTTTCGAAAAACAAAACACTTTGTATACATCCGCACAAGGATCATTACAAAGTCAATTCAGAAAATGAATTTTAAGACCACATACAAGCATTTAAAGGCAAGACAAACGATTCAAAGAAGTGAGCCAAGCAACTAAGAGCCCATGGATAACCATGGATACAAAGGGTGCTAACACCTTCCCTTTGTATAACCTATCCCCTTACCCAAAATCTCTTAAAGGTCTTTTTCTGTTTCTTTTATAAACCTTTCCTTAATTGGATAAAATAAAAGTCGGTGGCGACTCTCTAATTTTCACAACTCAAAAAGCAAAAGAAGAGTCAGTTTACGTCTCACAAAACCGAGGGCAACACCTATGGATAGAGGTAAGCCATATGGTAAGGGAAATCCTAAAGCTGGTGATTGGAAAAGGCCTAGTGGGGGAGACTTTAGTGCTTCTGTTAGGTGCTATAACTGTGGTGAAACTGGACATCATAGGAATGAGTGCAAGAGAGGAGAGAATAAGTGCTTCAAGTGTGGTAAGGCGAGTCATATTGATGCCGAGTGTAGAATGAAGATTGTGACTTACTACAATTACAGTGAAGAAAGTCATATCAGTCCACAGTGCACTAAGCCAAGGAAGAATCAAGCTGGTGGTAAAGTGTTTGCTTTGTCTGTGTCAGATACTACTCTTGAGGATCGATTGATTAAAGGTACGTGTATTATCCATGGCACACCTTTAATTGCAATTATAGATACTGGAGCGAATCATTCATTTATTTCATTGGATAGTGATAAAAGATTGAATTTGGAAATATCTGATATAAATGGAAGAGTTGTTATTGACACTCCTGCGTCGAGTTCAGTAACTACTTTGTTTGCTTGTTTGAATTCTCTGATTGACATTTTTGGTAAGGAGTTCAGAATGGACTTAGTGTGCCTTCCGTTGGAACAACTTGATACTATCTTGGGAATCAACAGGTTGGAATTCAACCAGGTTCATATCAATTGTTTTACGAAGACGGTTATTTTTCCTGAAGCCGTTGGTGTTGAGGACTTGGCGATAACTGCTAGACAAGTGGATGAGGCGGTTAAAGACGGGGCTATTGTGTTTATGTTGTTTGCATCAATGGAAGTGAAAAAATGCGGTGAGTAGTGAATTATGGTAGTACGTGACTTTCCGGAAGTTTTCCCAGAAGATGTTAGAGAGTTGCCACTTGAGAGAGAAGTAGAGTTTGCTATTGAGTTGATTCCTAGAACTGGTCCTGTGTCGATGGCGCCTTATCTTATGTCAGTATCTGAGTTGGCTAAATTAAGTAGTCAATTAGAAGAGTTGCTTAAAAAGGAATTTATTCGCCAGAGTGTTTCGCCGTGGGGTGCGCCAGTGTTGTTAGTAAAGAATAAGGAGGGCTCCATGAGATTATGTGTGGATTATAGACAGCTGAACAATGTTACTATCAAGAATCGATATCCGTTTCCGAGGACTGATGATTTGATGGATCAACTAGTTAGAGCTAGTGTATTTAGTAAAATTGATTTAAGGTCTGGGTATCATCAGATTCGTGTGAAAGCGGATGATATTTAGAAGACTGCGTTTAGAACAAGGTATGGTCATTACGAGTATACAGTGATGCCATTTGGAGTGACTAATGCACCTAGTGTTTTCATGAAGTATATGAATAGGATCTTTAATCCTTATCTTAATAAGTTCGTTGTGGTGTTTATCGACGACATTATGATATATTCCAAGAGTGAAGAAGATCATGCGAAACATCTAAGAGTTGTATTAGAATTGTTGAAAAAGAAGAAGCTTTATGCTAAGTTGTCGAAGTGTGAGTTTTGGTTAAGTGAGGTAAGCTTTCTTGGTCATTTAATTTCCAAGAACGGTATTGCCATTGATCCCACGAAGGTAGAAGCAGTATCTTAGTGGGAAACTCCGAAGTCAGTTTCAGATATTCGTAGTTTTCTTGGTCTTGCAGGTTACTACATAAAGTTTATAGAGGGATTTTCAAGGTTAGCCTTTCCGTTAACTAAGTTGACTAGGAAGGGTCAAGCATTCATTTGGGATTAGAATTGCGAAGAAGGATTCCAAGAGTTAAATTGGGTATGCTGAAGCTGACAAGTGGTATTCTTGATGAGATTAGAGCAGGTGACAAAGTTGATGTTAAGTTGGTTGATAGATTGATTTTGATTAATCAAGGTAAAGGAGGTGATTTCCGAATTGAGGAAGAGTACTCTTGAAGAAGGACGCCGCAGTGGATTGAGTATTCATCCTGGTGCTACCAAGATGTGTCATGACTTGAAAAAGTTGTTTTGGTGGCCTGGAATAAGGAAAGAAATTGCTGAGTTTGTTTATTCTTGTTTGACTTTCCAGAAGTCAAAAGTTGAGCATCAGAAGCCGTATGGAGTTATGCAACCGTTGTTTATTCCGGAATGGAAGTGGGGCAATATATCAATGGATTTTTTTTTGGTTTACCGAGGACAGTCAAGAATTGTGAAGCTATTTGGGTTATCGTGGATATATTGATGAAGTCTGCTCACTTTATACCGATGAGAATGGATTATCAGATGGAGAAGTTAGCTCAGTTGTATATTGAGAAGATCCTTAGTCTACATGGTATTCCGTCGAATATTGTGTCTAATAGAGATCCAAGATTCACATATAAGTTCTGGGAAGGTTTGCAGAATGCTTTGGATACTAAGTTGAGATTGAGTCCTGCTTACCATCCGCAGACTGATGGTCAGACAGAGAGAACGATTCAATCGTTAGAAGATTTTTTGTGTGCTTGTGTGTTAGAGAGAGGTGGTGCTTGGGATATTTATCTACCTTTGATTGAGTTTACCTACAACAATAGTTTTCATTCAAGTATTGGTATGACTCCGTTTGAGGCTTTGTATGGTAGTAAGTGTAGGACGCCATTATGTTGGTATGAATCTGGTGAAAGTGCTGTGATTGGACCAGAAATTGTTCAATAGACTACAGAAAAGATCAAGATGATTCAGGAGATGATGAAAGCTTCTTAGAGTCGTCAGAAGAGCTATTATGATAAGAGGCGGAGAACTATTGAATTCCAAGAGGGAGATCATGTATTTTTGAGAGTTACTCCTATGACCGGTGTTGGTAGAGCGCTGAAGTCAAGGAAATTGACGCCATATTTTATTGGTCTGTTTCAGATTACGAAAAGCGTGGGAGAAGTGACTTATCGTATTGCTTTACCGCGGATGCTTGCGAACTTGCACGATGTGTTTCATGTGTCGCAGTTGAGGAAATACATTGCGGATCCTTCTCATGTGATCCAAGTGGATGATGTACATGTGAAAGACAACCAGACACTTGAGGAATTGCCTATGAGAATTGAAGAACGAAATTGAAACAGTTACGTTGTAAAGAGATAGCTTTGGTCAGAGTAGCTTGGGGAGGACCAGCAGGTGGTAACGTTACCTGGGAGCTAGAGAGTCAGATGAATGACTCCTATCCTGAACTCTTTACTTGAGGTACGTTTTTGAGAACGAAAACTCTTTTAGTGGGGAGAGTTGTAACACACCATATTTTCCATTATTTAATTTAATTAGATTTTAAATTAATTACTTGAATTATTTGGTATTTTATTGGATTAAGGGAGAAATTGTGAAAATAATGCTGCTGGGCCAATGTCGTGATTAGTAGAGGGGAGGTGCTAAGTGTTAAGCCTTACTAAAGTTGGATTTTATTTTATTTTAATAAAACCAAGAAATAAGGGGAAATAAGAAATTAGAAAGCAAAAGAGGATAATAGTAAAAGAACGTGAAAGAACCAAGAGAAGAGGAGAAGAACATCCAAGGGCATTTGGCTAAGATAAGGGGTGACAATCCATTTAGCCTATATTATTAGTTTAGATATGATAGAACTTATTTATGTGTATTGTTCATGTGGATTGAATGTTTAGATTTTGGGATTTTTGGAGTTTTGAAAGTTTAGGTTGTTTGGAGTGATTTGATGAAATTGATGGAATGATGAATGTGTTTGGTGTTAAATGTCTCCTAAAAAGTGTTGGAATTGTGTTAGGATATGTTATTTGGTGATTTTTTTGTATGGGAATCGTTTTAGTGCGATTAGGTTGGAATTGGGAGAAGAGGGATGCCAAAATCGCACAGCAGAAATTCTGGTTCTGGTGCGGAGCACCGGGCGGACGAAACGGAGCGCCGGGCGAGCGTGCGCCCACACGTCTCAGTCGGGCGAGCATAGCGGGAAAAGGGATGTCACGCTACTGCCTCAGAGCGTCGGGCGAGCCATTTTAGGCGCTGGGCGAATGAGCCCAGTTTTGCAACTTTTATTTTTCGTATCTTTTGAACCGTAGGTCCGTTTCAAGTGCCATTTTGGGCATTGTTGTTGCACCCCATTTTTTACCACTAAGATCTCACCATATCCCTGGTAATAGGTTCACCACCATTATCATTATCATCATGCATATATCACCATTATCATTATCATCATGCATATATCATTTGCTAACAAAAAAAATACAAAAATTGTTGTTTGTTGCTTGTGTCCTAGGACAGGAGACTGATCAAGAGAAGACTAAGCAAATTATGGTTTTGAGGCCCACAAGAAAGTTCAACATTCTCCTATGATTCAAGGGGTTCTCTCAACAATATCTAAGTCCAAGGATAGCCCAATGCAAGATCAATCACCTTCAAGATCACCTAAAACTCCAAATTAGGGTTCTGATCTAATTCCACTGGAAAATTGACTTTCAATCAGGACATGCCTCCAAGGCTCAAACCATGATTAAAGGGCATCCAAATCAATATTATTTTCCATTCACATCATTCATTTGAAGAGGAGAGCTTGATTCATATGGAAATCATAAAACTGCAATTCATCTGGAAAAAGTCAATTGTGTGGGTCAACCACTGACTTTTGAGAAAAATGCTCAATTATGAAATTTTGAGGATTCAAATCATCATCATATGATTATTGAAGACATTTGGCCAAAGAAAATCAAGGAAATTCATCAAGATTAAAAAGTCAACAAAAGTCAAAATTAGGGTTTTTAAGTGAATTTGACCTAATTTTGGGAACTCCAAATTTTGCCTATAAACTCAAAAATCTACAAACATAAAAGTTGTAGATCTTGATCAAACAAACAACTTATCACAATGAACATTTCTTCAAAAAATGATTATTTTGAGAGATTTGGAATGTTGAAGATTATGTTCCAGAAAACTTAGAATTTTTTTAAGTGTTTTCACTTAGATTTTTCTTAACTTTATGGCCATTTTTCTCCATGATCCCAAAGGAGTTTGAGGAAACTTTTAACAAGGGACTTGAAGTATGTACCAAGGGCTTTCCAAAGAGACCAATAGCATGAAAATCCATGGCTTGAGCTAGGAGATATGATTTTATGAAGAAGGCTCCATGAACACTTGAAAAATGAAGATGAACATGAAGAACAAGTTTGAATTTTGTTCAAATCTGCAAGAATCTTCAAAGTACAACCCCTATAACTTGTTTAAGAGGACATAATCAAAATATTACACACTCTTTAGGGCTATGATCAAAGTGCTTAAGCCATTAACCATTGAATCATTATATTTCAAGCATAAAGTTCACACTTCCATTTTGAAAGAAGCTTTAATCCAACCACTCTTGCATTGAGCCTCTAGACATGTTTCTTATTCACCAAAAGCACTACAAACACCACAAGCAAGCCCCCAATATTCAGAATAAAGTCATGGAAGCATGCTTGATCCTTGTACTTCTCCATTGAAACCATAACTTTCTCATTTTTCACAAACAAGCAATGTGGTACAAGTATCACATGTGAACTCAAACTTCTGAGTTTTTTCCCTCCACAAACCCTAAATTATTCCTATAAATATAGGCCCTTGCCTCTTGGATCAAACACACCAGAATTCTCCAAGTCACCTATTGTTAGAACAAGATTGAGAATCTATGTTCAGAATCTGGTTTTGATGATAACAAACATATAATTTGTGAGTAACAATTTTATTACTAATGGTTTCATTTAGTGTGCAGATATTATGTTATAAATCCTATACAGGATTCATTAGGATAAGAGTACAATAACTACATCTGAAACATCCAGAAGACTGACAAAGTTAAACATCATTCATCAGATGTTCTGATTAAGAGCATATCAAGCAAAGCCAAAGACCACAGATCAGAAGTAAGAGAAGCAATAATGAGGAACAAGATCATTAAGAAGAACAAGCAATATCAAGACCTACATACAATAGTTTCAATCAGAAAGTACATCAGAAGCTGCAAGAAGATGAGCAAGAAAGATCATTACAAGAAGCTGTGCAAACAATGAAGATCATGCAAGTATAAAGATCAGAAGTTCCGAAGCTACAAGTTCTGAAGACTACGATACAGTGACATATAACATACAAACATCAGTAGAAGTCACGACCAATGAAGTACCTACAGCTCAACCTATAAATTAAGTAAAATATAAGGAGCTTAGAATCTAAGGGAGAGCCGTTAGAAACATCATCATAAGTAAAACGGTTGTAACATTAAAAGGATCAACTCCCAAGGACAAAAGAAGAAGCAAGCCACATGCAGTGCGTTGGAAAAATAAGCTTAACCAAAGAAGCATGCCATCAACTGAAATCATCATGTTGACGATAAGATTCTGCCAAGAACAACACTTGTCATTAAAGGATCATACGAGACAGAGCTTTCAAAGCGACATTCAAACAAGTCTTAACGGCTAGATTCCAATGGTAACATACCAAGCTCTATAAATAGACCAAAGCTTCAGACTTGAATTTATGCGTTCTAATATGTATCTGAGTATGCATCTAGAATGAGCATCAAAGTATGTATCCAGGATACATCTACAGAGTGAAGATCAAGAAGTAATTCAGAAGATAATCCAATAGATGAGAATCTGATCATAAAAATATGAAAGAAGAAATCTTGAAGACATGTATCAGAAGTTACGCAAGAGGAAACATACATAAAATGTATGATGGAACAAAACATTATTAACACCAGCCTCCCAGAAGAAAAGCTCTAGAGAAGACAGACAGTTCCTGCTGAATGAGTAGTATGCGTCACAAGAGAACTGAGCAGTACACTTACTAAAGATGCATCAAAAGTTGATGATGAAGACAGAATCAAAGGATATAAGAGCTACTGCTCCTTATGTGATTCTGAGAAAAGAAGATGAAGATATTTCTGAAGAAGCCATCAATTCCTCGTGCAAATATGTCATACCCCAAAATTTGCCCTCATATATTGCCAAATGTCATTTTATTTCGAATAAGTGACATAGACCAGTTGGTAAGGGTTTGAGTGTAAAGGTATAAGAGCGAGAGGTCCCGGGCTCGAATCTCACTTCTAACATTTCTCATTTTTATTTTTTTAAATTTTTTTTTAAATTTTTAAATTTTAGTTTTAACTTTATTTTCCTTTATTCAAAAATCACAAAAATTACTTTTTTTATCATTTTAATTTTTAATTTTTGTATATACTATTTAAGCACTCTTTAAAATATTAATTTTTCAATTTTCCTATTTTTTAAAAAAAATATCAAAAAAGTCATCATAAAAATATAAAAGATTTGCTTTCATCATTTTAAAAAACATTGCATTTTTTAGGATAGTTTTATTTAGGAATGAATCAATATAATTGATCCAATATATTAAGAATTAAAATCAAATCAAATTTTATTTTAATTTTTGATTATATATGGTTTAATTATTTGATTATTGCCTTTTATATTTAACCTAAAAAAAATCAATATAAAAAGGGGACCAATTCCTAATCTTGGTTTTTTTAGTCTGGAACGTACCCTGTTCATGTACGTATCTACACAACAATTTTTTTCTCTACAATTTCATACACAGTAGCTTAGCCGGTTAAACGATCTGCAGGTTTTACAATTCTCACACAAACTACCAGCAAACATCATCAAAAAGAATCCAAAAGCGTTCATCAATTAAACGAAGAGGATGAGAAGGATTGGCAGCACTTTGAGAACACGTGAAAAACTTACAAAATCTCAAGAAATTTTGAAAATCGATTTGGGAGATTGGAGGAGATTCAAAGACTTTTGGAGGTTCAGACACCTTTCTGGAGTGTTCCTGGTCATTTTCCAATTACTATCGCAGTCCAAGGCATCCAATACCGAAGCGTATAAGCCACGGTTTGCTTCACTATCTTCATGATCGTTTTTCCTTTATTCATGCATTATTAATCGATTTTGATTGCATATTATGGTTATTCATTATGATTGCAACGTGTTTGAATGCTTTGATTTGAGTTTTGGGTCAAATATGACTATAGACCATGTTTAGGGTTCTATGTTCTTGAAGTTGGGAACTCTGTTTAGGAACGGCTATTTTTTTTTTTAAATTATTAACGTCGCTTGATTGTTCATATAGATCGTGTTCCAAGTTAATAACAACGAATGATAAATGGCTTAGCGGAGAAGGGAGGCATCCAACGTGAATTGAAGGGTCATGAGTTCGAATCCCTCCCATGACAATAATTTTTCCAAAATTGCTTGTTACGAATCCTGTGTTCCTCACTCATATAGGCTCAATATGCTCCTTCACATGCCAGCCTTTGGATCTCAAGTTGAAGCTGATAGATGGTTTAAAAGGGGCATGCACACCATATACCATCACCAATCAACCACACTGGATCAATAGCTGAGTTTCCTAATTTTTTTTTGTTTATTTATTTTATTTAACAAATTCTCTTTTAGATATTCTATCAAATAAAATTTCTTTTGAATTTTCTTTGTTATAAAATCATTAATAATATGTTTTTTTATATAATTTAGTAATATTTTTATTTTAATTATGATTAAATGTTTAATGATTTAATTATCAAATTTTTTATTAATTGATAAAAATAAATATTCGGGTTTAGAGAATTTAATCGAAACCCTATTTTTGCGGATTTAATTAATTAGGTTAAAAACCAATAATTAATTAATTTGGCTTTTTATTTATTCTATTAATCATAGTTAACTGGTGCCCTAATCAGGGTTTACGAAGATCGTTCCTACACTGAAAATTTTTCCCCTTTTCTTTGTGTAGTTTTTCAAGGTTAGCACGAGGTTTCCTCCGACTACGAACCATATCAGATCAAAGCTAAGTCCCCGGTTCTATTTCTTTTTACATTTATTTTTGCCTTTTCATTTGATATTTATTTTTGCCTTTAATTTAATTTGATTATTTTTGCCTTTTAATTTCAATTATTTATTTTTGCCTTTCTGATCAATGAACTGACCATACACTCACCCCTTTTTTGTCTTTTTTTCCTTTTCCAATTTTTAGGGTTAACAAACCAGTCAAAGCTCAAATGTTCGGTAACCCTGAAACTCAATTTACTTTGTTTTCCTTTTATTATTACTTATGTCAGAACTATCTGCCTTGTGGAGTTTTATTGCTTTTCTTCCCCCATCCCCATAATATTTTTGTATCTGCTCCGAGGTTGTATTGTGTGGCCTTGAAGGCACTTAAATCTATCATATTATATTATTGCGTGGTTAGTAATCCTAGGGAGTATAACCTTGAATTGAATTAGAATCACCTAATTACAAGATAATATAACTGAATTTGGTCACGTGATTGTTGCACCCACGCACCTTTTATGGCGCCCCTCTTGTTGCCTGTTGCCTGTTACCTGTTGCCTGTTGCCTTGTGTTTAATGCAGAATAGATAAAGTCCCTCGAATACGAGGATACCTCAGCAATGTTGCCCTCGGTTCATTCAAAGGTCATAAGTCCCTAATGATGCTGCCTTCTATTCGCCAAATATGACCTCGTCCCTCGAAGATTCCTACGAAGTGCTAAGGTATCTTCTGGTTGCCTAAACGAAGATGGCTATTCTGATCCTTCCCTTAGACTACCTGCCCCTCTATTGCATGGGACAGTCTTATGGCGAACGATAATTCGACGACCCTTCAACCTCCAAATAAAAGGACTTCCTTACCCTCCTATGGTATGGATAGCCCTGAAAGGCTAAAAGAACATTTTTCATCTAACCAGGTAATTTGCCACTAATTGCTTTGCTCTGGTTTAAATCTTTTTCTTACACTTTTTCATAAACCTTCAATAAGACTACGCTCATTTTACGAGCTATAGTCCTTATTTCTCTTATTCTTCATTTCTGAAACTTTTGGCTTCAAAACTAAAGAGCAAAGCAATTAAGAGCCCATGGAAAACCATGGATGCAAAGGGTGCCTTACACCTTCCCTTTGCATAAATTACCCCCCGAACTCAGTTTTTATTTAAAAGGTTTTTCCTGTTCTTTTAGCCTTTCTGATAATTTGAATAAAATAAAAGTCGGTGGCGACTTTTGCTTACCGCGACATTTCGATAAAGTCAGTTCACTGTATTACAGAACTGGCGACTCAGCTGGGGATTTTTCGATTAAAAAGAGGGGTTACCTTAAAAGTTTAGGATTCACTTAAAATGTTTTCTATTGCTTGCTTTGTTTGCTTTATTTTTCAGGGCTGTTTTGGGAATAAATGAAGGACGAATCCTACACCCGGATTCAAGAACACTTAAGTTAGGAGCGGCATAGTCATGGAGACCTCCCTTGTGCATGCTTGGGATTGGTCAAAATGAAGTTCGCACTTGAGTTAGGCCTCCACTGGTTATTGTGTACCTCTTTTGCATGAGAGAGGTTTACGCATGTATCTTTGGGTGCGTCGGAGCTCAAGGACCTTTAGTCACCTTTAACCCATCCTAACTTTTAGGAACGTAGTGGGAGGGCTATTCTTGGTGCATGCCAAGTTATGGTCGCGACCCGATACTACAGCTCAGATAGGTTTCTTCCTAAAGTATCATTGCGTGGTATGCATGTACCATGTTCGAGGGTGCTTTAGAGGGGGCTGACAATTCTGAGTAACTTGGTAGAACCCGTTGCCGAAATCATCCTTATATTTAGAAATACCTTTGGGGAAGGGTATCTCACATGATCTAAACTCCATGCAAGCCGAGCCTAAGGAAATTGTGTGACTTGTGTGACTTGTTTGTGTTTACTACTAACCTTTGTTTCCCTGCAGGTTTTGTTAAAAGACTTGTTTGCCCTTACTATCTCACGCTGTGCCTAATGAACTGCATTCGCATGACATCATGACATCATAAGCATAACATGATTTAACTAACCCTTTCAACGATCTTAGGGATTTAGGGCGCACAATTTCAGGGACTCCTATCAAGGACTGATTTCCTAATCAAGGGGCAATAGGATTTATTTTCCTCTGGCCACACACCTTCCAATTCAAATACTCAGTACCTAGCAAGGGGCAAGAGGGTTATTTTCCTTTGGCCACGTACTTTCCAATGCAGAAGTATCCCGAATCAGAGGCGATGACCCACTCGATATGGTGAGCTTGATACTCAAAGAAGGACATTCAAGGACGAAAGCCAAGATTCTTCAGACAAAGACGCGACCAAATCGATTTTAAAGTTGCTAACTAAATTCCTATAGATCCTTGAAAAACATTGCATTTTCATTCATAACATCGCATAACAGGTTTCTTATAACAGGTTTCTCATCCTGCCTCGCTGTTTATTTCAGTCATCATGAATCTCGAGCAATCAGTCAAAGACCTTCAGGCTCAAAATGCTGAATTCCAAGCCTTGATTCTGAATTTGACCAAGGGGCAAGAAGAGCTGAAAACCATGCTGACTAAAAAGAAGAGGAAGAAGGGCAAGAAGACTATAGGGAAAAGGCTTAGACCGATCTTGCAACTCAGGGATGCCGAAGCCTCTGAAGAAAGTGACGAAGTTGAGCAAGATGATGATGCTAGTATCAAGACTGAGGCAAAAAGTTACCATGATGCTGCCAAGCCTTCTGAAGAAGAAGAATATTATTACCATGAGAACGAACATCCTGACGACAAATACAAGTTGTTGGAGGAACGTATGAAAGCCATGGAAATTCAGAAGGTACCTGGACTGGATTTTGAAGATCTTGGACTCATCTCTGGAGTTGTTATCCCTCCCAAGTTCAAGACTCCTACCTTTGCCAAGTATGACGGAGTTTCCTGTCCCAAGCTGCATTTGAAATCATATGTGAGGAAGATTCAACCTCATACTGCTGATAAGAAGCTATGGATCCACTTTTTCCAAGAGAGGTTATCTGGAACTCAACTCGAATGGTACTATCAACTGGAAGGTACCCACATCCGTATCTGGGAAGATTTGGTTGTTGCTTTCTATAACTAATACCAATACAATTCCGACCTCGCACCAACTCGCATGCAACTACAAAGCATGTCTATGGGCTCTAATGAAAGTTTCAAAGAGTATGCTAAAAAATGGAGAGATTTGGCTGGTAGAGTTCAACCTCCGTTGACTGACAGGGAATTGGTCGATATGTTTATGAGTACGCTGACCGGTCCTTTCTATAGTCATTTACTGGGAAGTTCATCATCTGGATTCACTGAACTCATACTGATTGGGGAACGTGTCGAGAGTGGCATTCGAAGTGGTAATATTCAAGTGAAGCATTTCAATGGCAATTCAGATTCCAACGCTGTGTATGGGCAGAAAAGGAGAAACCATGACCAATCTATTGGGGCAGTTCTGAGCTCCACATCGGCGCCTCAACAAGGTCGTCAAAACAAACAAGACACACCCTGGCGTCAATTCACAAAGATCAATATGTCGTTAGCCCAAGCCTTACAACATCTGCTAAAAGCAAATTTGGTTACCCTGAGGGATCCTCCTAAGAATCCTAACACCTCTGCTCCTAGCTACAAACCCAATGCGAGGTGCGCATATCATTCTAATAGTCTTGGACACGACACAGAGAATTGTTGGCCGTTGAAGAACAAGATCCAAGATATGATCGACGCAAGTGAAATTGAGTTCGACCCTCCTGCAACTCCTAATGTGATCACTGCTCCCATGCCTAATCATAACAAGATTACTAATGTTGTGGATGGCTAGAAAGATGGACTTTTAGATCATTAGATTTACTTTCATTTGCAATTTCTTTCCTGTTTGTTTAAACATTCGACTTATGATAGACATTATCTGTTTTAATAATCATCATCAGTGCATTGCATATGTTTGTCTTGAATAATTTATTTCGCTATCACTCGTTTTAAATTGTGTATTTACTTTGCATATGTTTTGTGTTTATTCAACTCCTGCTAAGCTGTAAGCATTTTGAGGGAGGATGACGAAAACAATACCGCAACTTCATACAGTATGCTTTTGAACAGACTATGTTGACGATGTACAGGCATTATTTCAATTCCTAAACAGTGGAGATATAAGGATGTTAATCCCTCGTAAACCCTTTTGAGCCTAAGGAGTAGAAGTTTTTTTCTCATACAAATTAAACCCTTAATCATAACCTGGGGCAGGGTAGTTACTCAGTTAACTCAATTATACTAGCTGTTGTTTACACAAATAACGATGGGTTTTTGTAATCATCAAGTCAGGCAGTCAATATCCATCAAAAAGAAGAAGAAAAAAAAAGAAAACTGTTAAGTCAAAACCTATGAAGGAGACTTATCGAAAATTGAAATATCCCGCCGACTGTAATCTCAAAATAAACAGTTCAGGCAAAAGTTAGGGACAACAAAGTCAAAAAAGGAGGTCACTACAAATCCTCGACAAAATGAAACAAAAAAGAGGACTGCCTGTCCAAATAAACTACCGGTGCTTTAACCATCATCAAATGTCAATGTTACGCCTTTAAGCTTTGCTATGACTTAAACGCAAAGTTAACTGAGCATAGGATCGAAGAACATCATGAAGATTGGGAAGGGTACACATATATTTTGAGCCTTTATCTTTTGTTTCTTAAACCATGAACCAAGCCACGTTACAACCCTTGAAAGTCCTAACTGAAGCATGGTTAGTTCGAAAAGCATACTGTCACAACAAAGGTATCCCGACTCCTTAAGGTTTACCAAGATGCTGAGTTGATATCTTGTTTTTACAAACATCGAGTTTTTACAAATATCACGCTTTTACATCTCTTGTTTTAACGTTTTTCAAAAACTCAAGACAAACGTACGCATTGCATCTCATGAATCCATTATTAACATACTCTGCTACATAATTTCAAATGTTAGCAACAGAAAGAATTTGCACAGGGTACAACTAATGACTGAAAGTTATCCCGACAGACAAGATTACTCCAGGAAGCCATGCCTCCTACGTACACAAGGGGCATGACATGCTTTGTCCAATCAATCTGGGGCAATCAAGTCAAGATTCCAAGAATCTCTCAAATGCCAAACAGTCAGGGGCATACACCCCAAGTGGATTTCAAACTATTTTCCGATTGATCTGGGGCAATTAAGTCAAGATTCCGAGAATCTCTCAAGGATGCCAAAACAATCAGGGGCATGCATCCAAGTAGATCTGAGGCTACTACCCAATCGATATGGGACATTGTCCTGGGTCTATGATTACTAGGGGCATGTCGCCCATGGTGCACATCTCATAAAGTCCTCACGAGGAAAATCTTTCCAAAGTCCCCATTAGCAGGGGAAAACCTATGCAAAGTCCAGTTTGACATCTCGATCAATACTCAGTGGTATGTCCTACTCAACATAAGTCCAGGAATAGCAAGAGGTATAAATCACTGGGGGCAACGTTGGAGACATCCATGTCTTCCCACAAAGCCGGTTTCACGGGAACATACCCCCACAGAGTAATCATTAAGAAGATATCTTCAAATGCTCTCGTCCCAACAAAGACTTCCTTCCTCAACAGAGTTTACATCTTCAACACTGCCGGTTCCCCGACACTCTTCTCTTCTCCATAAAGGGTTATTCATCTCTTATCCCCAGTCAGGGCGCATCAAGGATCAATCATTCAAATGGCTCTCATCCCCAAGAAGAAATCCTAAATCCCCAGCTGAGCATCATTAAAACAAGACCATACATCAAAATCACAAAGACATATAGATTTATTTTCTCAATCGAGATACTCCAAATAGCATAAATCATGTTCATACATCATGTATCATAGTAAATTCATACATAACATACATACGCCTCATTGCATATGCATAACACTCTCATTCATGTCAAAAATAAACACTACAATACATGCATCACGACATTGCATAAAACTAATGTTCCTTTTTCAGTCTATTTCTACAATCAAATGAACATTGTCTTCTAGATATAGTGCAGAGATAATCAAGTCAACGATTTAATTCTGACGCTCATTCAAGATAGAGATTTAGTTCTGATACTTAATTTTGGATATCCTCCAGAGATAGTTCAGAGATAATCAAGACAAAGATTTAATTCTGATACTTAGTTCCGGGTATTCTCCAGAGATAGTTCAGAAATAATCAAGACAATGATCTAGTTCTGATACTTAGTTCCGGATATTCTCCAGAGATAGTTCAGAGATAATCAAAACAAAGATTTAATTTTGACACTTAATTTTGGATATCTTCCAGAGATAGTTCAGAGATAATCAAGACAAAGATTTAATTCTGATACTTAGTTCCGGGTATTCTCCAGAGATAGTTCAGAAATAATCAAGACAAAGATTTATTTCTGATACTTAGTTCCGGGTATTCTCCAGAGATAGTTCAGAAATAATCAAGACAATGATCTAGTTCTGATACTTAGTTACGGGTATTCTCCAGAGACAGTTCAGAGATAATAAAAAAAAAGATATAATTTTGACACTTAAATTTTGGATATCTTCCAAAGATAGTTCAGAGATAATCAAAGATTTAATTTTGGCACTTAGTTCTGAATATTCTCTAGAGATGGTTCAGAAATGATAAAGACTAAGATTTAATTCTGATACTTAGTTCCGGATATTCTCCAGAGATAGTGCAGAAATGATCAAGACTAAGATTTAATTCTGATGCTTAATTTTGGATATCTTCCAAAGATAGTTCAGAGATAATCAAGACCGAGATTTAATTCTGATACTTAGTGAATAGTTTAGAGATAATCAAGAGACTTAATTCAGTTACTACGAACGGCGCTGACACGATCAATCTCCAACAAACTTTCTCTCAAGGCCTGGATGGCACCTTTAAGCCCATCTCCGACAACACTCTGCCTAGATGGCATCTTCAAGCCCATCTCCGACAAAAGTCCCTACTTCAGCTAAGGCAAATTCCTGGGTATTCTAGTGTTCAATCCCCTTCTACCTTCAGATTCCGACAAGCACACATGCCAGTCTACATCTTCAGATATAAGAAAATTGAACAGGGGCAGCTGTCATACCCCAAAATTTGCCCTCATATATTGCCAAATGTCATTTTATTTCGAATAAGTGACATAGACCAGTTGGTAAGGGTTTGAGTGTAAAGGTACAAGAGCGAGAGGTTCCGGGCTCGAATCTCACTTCTAACATTTCTCATTTTTATTTTTTTTATTTTTTTTTTAATTTTTTTTAATTTTTTAATTTTAGTTTAAACTTTATTTTCCTTTATTCAAAAATTACTTTTTTTATCATTTTAATTTTTAATTTTTGTATATAAGCACTCTTTAAAATATTAATTTTTCAATTTTTCTATTTTTTTAAAAAAATATCAAAAAATTCATCATAAAAATATAAAAGATTTGCTTTCATTATTTTAAAAAACATTGCATTTTTTAGGATAGTTTTATTTAGGAATGAATTAATATAATTGATCCAATATATTAAGAATTAAAATCAAATCAAATTTTATTTTAATTTTTGATTATATATGGTTTAATGATTTGATTATTGCCTTTTATATTTAACCTAAAAAAAATCCATATAAAAAGGGGACCAATTCCTAATCTTGGTTTTTTTAGTCTGGAACATATCCTGTTCATGTACGTATCTACACAATAATTTTTTTCTCTACAATTTCATACACAGTAGCTTAGCCGGTTAAACGATCTGCAGGTTTTACAATTCTCACACAAACTACCAGCAAACATCATCAAAAAGAATCCAAAAGCGTTCATCAATTAAACGAAGAGGAGGAGAAGGATTGGCAGCACTTTGAGAACACGTGAAAAACTTACAAAATCTCAAGAAATTGTGAAAATCGATTTGGGAGATTGGAGGAGATTCAAAGACTTTTGAAGGTTCAGACACCTTCCTGGAGTGTTCCTGGTCGTTTTCCAATTACTATCGGAGTCCAAGGCATCCAATACGGAAGCTTATAAGCCATAGTTTGCTTCACTATCTTCATGATCGTTTTTCCTTAATTCATGCATTATTAATCGATTTTGATTGCATATTATGGTTATTCATTATGATTGCAACGTGTTTGAATGCTTGGATTTGAGTTTTGGGTCAAATATGACTATAGACCATGTTTACGGTTCTAGGTTCTTGAAGTTGGGAACTCTGTTTAGGAACGGTTATCGGCCAAATTGAGGGCACCGTTGGATTCACAAGGACGGTTATAGTCGATCTGGGTTATGTTTGCATATTTATATCGTGTTTCTGCAGGTTTCACCATGGCCGAACCAGAGGAGGCGTCACGAAAGTGACGATGAACAGTAATGGGCGCTAATTTTTTTTTAAATTATTAACGTCGCTTGATTGTTCATATAGAACGTGTTCCAAGTTAATAACAGCGAATGATAAATGGCTTATCGGAGAACGGAGGCGTCCAACGTGAATTGAAGGGTCATGAGTTCGAATCCCTACCATGACAATAATTTTTCCAAAATTGCTTGTTACGAATCCTGTGTTCCTCACTCATATAGGCTCAATATGCTCCTTCACATGCCAGCCTTTGGATCTCAAGTTGAAGCTGATAGATGGTTTAAAGGGGGCATGCACACCATATACCATCACCAATCAACCACACTGGATCAATAGCTGAGTTTCCTAATTTTTTTTTGTTTATTTATTTTATTTAACAAATTCTCTTTTAGATATTCTATCAAATAAAATTTCTTTTGAATTTTCTTTGTTATAAAATCATTAATAATATGTTTTTTTATATAATTTAGTAATATTTTTATTTTAATTATAATTAAATGTTTAATGATTTAATTATCAAATTTTTTATTAATTGATAAAAATAAATATTCGGGTTTAGAGAATTTAATCAAAACCCTATTTTTGCCGATTTAATTAATTAGGTTAAAAACCAATAATTAATTAATTTGGCTTTTTATTTATTCTATTAATCATAGTTAACTGGTGCCCTAATCAGGGTTTACGAAGATCGTTCCTACACTGAAATTTTTTCCCTTTTTCTTTGTGTAGTTTTTCAGGGTTAGCACGAGGTTTCCTCCGACGACGAACCATATCAGATCAAAGCTAAGTCCCCGGTTCTGTTTCTTTTTACATTTATTTTTGCCTTTAATTTAATTTGATTTTTTTTTGCCTTTTAATTTCAATTATTTATTTTTGCCTTTCTGTTTAATGAACTGGCCATACACTCACCCCTTTTCTGTCTTTTTTTCCTTTTCCAATTTTTAGGGTTAACAAACCAGTCAAAGCTCAAATGTTCGGTAACCCTGAAATTCAATTTACTTTGTTTTCCTTTTATTATTACTTATGTCAGAACTATCTGCCTTGTGGGGTTTTATTGCTTTTCTTCCCCATCCCCATAATATTTTTGTATCTGCTCCGAGGTTCTATTGTGTGGCGGCACTCAAACCTGTCATATTATATTATTGCGTGGTTAGTAATCCTAGGGAGTGTAACCTTGAATTGAATTAGAATCACCTAATTACAAGATAATATAACTGAATTTGGTCACGTGATTGTTGCACCCACGCACCTTTTATGGCGCCCCTCTTGTTGCCTGTTGCCTGTTACCTGTTGCCTGTTGCCTTGTGTTTAATGCAGAATAGCCAAAGTCCCTCGAATACAAGGATACCTTAGCAATGTTGCCCTCGGTTCATTCAAAGGTCATAAGTCCCTAATGATGCTGCCTTCGATTCGCCAAATATGACCTCGTCCCTCGAAGTTTCCTACGAAGTGCTAAGGTATCCTCTGGTTGCCTAAACGAAGATGGCTATTCTGATCCTTCCCTTAGACTACCTGCCCCTCTATGGCATGGGACAGTCTTATGGCGAACGATAATTCGACGACCCTTCAACCTCCAAATAAAAGGACTCTCTTACCCTCCTATGGTATGGATAGCCCTGAAAGGCTAAAAGAACATTTTTCATCTAACCAGGTAATTTGCCCCTAATTGCTTTGCTCTGGTTTAAATCTTTTTCTTACACTTTTTCATAAACCTTCAATAAGACTACGCTCATTTTACGAGCTAAAGTCCTTATTTCTCTTATTCTATATTTCTGAAACTTTTGGCTTCAAAACTAAAGAGCAAAGCAATTAAGAGCCCATGGAAAACCATGGATGCAAAGGGTGCCTTACACCTTCCCTTTGCATAAATTACCCCCCGAACTCAGTTTTTATTTAAAAGGTTTTTTCTGTTCTTTTAGACTTTCTGATAATTTGGATAAAATAAAAGTCGGTGGCGACTCTTGCTCTCCGCAACATTGTTTGCGAATAATTTTTAAAAGTCAGTTCTCTCGTATTACAAAATGCTCAACATATGCTTAATCATAATGAAAGGAGATGGTCTTACAAGAAGGAGTGATTGCTCAAAAACTTCAACCTCCATATTCAAGGAAAGAATTAAAGAAGCATATTTACATAAGAGTTTTTGCTCTTAAAATGATTAAAGAAGAATGAAGATGAAGATCAGATTGAAGAAGCAATCATAAGAAAGGAGCAAATATTCTAATTCTGCTTATCAATCAGTAAAGCGAATATCTCATCTAGAAGCTGAAGACAAGAAGACTGCAAGACATATGTTTCTTGTAATCAAAATGTAACACATAGAGTTGTTGCTCGTAGTGTGTTATATCTTAAATTATGAACTTAGAATAGGAGACAATCTGCTTAACTAAGAAGCACAAATGTAATCTCCAGAAGATAAATGAACTTTATATCCTGCTAGTCACGACGGAGGATCGTGCAGGTGTAATCATGATTTGGTTATAGTGGAATAAGACCTCTATTGAGAGGCAAATCACCTGAAGAAGGTGGACTGGAGGTAGCCTTAGTTAGAAGGTGAACCACGATAAAAATGAATGTGTCTTTTACTTTCTGCACATATCATTTTAACTTAGAACATTCACTCAAAAGATCCTCAGAACTGTACTGAGAAAGTCAGAAGTTCTGATGACAAACAGAAGTTGTAGTGAACATCTAATTGGTTATGCAGTTCTACTTCTTCATGCTTCTGCAACACCATAGCATAATCCAATAGATGATTAAGTGAAAGAAAAGACGTTAAGGAAAAGAAAGGGAATTTTAATTGATAAAGAACACAATTCAATCCCCCCTTTCTTGTGTTTTTCTCCACCTTCACCTATCACTTGAACTTCTCATTTTTCCAATCTTTGCATTTTTCTAGTGATTTTGAGTTCCACAAGTTCTGGGTGTCAACCAAGGTTTCAAACAACTTCTAAATACCATTTACAAGCTATCTACCATCTAATATCCTCCCAAAACCCCTCTAATTAAAAATCACCATTTTCACTCCATTAAAGGTCCATTTTAGGTTTCAACTTGCCAAAATCCAAAACAAACACAAACCTACCAAATGAATCTTTCAAACAGCTTCTAGTTATCATATAGAAGCTATAAAAAACCCCCAAACACTTACCAAACTCCCCAAACAGAAAATCACTCTTCAACCTCCATTAAAGAGTGACCTTGAACCAAAAGTTTGAATTTTACATTTGGCTCGTGCATTTTGAGGCTTTTCATTTTAGATACATTCTATATCACATATAGAAGCTATCTAGACATTTAATCCATATCTGTAACACCTAGAACATTGAGTTTTAGGCATAACTTTTATTGTTTGTAGGTGAAATCGAGTTGGAGGAAGGAGAGGTGGTCAATCCATTCTAAGTGCCCAGAAAGCTTCCTTGGAGGTCATTGAAGCTATTCAAATCAAGAGAGCCCTTCTATAACACCTCCAGGCACGAATTGGAACCCCATTTTCATAGGTAAGAACTCAAACTCGAGCTTCTTTATTCAAGCATCAATTGTTGCAGTTCTTGTTATCATTCAATTCGGAATCATGTAAGGAATGATAACCATAAGGTTTTAAGGATTAATTGCTTGATTACAGAGTTTAATTTTAAAATTGATTTTTAGGGTACATAATGATTTTCTAGAAATTCATAAGTTTGAGTCTATTTTAATCATTGTTAATTATGTGGTTGCATTCGTGTTGAAAAATGGATCAAGATGCACTTTCGTTTTGTTAAAAATGATTTAGATTTGATGATGCTTGAAAATCAGCCATGGTTGAGTTGTTGTTGTTCTTCACGAAGAAGATGAAGTGGGTTGGAGGGAAATTTGAAGTTTTGGTGTTTGTTTAAAATATAATGAATTGAATTTGTTTTAGTAACGACTACATCGTTACAGCATAATAGGTTACCAGCGCGCCCTTAGTTCCCTCATGCCAATGGTCTGGGGTTCGAATCCCCCTCGCCCCAGACCTTTTGCCTTTTATTTTTTAACACATTTAACACTTGTTTTGTGTTATAGTGAAATGGAATCATGTTATAGTCACACCGCGCGTGTTGGTTGAGTGGCTATTGTTTTGAGTGATGAGGTCAGTGGCGTGGGTTCAAGTCCTATGGCCAATAAAATCTTAATTTTTTTTATCACTTGTTTATTACTTTCCATTAAACTTCAAAAAATCCAAACAAATTGAAAAATTAATCTTTTTAGCTTGTTATTTTGTGTGTGTTTTATTTATGTTGCCTATTTTAATGTCATCAATTAAAAACCCAAAAATAATTATTATTTTGTCATTTAAAAATTAATGAAAAACATGTCTTTTTATATAAAAAAATCAACTAAAAAATCAACTTCTTTTGAATATTTTCTTCAAAGAGACTTAGTATATTTTTGTATATATATGTTTAGGGTTAGGAATTAATGTCATTGACTTTCCCATGTAACCTTGGACCAATCCTCTTTTAGGATTTGATATTTAATCATTAAAATTAATTAGGTTTAGGTGTTTATTTCAAAACCCTAATTTCAACCCTAATTCAAAAAACCCTAGTTTTAAAACCCTAACCCAAAAACATGTTGATCTTTGTTATCCATGAACTTGTTATCTTGTACATACTTGTTGATTTTAATCCCTGCTTTTGTACTTATATGTTTATCTTAACCATTATATTTTGTACATATACTTGTTGATTTTCTATCCATGTGTTTTGTACTTGTTATTATCATACATTATTTATCTAACCATTGTGCATAAGTTAAACATTCATCATTCATCATTCATTCGCATATGAATCAATCCAAAGGTATAAACTTCTTTGTTTATCATAACTGATTTTTACTTGTTTGTCTTTTGTGACATATGTTATCACACACACACTTAAGGTATCCATTGATTACTTAAAGTTTTTTTTGTTGAAAAATCTAAAGGAATGGGAATGGTATTGACTAAAATTGTCAAGGTACTCAAACTCCTTTCCAAAACTCTTTATCTTTGTGTCAAGTATTGTTAAAGCTTTTCCCTTATCTTTATGGTTTTGTATTGTTAAAGCTCAACCAAACCCTTTTGTTTTTTAAACCTTGGTGCTAAGAGGAGAATTATTCCCGGTGAAACTACTTTTAGTCCATTGACCTTTGTATTTTTAAATCTAGGTCTCTTTGTTTTAAAACCTTGGTGTTAAGAGAAGAATTATTCCCGGTGAAACTTCTCCTAACCCATTGACCTTGTATTGTTAAAGTTTAGTCCCTTTTTATTTTAAAATTGTTAAGTATTGTTAAAGCTTAACCCTTTTAAAACTTGTTAAGTATTTTAAAGTTTAACACTCTTTTAAAAACCTGTAAGTATTTTAAAGCTCACACCCAAAAAGATTTTGGCCACTTTTCCCCTTTTATATTTCTTTTAAGAGGAACTACAAAAGCTCTGACTTCTCTTTTCTTTAAAAGGGGTATGTAGGCCTAAGATGCGATGTCTTATCGAGCTCACTTTCAAAAACTTCTTTTCCCATCCCCTCCCTCTATTTTAAAACATTTTTACACATGCTTTTCAAAAATGTAAAAACCAAAAACAATAACATTTTCAAAGAGGTTCCCATGGAGTACCATGGATATGAGGGGTGCTTAAAACCTTCCCCTTGTATAACAAACCCCCTTACCCAAATCTCTGATAAGTTTATTAGTTTTGGTGAGTTATAAATTGTGTTGGTGAGTTATACATTGTGTGCATGTATTATTAAATGTTATAATGTAATAATATGGTGATGATATGTTGTGATATTGATGTGACATTGATATGATGTTAAGTGTGATTACGTATATTTGATTGTTGAATAATGCTGAACATGAACATACTAAATTCAGTGATGTGGTTTGAGATGATTTGTTCATCGTAATCGGTGATGATGGTAAGTATGTTAGATTTTTTTGCATGCATTCATAATCATTTGGTGACTAAATTCAGTGATGTTTTGGATCAGTGGATGGCATAATTCCCATTGTGCGGAATTAGTGCTGGCAGGGTCGTATCTCGGTGATGTTTAGATCGGTCTGATGGGTTAATCCCATGACGAATTGGTACCAAATGCATAGTGTCAGTGCATTGCAATTATATTGTTATAACATGATTGGAAGATTTCCAATGTTATTTCATGGTGATGTAGTTGATTGTATTTTATGTCGATTGGTGTTTTTTTTTAATATCTAACTACATTGCAATTGGGTGAATAATGTGCTGATGATGTTTTGTAGTTATGAACTTATAATATAGTTTAATTGTGAAATGTCTCACACTTATTGTTGACATTTATCAGATTGAGGAGTAACAGTTCTTGGCTTTGGTGAGGATTGCTTATAGGCTAGTCTGTCTAGTTGTAGCGTCGATGTCATGCTCTGATTTGTAACACTGGGGAACGCATGTTTTTAGAGTTGATGGTTATACTTTCAGTTTAATTGGTTTTGTTGGATTATGTTTATTTGGTTTATGAACCAGTGATTGGTGTTTCTAACTGATAGTCATGCTATTCAGTTTTTAAATTAATTCCACTATGTTGAACATGGTTTATTAAAAATGGCATTTTGTTCCTTGTGACGCATGTCAATCAATACGATATGTGGTTTATTTTTAATTGTGACATCCTTATTTCATGTTTACTCTGAATTATTTAATTTATTCCACGGGGTTTTAGAAGGGTGTTACATTTCACACTTGCTTCAGTCAAAGGCTGACCTGCCTTAGATCTCTCCCTTACTTTTGGTTTCATGAACATCTGCAAACTTTTTTTATCAAATGATGCCCTAGGGTTACTTGTTTCATTAGTTTCCTTTTCTTTGAATCACTGTTTTAAACACTGAGCAGTGATCAAACAGGGGAAGTACAACATTCCATATTTCCTTTTAGCACAACCTTGAATCTATGGCACAATGATTTTGCCTACAACCACATCACAGCCAGCAGTGATGCAATGCAAAAGGGCGAACCTTTGCTTGTTCACAGTTTCATTATGCGTAGTTGGCTTGAGTGAATGTTTGATGAACTGATACCAAGCCTTGGCGTCTGGTATCAAATCCATCCTCTTGACAGACTTTTCTCCACCATTATCTACCCAAGTAGTGTCCTTGTTTCACAATGACTGCATGTAAACCTCATACTCCAACTCATTAGCTTTCATCAAAATCTCTTCATATTGGTCATCACCTTTCTTCAATCCATACATCATGTTAACCGTCCCTTCAGAGTAAGACACACAAACTCCTCTCACCATAACTCCTGCTTTCTTACTGCTAGTGTAACACCTTTCTAAATCCCGCGGAAAATATAACATAAATAAGAGTAAGATCATGCTTATTAATTCAAGGGTGTCCCACATAATTCAGAAAACATAAACATACGTCGTGCTCAATAACACTTTAAATATAATTCATGTTTCCATAACTCCAACACATGCACTTTCGCAGTGGATTCATATTCGATCAAACCAAACATATTATTGTCTCATAATAATTTCACTTAATTAAAAACTTAGGCATCATGGCCGAGCATCGCATAATTTTATTAAAATAACACAATAGAAATAAATACAAGGTATCCTTCAAAACATCAATCAATAACGTTCCCCAGTGTTACATAATTAGAACACGACTCAAAACCCAAAAATACTAAACTAATAAATGAAGGAATAACTCTCCTACTAATCCTTGTGAGAAGCACTACTACCTTCAGTACTTGAGCGATACCGTATAAAACATCATTCCAACAGAAGGGTGAGAATTCACATCATTATAGAAATATATAATAATAAGTAACGTGTTACAAACATTTACCAATCAAATTCATCACACTACACATATTCGTGTATTCAACATATTTCAATACACCTCATATATCCACATATACCACATTGCTCAAGGATTCAAAATAACAAAGATAATCAATCACAGTTATCACAATGTAGCAATCAATTCAATTATCACATATTGCACACCAAAGAAACTCACTTCCTTCAACCAAAACTCACACTTAGAAGGTTTCTGATCAGTGGTTTTTACACGTTTATTTACTATTGACTCTAGTCGTCTTTGCTTTATATTGTCAAGTGTTTTACTTCATTCTTCTACATTTTATGCTTTGGTTGTGTATTTTACTGTTTGTAGGCTCAAAGGAATAAATCGAGACAAATCAATGCGAAAAAGTACAAAAAGGGGAGTTTCGAAGGAAGTGAAAAATCAAGCTACATGAGGTCTGACACGACCATATGTGTCACCTGAAACTGGCCGTGTTAGGATGAAGCGTGGCCAAGAAAATGCAAAAGAGATGAAAGTCACGGGGCTGACACGGCTCGTGTTAGCAAGTGTGAGATCTGGAAATTTTCAGCATGTTTCTCATCGTGACAGGTTATAGTATTTTGATCATAACTAGAGCTTCGTAACTCGGAATGACGCGGTTCCGGTGGCAAAATTTCGCTAACGAAAAGGGCTACAACTTTCATGAAGAACGCAAATCCAAATTCTGAAATTAAGGAGCAACAAGACCCGTGTTACCTAACACGGCCACCCGTGTCAGCAGTGCTGAGTGTGATTTTGAAAAATTAAGTTCAGGGGGCCAACACGGCCACCTGTGTTGCCTAACACGGGCAGTGTTGGCTAAAACGCTGATTTTGCTGATTTTTGTGATTTTTTATTAAGTGTTAACCCAAGGGGGTATTTTGGGTACTTCCAACCAACCTAAGTGAGTTTGCACTATTTAGAAGAGTTTTAACGATGAATTAGAGGATTTTTTAGCCGGGAGAAGGAAGCACGATTGAAGATTGGAGAAAACAAGGGTTTGGGAGAGAAGAAGGTTTTCATGAACGGAAGCGATTGAAGATCAACTATCATCTCAATTCTTGTAACGTCTCTATTTTATATTTTGTTTTCTTTGAACGATATGAGTAGCTAATCCCCAATACTAGGGGGTGTCCCTGATTGGATCATGTAATGACTTTGAATTCTTGATTTCCTCAATTGCATGTTTTATTATTCAATTTGATTATGCAATGTTTTTATGCTTTCTTTGTCGGACAAACAAGGATTGATTTACGGTTAACGATTTGCTGGACCGCGGTTGTTAAGGGTTTTGTACGATTAGACTATAGTAGATATCACCTAGGACTAGGGATACCCTATAGTTACCGGTTAACTCTTGATAAAATAAAGGCTTAATTTCATCATAATTCTCTAAGGACTTAGGATTTAGGATGAATGTTCAAAGGTTTTCCCGCTAAGGAATTAGGGGAAAATATCCTAAAGGGCTGGTAATTGAATAGTATGAACTTGTTGAGGAGATCTAAATCCAAGGCTATTACAGGAACCATCACACACTTTACCCTAGCATAATACTCATATTTGTCAAAAAGCCAATTTACTTTTCTGCTTATTTTAATTATTGTTTAGTCACAATTTCTAAACACAACCCCAACATCAGTTTTTGTTTAATTGAACTACAATTTGAACTTGATATTAACGTGCAGTCCTTGAGATCGACATTCGGGGAATTTCCCTATTATTACTACAGAGGCAAAATAGTACACTTGCTATTTTTCCGATCAAGTTTTTGGCGCCGTTGCCGGGGACTGCCAAAATATAGAGTTTTGATTTTAGTTCAATTGAAATTTTGTTGCTCGTCAACTAAAATTTTGTTTTTGTTTTTGTTTATTTGAATTTGTTTTTATCATAAAAAAAAAAATTTAAAAAAAAAGAGTCAGATTATTTTTGCTTCATGAATTCTTCTATACTTTGCTACAAACAAATTGTCTGAGTTTCGTAGCTATGTATTGTTTTGATACATTACCACCTGTATCTCCTGCATGTTGGTCGCCTGATTTAGGAGTCACCTTGGAAGAGGCGACTAAAATTTTTAAAGCATATAAGAGAGAGGTAAGAATCCTTATGAATGAATGTAAGGAAGCTAACTTTTATCCAGATAGGTTTATTTGGAGAAAGTTAGAGTTGGAAGAAGAATATGTGGAACCAGAAGAAAAATGCTTAACATCAGATGAAGAGGATGCAGTAAGAATAGAAGAATTTGAGGTAAAAAAGAAATATGGGGAAGAAGAAATAAGGAAACTTGAAGATGATCGAGTTTTGGATAAAACCACAAATTTAACAATTTGTGAAGAGGTGGACATCCAACAAGAAAATTTTCAACAAAAGAGTATTCCCAAAAACTATTTTTACAACAAGGTAGATGAAAGACAAGAAATTGACAAAGTATTGGAAGACATTTATGCCTTGTTCAATAAAATCAAGTTGAAAAGGATTTGGCAGCAACATCATCGGTACTTTAAGTTCATGGGATTGCTACCAAACAAAAGAAAGAAAAAAGATGACGTGTTCTTTGTGTCATATATGCCACCCTATCAAGGGGAATAGACCGTCGAGCCATGCGACGTTAAATGAAGCGCTTCGTGGGAGGCAACCCACGATTTTAATAATTAATTTCTCTGTTTGTTTGTTTGTTTGTTTTATTTTCAGGAAATAAAAGAGGGCGTCTCTAGTGAAAGCTCGGAAGTGATCATTGGAGTGCAATACCCTCTGTGAGTCACCTCTCTCGAGCTCGTTCTGAAACATTGAGGCCAATGTTTAGTTCAAGTTTGGGGGAGGCTCTTCTCTTTGCATTTTATAATTTTTATGTTATGGGTATGATGTGAAACCATGAAGTGAATTCTGCCCAAATTTTGACCAAAATTTTAATTTTTGTTGAAGAGTTTTGATCTTAAAAAGCGATCGGGAATAGTATATAGAGATGAAGGGAGGATTGTTTAAGGACAGGAAGTTTGGAATAATGTGACTAGAAGAGGTTTGGTAAACACCCTTGGTTCCCTAAAAGAAATACGAGTCTAACGTGTAGATTTGCACCATAGTACTTGTCTCCTGAGAAGTACTCCTCGAGTAGTTTATTGATACTGTCTGGCATAATTCAGATTCACTTGCATGATGACTGATTGAAAAAAAAGAGATATAAATCTAGCACCAAATGATGGAAAGGCGGTAAAAGGCAATCGGCTCGCTAAGTTGGGTAACCCTCACCCGGTCATTCAGCCCAAAGGAGATTGATCCCCAAACGTCGTCCAAAAGGACAATATATAACTGCAAAGTTTGAAAATTTCATCGGTAATTAAAAGTAGCAAATGCTGCTAGTTTGGTGCCAGGAAAAGAAAATAAGAAGCCTTGATTCGTCTCATGCAGGTGATGATTATTCTTAAAAATGCAGTGCCTTAATATGATTGTCTGAATGAAAAAGGAGGAAAATCGGAAAGAGACTTAAGTGCAAAGCATAGTTGGAGAGGTATCCGAAAGGGGAGCTTGAGGTTTAATGTTGTAACAGAAACTCGTCGCGTCATGTGAATGCCGAACCAACTGTCTCTTGAGCAATACAAACGGATATCTCACGTATGAACACCGGTTTGCCTGGAAGGTCATTTTCTCTTGTAATTGTCGCTTGAGGTCAAGCAACAGTTTAAGTTTGGGGGAGTTTGATCAGTGTTTTTTACACGTTTATTTACTGTTGACTCTAGTCGTCTTTGCTTTATATTGTCAAGTGTTTTACTTCATTCTTCTACATTTTATGCTTTGGTTGTGTATTTTACTGTTTGTAGGCTCAAAGGAATAAATCGAGACAAATCAATGCGAAAAAGTACAAAAAGGGGAGTTTCGAAGGAAGTGAAAAATCAAGCTACATGAGGTCTGACACGACCATATGTGTCACCTGAAACTGGCCGTGTTAGGATGAAGCGTGGCCAAGAAAATGCAAAAGAGATGAAAGTCACGGGGCTGACACGGCTCGTGTTAGCAAGTGTGAGATCTGGAAATTTTCAGCATGTTTCTCATCGTGACAGGTTATAGTATTTTGATCATAACTAGAGCTTCGTAACTCGGAATGACGCGGTTCCGGTGGCAAAATTTCGCTAACGAAAAGGGCTACAACTTTCATGAAGAACGCAAATCCAAATTCTGAAATTAAGGAGCAACAAGACCCGTGTTACCTAACACGGCCACCCGTGTCAGCAGTGCTGAGTGTGATTTTGAAAAATTAAGTTCAGGGGGCCAACACGGCCACCTGTGTTGCCTAACACGGGCAGTGTTGGCTAAAACGCTGATTTTGCTGATTTTTGTGATTTTTTATTAAGTGTTAACCCAAGGGGGTATTTTGGGTACTTCCAACCAACCTAAGTGAGTTTGCACTATTTAGAAGAGTTTTAACGATGAATTAGAGGATTTTTTAGCCGGGAGAAGGAAGCACGATTGAAGATTGGAGAAAACAAGGGTTTGGGAGAGAAGAAGGTTTTCATGAACGGAAGCGATTGAAGATCAACTATCATCTCAATTCTTGTAACGTCTCTATTTTATATTTTGTTTTCTTTGAACGATATGAGTAGCTAATCCCCAATACTAGGGGGTGTCCCTGATTGGATCATGTAATGACTTTGAATTCTTGATTTCCTCAATTGCATGTTTTATTATTCAATTTGATTATGCAATGTTTTTATGCTTTCTTTGTCGGACAAACAAGGATTGATTTACGGTTAACGATTTGCTGGACTGCGGTTGTTAAGGGTTTTGTACGATTAGACTATAGTAGATATCACCTAGGACTAGGGATACCCTATAGTTACCGGTTAACTCTTGATAAAATAAAGGCTTAATTTCATCATAATTCTCTAAGGACTTAGGATTTAGGATGAATGTTCAAAGGTTTTCCCGCTAAGGAATTAGGGGAAAATATCCTAAAGGGCTGGTAATTGAATAGTATGAACTTGTTGAGGAGATCTAAATCCAAGGCTATTACAGGAACCATCACACACTTTACCCTAGCATAATACTCATATTTGTCAAAAAGCCAATTTACTTTTCTGCTTATTTTAATTATTGTTTAGTCACAATTTCTAAACACAACCCCAACATCAGTTTTTGTTTAATTGAACTACAATTTGAACTTGATATTAACGTGCAGTCCTTGAGATCGACATTCGGGGAATTTCCCTATTATTACTACAGAGGCAAAATAGTACACTTGCTATTTTTCCGATCAAGTTTTTGGCGCCGTTGCCGGGGACTGCCAAAATATAGAGTTTTGATTTTAGTTCAATTGAAATTTTGTTGCTCGTCAACTAAAATTTTGTTTTTGTTTTTGTTTATTTGAATTTGTTTTTATCATAAAAAAAAAATTTAAAAAAAAAGAGTCAGATTATTTTTGCTTCATGAATTCTTCTATACTTTGCTACAAACAAATTGTCTGAGTTTCGTAGCTATGTATTGTTTTGATACATTACCACCTGTATCTCCTGCATGTTGGTCGCCTGATTTAGGAGTCACCTTGGAAGAGGCGACTAAAATTTTTAAAGCATATAAGAGAGAGGTAAGAATCCTTATGAATGAATGTAAGGAAGCTAACTTTTATCCAGATAGGTTTATTTGGAGAAAGTTAGAGTTGGAAGAAGAATATGTGGAACCAGAAGAAAAATGCTTAACATCAGATGAAGAGGATGCAGTAAGAATAGAAGAATTTGAGGTAAAAAAGAAATATGGGGAAGAAGAAATAAGGAAACTTGAAGATGATCGAGTTTTGGATAAAACCACAAATTTAACAATTTGTGAAGAGGTGGACATCCAACAAGAAAATTTTCAACAAAAGAGTATTCCCAAAAACTATTTTTACAACAAGGTAGATGAAAGACAAGAAATTGACAAAGTATTGGAAGACATTTATGCCTTGTTCAATAAAATCAAGTTGAAAAGGATTTGGCAGCAACATCATCGGTACTTTAAGTTCATGGGATTGCTACCAAACAAAAGAAAGAAAAAAGATGACGTGTTCTTTGTGTCATATATGCCACCCTATCAAGGGGAATAGACCGTCGAGCCATGCGACGTTAAATGAAGCGCTTCGTGGGAGGCAACCCACGATTTTAATAATTAATTTCTCTGTTTGTTTGTTTGTTTGTTTTATTTTCAGGAAATAAAAGAGGGCGTCTCTAGTGAAAGCTCGGAAGTGATCATTGGAGTGCAATACCCTCTGTGAGTCACCTCTCTCGAGCTCGTTCTGAAACATTGAGGCCAATGTTTAGTTCAAGTTTGGGGGAGGCTCTTCTCTTTGCATTTTATAATTTTTATGTTATGGGTATGATGTGAAACCATGAAGTGAATTCTGCCCAAATTTTGACCAAAATTTTAATTTTTGTTGAAGAGTTTTGATCTTAAAAAGCGATCGGGAATAGTATATAGAGATGAAGGGAGGATTGTTTAAGGACAGGAAGTTTGGAATAATGTGACTAGAAGAGGTTTGGTAAACACCCTTGGTTCCCTAAAAGAAATACGAGTCTAACGTGTAGATTTGCACCATAGTACTTGTCTCCTGAGAAGTACTCCTCGAGTAGTTTATTGATACTGTCTGGCATAATTCAGATTCACTTGCATGATGACTGATTGAAAAAAAAGAGATATAAATCTAGCACCAAATGATGGAAAGGCGGTAAAAGGCAATCGGCTCGCTAAGTTGGGTAACCCTCACCCGGTCATTCAGCCCAAAGGAGATTGATCCCCAAACGTCGTCCAAAAGGACAATATATAACTGCAAAGTTTGAAAATTTCATCGGTAATTAAAAGTAGCAAATGCTGCTAGTTTGGTGCCAGGAAAAGAAAATAAGAAGCCTTGATTCGTCTCATGCAGGTGATGATTATTCTTAAAAATGCAGTGCCTTAATATGATTGTCTGAATGAAAAAGGAGGAAAATCGGAAAGAGACTTAAGTGCAAAGCATAGTTGGAGAGGTATCCGAAAGGGGAGCTTGAGGTTTAATGTTGTAACAGAAACTCGTCGCGTCATGTGAATGCCGAACCAACTGTCTCTTGAGCAATACAAACGGATATCTCACGTATGAACACCGGTTTGCCTGGAAGGTCATTTTCTCTTGTAATTGTCGCTTGAGGTCAAGCAACAGTTTAAGTTTGGGGGAGTTTGATCAGTGTTTTTTACACGTTTATTTACTGTTGACTCTAGTCGTCTTTGCTTTATATTGTCAAGTGTTTTACTTCATTCTTCTACATTTTATGCTTTGGTTGTGTATTTTACTGTTTGTAGGCTCAAAGGAATAAATCGAGACAAATCAATGCGAAAAAGTACAAAAAGGGGAGTTTCGAAGGAAGTGAAAAATCAAGCTACATGAGGTCTGACACGACCATATGTGTCACCTGAAACTGGCCGTGTTAGGATGAAGCGTGGCCAAGAAAATGCAAAAGAGATGAAAGTCACGGGGCTGACACGGCTCGTGTTAGCAAGTGTGAGATCTGGAAATTTTCAGCATGTTTCTCATCGTGACAGGTTATAGTATTTTGATCATAACTAGAGCTTCGTAACTCGGAATGACGCGGTTCCGGTGGCAAAATTTCGCTAACGAAAAGGGCTACAACTTTCATGAAGAACGCAAATCCAAATTCTGAAATTAAGGAGCAACAAGACCCGTGTTACCTAACACGGCCACCCGTGTCAGCAGTGCTGAGTGTGATTTTGAAAAATTAAGTTCAGGGGGCCAACACGGCCACCTGTGTTACCTAACACGGGCAGTGTTGGCTAAAACGCTGATTTTGCTGATTTTTGTGATTTTTTATTAAGTGTTAACCCAAGGGGGTATTTTGGGTACTTCCAACCAACCTAAGTGAGTTTGCACTATTTAGAAGAGTTTTAACGATGAATTAGAGGATTTTTTGGCCGGGAGAAGGAAGCACGATTGAAGATTGGAGAAAACAAGAGTTTGGGAGAGAAGAAGGTTTTCATGAACGGAAGCGATTGAAGATCAACTATCATCTCAATTCTTGTAACGTCTCTATTTTATATTTTGTTTTCTTTGAACGATATGAGTAGCTAATCCCCAATACTAGGGGGTGTCCCTGATTGGATCATGTAATGACTTTGAATTCTTGATTTCCTCAATTGCATGTTTTATTATTCAATTTGATTATGCAATGTTTTTATGCTTTCTTTGTCGGACAAACAAGGATTGATTTACGGTTAACGATTTGCTGGACCGCGGTTGTTAAGGTTTTTGTACGATTATACTATAGTAGATATCACCTAGGACTAGGGATACCCTATAGTTACCGGTTAACTCTTGATAAAATAAAGGCTTGATTTCATCATAATTCTCTAAGGACTTAGGATTTAGGATGAATGTTTAAAGGTTTTCCCGCTAAGGAATTAGGGGAAAATATCCTAAAGGGCTGGTAATTGAATAGTATGAACTTGTTGAGGAGATCTAAATCCAAGGCTATTACAGGAACCATCACACACTTTACCCTAGCATAATACTCATATTTGTCAAAAAGCCAATTTACTTTTCTGCTTATATTAATTATTGTTTAGTCACAATTTCTAAACACAACCCCAACATCAGTTTTTGTTTAATTGAACTACAATTTGAACTTGATATTAACGTGCAGTCCTTGAGATCGACATTCGGGGAATTTCCCTATTATTACTACAGAGGCAAAATAGTACACTTGCTATTTTTCCGATCAGTTTCGCATACAACTCACGTCTCTGAACCATTCAAGAAGTCTCATTTCTTTCCTAGTCACTCCTCCATTAGGTTGATGAGAAATGGTGAGCGACTATCCTCAAGATATAATGTCGAACACTTTACACACCATCAAGTTGGCAAGACAAGTCTATCCCGTCCAATACGATCCTGTCTACTATCAACAAGGGATTAAGGGTGATCAGTTCCTCAATTTGTCAATAGGTAGTCGAAAATCGTGATGGGGTATAAACCATCATTGTTAAGCTATCATAGCGTCCCTTTAGAACTTTTACTCAAATTCACCTAAAGCACCAACAATCTCATTTCAATCACAATCTCGGTAATACCATTTTTCCATCGGGTTGGTGATAGAAACTCTCCAAATTCTCCCTGAAACATGTCAATACCTTGACATCACAAACATGATTCCAACAACATAATTTAAAGCAACTCATCCTACGCCTTCTATCCATTGCTGCAGTATAATAAATAATTGCAATGAATCAATGTAAAAATAATTAAATCTTATATTCGAAAAAAATATTATTAGGAAATGTCAACTGTTAAATTTTAAATTGTAAAACAGGGGCACGACTAACCTGCATCAGATATAATGTCAGTTGTTGGTGAAGTTGCGTGAGAAGGATTATTACGTTTATTGCACAAAATTCCAGAATAGTGATCAAAAGACTGTACGCCTACTGGTTCAGCAATGGATTATTAGGAAAACGATGAACAAAGAAAATGAAAAACCGAAATGAACAATGGAATGAATTTTCACCATTTGTTAACAAAGACAAAGGAGTTCTAGGAAATTGATTTTGTCTACTGGTTGAAGCTCCATGGTTATGTCTAACTAGTGTTAAATTTTCGCCTAACAAAAAATAAGTACGATTAACGTAATTGCGACGACATAACACAATATCGAGTTCATGAGCAATCATAAAAAGTTTTGTTTTTAGTGCTTCATGGGAAAATATTGGTGAATGTACTCCTTTTCCGCGACGATTTGTCTTTCATTAACATTTTCCTCCTCGATCCAACATTAGATGAACCATTTTCATCCATAGTAATACACTTACAACCAATGCAGCACTGCTAAGCACCTATTAAAAATACAGCATATAAATTATGAGATGAAAAGGCATAAATGAAACCACTTATACGGTGATATATGAAGTAGATTTAAAATACATTGGTTATGAAATTGTGTGTCATAGACAACCATGTTGTGCTTATAAAACATTAAGCGAGAGACAAACAGAAGAATACCTTACACGAGAATGGTTTTGTTGTGGATGTCTGTCATATAGAGACTGCAAGAATAATTTTAGTATAGTATAGTAATAATGCAAGAATAATGTGTGTCAACTCAATCATATGGTATAGAAAAAGGTTAGCATATATTTAATGGTTTTTTTATACAATGTATAAACTACAGACTATTTCGAAGAATAATGTATTGCCCAAGGTAATTAGTTAATCTCACATTGGAATTCGAAAAACAATATTTATTTATCATATCGTACGCTTTATGCTATTCATCAATAACATAATATAACATATTATTTATTATTTATATAATCATGAAACAAATAAGCTTTTTGTACTAAATGAAACAATTATATTAATGTATAGTCATTTTGATGTAATAATATAATAATAACAAATATAAAAATGACCATTTTAAATACATGACAGGTAAGTATATATAAAATACTATTATTAAAAAAATTATAATAAAAATATTTTTAATTGAAAAATACATTTCTTTGAATATAAAATTAGTTGTATACAATTGTAGTTGGTTTAGTGACAATTAGCACTGTACAATAAGTTGTATATAAAATTAGTCATATATAATCACAGATGCAATCGGAAAAAGACTGAAACTACTTTATGACAACAAAAATATATTAATACAAATACGTTTAGAGTATTATTTAGAGTATTACATCAAATTTCAAATAGCATGCTATTGCAAATATTATATTTTATGGTTACTCTGACATCTCACAAACAAAAAGAGAGATATAATCCATATACCCGTTACTGTATTTTTTTTCTCAAAAAATTACTATCTATTTAGTCAATATTAATGAATATATAACTGAGGGTTAAATAATTTATAACACGTGATTAGAATTCTATCAATTGCAAATTTTTCATTTTTATTTCTTAAAAAAATATGACTTTCTTTCATTTAAGATTTTGGTAATTATTAAATATACCATTCAAATGCTTGCGCAAAATTTAAATTTAAATGGTATATATTCATGAAGTATGAATTATATATATGGGAAGTGAGTAAGTCATATGAAGAAATAAACTAAATGTATAATAAAGATTACCTAAATGAGTTTGGTTCTTAAATGGCAAATCACTAAAAAATTCACAGTCATATCATATCTGATGTACATTCAAACTACACAACAACAGTTATACATAATCCTAACGACTTATTCTTCGTGTATGAATAATCTTGAAATTTATGAGGTATGGTCTTGTGATGGAAACTTCATACAATATACCTTTACTGCCGCATCACATTATAATCTGCCACAATATTTAAAAAATATTAGAAACATAAACTTAGTAATTCTTTAGTTAGAAAATACAAAATAGAGGGTATGCATACCTTTAAGGCCATATAAAGAGGTAATCTTGCTCCTGACTATAAGGGAAATATTGGCATCAATCCAATAAAATAATTCATCCAAAATATATGGTTATTTTAATTTACAAAAATATGGACTGTTGCATAGCTTATAAGGTTTCAAAAGAAAAAATATTTTACAATATGAAGGCTGCATTCAAAAGAAATAACAGTAGCAATGTAAACATAATTCAAAGCGAAGTACCTAATTATGGGCTAAACAAATCCCACAAAAAGCCAAATCCAAGAAAAACTAAACAACTCAAAGTGCATCACAGTTTAACAAAACAAAAAAATAACAACAATTCAAAAACTATAGTGAATGAACCAAGTCGACTAATCCTTCTCAATCTTTATGCTTTTCATAATCCTAGTGTCGCCTCCATTGATTACTCCAACAACTTCTCCAATTCCTCTCTTAACAGTGTCATACCCTAATTTTGACCCCCCTAAGATGACATATCTTCAGGATTTTCATCAGGTCAAAGCAAGTACCCAGAGCAGTCACTTCTTCATCTGGCATTTAATCAAGGATGTTCAAAGACAAGAAAACTCAGGCAAAGGATCAATCAATAGAAGGATTGGTCTCTAACACAATCATAGGACTCAAAAGCTTCACTTTTATATTCACCTATGATTGATTAGACACCCAGTCATCTGAGTACAGGTTTACTCAGGTCACCAGACTAGGGTTTTTGAGCCTATCAAGGACTGAAATCAGGGATCACCTTTGGGAAACCCTAAAAAGCTCCAAGACATCTATTAAAGACTTCAATCATCTTCAAATGATCCATACAATAAGATCCACTGGACTTCACACCTCAATTCAAGATCCACAGTCACCAATTTCATATGGTCGACAAATAGGGTTTTTAACCTAATTCATCTGGATAGTTGACTTTTAATCAGGGCATGGATCCAAAACTCAAGACATGATTCAAGAACCTCTACTACCTCAATATAACCCATTTACATCACTCATTTGAGGAGAAGATCTTAATTCCACACAAAAGTCCAAAATCTCACTTTATCTGGAAAAAGTCAACTGTATGGGATCACCTTTGACTTTTAAGATTTTTGGTCAAATCATGACTTTCAAAGATCAAAATCATCAATATATGGATATTAAAGTCATTTGACCAAATAAATTCAAGAAGAATCATCAAGGAGCGAAAAGTCGGGAGTTAGGGTTTTTGAGGGCATTGTGGGAACTCAAAATTTCACCTACACAACTCAAAAAACTTCGAACATGAAAGTTGTAGATCTTGCAAAATAAAACAACATCTTACAATGGAACTTTTTTCAAAAGATCAACCATTTAAGAGATTTGGAATTTTCAAGCTTTAAGTTATAAAAACTTAGAAATTTTTCTAAGTGTTTTAACCTAGTTTTCATCCAACTTTGGGCTCATTTTTCACAATTTTCCAAAATTATTCTGAAGAAACCCCAAACTAATGATTTGAAGTAAATGTTTAGGGCTTTCCAAATTGTGCTCAACCTTCTCCAATTTCATTTTGAGCTAGGAGTTATGCTTGTTCAAAGTTGGCCTCATAAGGTGAAATTATAGGTCATGTACAAATTGGAACTTTGCAAATTTGGGCAATTAGCTTCACTAAGTGATGCTACACGACCTCTAATACATCTGCAAGCATGCCATACATCAATTTCCATCATTGCATAAGGATTGAAGAAGATTCCCAAAAACAAAGGCATGTGATTATGTAATGATTGCATTTTTGAATTTATGGCAAATGGTGAATCATCAAGGAATCTTGCTCTAAGCCAATTAGAACTCTCCTCTGCATCAGAAATGTTCCCTAAGATCATACAAGATCAATGGTTGGGGAAGCTAGCCCGAAAATGCATCATTGCATTTGGGATATTTTCAAAATTTCTTCATGGCTAAGAAACCAAACTCACTTCACTAAGCAAGCTTGCTATGTTCAACTGCTCTGAACCATTTGCCTATAAATAGAGGGGTCTTTCTCATTCAAAAAACACACCAAAGCAACACAATTCTTGCTTTCTCTCTTCTTTCTTCATACTTAAGGTTTTCAAAGGTTCTTTGGCAAGAAGACTCGGATTCTTCAAACCAGAGCTCTTGCTTTGGAATTAAGTATTCAAACACCTTAGGGGAGTCATTTAGAGGTGATCCAAACCTCTGAAACACTTCTGTACATGGGGAATCATCATCTTCATCTCTCACTTGGAGCTGTTGCATTTGGGGTCGAGCAAGAGGTTCTGGGCACTTTCAGTCCAAGTTAAGCATCTCAACACCTTCCAGGAGGATCACTGAAGCTATCTGGATCGTTGCAACAACTCTGCAACACACTTTGATCAGAGCCAAATCTTCATTTTTCAGGTAAGTTTCAAAAGCTTCAAACTCTATGATTCACGCATGATAAATTTAAAATGAAGTTACCAGTTGGTTTCTGCACCTTCATAGATCATTAGCCCTCAACCAATTGCATCAAATCATGCATATATAGTATTTCATGTTTAATTTCAGTTTTAGGGTTCTTAGTGCTCATGCTTGCGAATTTTATGTTACACTTAGAATAAATGAAATTAAAGGACACCATCATGATCCTCGTCCAAAAACGAGCAAAATCCATCTTTACATTTTTGAATTTAGTTGAGAATTGAGGGAGATAAGATTTCCAGAAATTGAAATCGTGAGGTTGAAGGTGAAGTTGCTTTGCGCGCGTTTTTTGAATTCTCAGAAGCAAGTTTAAAATATAATCAATTGGAAGCGTGTTTTAAACGACTAAAACGTTCAGCTCACTTGGTTACAAGCGCCTCTCACTTTCTCATGCCTTAGGTCTGGGGTTCGATCCCCCCCTCAGACCTTTTGTTTTTATTTTTCATTTTAACGTGCGTGTTTTATATATAACCAATTGGAATCCCTCTTTAATCACACTGAGCGTGTAGCTCAGTTGGCTTTGTTTTGTGTGGTGACCATGGGAGCGTGGGTTCAAGCCTTGGTAGTGACAAAACAATATTTTTTATCACTTTTTCCATTTGATTTCTTTACAACTTCAAACAATTATTTAACCTATCAATTTAATTCATTTTAATTTCATTTTTTACACACTTGTCATTTAATATATCTATTTTGTGAATAATCAAAAAAATCATAAAAATATTATTTATTTCATATATTCTTATTAGGTTTAAAATAGTATGTTTTAAGTGTTTTCTTAAATACTTTGAAAATATATATTTTCATTTTGTTTTAACCTAATTACTTTGTGAATAATTTTATGATAAAACCCAAATTATTTAGGTCTTAATTAGGTATAGATTTCATCTTTGCCTTAATTAAGTTGACTTTTGTCAATGTTCAAAACTGTTTTCAGTCTCCAATTAAACGGATGATTAAGGTTTTCAAACAACAAAACCTTATATCATTTCAATCATTTTCAACTGTTTCTCATAAACAGTAAATCATTTTTTCAAGTGGGCCTCTAATAGAGTGTAAGTCCCAACACCTTTTTCTTTTCATAGTTTGTTTTTCAAAACTGTATTTACAAAATCTTCTATTTTTTTCAAAATATTCTTCTGGTATTTGAAGGGCATTATTCCCGGTGAAACTCTTCAGATACCTATGTGACCTTTGTCCATCTTCACTTCTTCTGTTTTCAATACCTTTAGCTGTTTATAATAAATATTCAACTGTTATCAAAACAACAAAAATTACTGGTAAGGCTTTGTACATACTTCTTCAAAGGCCTCCACTCCATCCAGGTTAGGCTTTACAAGCTTTCAATTTACAGTCTTTATTTAAATTATTGTCAAATATAGAGCTGTTTATATATATATTAGAACTACGTTTGAGTGTAAACCCTAGGACAGTTAAACTATATATATATATATATTATAGGAATATGACCTAGGATTGAGAATGTCTTCCCGGTGAAGGCTCTTTCCTAATTAGAGATCTGTAGTTCAAACCCCCAAGATGAATTATTCCCGGTGAAACATCTTGGCAAAAACCTTAAAACCCAAAATAGGACACATCCACCCAAAGAGGAATTATTCCCGGTGAAACCTCTTACCCATTTGCTTAGAGCCAAAATAAGTTCAAAACTACATAGCTTTCTCTTGTGCTATAACAAGGACCCTCGATGACCCTCGATTAGCCTGCTCTTGGGCTTTGTACAAGGACCCACAGGCTTCTTAAAAGCGTTTCCAGCTTCCTCTTGAGCTTGTATACAAGGACCCACCAGGTTTCTTATAAACATAGGAACAGGTCTTTAGTCACCTTTTAACCTACCCTGGTGAGTTTTCTTCCAATTTAAACCAGACTTTAAACAAGCTAAGTTTTTCTCAATTTTACATTGAGTACACCTTTTGGAATGAGAGACATGGACAGTCTCTGTCACCCTTATCTTCATCAATCTTCCTTAGCAGAGTCTAGGATCCATGTTTGCTTATCCTCAGCAAGAGTCAGCCTTCATCTTGGGCTTTAAACAAGAAGTCTCCACTAGATAATCTTTCTGCCAATCATTTTAACAAAAAACCCCTGGAAAGGGTTAGCCTCCAAAATCACTTCTTCAAAAACCAAAGATTCATTTCTCTTAGGAGATAATTTCCCCAAAAGAGTCAAAACCCCTGGAAAGGGTTAGCCTCCAAAGTCAATTAATAAAAACCTGTTTAATAGAATAAAACCCCTGGAAAGGGTTAGCTTCCAAAAATCATTCTTTTCAAAAGATAAACTCACCAGCTGAGTCAAAATCCCTGTAAAGGGTTAGCTTCCAAAAAAAATCAGTCTTTTAATAAATAAATCCTTCAATAGAGTCAAAACCCAACAAAAACAGTTAGCCTCAACCTTGGGCTTCATACAAGGCACCAAAACAATAAAACTCCCCTGTTAATAGTCAGCCTCAACCTTGGGCATTGTGCAAGGCAGATAATAGAGTCTCCCCAGTGAGTCCTTCATCATTCAGGTAGCCACAACCTTGGGCTTTGTACAAGGCAGATAAACCATACTTCATGTGTCAAAGATTCCTAACATCTAGGATCTTTTCCCTATTAAAGTCATTCATACTCAGTCAGCCACAACCTTGGGCTTTGTACAAGGCAGAAAATAATATTTTTCTAGCTAGAGTCAGCCTCAATTCTGGGCTTTGTACAAAATACAAAAATTCCTTGTAATTAACCCCCAGTGGAGTCATCTCCCAGAGTCAATAAATAATACATTAATCAAAAAGCCTCAAGCTTGGGCCTCATACAAGCCAGTTAAAAATCAAATCTTTTATACAGTAGATAGACATAGCTTATCTCTATAGAGAGATCTTTCCTCTATCTCACCACATTCAAACAAACAAACATTACATTTCATTTTAATCAAGTCTCCCATTTAGGATTTTGAAAGGCATGAGCTGGCAGTAAAACCCAGACATGTGGTAACTTTCCCTAATTTGGATGAGCATTTTTCTTTCATTTAAGAGGCATTTGACTGGTATACTTGCACATACACAAGTAAGGTCCCCCTCTTGAATGAAATGAATTCAGTTATTCTGTCACTCTTTTAATGTTTGTGGTGGAATAGTAGAAATACCTCTCTGTAAAGATAAATTCATGTCTCTTTACTGTAAACAGAGATTTAATTCAAGCTTCAACCTTGAGCTTCAAGCAAGGCACCGAAAAATAATTAATAATTAATTAGTTCCCCGAACTACATTAAGCTCTGACTTCCATTAGGGATATGTAGGCATGAGGTTCACAAGGAATCTCAGCGAGCTAATAAAATACCAAAAATAGTCAGTCTGTCTGTCTGTCTTTCTTTTATTCAATTCAATTCCTTCTCCTAATACAAAGGAGAAACTTTCCCAATAATCATTAGCAGCACAAACACATTTAGACACAGAGAAGGTTCCTGTAGAGTACTACAGATATGTAGGGTGTTTAAACACTTCCCTATGTATAACCGACCTCCCGGACTCCAGAATTTCTAGTCTAGGTGAATCCCCACACTTAGCAAACTCCTAGGGTTTAGTTGAGATCTTTTTTCCCCTTTCCTACTCGTAGGACAAATAAGAAAGTTCGTGTGATATCGTAGGAAGAACTGAAACAAAATTCATCCCACCACAGGCGCATTCTCCTTCCAAATTTCGCGTGAAGGGTCTAGCGTGCCGTACTCCCAAGTGAAACGGGGAGGTAAAAAAACGACAACCACAAACAGTAGTGCAATCTGCAGGATCAACTTCCTTATGTGCTGAAATAGAACCGTTGTCTTCACAAATCTTCTCAGCGCCATCATTTTCAAATTTTGAACTCAAACCCCGAGCTACCTAGCAACCAACTCATTCTGAACAGGAGAACCAATGGTAATTTCTTCAACACCAGTATTTTTCTAAACGATTTACAATATTAAAGTTAATGATATGAACACGCATCAAAGACTACCAACAAAAAAACAAAACAAATAGAACTGGTTGAAAAGTATAGCAACCTTCACAATGGAATTCAGATCCTGAATTGCACCAGCAAACATATCACTTTGAACCACACCAACTGCCAAATCATCATCAATAGATTTCTAAAACAGATAATAATTGCACTTTTAATCAATTAGGGTTAATAGCCATTTACCCCCTACCATATATGCGAGTTTTGATTTACCCCCTTTAAAAAAAGTTTTGGATCACCCCCTTATAATTTTTAGGCACCCCCCTAAGCGTCTAAAAACCTGGGGGGTAAATAAAAAAAAATTATTTTACAGGGGGGTAATTTTTCCTCTTAGGAGGCAAAAGGCTTAGAATTTTAAAATTATAGGGGGGTAATCCAAAACTTTTTTTTAAAGGGGGGTAAATCAAAACTCGCCTATATGGTAGGGGGTAAATGCCTATTAACCCAATCAATTATATGAACAAACATGAAAGGGACATGTTACACAAAAAAAATAAACTAACATGAAAGAGAGTATTATCGACCTTTGCAACAGATTTGAACTATGAAATTATATCTTTGTCAGCACAAACTTTTTTCACGCGAAAAGACTGTTCATGTCTAGAGCTCACATAATTTTTATATCTATCTTAAACAAAAATGTTTGATCACCAAAACCACCAATCACTTTAGGCACAATTGTTGGCTCTTCTTCCTAAAAAACATATTTTGAAGTATTATTATTATCAAATAATATTTTGATTATAATGACAGTTGATAATATGTAAAAAATGGTTTACTTTATAAATACTCACCGGTCCATTTCAGCAATCAAATCAGAACATGTCATTTTGGTCAGAAAATAACAATCGCGATCCAAAAGCACGAAAGTAGAAGAATCAGTTTCATCAATTACTTTGAGTTTGACACGGAACCTACATATTTACCAGTGTGGGAAAATTAAATATTAAATATTTGTTAAACAAAGAAATTAGCCATGAATATTTGAAACAATTGAAAAAATTTACAATTAAACACCTTGGGACAATTGGCCAAATATGCTTGTTACACTTTAGGCAGAACAACCTTTTGGAATCCACAACAACACCCTTGTTGCACACACATGTAGCATGCCACCAATACCATGTTTGATCGTGCCTACCACAAGACAAACCATATTTCGTAGACATAAAATTAAAACCAAATAACAATGTCAAATAAACCTATAATATAATAAGCATGTAACGAAGCATATGAATGAAATAAAAGTAAAATGCAAATTACATCTTGACAATCTTTTAGTTCCTCTATTGTTTTGCATTGAATCGGATTTAAAAAATCTTCTTCTAAACTCATCTCAGAAGCATCCTTCATATAACTAAAAGGTTGAGTAGGCGATCCAATGTTATCGCTGATAATAAAGAAAAAAGTAGTAATCAATTATCAGCATTCAGAAAATTCAGAAGACTTAATTATACAAATTGAATAGATATGTGAATCTAAAAAGTATTTACTTCAGTTTTAAATAATCTGCCTCGGGTGTTTTTGGGTTGAACAATAGTTTGCTACAGTTCATTGCATTCTGCATCTGGATTTTTCCTTTATACAATTTGACTTTCAGATATTGAGCAAGAACAACAATAGTGTCGGTGTTACCAGATTTGAGGTATGCATCAAGTTCATCAACATATGGTCCAAACAGTGTACAGTCAAGCTTCATCCTACACGAAACCAATTAATTCAAAAGTTATTGGACTGTAACTCTAACTGCATATAAAAATATATAAGTTTTTTTATCATATAACTTACCCATCGGATAGTAACTCAATAACCTTAAACTTAGTAGTTACACCATTCCTTTCATAGACCCTTTCATGTCCAACAACAGACAAAATGGCCACAACATCTATTACATAAATTAGACATATTAGATTACGATATAATTGAATAAGAACGAAAATTTAAAATAATACAAAAAAATAGAATTTTTTTTAAGTAAATAAAAGTTTTACCAATAAGTAGTCCATATCAATTTTCCCAACTATCTCTTGGAAGGACACAAATAAGTAAGGGGATACTATTATAAGATCATCACCAATTTCTGTAACCACAGTAGAACTGTGCAAATTCAACTTGAATTGGATTTTCGTGGTCCTATACCCTCTAGTATTAGCGGCAACCCCAAAATATTGAAAATTATAAACAATACCCTCATGAATCTTATTCTCAAATCGAGGCAGCAGAGCCTTACGAACAGAAGCTTGTATCTTGAAACCCTATAATAATATGCAAAAAAAAAATTATAAATCAAACAACAACAACAACCTTCTCATCCATTAGAACCATCTCCATCGCATAATACTTTTGTTTCGAATTCATGTCTGGCACAAACCACATCGAATAACTCGAACAACAACATCTCATGATTCTTTTGCTGGTGTGATTTCAGAAACAAAATCGCGTCTTGCGGCGGCCATCGTAAAATAACGGAAAATCGTAAGGGTTCAAAAGGGATGATGAATTGGAGATGAGATATGTCATATTTATACATGTAGAATAAGCAAGTAATACAAAAAGTTGAAAGAATAAACCTTTAAATTAACATTGATGATGCACTGATTAGATTTTGGGAAATGAGAAACCAGCATTCAAGTAATTGCATCGTGAATGCAATTGAAGATCAACCGTCACACAATTAGGATTGATTAAAATTTTTGAGAAACCTAATTTGAAATTGGTTAAGGATAAGGAAAGATTCTTGAAAGTGTAATAAATTTGGACTACAATTGTGTGTGAAAATTGAAAAAATTGGGAAAGGAGAAATGTATATGAAACGACATGTGCATTGAAACTGAACAAAATAGGGAAAGGGGTAATGTATCCTAATTTACGTTTACATTGAAGATTTATGGGATGTTACGTGGAAATAAAATAATAAATAAAAACCAAAATTAAGTAATTAAAACAAAAATAGGAAAATTTCTTAAAATTGAAACTTTGAAAATAGCATGGCACCTAGAATAATGACACTTGGCAAAGTTATCAAAGTTCTCATCTTGCTATTTTCTATTGTATGATTCAAACACAAATAAAAACAAAATACCTAAGCAGGGAAACAACGAGCATACCATGGTAATTCAAATCAAACAAAGAGGATGGTTATAACAACCATGAAGAAGAGATTCATAAAAGAAAATGAACCAACTCCGAAAGTTCTCAGAGGTGTCGAATGTAACACCCTTCTAAACCCCCACGAAATATAAAATAATTTCATAGTAAAACATGTAAAAAGGATGATACAACTCCTTAAATAAAATAAAAAATATATTTGTCATCCTTTTTCCGAGGAACATTATCACATATTTCAACCAAACATGTTTAACACAGTGGAATAAAATCTCATAATTGGATAATGTAAACATCTATCATCATCACTAAAAGTCATCGTCTCAATCAAATAAAATTATCCAAACCAATAAAATAAGAGTTTACAAAAATAACTCTAAAAAAACGTTCCCCAGTGTTACAAGACCAGAGCATGATACCGACACGACTGAACTAAAACGGATTAACTCTATGAGCTATCCTCACCAAGTATTATTGCTGCTACTCCTCAATATGAAAAAAATGGTCAACAGTAAGGGGGAGACATATCAAAATTAAACTATATTATAAGTTCATAACGACAAAATATCATAAGCAGATTATTCACCCAACTGCAACATATTTAGATTTTCAGATTATTCATCAATAGTTACGAAAATACAACCAAATACATCACCACGAAATAACACTGGAAATCTTCCAATCATGTTATAACAACACATATGCAAATGCACTGACACTATGTACGTGGTACCAATCATGAGATTAACCCATCTCACCGATCCCCCACCAACAGGATACGGCTACCTCCACTCACTAATTCCACACAATGGGAATTAGCTATTGCTGATCCAACCCCACCAGGATACAGCCACAAATATGATTATGAATGCATGCACCACCTTAAGCATAATAATAATCAACACCAATTAATATGAATAATCATTATCATATTTCATCTCACCGAAGCAACACTAAATAATGCATTCATATTTCAACATCGTTCAACCAATCATATTATGCATAAATAGCAACGAACACAACATCAACAGAGCAAATACATTGCTACAACACCACTGCATTATCACATTCATCAATAGCATTCACATAGCTTTCATCAATTACCAATGACGTATTGCATACAAGACAATCAATGTCATTCTCAACAACCACCAAAGACAACATATACATTTGATAAATTTAAGCAGCATGTATACACACAATTACCACAACATATGCAAATAAGAATTATCCATATAATCTTAACATTTAAGCATATCACCATAATTCAACATATCAAAATATCCACCACTTGTACAACATACATTCATCATGTAAAAATCACAACAATACATAAAATTAGCATTCATCAATTCCATGCATCACAACTAGCACATAGTACACAATACCAATACATGTTATACTTAAATAACCTTAATTCATGGCATACACATATACAATTACATGGAATTTCCACAACCACATAATTATTAAATAATATAATGTTAATCAATTTATTTTCATCACAAAGAGCATTTCGTTAGCTTTCCAACGCTTTGAATGGGGACCCAAATGGAGTTACGGTTCAAAAGTTATGAACATTTGAAGTTCAGCAAAAACTGTTAGGCCCAGCCATAACTGGGTACGGCATGGCTGGTAACCGGTTACGCCGTGTTAAAAAGTCTAGAAACACCATTTTTCGAGTGGTAATCGTGTACGTATATACCGTAATTGGTTACAACTGTACCAGAACCAAAAAAATCCCCCTTTTGACAACATTTAATCTTCCCAACTCAACCCAAAACATACTCAAACATTTATATCATCAAAACACTGTCAAATTCGACATTCTAACACATTCCTAACATGCTTGGAGTTTATCTAACATCAAGTATGTTCCATAATCAACAATTTCATCACAATCCTCCAAATTACCCTATAGGTTTCAAAACCCCAAAATCTAACATACAATCAATTGAGATAAATAATATACTAAATCAATTTTATCATTCCCAAAATGATAATATAGGCTAAAAGGATTAGTCACCCCTTAACTTAGCCAAGAACCTTGAGAGCTTCCTCTTCCTCTTCCTCTGATTTCACGTACCTTGAGTTCTCCTCTTTTTCTCCTCTTTGGCTTTCTATTTCCTTTCTTTCCCAAATTCCATATTTTATGAAAATAACAATTAACTTAGTAAAAAGGCCTACTCAATAACACATCCCCTTTACTAATCACCACCTTGGCCCATTTACTCTTTTTTTCATAATATTTCCCAATAATTCACCAAAATGCCAAATAATCCAAATAAATAATTTAAATTCCAATTAAATTAAATAATGAAAATTTGGGGTGTTACATTGAATCCACAGTAATCCCGATCCCTTTTCTACTTCTGGAATTTGGTTCTTCTTCTTTTATCTGCATGGTTTTGTTGTGCGAGTGTCGGCGTCGCTGAGTTTTGATGAAGGCTGTTTAATATGCGTCGATTGCATATGGCGATTGAAATTTGTCATCGTGCAATTTGCGTGACGTTGTTAGTGCATTCTCTGGAGATGTACCGAAGGAACGACTTGTTGCAGATCTGCTTCCAGAGATTGTAGCTAGTTTCGATGCAGTTATATTACAGAGGTATGCATAATGTTTTTCGCGTGTGATGTGAAGATTGTTACGATGCTGAAATTTGTTGACACTTTGTTTGCAGGTTCGAAGGAAAATCAAGATCGGTGTTGCAATGTTTATTAACATTGAAATTATATGGTGGTAATAATTTGTGAGGTTTTGATATGTAGATGTGAAGGTTTGATCAAGTTTCGGAGGAGAAATCTTCAGGTTTCAAATAGGCAACATAACAATATCATTTTCTCCCCCTTTTTCTTTTGTACTGAGGCACGTTATTTATAGACATGAGGATGAAATTTTTGATGAAAAAGTAGGAGGGAAAATCAGTTAGGATGTGAAGAAGTTTTTTTTATATTATGAAAATTTGAAAATTTTGGAGAATCAGATCTTGATCCGTGTGAAGCCATTTGAACAAATTAGGACCATTGATTATGTTAAATAGATGGTGAGATTGAATACTTTGGATGAAGTTTGGAATTTTGAATTTTTATTGAAGCTGTATTGAAATGTGTACTGAAATCGTGTGAGTGAGTTGTAGAAATCGTGAACACCCTTCAAAGTGGGGTCCTTGCATACCCTTTTCCACCTTACATATTTGTTAACGACAAAAAGGAAAAGAAAAAGTATAATAATAATAGGAGTGAAGACCCATTTTGGTCCCTCACAAATATTACACGAGTCAAATTAGTCCTTCACAATAAAATTGACCCAATTTAATCCCTTATAAAATTTAACCGGATCATATAAGTCCTTCTGTTAATATTTTTTCAAACCAGTTTTTTCCTAGTTTTAAACCGTGACTGGATTGCCATGTTGGATTTTATTTTATTTTCATTTTTAAAATTTTTATTTTTAATTTCATTTTTAAACAATAGTCACTTTGTTTTATTTTCTAGTTGTAAATGATAGTCACTTTATTAATGATAGAAATTGATTTGTCCAATTTGAGAAAAATATTAGCAGAAAGACTAATAGGATCCGGTTAAATTTTGTAAGGGATTAAGTTGGGTCAATTTTTTTGTGAGGGACTAATTTGACTCGTGTAATATTTGTGAGGGGCCAAAATGGGTCTTCACTCTAATAATAGAAGAACAAAAAAAAAGGGTTAGTAATAAACTAAAAATGTAAAAAAAGAATAATAAAAGAATAAAAAAGGAAAGATTTTATATTAAATATTAATTCAATTTTAATAATAATTCAAATTAAAAAGATATCTCAAATTTGAATTAAAATTAAGATTAAAACTAAAAATTAATATAAAATCATGGTATATATATTTTTTAGATTTTTTGAATAAGGAATAAGAGTACAAAATTAAAACAAATATAATGTAACCTTAATCCTCAAATCGGAATGGACTCTAAATGTTGACTTTTGGATCAAATTGCTTCGAATGATCTCGCACATCTTGATATTCTGGATTTAGTCCTGTCTTACAAAAAAACAAAAGAGAAACAAGACATATTTTTGCACTTTTGATTTAGGGGTCGGTAAACATAAAGCATAACCTGATGAAATACAATAATGTGAATAAAATGTTAGGGAAAAAATCAGGGTGCAATAGTTTCCCCTGTTTAAGTTTCTTCTATTAGGAGATAAGAAAGTTGAAAACTTCATCTCAACAAGATAGGAGGTAATTAAATACAAACAAACCTGACTTTTTTCTCTAAGATGCCTTGACATAATATGATATGCATGAACTCTTTTTTTTTATACGATATGATATGAGATAGACTCGAATCTCTGTAGGGGATATAGCGCCACGAGAGATAAATTGTTGTTGGAGAAGCTTAGAAAAGGGAGAAGAACTCTGGAGGGGAATAATAACAAGAACGAGTGATAGACTCGAATGAAAAAGACAGTTGGGGAAAAATCCAGATAGGGCTCACTAAGGAGAAAACTTCTAGAGATTGATTAAGGAATGTACTGCCGAGATTCAACTGAGGAGATACCTTCTGCCAAGGTCTACTTGAAATTTTCTCCCGAGATTAACTAGGAAATATATTCAAAATGAATTTTTTACAGTATACTGGCGAGATTTGTTGAGAAATACCTACTGCCGAGGTCTTCTGAATAATCTTTTACCGAGATCAAACAGGAAAACTATTCAAAAATAACTTGTTGTGGAGTCTACTATTGAGACTTGCTAGAAAATACCTGCTGCCGAGGTCTTCTGAATAATCTTCTACCAAGATCAAACAGGGAAAGTTTTCATAAGGAACTGTAGTACATTCTACTGCTGAGACTTGTTTGAGAAATACCTCCTGCCGAGATCTTCTGAATAATCTTCCGCCGAGATCAAACATGAAATATAATCAAAAGGAACTTGTTGCGGAGTCTACTACCGAGACTTGCTGGGAAATACCTAATGCCGAGGTCTTCTAAATAATCTTCTGCCGAGATCAAACAGGGGAATCTACTGCTGAGATTCAAAGATATAATATCTACTGCTGAGGTCTGCTGGAAAAATCTTCTTCCGAGATCAACCAGGTGAATCTACTGCCAAGGTTCAAAAACATAATACCTACTGATGAGGTCTTCTGAATGATCTACTATCGTGATCAATTAGGAAATATCTGTTATCAAGAAATCTTCTACCGAGATTTACTGAAGAAATAAGGTAAACGACTGATAGTAACAATGATTGTCTTCAGATGCATATGAAACAGGGTTCGTGCTATGCATTAAGATTAAAGATGCATGAAATGTTAGACGTCAATGATAGATGGACGCGTGATGAATACTATGGTTTGAGGATTATGATTTAAGTGATTCAACAAATGCCTAGTGGTAGGACACAGACAATCGAAATAAGAAGAGTTCCCTTGGCAAGCTTTGTGAAGCATGATTCCTAACACCAATTATGAACTTGATGTATGACATGAGCTTGTCTGAGATGCTTGAATATATGGAGAGATCCTGGCTCTATTTTGCCCTAGATTGCTGAATTTGTACCAACAGAAGCTTTAGAACCGACTGATCTTGAGATGACATGCCCCGTTGATTCGAATTTTGAAGAGAATTGCCCCTGAATGAAGGGCTCTTAAAGTGAAGTAACCATGGTAATACCACTTGCAAATAATCAACTACTAGTTTCATATGGCTGGAATTTCCTTGGTGTCAAGTGTTGACTTATAAATAAAAGTTGTTTATTCGAAATGGTATTTTTAATGCAATGTTCACGCAAATTTTGAAAACAAATCATTTATTGAAATGAAATTGTGGAATACAAAGGGATGAATCCTGATGAAAATGTAATTTTTGAAATTCAAGATGTAAAGAAAAAAGTGACAACAAGGTCTAAACACAAATTATTGGAAAACAATTAGGAGTCAGGTTAACGCAATCTTGTGGTAGTATGCTTTCAAAAGAAACCTTACTTCAGTTAGGTCTTTTAAGGGTTGTAACATGGCCTGGTTCACGGTTGATAAAACAAAGAATAGAAGGCTCAAAATTTTCTTTGTACCCACCCCATTCTTTGTGATGTTCTCCAGTCCTATGTTCAGTTACTTGACAAACACATTCAACTTCCAAGAGGATTTGTATATGACATGATAGCTTGAAAACTAATGGATTCTTTGAGGTGGTAGTCACCTATTCTTCTTTAGAAGTCACACAAGCTTGTTCTTGATTTTCTTTCTTTTGTCAAAGATCTTTTGTGATCTTTCTCTTTTGATTGCTTTGATTTTTTTATATCCCTAATTTTTTCCTAGAAAGTTTATTTTGATATTTCAATCCAGCGGGTGTGGTGTCATTTTTTTACCTCCCCGTTTCACTTGGGAGGACGGCACGCCGGACCCTTCACGCGAAATTTGGAAGGAGAGAGGCGCCCTTGTGGGATGAATTTTATTTTGGTTCTTCCTACGATAGCACACGAAATTTTTAATTATCCTACGAGGAGGAAGGGAAAAAGATCTCAAATAAACCCTAAGAGTTTTCTAGGTGTGGGGATTTCACCCAATCAGAAGTTCTGGAGTCCGGGAGGTCGGTTATACATAGGGAAGGTTTTAAGCACCCTACATATCCGTAGTACTCTACGGAACCTTCCCTGTGTCTATGTGTTTGTGTTTGCTAATTGATTGGGAAAGTTTCTCCTTTGTGTTAGGAGAGAGAATTGAATTGAAATGAAAGACAGATGGACTGACTGTTTTTGGTTTTTGATTAGCTCGCTGAGATTCCTCGTGAATCTCATGCCTACATATCCCTAATGGAAGTCAGAGCTTTTTGTAGTTCGGGGAACTAATTAGGGAAATGAATTGATTTTTGGGTGCCTTGCTTGAAGTTTGGAATTAAATCTCTGTTTACAAGAAAGAGACATGAAGTCATCTTTACAGAGAGGTATTTCTACTATTCCACCACACACATTTGAAGTGACAGAAGAGCTGGGTTTGTTTCATAAGAGAGGGACCTTACTTGTGTGTGCACAAGTATGTCAGGCGCGTGTCTCTTGAATGAAATAAAGATTCTCAACCCGTTTAGGGAAAGGGAACAAGTATGGGTGTGTGTGCCTCAGAGCATCCCTTTCAGAGTCCTAAATGGGAGAATGTTTGAAATTGAAATGAAAATGTTTGTAATTTTGAATGTGGTGAAATAGGAGAGATATCTCTCTATAAAGATAAATCATGTCTATCTACTGTATGAAAGATTTGAATTTGACTGGCTTGTATGAGGCCCAAGCTTGAGGCTTAAAAGAGTTTTTATTGACTCTTGGAGATGACTCCACTGGGAATTGACTTTGACTGAAGGAATTTATGTTTTGTATGAAGCCTAGAATTGTGGCTGACTCTAACTGAAGAATGTTTATTTTATTTGATTGAAAGATTTATTTTGTGTTATGTACTAAGCCCAGAATTGTGGCAGACTCTACCTAGGAAGACTCTATTTTTCTGCCTTGTACAAAGCCCAAAGTTGTGGCTGACTGCTGAGGAAACACAGTTTGGAGACTATGGATGAATCTATTTTATGCCTTGAATAAAACACAAGGTTGTGTCTGACTTAGTGAGGAAGTCTCAATGTAGAGACTCTATTATCTCCCTTGTACAAAGCCCAAGGTGTTGGCTAACTCTTGATGGGGAAGATCTACCAGTGTGGGATCTTTTTACTCAAAGGGGAATATCTATCTTGTACAAAGCCCAAGGTTGAGACTAACTCTACCGAGGGTTACTCTGCTGTTCAGAGATTGAAGGTTGACTCTTCCAGGGACTGTGCTTTTATTAAACAGGGATTGATGAATGAAAGCCCATAGTTGAGGGTTGACCTTACTAGGAATTTGTTTGAGTGATTGAGACTGACTCAAGGTTGACTTTACCGGGGAGTTTTGAAGGTTTGAATGAAAGATGATTTGGAAGCTAACCCTTTCCAGGGAATTTGGATTTGAAGGATTGATTTTGGAGGCTGACCCTTTCCAGGGAATATTACTTTGAAGGAATTGATTTAAACTTCTTGTTTAAAGCCCAAGATTAAGGCCGACTGTGCTGAGGACATTCCAGATGTGGAATCTAGACTCTACTAAGGAAAAGACTTATTGAAGATTGAAGATAAAGGTGACAGAGACTGTCCATGTCTCTCATTCCAAAAGGTGAACTCAATACTGAGATTGAGACATACTTGGCTTATTTGAAGTCTGGTCTGAAGAATAGAAGAATCTCACCAGGATAGGCTAAAAGGTAACTAAAGACTTGTTCCTATGTTTATAAGAAACTTGATGGGTCCTTGTATACAAGCTCAAGAGAAAGCTGTGAACATGCTTTTAAGAAGCCTGAGGGTCCTTGTATTGTAAGCCCAAGAGGAGGCTAATCGAGGGTCATCGAGGGTCCTTGTTATAGCACACGAGAAAGCTATGTTGGTTTTGATCTTATTTTGGCTCTAAGCAAATGGGTAAGAGGTTTCACCGGGAATAATTCCTCTTGGGTGGATGTGCCCTATTTTTGTTCTAAGGCTTTTTTCAAGATGTTTCACCGGGAATAATTCATCTTGAGGTTTGAACTAAGGAATTCTAATTAGGAAAAAGCCTTCACCGGGAAGACATTCTCAATCCTAGGCCATAGTCTTATAATATTATATATATATAGTTTATTTGTCCTAAGGTTGTTGTCAGATGGAGTTCTAAATAATATATATATACAGTTGATATTTGACAGTAATTTAAATGAAAGCTTGTAAATTGAAAGCTATAAAGCCTAACCTGGATGAAGAGGAGGCCTTTGAAAGATGTATGTACAAAAGGGGTTGGGTCTTAGACTCAAGGAGAGGCCCAAGGGCAATTGATTTGAAGTTGAAGTTGTTTTGAAAACTTGAATTGAAAACAGGTGAATGTTTATTGAAAACAGTTTTGAAATGTTTTTGTTTTGAAAACAGAAGAAGTGAAGATGGACACTAGGTCACATAGGTATATGAAGAGTTTCACCGGGAATAATGCCCTTCAATACCGAGAAGAAAGTTTTTTGAAAACAGATGAGAAGTTTTCTGTTAAAGATAAGTTTGAAAACAAACTATGAAAAGAAAAGGTGTTGGGTCTTACACTCTATTAGAGGCCCATTGAAATTGATTTACTGTTTATGAAAAACAGTTGAATTGTTTTGAAATATGTAAGGTTTTGTTGAATGAAAACCTTAATCGTCTGTTTGGTCGAGGTTTGAAAGTAGTTTGAAAATTGACAAAAGTCAACTTAATTAGGGTAGTAGCAAAGTCTACACCTAATTAAGACCTAAATGATTAGGGTTTTATCACAAAATATTTACAAAGTGATTAGGTTTTGAAAATTCAATAAAAACAATGTATTAAAAGTATTTTAAAATACTTAAAAACACACCACTTTAAACCTAAAAAAACATCAAATAAATAATATTTTTTGTGATTTTTTGGTTTGTTCATAAAATAGATATATTGAATGTAAAGTGTGTGAAAAATCAAGCAAAAATGATTTAATTTGATTGGTGAATTAATAGGTTAAAGTTGTGAAGAAAATGAAATAAACAAGTGGTAAAAAATTGGTTTTGGCCTCACCATGGTTTGAACCCACGCCCTTATGACCAACACACAAAACATGGGCAACTGATCATATATGAAACAAGTGTGGAAAAATGGAAAAAAATAACAAAATGTCTGAGGGGGGATCGAACCCCATACCTTATGGCAAGAGAGGCAAGAAGAGCATGTGACCAAGTGAGCTAAACAATGTATTCATTTAATACACGCTTCCAATTAATTATATTTGAAACTTCCCTCTGAGAATTCAAAAAATGGCGCCACTCACCATCTTCATCTTCAACCTCAAGCTCCACCATTTTTGAATTTCTGAACTTACTCATTTCTCAACCAAATTGGATGATGTAAACATGAATTTCGTTCTAAATTTCCTCACGAATCCAGATATGTAACTAATATTAATTTATATTAACTACAACTATCTAATTCTTCAGAAAACATGAAGAACACATAAACCCTAATTTTAAAATTAAATGATGATGAAAATGAATAAATGAATGATGATAGAGGGTTTTTAATCCTCTGATGATGCTGAGTAAACTGGTATCGAGATATATTGCAAAGAGTATTTGAATAAGAGTGTTAGAGTTTGAAAAAATACCTCTGAAAATGGAGGTCGTGGTGATGGTGGAGAGCTTCTGTCTATGGCTGGATGATTGCAAAAGCTTCCTGGTAGCCCAGTGATGCTAACCGAATGATTATTTCAACTCGAATACTTCAGAATTGCTCTACTGGATACCTTCTATTTGAGCTTCAAGTGAATATGGAGAGTGTTGATTCTGCATTTACAGATGTGTTGCAGGCATCTGAATAGCTGCACTACACCCTTAGGAACATGTTGATGTGCTTAGATTTGTTTGACACCCTCTGAATTGTTCTACATACCTCCAACTGCTTAGGCTCCAAATTGAAAGTGGCTATGATGTTTCTCCACTTCCAGAAGTGTTCCAGGTGCTTGGATCACTTCTAATGAACCTCCTTGAGATGTTAGAAGGCTCACTTTCAAAGGAAGACCTATGGTTTGAAGAATTCGATTGTTCTTGCCAAAGAACTTTTGAAAACCATAAGCATGAGGGAGAGAAGGAGAAAGCAAGATTTTCTGTTTCTTTGGTGTGTTTGATATTGAGGAAGGCTCTTCTATTTATAGGCAAAAGGTTCAGAGCATTTGGATAGAGTGAGCTTGCTTAGTGGAGTTAACTTGGTTTCTTAGCTATGAAGACATTTTGAAAATATCACATATGCAATGATGGAATTTTGAGCTAGCTCCCCAACCATTGAACTCTTGTGATCTTAGGGGACATTTCTGATGCAGAGGAGAGTTCCAATTGTCTTAGAAAAGATTCCAATTGATGAATCATCATTGGCCATTAATTCAGAAATGTAATCATTACATAATCACATGTTTTGGTTTTTTGGAATAATCTCTCAAATATTTGTGCAATATTGCAAATGATTCCATCCTATCCCTTATGGTATTTCTGAAGTTTAGAGGTACCATTTGGTTAAGGCATTTGCATAAAACTTGCAAAATCAAAGTGTGTCATTTCTTTGATTTTCACTTCATGCACCTTACTTTGATCAATCATAACTCCTAGCTCATGATGAATTTGGAGAAGGTTAAATACAATTTGGAAAGCCCTTGATATGTAATTTGATTCATTAGTTTGGTGCTTGTCCAAAATCCTTAGGGAAATTAGTGAAAAAGTCCCATAAAGTTTGAAGAAAACTAGGGTTTCTTTACTAGTTTCATGAATGCAACAACTTTGAAGCTCCATATCTCTTCAATGGTTGATTTTTTGCCAAAACATTATATGTGACAAAGTTGTTTATTGGACCAAAATCTACAACTTTGATGTTAGGAGTTTTTTGAGTTGTGTAGGTGAAATTTTGAGATATTTCCCTCCAAAGTTTGAGAAAAAAAGCCTTAAAACACTTAGAAAAAAAGTACTAAAAGTCAAACTTTGACTTTTTGATTCTTGATTGATTTTCTTGATTTTTCTTGGTCAAAGGACCTCAATAACCATATATTTATGATTTTGATCTTCAAAGGTCAATGGTTGACCAAAAATCCAAAAAGTCAAAGGTGATATTGTATAGTTGACTTTTCCAGGTAAACTGTGATTTTTGGAGATTTCTGGTGAATCAAGCTACCCTCTTCAAATGGATGATATGAGTGGATCATATTAAGATAGTAGAGGTTCTTGAGCCATTGTTTGAGTTGAGGAGCCATGTCCTGAATAAAAGTCAACTGTCCAGGTGAAATAGGTTTAAAACCCTAATTTGTAGGCCAGATGAAATTGATGATTCTGGATCTTGAATTGAAGTACAATTCCCATTGGATATTGACATAGGGATCATTTTAAGATGATTAAACACTTTGAGTGATGTCCTGGAGCTTTTTAGGGTTTCCCAGATGTGGGCCCTAATTTTAGTCCTCGATGGCTCAAAACCCTAGTTTGGTGACCTGAGCAAACCTGAGTCTTGATGAGTGATGTTTGATCATCATAGGTGGATGAATGAATCATTTTGAGTCCTATGATTGTATTAGAGGTCATTTTCTTATTGATTGATCCTTTGCCCGAGCTTCTTTGTTCTTGAACACCCTCGACTGAGTACTAGGTAAACAACTGACTGCTCTAGGTATTTGTCTTGAGTTGATGAAATGTCTGGAGATGTGACATCTCAGGGGGGTCAAAATTAGGGTATGACAGCGGGATGCCCTAATTTTTTCCCAAGTCGTTTGATGTTCAACTTAGCAGGCTTTTCTTTTTTTCTCTTTTTTTTGGAACTTGTGTGACATTTGTTTGTCTGATCTTGTGAGGAATCGGGAATTTTGATTTCCATATTGATGGTCCAAGAGATACAACCATTGTAAACTTTTGGTTTTCACTTTCTTCTTCAATATTGTGTACGAAGAGAGGATGCAGTTGAATCTCTTGTTGGAAAATATATGGGATGATCCTTTAGAAATTGACTGATTTTCTTGGAAATCGGATGCATTAGTCAGTATAAATGAACAACTACCTTGCCCCAGGTTAAAATTAAGGGTTTAAATTTCTTTCAGAAACAAACACCAACTTCTATGCTTAAAGGAGTTAACGAGGGATTATCTTCCTTATATCTCCAATGTTTGGGGATTTGAAGCAATGTTTATACATCATCAACAAAGTTTTCTTTGAAAGCATACTATTACAAATTGGGTATTCGTTCATCATCGCCCTCCCTCCAATCTTTGCTTAAACAGAAAACTAATATAGAAAGTGACATGGAAAATGAAAGCTATATATATATATATATATATTTTGAATTTTTTAGGGAAAACTGCCATTTGTCGACTTTGTGGGGAATATTAAGAGTAAACAAACTATCTTCTTGAAGAAAACCGCCATCTGTTAACTCTAACTGAGGAATCCTTAAGTGAAACAAACTATCTTCTCAAAGAAGACTTCCATCTGTTGACTCATCGGGGAATTCCTGGAAGTGAAGAAACTATCTTCTTGAAGGAAGATTGCCATTTGCCGACTTCGTAGGGAAATCCAAAAGTGGACAAACTATCTTCCTGAGGAAGATTGCCATTTGTCGATCTGCTGGAGAATCCGAAAAGAATAAATAAACTATCCTCTTGAGGAAGATTGCCATTCGTTGACTCTTTTGAGGAAGTGTTGGAGGTGAACAAACTATCTCTTTTTTTTTGAAAAAAGATTGCCATTTGTCGACCCTGGCTGGGGAAACAATGAAAGTGAACAAACCATCTCCTTGAGGGAGATCGCCATTTGTTGACTTGCTGGGGATTACCAAAAGTAAACAAATTATCTTCTTGTGGAAGACTGCCATTTGTCAACCTGTTGGGGGGAATCCCGGTGTACGAACCGTCTTCATGGAAGGCGGCCATTCATCAACTTGGCAAGTGATCCGCTGGGGAAATAATCCGTGAATACCATAGTGCTGTTGAGGGTATCACTTATCCGCTCGATTGGCGATGCGTGGATTCTGAGATCAAATAAACTTCTCGACCGAGATTGCCATTTGTTTGATGTACACAGACTCTCTGGGGAGGCGTGTAAGAATGAAGTTGATCAGCTTGTAAGTGGTCAGATGAATTAGCTGATGAGATCTGTTGATTGCTGATCATGATGAAATTGTCGTCTTAGTTGATGACGCTTGACTTGGATATGCCATGTTGAACTGGCTGAAAACAAACTGTCTTGACTTGGACTGCTGTTTGTTTCTTGTGAATTGGGTGGTAACCCCTGTCGGAGACTGGAAAGAACTGCGTGGTAACCCCCGCCGGGGACTTGAGAGCATTGCTTGGTGACCCCCACCGGGGACTTGAAAGCATTGTGTGGTAACCCCCACCGGGGACTTGAATGAATTGCGTGGTAACCCCCGCCGGGGACTGTGAAGAATTTGATGAAGATTCTTCGACAAGGGTGATGTCATACCTCAATTTTTGACCCTAAGATCATACATCATTTGCATTTCAATCATCATTCAAGATCACAATATTGAGGTATCATTTTGTCTCTGAGAGGAATGACCGGTAAAATAGCAAGTGTACTATTTTTACCGATGTAGTAATAATAGAGTAAATTCCCCAAGTATCGAACTCGCGGACTGCGTAGGAATTATATGTTTCAGAACAATGCAATGGAATAAAAAGTCATCGGGGTGTTTGAATTTGATTGTTTAATTGAAATAACAGCTTAAGTAAAATAAAAGGCTTAAAATAGGTTGACTAATGAAAATATGAGGAGACAAGTTAGGATAGATGTATGAATCGCTCTGTAACGAAATAATTACCAATTGACAGATTAACTGACAAAATTCTCAACTACCAATGCCAAACATTGATTTTTCCTAATTCCTTAGTGAAAAACATCTTGAGATTAAAACTATCTTCTCATTCCTGATCATGATAATTTTATACCAAGATTCTATAAGACATAGCCCGGATAAAATGATCGTTATTCGTCAAACCCTTATTCCTAAGTGATTATCAGTGATAACGTTATGATTAAAAAGCATTGAGTTGGTTTGTCAGACCAAACCCCAATCGTGGATCAACAAAAATAGTTTCCAATATAATGAAGCACTAAGAACTTTTAACCATAAACTGAATTTCATAAAGATAATCTGAAAACAACGGTAAATATAATTCGTTACATCACATGATCCAGGGACATCACCCTAACAAGTAATAGTTTAGTTACTCATGGCAATTGTCAAAATAACCGAATTTAAGGATGAAGACATTACAATAAGATGAATAGGAATTGATCTTCAATTACGGATGCTCTTGAAGATTTCTTCGCTTCAAACCCTAGTGCTTCCAATCCTTCTTTTCATGTTCTCGGACCGTCAAAAAGTGTTTTTTTTCTTTCCAAACAGTGACTAAATATCTCTGAGCAATTATTCTCCTCCGAAAAGTCCATTATTCCCTTCCTTAAGTGACTGATTCTAAGAGTTGAAAACAACACTTTTTCTGCGCGCACGTCTGACACGGCCGTGTCATGGGACACGGGGGGCCGTGTCAGACCTCTGACTTATTGGCCCTTAGCATTTTGATACATTATCCTCCAGCAAGTGTGACACGGCTGTGCCACATGACACGGGTGGCCGTGTCACAGCTCTGTCTCACCAAAAACTACTTTTTCTTGACTCGAATCGTGCCCTGTTCCTGCAAAACTTAAACACTACCAATACAAGATCAAAAGCAATAGAAAACCAGAAAAAACTAGAAAAGATAACACACCAAACTCAAATATAAAAATTAGCAAAACTAAAAAGAACTAGACTAAAACGACTTAAACTACCACCGAATGAAGTGCTTTTCCATTGATCCGAACATAGAAACGAGGTGAAATTGGTAGCCGGTCACAACCCCAAACTTAGCTCATTACTTGTCCTCAAGTGATGGACGATAAAACAAGAGGACACCCATGAATTTTTCTTATGCTCCACAACACAACTGATGCTTCCACACTTGATATTTACTTCTGCGTCAAAGTGTTCGATTCCCCTCTCCGAAGTTTTCCGTTGTACTTCAATGTTGACTCATTCTTTTACCTGCAAGCTCAATCACACTCCTCACAAATTCGCTCTAGGTTAAGTGTTTCACTCATTCATCAAGGCATACATATCTACTCTTAAATTTTGTACACATTCTAACACAATTCCACATAATCAATAACACACTTTTTGAGGACTTACGGGTTGTAACGGGGCTTAGGTTAAGTAGGATAAACAAAGAAATTGGGCATGAGGGTTTATGGTTTGGTATCAACTAATCCGTCCAATATCTTTTTGCACATTACATAGTATTTGGAGTGTTTAGCAATTTTTCTACTTTCCGAACTCTTAGAACTCTTTACATGATGGCAAGTGTGTAAAACAAAATCAATTTTCTCTCTTCTTTTTTTTTCTTTTGCACACACATTTTCTTTCTTGCATGTGTTCTTTTTTTTTTCTTTTCACACTTGCCTCCTTCTTTTGCTATCGGACTCGGTTACCCCAAACTTAACTTTTGCTATCGGACTCGGACTTATAGTTCATACCAAATATAGAGGAAACAAGAGGGGTTATGAAAAAAATATTTTTTATTTATTAAAAGAACAACATGGATGATGGGTAAAGATTGGTTAACGAGGGATAATAGACAACAAGATTGGGTAAGAAAGGCTCAGGGTTAAACAAACAAAAGTGCCTCAGTGTGTGTGATCAATTTGTGTACTATATGAAGAACAAATGAAAATTAGAGTGATGATGCCATACCTGATGCTCTCTCATGATGAAATGATGTGTTTGGCTTTGTATATCCTCACATGTTAGGTATTGCTTACAGGTTCAACATGTTAGAACAAGATTTGTTTTGATCAATATTCTTAGTTTTGATGATAACAAGGATATGAATTTTGTGTGAGATAATGTGGTACTCTAATACATTGCAATTTCCATGTCAGGAAACAAATAAAGAGTATGCACAAATCAGCGCTCAAAAGCTTTGTCTCAGAAGGTTCAGCATGCAACATCAGAACATGGTCTGGCAAGACATCAGAAGATGGTCAAGGCAGAATCAGAACATGGGTCTATGGAAGCATCAGAAGAACTTGAGATCAGAAGCAGTAGCACTGAAGTTCTGATGGTATCACGCTCAGAAGCACTTCAAGGTCAGAAGACAAGAAGATGCTTTGCACCAAGCTGTTTGACTCTGATGATTTTCAAACGTTGTATTCTCAAACATCAGATCAGAAGAAAGTACAAGTGGCAGGCTACGCTGACTGACAAAAGGAACGTTGGAAGCTATTAAAGGCAACGTCAGTAGACACAGCGTGAACAAGGCTCGAGGTAGTTGACAAAAGCATGAAACATTAAATGCAATGCTGTACGGAATACGCAAAGCATTAAATGCACCCAACGGTCATCTTCTCAAGCGCCTATAAATATGAAGTTCTGATGAGAAGCAAGAATAACAACTCTGAACCAAATTCTGTGAATATTAACTTGCTGAAACGCTGTTCAATTAAAAGCTCAGAAACTTCATCTTCATCAAAGCTCACTACATTGCTGCTGTAATATATTAGTGAGATTAAGCTTAAACTTTAAGAGAAATATCACTGTTGTGATTATAGCTTTTCAGAAGCATTTGTAATACTCTTAGAATTGATTAGATTAATTTGTAAGTAACTAGAGTGATCAAGTGTTGATCAGAATACTCTAGGAAGTCTTAGCTTGTGTCTAAGCAGTTGTATTTAGAGTGATCACGGGGTGGTACGGATACTCTAAGAAAGTCTTAGCTTGTGTCTAAGCATTTGTTCCTAGAGTGATCAGGTTGTGATCAGGATACTCTAGAAGACTTAGTCGTGGGCTAAGTGGAAAACCATTGTAATCTGTTACCATTAGTGGATTAAATCCTCAGGTGAGGTAAATCACTCCGCGGGGGTGGACTGGAGTAGTTTAGTTAACAACGAACCAGGATAAAAATAACTGTGCAATTTATTTTTATCGTTCAAGTTTTTAAGACTACACTTATTCAAACCCCCCTTTTCTAAGTGTTTTTCTATCCTTCAATTGGCATCAGAGCGCCGGTTCTAAGGTGCAAGCACTTAACCGTGTTTATAAAAGATTCAGGAAGAGAAAAACGCTTCAGTAAAAGATGGCTGGTGAAACTCAAACATCTACATCTGGCTCAGCTGAGCAATACTACAATGGTAATGGTAACAATGGTTACACCAGACCACCAATATTCGATGGTGAAAACTTTGAGTATTGGAAAGATAAATTAGAAAGTTACTTTCTTGGTCTGGATGCTGATCTATGGGATCTTCTGTTGGATGGTTACAAAAATCCTGTTAAAGCTACTGGTGTAAGGCTCACGAGAAGCGAAATGAATGATCATCAAAAGAAAGATTTCAAGAATCATCACAAATGCAGGACTGTTTTGCTGAATGCTATCTCTCATGCTGAGTATGAGAAGATATCTAACAGGGAAACGGCCCATGACATATATGAGTCCTTGAAGATGACTCATGAAGGAAATGCTCAAGTCAAGGAGACCAAAGCTCTTGCACTAATCCAGAAGTATGAAGCCTTCAAGATGGAGGATGATGAAGACATTGAAAAGATGTTTTCAAGATTTCAAACTCTGACTGCTGGATTGAGAGTTCTCGACAAAGGCTACACCAAGGCTGATCATGTAAAGAAGATCATCAGAAGTTTGCCCAGAAGATGGGGCCCAATGGTGACTGCATTCAAGATTGCGAAGAATCTGAATGAAGTTTCTTTGGAAGAGCTGATCAGTGCCCTGAGGAGTCATGAGATTGAACTTGACGCTAATGAACCTCAGAAGAAAGGTAAGTCTATTTCTTTAAAATCTAATGTTAAAAAATGCACTAACGCTTTTCAGGCTAGAGAAGAAGATCCTAAAGAATCAGAATCTGAAGAAGAAGATGAACTGTCCATGATCTCCAGAAGGGTAAACCAACTCTGGAAGAGCAAGCAAAGGAAGTTCAGAGGCTTCAGAAGTTCAAAGAAATTTGAACGAGGAGAATCTTCTGGTGACAGAAGATCTGACAAGAAGAAGGCTGTCTGCTATGAGTGCAATGAGCCTGGACATTACAAGAATGAGTGTCCGAAACTTCAGAAGGAGAATCCCAAGAAGAAGTTTCATAAGAAGAAAGGTCTTATGGCAACATGGGATGATTCTGAATCAGAATCAGGATCAGACTCTGAAGGAGAGCAGGCAAACTTTGCGCTGATGGCGACAGAAGATGATGGATCAGAATCTACATCAGAATCAGATTCTAAAGAGGTATTTTCTGAACTATCTAGAGAAGAATTAGTTTCCAGTCTAACAGAGCTTCTTGAATTAAAAGCTCATCTTAGTATCAAATACAAAAAGCAGAAAAAGCAATTTGAATTTGAAACTAAGAAGCTTGAGTTGGAAAATTCTGAATTAAAAGAAAAAATTTTAAAATTATCCAATAATGTTGGATCTCCTTCTGATTCAGAAAAATCCACTCCCAGTCTGAATCATATTCTGAAAGAATATGATTTAAGTTTCAGGAAGTTCTTATCTAGAAGTATTGGCAGAAGTCAGCTAGCTTCTATGATATATGCTGTGTCTGGGAACAAGAGAGTTGGCATTGGTTATGAGGGTGAAATCCCATACAAGCTTGAATCTGTGGATGATATGAAAATATCATACAAGCCTCTGTATAACCAATTTAAATTTGGCCACTCCATGATATTAAGCACACATCACATGCACAAAGTTTTCACATAACACACACCAAGAAGCATGTGACACAACCTAAGAAATATCATGGAACTCAGAATAAGAAGTATCATACTGTTCCTCCTGCTAAATATTTTGCTAAACCCAAGTTCAATCAGAACTTGAGGAGAACTAACAAGAAAGGACCCAAGAGGATGTGGGTACTGTAGCGGAAAAAATGTGACTCGAGCGTTTATCGCGCGCTCGAAGTACAACAGAGTCGCCACCGAACTTTATTTATTCCAAGAAGGAAAGGGAAAATATCGATAAAACCCACAGAATGAAAAGGAAGGATAAGATGGTCATTCGTAACCAAATTTGGGTTCGGGAGTCGGTTAAGCAAGGGGAAGGTATTAGCACCCCTCACCTCCATCGTACTCGATGGGACCCATTTAGTTAGTTTCGTATTTGAGTGTTAGCGTAATGTTTGTGTTCTTTAGCTTATTAATCGAGAAAAGATGAAAGAAATGTTTTTAAGGTTTTTATTATTATGAAGAAAAAAGAAAAGATTTTTTTATTATTATGCTCGCCAAGACATTTGTATCTTGTGCCTACGTATTCCCTCGTGCAATGGGAAAGTCAGAGCAATCGTAGTTCGGACAAAGAACCACGAAATGTTTGGTTGGTTGATTTTAGCGAGAGGTACTCGATCGCTTTCAAATGGAAAATACTACGCGCACATGGATATGAGATCACTACAAGAATGGATAACTAAATCAAGATAAGACATGATTTTGGCCATCATCGCATTCGAGTGGAAGATATTCGATCTTTCACATGTGGAAGTATATTCGTATTGAAATTGAATAAGTGTCTCGTTTATGAGAAGAGTTTTAAAAGCCATAAGGCAAAAAGGTTTGAATGAAATTGAAGTTGCGTTTTAAAGGATGTTTTTGCGGACGTTTAGCAAAGGATTGAGCATAGGTGTGTACCTAGCGCGTCTTTACCCAAGGTATTGAACAGGAGCGAGCCCCATTGTCACTTGTTGTCCTTGTTAATTAATTTTGGTTCGAATGATCAGGGTATTCAAGAGGTGTGCACTTCTTGTCACAAGATCTTTCGGTTTGATTAATGTATTTTAATTCAAAAGATCAAGGTATTCAAGAGGTGTTCACTGAAGGATAGAAAAACACTTAGAAAGGGGGGGGGGATTGAATAAGTGTGACTTTAAATCTTGGACGATAAAAATAAATTGCACAATTATTTTTATCCTGGTTCGCTGTTAACGAAGCTACTCCAGTCCACCCCCGCAGAGATGATTTACCTCAACTGAGGATTTAATCCACTAATCGCACGGATTACAATGGTTTTCCACTTAGTCCACGACTAAGTCTTCCAGAGTCTTCTGATCACACACTGATCACTCCAGGAACAACTGCTTAGTTCACTCCTAAGACTTTCTCTAGAGTCTACTGATCAACCTGATCACTCTAGTTACAAACTGCTCAGCCAACTGCCAAGACTTCCTAGAGTATACTGATCACACGATCACTCTAGTTCCTTACAACTTAATGTAATCTATTCAAGAGTTTACAAATGCTTCTTAAAAGCTATAATCACAAACTGTGATATTTCTCTTACAGTTTAAGCTTAATCTCACTAATATATTACAACAGCAATGTAGTGAGTTTTGATGAAGATGAAGATTCTGAGTTTTGATTTGAACAGCGTTTCAGCAAGTTAATTTGAATTGTCTTTTTTTAGGATCGTTAACCTTGCTTCTCATCAGAACTTCATATTTATAGGCGTTGAGAAGATGACCGTTGAGTGCATTTAATGCTTTGCGTGTTCCGTACAGCATTGCATTTAATGTTATACGCTTTTGTCAACTACCTCGAGCCTTGTTCACGCTGTGTCTACTGACGTTGCCTTTAGTAGCTTTAACGTTCCTTTTGTCAGTCAGCGTAGTCTGCCACGTGTACTTCCTTCTGATCTGATGTTTGTGAATACGATGTTTGAATATCATTAGAGTCAAACAGCTTGGTGCATAGCATCTTCTGATCTTCTGATCTTTAAGTGCTTCTGTTGCGTGATACCATCTTCTGATCTTCAGTGCTTCTGATCTCATGTTCTTCTGATGCTTCCATAGACCCATGTTCTGATTCTGCTTCGACCATCTTCTGATGTCTTGCCAGACCATGTTCTGATGTTGCATGCTGAACCATTTGAGACACAACTTCTGAGCGCTGAATTATGCGTACTCTTTATATATTTCCTGAAAGGGAAATTGCATTGGATTAGAGTACCATATTATCTTAAGCAAAATTCATATTATTGTTATCATCAAAACTAAGATAATTGATAAGAACAAATCTTGTTCTAACAATCTCCCCCTTTTTGATGATGACAAAAACATATATAAATGATATGAATTTGCGATCAGAAAGAGTAGACGGCAAAAGACAAATTACACAGCTATAGCATAAGCATATGAATATGTCTCCCCCTGAGATTAACAATCTCCCCCTGAGATAAATAATCTCCCCCTGAAATAAATACTCGAAGAACTTTAATAAAAGACTTCCCTGATTATTTCGGTAGAGACGATCATATAAGCTTCTGCCTTCAGAGAATTCATAGCTTCTGACTTCTGCTTCCATTGGACAGCTTCAGAACTTGAATTTCTTTAGATCCTTAGAACACTCACAGCTTCTGATTCCTGCTTCCATCGTGGACAGCTTCAGAACTTGAATTTCTTTGATCTTCAGAACATTCACAGCTTCTGACTTCTGCTTCCATTCAGGACAGCTTCAGAACTTGAATTTCTTTGATCTTCAGAACATTCACAGCTTCTGATTTCTGCTTCCATTCAGGACAGCTTCAGAACTTGAGTTTTCTGGATCTTCTAGAACATTCACATCTTCTGATTTCTGCTTCCCTCGGATAGCTTCAGAACTTTGAATGTCTACCAACATCACTTCATGCTAGATTTGTATCAGAACATTGTTGAATGTACCAGAGCATCATCAGAGCATCTCTACATCCTGAAATGTTACAGAACAAAAACTAAACGACAAAAGTCAGCATGAGCGAGTTAGAACATAAAATGTATGTTTGAACACATTATATGTATCAGAGCCATATAGGCTGAAATAATGTATCAGAGCAAATAATGTATCAGAGCCATAACATTATATGTATCAGAGCAAATAGAGTTTTGTCAGAACAGGATAGACAATGATATTCAAATTCTATTTTCAGTGCTTCTGATTCATTCTTCTTTCTTGCTTCTGATTTCTGAAGCTTGACAGCACTCAGCTTGCTTCAGTTTCCAAGAGCTTATTCCTTTTACAGAATAACGCTCCTTATGGTTTTGCTTCTAGTGTTTGCTTCTGAAGATTCACTTCACTTCTCTGTACCTGCAAAACACTTAAACCATGTAGAACTTGCAGTTCTTGTTAGTGAATGTGTGGGAGCCTTTACCCAGCAACTGATAGATTTAATCAAATCATTTATCATTTATCTTCTCCCCCTTTTTGTCATAACATCAAAAAGAATATTTCAAAAGATTCAGATGCAAAAGACAAATAGAAAACATTTACTGGAATGTAAAACACAAGGAAACTTTTCATTGATAATCAAAAGATATTACAAAAGGTTCCTATGTTTAACAAGATGAGAAACATTCCTAGCAAATACAAAGTAGAATTTCCAAAGAGGAAATCACTACAAAAAATAAAAACAGAGCCCTAGCTAGACACGCTCTGTGTCAACCCATCAAGAATCCCGGAGGACTTCTTGTCTTCCAGACTGAAACCTCCACTGTAGGAGAGATCCCAGAACCAAGGAGGAAGTGAGGGACAGTTCACAGACAGAGAGCTAATGTTGCAAACGGGGCTTTCCCTCAACATAGACGTTGAGCCTATCTTCCCACAACTCAAGAAAGTCTTCTGTCTTTGGATGAAAGTTGATAACAACATCAAAGAAGGATCTGACTTGAGAGGTATTAGAAGAGCCATCCCGAGATGCACAGAGATCTGTCGCCTTTGAGTCATAGAGCTTCAACAGGCTAAGGATAAACACTAGGTTTTGAGAGAAGAAATGAAAAACGAGAGAGAGAGAGAGAGAAAAAAAAAAAAAAACTTTAAGAGGAAAACAAAGAGATAGGAAACCAAAAACCATTTTGAAGAGTATTTAAAAGAAAATAAAATGAAACGAATGATGACTAGCATTTAATGTTACGTGACGTGAGGAGAGATAATAAAGACAAATGAGGTGACTAGCACAGTTACCTATGGTCGGCGTCCCTTCAACTGCACGCGCGCTTATCCATGAATAGTAACGACAGGTTTACCATCCCGAGATAAAACGTAACAGCTGTTTTGCTTTAAAAGAGGTTCTGAATCAACTTAGACAATGAAACGTTAGTAATAACCGAATCATAATTTCTAAAAGAATTCAATCAGAACTTCTGATTAAAAAAAAAATGTTCCACATTCATTTCAGAAGATACTCATACATGAGAACTTCTCATCTTCTCATTCTGGGCATAAATCCATACTGATGTTCTTCAGAATGAACTTAAACCTATCTTCAGCCAGGGGTTTTGTAAAGATATCAGCCCATTGATGGTCTGTATCAACAAAGTTTAAAGATATAACACCCTTCTGAACATAGTCCCTTATGAAATGATGTTTTATCTCAATATGTTTAGCTTTTGAATGAAGAATAGGATTCTTAGATAAACATATAGCAGAAGTATTATCACAGAATATAGGAATGTTACTCTCAAATATCTGATAATCTTCTAACTGACTCTTCATCCAGAGCATCTGTGTACTACAACCAGCAGCAGCGACATATTCTGCTTCTGTTGTTGATAGAGCAATGGTTGCTTGCTTCTTGCTGTACCAGGAGATTAAGTGACTTCCAAGAAATTGGCAACTTCCTGAAGTACTTTTTCTTTCAATTCTGTCTCCAGCATAATCAGCATCGCAGAATCCTACTAAGTTGTATTCTTTAGATTTTCTGTAAACTAAACCAACATTAGTAGTACCTTTCAGATACCTTAGAATTCTCTTAACAGCAGTTAAATGAGATTCTCTAGGATCTGATTGGAATCTAGCACACAAGCAAACACTGAACAGAATGTCAGGTCTAGAAGCAGTCAGATATAGGAGAGATCCAATCATACCTCTGTATAACTTCTGATCTACCTTCTTACTTACCTCATCCTTACCTAGGATGCATGTTGGATGCATAGGAGTTTTGGCTTCTTTGCAGTCCAGAAGATTAAACTTCTTCAGAAGTTCCTTCACATACTTGGTTTGGTGAACATATGTTCCTTCTGATGTTTGATTTATTTGTATTCCAAGGAAATACTTGAGTTCTCCCATCATGCTCATTTCAAACTCAGCCTGCATAGACTTAGCAAACTCCTTTCCAAGTGTAGCATTAGATGTTCCAAAAATAATATCATCCACATATATTTGACAAATTAAAATATCCTTTTCAAAGGTTTTACAGAAGAGAGTAGTGTCCACTTTTCCTCTAGTGAAACCATTATCCAGAAGGAAAGAACTTAAGCGTTCATACCAAGCTCTGGGAGCCTGTTTCAATCCATACAATGATTTCTTAAGTTTAAAAACATGATTAGGAGACATAGAGTCTTCAAAACCAGGAGGTTGATGGACATAAACTTCTTCATCTATATAACCATTTAAGAAGGCACTCTTAACATCCATCTGATAGAGAGTGATGTTATGTTGAGTGGCAAAAGAAATTAATAGACGAATAGACTCTAACCTGGCCACTGGTGCAAAGGTTTCTGTATAGTCAATTCCTTCTTGCTGACTATAACCCTGAGCCACCAATCTGGCTTTGTTCCTTACCACTTCACCTTTCTCACTGAGCTTGTTTCTGAAGACCCATTTTGTACCAATTATATTGAATCCATCTGGTCTAGGAACAAGATCCCAAACATCATTCCTTGTAAACTGATTTAGTTCTTCTTGCATAGCAATTATCCAGTCTGGATCTTCTAGAGCATGATCAACAGAAGTTGGCTCGATCAAAGATACAAGACCTAATTGACAGTCTGCATTGTTCTTAAGGAATGCTCTTGTTCTGATTGGATCATCCTTCTTTCCAAGAATGACATCTTCTGAATGACCAGAGATGAGTCTGGATGATCTTCTGACAGATGGTTCTTCAGAAATACTTAGATCCTCCAGAGAAGCTGATACTTGATCTTCCGATTCTTTGCTTCTGAGAGGTTCTGCTTCTGATGCGTTGCTTCTTGGCTCAACAACTTCTGATATGTCAATATCACAATCTGCAAAATTATCAAACTGCTTTGGTTTTTCAGAACCAAGCTTATCATCAAACCTGATATTGATTGATTCTTCTACAACCAATGTTTCAGTATTGTATACTCTGTAGCCTTTTGAGCGTTCAGAATATCCAAGAAGGAAACATTTTTGTGCTTTGGAATCAAACTTACCAAGATGATCTTTAGTGTTCAGAATAAAGCATACACATCCAAAAGGATGGAAATATGAAATGTTGGGCTTTCTATTCTTCCACAATTCATAGGGAGTCTTATTTAGAATAGGTCTGATAGAGATTCTATTCTGAATATAGCATGCAGTGTTTATTGCTTCTGCCCAGAAATGCTTAGCCATATTGGTTTCATTGATCATGGTTCTGGCCATTTCTTGAAGAGTCCTATTCTTTCGTTCTACAACCCCATTTTGCTGTGGAGTTCTAGGACAAGAGAAATCATGGGCAATACCATTTTCTTTGAAGAACTCTTCAAAGGATCTGTTCTCAAATTCACCACCATGATCACTTCTGACCTTTATGATTTTACACTCTTTTTCAGATTGAATCTGAATGCAGAAATCAAAGAACACTGAATGAGTCTCATCCTTGTGTTTCAAGAATTTTACCCATGTCCAGCGGCTATAATCATCTACGATGACTAATCCATATTTCTTTCCTCTGACAGATGCTGTTTTGACTGGTCCAAACAGATCAATGTGCAAGAGTTCTAATGGCCTCGAGGTAGAAACAACATTCTTAGACTTGAATGCAGGTTTGGAGAACTTGCCCTTCTGACATGCTTCACAAAGAGCATCTGATTGGAATTTCAGATTAGGGAGTCCTCTGACAAGATTCAGTTTGTTAGTCTGAGAGATCTTTCTCAAACTAGCATGACCTAATCTCCTGTGCCAGACCCACTGCTCTTCAGAAACAGACATAAGACAAGTCACCTTCTGACTCATAAGATCTTGCAGATCTGTCTTATAAATGTTGTTCTTCCTCTTGCCTGTAAATAGGATTGAGCCATCCTTCTGATTTACAGCCTTGCAAGACTCTTGATTAAAGATTATATCATAACCATTGTCACTCAATTGACTGATAGATAAGAGGTTATGTGTTAATCCTTCTACAAGAAGTACATTAGAGATGAAAGGAGAGTTACCAGACTTTATAGTTCCAGAGCCAATTATCTTGCCCTTCTGATCTCCTCCGAACTTGACTTCTCCTCCAGACTTAAGCACCAGGTCTTGGAACATAGACCTTCTTCCTGTCATGTGTCGCGAGCATCCAGAGTCCAGGTACCATGACATGTTGTGCTTTGTCCTTCTTGCAGCCAAGGATATCTGCAATAGGAATAATCTTATCCTTAGGTACCCACATTTTCTTGGGTCCTTTCTTGTTAGATTTTCTCAAGTTCTGTTTGAACTTGGATTTAACATTGTAAGCAATAGAAGGAACAGCATGATAATTCTTAATGTGAGTTTCATGATATTTCCTAGGTTGTGTCACATGCTTCTTAGTGTGTGTAATGTGAAAACTTTGTGCATGTGAAGTGTGCCTAATATCATGAGAGTGGCCATACTTGAACTGATCATACAATGGCTTGTATGTGAGTTTCATTTCATCAACGGGTTCAAGTTTGTATGGGGTTTCACCCTCATAACCAATGCCAACTCTTTTGTTTCCAGATACGGCATATATCATAGAAGCTAGCTGACTTCTGCCAATACTTCTAGATAAGAACTTCCTGAAACTTAAATCATATTCTTTCAGAATATGGTTTAGACTGGGAGTGGATTTTTCTGAATTAGAAGGAGATCCAACATTATTGGATAGTTTTAAAAGTTTTTCTTTTAATTCAGAATTCTCCAACTCAAGCTTCTTTGTTTCAAATTCAAATTGCTTTTTCAGCTTTTTGTATTTGAGACTAATCTGAGACTTGAGTTCCAGAAGTTCAGTTAGACCGGAAACTAACTCATCTCTAGTAAGTTCAGAAAATACCTCTTCAGAATCTGATTCTGATGTAGATTCTGATCCGTCATCTTCTGTCGCCATCAGCGCACAGTTAGCCTGCTCATCTTCTGAATCATCTTCTGACTCATCCCAGGTTGCCATAAGACCTTTCTTATTATGAAACTTTTTCTTGGGACTTTCCTTCTGAAGATTTGGACATTCATTCTTGTAGTGTCCAGGCTCATTGCATTCATAGCACATGACCTTCTTCTTGTCAAATCTTCTATCATCAGAAGATTCTCCACGTTCAAATTTCCTTGAACTTCTGAAGCCTCTGAACTTCCTTTGCTTGCTCTTCCAGAGTTGATTTACCCTTCTGGAAATCATGGACAGTTCATCTTCTTCTTCAGATTCTGATTCTTCAGGATCTTCTTCTCTAGCCTGAAAAGCGTTAGTGCATTTCTTGATATTAGATTTTAATGCAATAGACTTACCTTTCTTTTGAGGCTCATTTGCGTCCAGCTCTATTTCATGACTTCTCAAGGCGCTGATAAGCTCTTCCAGAGAAACTTCATTCAGATTCTTTGCAATCTTGAATGCAGTCACCATAGGACCCCATCTTCTGGGTAAGCTTCTGATGATCTTCTTTACATGATCAGCCTTGGTGTATCCTTTGTCAAGAACTCTCAATCCAGCAGTCAGAGTTTGAAATCTCGAAAACATCTTTTCAATGTCTTCATCATCCTCCATCTTGAAGGCTTCATACTTCTGGATTAAGGCTAGAGCTTTAGTCTCCTTGACTTGAGCATTTCCTTCATGAGTCATTTTCAAGGACTCATATATGTCATAGGCCGTTTCCCTGTTAGATATCTTCTCATACTCAGCATGAGAGATAGCATTCAGCAAAACAGTTCTGCATTTATGATGATTCCTGAAAAGCTTCTTTTGATCATCATTCATTTCTTGCCTTGACAGCTTTGCGCCACTGGCATTTACTGGATGTTTGTAACCATCCATCAGAAGATCCCATAGATCACCATCTAGACCCAGAAAGTAACTTTCCAGTTTATCTTTCCAGTATTCAAAGTTTTCACCATCAAATACCGGCGGTCTAGTATAACCATTGTTACCGTTGTATTGCTCAGCAGAGCCAGATGTAGATGTAGTCTTTTCACTTTCATCAACCATCTTTTAAATGAAGCGTTTTTCTCTTCCTGAATCTTTTCTAAACACGGTTAAGTGCTTGCACCTTAGAACCGGCGCTCTGATGCCAATTGAAGGATAGAAAAACACTTAGAAAGGGGGGGGATTGAATAAGTGTGACTTTAAATCTTGGACGATAAAAATAAATTGCACAATTATTTTTATCCTGGTTCGCTGTTAACGAAGCTACTCCAGTCCACCCCCGCAGAGATGATTTACCTCAACTGAGGATTTAATCCACTAATCGCACGGATTACAATGGTTTTCCACTTAGTCCACGACTAAGTCTTCCAGAGTCTTCTGATCACACACTGATCACTCCAGGAACAACTGCTTAGTTCACTCCTAAGACTTTCTCTAGAGTCTACTGATCAACCTGATCACTCTAGTTACAAACTGCTCAGCCAACTGCCAAGACTTCCTAGAGTATACTGATCACACGATCACTCTAGTTCCTTACAACTTAATGTAATCTATTCAAGAGTTTACAAATGCTTCTTAAAAGCTATAATCACAAACTGTGATATTTCTCTTACAGTTTAAGCTTAATCTCACTAATATATTACAACAGCAATGTAGTGAGTTTTGATGAAGATGAAGATTCTGAGTTTTGATTTGAACAGCGTTTCAGCAAGTTAATTTGAATTGTCTTTTTTTAGGATCGTTAACCTTGCTTCTCATCAGAACTTCATATTTATAGGCGTTGAGAAGATGACCGTTGAGTGCATTTAATGCTTTGCGTGTTCCGTACAGCATTGCATTTAATGTTATACGCTTTTGTCAACTACCTCGAGCCTTGTTCACGCTGTGTCTACTGACGTTGCCTTTAGTAGCTTTAACGTTCCTTTTGTCAGTCAGCGTAGTCTGCCACGTGTACTTCCTTCTGATCTGATGTTTGTGAATACGACGTTTGAATATCATAAGAGTCAAACAGCTTGGTGCATAGCATCTTCTGATCTTCTGATCTTTAAGTGCTTCTGTTGCGTGATACCATCTTCTGATCTTCAGTGCTTCTGATCTCATGTTCTTCTGATGCTTCCATAGACCCATGTTCTGATTCTGCTTCGACCATCTTCTGATGTCTTGCCAGACCATGTTCTGATGTTGCATGCTGAACCATTTGAGACACAACTTCTGAGCGCTGAATTATGCGTACTCTTTATATATTTCCTGAAAGGGAAATTGCATTGGATTAGAGTACCATATTATCTTAAGCAAAATTCATATTATTGTTATCATCAAAACTAAGATAATTGATAAGAACAAATCTTGTTCTAACATTCACCCCTTGTCACAGGATCTTTTGGTTTGATTAAGTGTTTTAGATTCAAAAGATCAAGGTATTCAAGAGGTGTGCACCCCTTGTCACTCAATCTCTTGGTTTGATTGATGTATTTTGATTCAAAGGATCAAGGTATTCAAGAGGTGTGCACTTCTTGTCACAAGATCACTTTGATTAATTAAAGAGTTTTGGTTCAAGAAAATCAAGGTATTCAAGAGGTGTGCACTTCTTGTCACTTGATTTCTCGATTTATTTAAGAAAGTTTTTTATTGTTTGATTCAAAGGATCGAAGATATTCAAGAGGTGTGCACTTCTTGTCACTTGATCACTTTGATTTTATTAATGTGTTTTAGCTTCAAAAGATCAGGGTATTCAAGAGGTGTTCACCCCTTGTCACAAGATCTTTCGATTTAATTAAAGAAAGGTTTAAAAAAAAGTGTTAATCCAAAAGAATCGAGGTATTCAAGAGGTGTACACTTCTTGTCACTCGATCTTTCGATATGATTTAAAGAAAGTTTTAAAAGAAGAAACTCGACGCTGGATCGAGAAATTATTTGATGACTTGGCGTTGGACCAAGATTTATTGATTTTTGGATTGAGATTAATCTAATATTTTTGGTATTTTAATATAAGAAGTAAAAATCTAACAAACTTACATAACAAAATATATTTTTTGTATTTTTAATTAAACAAACAAAATCATAGTTATAATAATAATGACAAAATAATTAAAACAAATAACAATTAAATGGACTAAAAAAAACTAAGCAAAAATGGGAGGTGTATAAAAGAAAACACTTTGGGCCCAAAGAAAAAGTGAATCTGCCAGGGGGTATCAATAGATTCGCTGGGTGCAAGCTAGAAACGGGATTGGGCTGTAACCACATAGGCCCAGGAACTAACTAAAAATTAGAAAAAAACCTAAAACTAAAAAAAGAGTCAGCCGCCCCTATAGTCATCATCTCTCAACGTGACCTCTCACAATTTCTCCATCTCTCTGCTCATGGTTTTCTCGCTCTCTCAATCATTCATACAACTAGAAAAGAAACCACTCTCTTATCTCATATTAAACCTCAACAAACAAACCAAATAAATCATCAATCAAGCAAGAAAATAATCATGGGTTCACAGATCAAACATACAAACAGCAACATCTGAACAGAAAACGAAGGAAAACGAGGCTACCGTGATGGAATCAGAAACGCCAAGGGTAAGGAGCTTGATTGCGTCTGGGTTTTGTATCGCCGATGAAGCTTGCGTGAATAGAAGCGGAGAAAGTTGTGCGTGTTGTTAAATCTTGTTCGCGGTGGTGGGTTCTGCAAAATCGGGCTGCGAGTTATGTTGTGTTGTGGAAACCGAGTTCACTGAGTGAATGAAGGCAAGGTGTGTATGAAGGCTGAGTGAAGTTAGGTTTTGAAGGTGAGAAGTTTTGGATCGGTTTCTCTGCTAGCTTTTTTTCTGTTTTTCTTTGGTATCCGTATGGAGGGTGTTTTGAAGGTGAATAAGCTCAATGTTTTTGTGAATGAATTTGGAGGTTGAATCAATGTTATGGTGAGTTTATGTTGGGTTGATGAGTTGAATGAAGGCTCAAAGTTGAGGGTTCAAGGTTATGTATTTTAGGGATGAAGGTTATGTTGAAGAGTTTTTTCTTGGAGGAAGAGTTTCTCCGTTTTTTCCTCAGAGTTTTCTTATGATTTTTCGTGTGGCTCTCTCAAATCTGAGAATCCATGTGTGTGTATTGTTGGTTCTGTTTTATAGATCCATAGCAGAGGATTTGGGGGGGAAATTTGAAGGGATTTTGAACTTATTTGGGTTCTGACTTTATTCTTTTTGTGTGCAGAACTTGTGTAGAGCATTTTGGTGATTGCTTTGGATGTATTGGGACAGCAAGGTCTGTGTTTTGTGCAGAGGTTTTGGACTGTTCCTTTTGGCATAGCATAGCAGGGATAGCAGCAAGGTGCTTCTGCTTGGCATGGCTTTGTACCGTTGTAGCAGCAAGAGTTTTTTTGGAGTCTTTTTGTAGAAAATGACATATCATAAAATAAAATAAAAACTAATGATAATAAAAATAATAATAACAATAAAAGGAATTCTTAATACTAAAAAGAAATTAACTAGAAGAAAAATAATAATAATAAAGAAAATAAAACTAATGACTAAAACATATTTTGATATATTTTTTAATTGAAGTGATGCAAAATACCTAAATCTAAATGGAACAAAATAATGGACTTAAAGACAAAAATAAGAAAAAATAATTAAATTACTAAAACAAAACTAAGTTAGAAATAAAATATCACAATTCTTTTATTTGGAATGATAATGAATAAAAACTATTAACTATTTTTTATTTATGCAAAATATATGAAGATGCGAACTATTTTTGTCGACTTTAATAAGTCTATTTTTTTTAGAATAAGCAGGAATGTAATGATCGAACAACGAACGCATGCAAAATAAAATATGCAATACGTTCGTATGAATGAAATGTATGGGGCAAAAATTGGGGTGCTACAGGTACCTAAGGAAAAGATTATTCCTATTGCAGATATCCTTGGCTGCAAAGAAGGAAAAGCACAACATGTCATGGTACCTGGACTCTGGATGCTCGCGACACATGACAGGAAGAAGGTCTATGTTCCAAGACCTGGTGCTTAAATCTGCTGGAGAAGTGAAATTCGGAGGAGATCAGAAGGGCAAAATTATTGGCTCAGGAACTATAAAGTCTGGTAACTCTCCTTCTATTTCTAATGTTCTTCTAGTAGATGGATTAGCTCATAACTTATTGTCCATAAGTCAATTAAGTGACAATGGTTATGACATAATCTTTAATTAAAAGTCTTGCAAGGCTGTAAGTCAGAAGGATGGCTCAATCCTATTTACAGGCAAGAGAAAGAACAACATTTATAAGACAGATCTTCAGGATCTTAAGAATCAGAAGGTGACTTGTCTTATGTCTGTTTCTGAAGAGCAATGGGTCTGGCATAGAAGATTAGGACATGCTAGTTTGAGAAAGATTTCTCAGATTAACAAACTAAATCTGGTCAGAGGACTCCCCAATCTGAAATTCAAATCAGATGCTCTTTGTGAAGCATGTCAAAAGGGCAAGTTCTCCAGACCTGCATTCAAGTCTAAGAATGTTGTTTCTTCCTCAAGGCCGTTAGAACTCTTACACATTGATCTGTTTGGCCCAGTCGAAACAGCATCTGTCAGAGGGAAGAAATATGGATTAGTCATCGTTGATGATTATAGCCGCTGGACGTGGGTAAAGTTCTTGAAACACAAGGATGAGTCTCATTCAGTGTTCTTTGAATTCTGCACTCAGATTCAATCTGAGAAAGAGTGTAAAATCATAAAGGTCAGAAGTGATCATGGTGGCGAATTTGAGAACAGATTCTTTGAGGAGTTCTTCAAAGTAAATGGTATTGCCCATGATTTCTCTTGCCCCATAACTCCACAACAAAATGGAGTTGTAGAGCGAAAGAATAGGACTCTACAAGAAATGGCCAGAACCATGATCAATGAAACCAATATGGCTAAGCATTTCTGGGCAGAAGCAATTAACACTGCATGCTATATTCAGAATAGAATCTCTATCAGACCTATTCTAAATAAGACTCCTTATGAATTGTGGAAGAACAGAAAGCCCAACATTTCATATTTCCATCCTTTTGGATGTGTATGTTTTATTCTGAATACTAAAGATCATCTTGGTAAGTTTGATTCCAAAGCACAAAAATGTTTCCTTCTTGGATATTCTGAACGCTCTAAAGGCTACAGAGTATACAATACTGAAACATTGATTGTAGAAGAATCAATCAATATCAGGTTTGATGATAAGCTTGGTCTTGAAAAACCAAAGCAGTTTGAGAATTTTGCAGATTTTGATATTGATATATCAGAAGTTGAAGAATCAAGAAGCAAAGCTGCAGAAGCTGGCAGTCTCAGAAGCAATGGATCAGAAGATCAAGTTGCTGCATCTTTAGAGAATCTTAGGATTTCTGAAGAACCAACTATCAGAAGATCACCTAGACTTGCCTCAGCTCATTCAGAAGATGTGATCCTTGGAAAGAAAGATGATCCCATCAGAACAAGGGCATTCCTTAAGAACAATGCAGAATGTCAATTAGGTCTTGTTTCTTTGATCGAGCCAACTTCTGTTGATCAAGCTCTAGAAGATCCAGACTGGATAATTGCCATGCAAGAAGAACTAAATTAGTTTACAAGGAATGATGTATGGGACTTGGTTCCTAGACCAAAAGGATTTAACATCATCGGTACTAAGTGGGTTTTCAGAAACAAGCTAAGTGAGAAAGGTGAAGTGGTAAGAAACAAAGCCAGACTGGTTGCTCAGGGTTATAGTCAGCAAGAAGGGATTGATTATACAGAAACCTTTGCACCAGTGGCCAGGTTAGAATCTATTCGTCTATTAATTTCTTTTGTCACTCAACACAACATCACTCTTTATCAGATGGATGTCAAGAGTGCCTTCTTAAATGGTTATATAGATGAAGAAGTTTATGTTCACCAACCTCCTGGTTTTGAAGACTCCATGTCTCCAAATCATGTTTTCAAATTAAAGAAATCATTATACGTATTGAAACAAGCTCCCAGAGCTTGGTATGAACGTTTGAGTTCTTTCCTTCTGGAAAATGATTTCACTAGAGGAAAAGTGGACACTACTCTCTTTTGTAAAACATTTAAAAAGGATATTTTAATTTGTCAAATATATGTTGATGATATTATCTTTGGAACATCTAATGCTACACTTGGAAAGGAGTTTGCTGAGTCTATGCAGGCTGAATTTGAAATGAGCATGATGGGAGAACTCAAGTATTTCCTTGGGATTCAAATCAACCAAACTTCCGATGGAACCTATGTTCATCAAACGAAGTATGTGAAAGAACTTCTGAAGAAGTTTAATCTTTCTGAAAGCAAAGAAGCCAAAACTCCTATGCATCCAACATGTGTACTGGGTAAGGATGAGGTAAGTAAGAAGGTAGATCAGAAGTTGTACAGAGGTATGATTGGATCTCTTCTATATCTAACTGCTTCTAGACCTGACATTCTCTTTAGTGTTTGTTTGTGTGCTCGATTCCAATCAGATCCAAGAGAATCTCATTTAATAGCAGTTAAAAGAATTCTAAGGTATCTGAAAGGTACTACTAATGTTGGTTTAGTTTACAGAAGATCTAAAGACTACAACTTAGTAGGATTCTGTGATGCTGACTATGCTGGAGATAGAATAGAAAGAAAGAGCACTTCTGGAAGTTGTCAATTTCTTGGAAGTCATCTGATCTCATGGTACAGCAAGAAGCAAGCTACTATTGCCCTCTCAACAACAGAAGCAGAATATGTTGCTGCTGCTGGTTGTAGCACACAAATGCTCTGGATGAGAAGTCAGCTGGAAGATTATCAGATATATGAGAGTAACATTCCTATTTTCTGTGATAATACTTCTGCTATATGTTTATCTAAGAATCCTATTTTACATTCAAAAGCTAAACATATTGAGATTAAACATCATTTCATAAGGGACTATGTTCAGAAGGGTGTTATATCTTTAAACTTTGTGGATACAGACCATCAATGGGCTGATATCTTTACAAAACCCCTTGCTGAAGATAGGTTTAAGTTCATTCTGAAGAATATCAGTATGGATTTATGCCCAGAATGAGAAGATGAGAAGATCTTATGTATGAGTATCTTCTGAAATGAAATTGGATTTTTTTTTATAAGAAGTTCTGATTGAAATCAATTAGAAATTGTGATTCAGTTATTACTAACGTTTCATTGTCTAAGTTGATTCAGAATCTCTTTAAAAGCAAAACAGCTGTAACTGGCTATCCAGATGGTAAACACGTGTTCACTATTTCTGGACAAGCGTGCGTGCAGTTGAGGGGACGTCTACTTAGGTAACTGTGCAAATCTCATTTTTTGTCATTATTATCTCTCCTCACGTCATGTTACATTAAATGCCATTCATCATTTCTTTTATTGTCCTTCTTTTCTTTTTTATATTCCTCGAACGTTTCCCTCTTCTTTTTCCCTCTATTTATTCCTTCATTTCGTTGCATTTTTTCAATAAGTCTTGGCTCTCTTTCTTTTTCTTTTTCTCTCTTGTCCAACAAAGTTTTTCTTTGGCATAAACCCTAGTTCATTCATCTTCAACCTAGCGTTCATCATGAATCCTTTCAACTCAATGAGAACAGATGGAAGGGTTAATCAGTTACAGGATGTGAAGCATATCTTGGGATGGCTCTCCAAGTCTCTTTCAAGACAGATCTATTCTTCAATGCTGTTATCAACATTTATCCAAAGGAAGAAGACCTTCTTGAGTCACTGGAGCCCGTTTGCAACATTAGCTCCCTGTCTATGAACTGTCCCTCACTTCCTCTTTTGTCTCTTGGATCTCTCCTACAGTGGAGGTTCTAGTCTGGACAAGCATGAAGAGTGTTCAAGCTTTCATGGCTGAACAAACTGAAGACCAGAGGGTTCTTGAGTTGTTTGCGCAGTCTTTGCGTAGGATAGAGTCTTAGGCTTTAAGTCTTTGTAGTTTTCTTTCCTTGTTGCATTTGTTTTCTGCATACACCTTTTGTAATCCTTCTTGTTAAAATCAATGAAAAGTTATTTATGTTACTTTCCTTTTGTCTCTTGCTTTACATCTGAATCTTTTATGCTTTTTGATGTTATGACAAAAAGGGAGAGAAAATATATGATAAATGATCTGATTAATATTATCAGTTACCGAGTAAAAAGGCTCCACATTTACTAACAGAACTTGCAAAGTTCTATGTTTTTAAGTTGTGTTGTTGCAGGAATCAAAGATTCAAGATCAACATAAGAAGCAACAAAATGAATCAAGCTCTTGGATTCTTGAAGCAAGTTGAGTGCTAGGAAGCTTCAGAATCAGAAGCAAGAAGGAAGAATGATCAGAAATAGCTCTTGGATTCTTGAAGCAAGCTGAGTGCTAGTGTAGCAACCTGCCTAAAATTTTTAATGTTTAGAGTCGCCACCTATTCTGAAGGGCGAATAGGAAACCCTACGCAGTATAGAGATCAGGGTAAGATACTATATTCAGGTCGAGGGAAGGTGTTAGGCACCCAAAACCCTTTCCTAAAGGTTAACATTGCAAAGATGAAGGTTTGTGGCAAAAAATAAAGAAAGATGACAGACAGTAAATAGAGTTAAAGGCTAATTATTTGAACATGATTAGAGTTTGGAAGAGGGGGACTCGCCTTGGTTATCCAAGTGCCTACGTATCTCCTTATGGAGAATCAGAGTCAACGTAGTTTGGGGAAGGGTTGTACACCCTTAGTATTTGAATTGAAGGTGTCTGAAATTGTTTGTGCTTTGAAAAGCGTTTTTGAATTGTCTAATTGATGAGGATGAAAATCCATAGTTTAGTATTGTGGTTTTGAAAGGTTTTGAGGAGTGTTTTAGGATGTGGGGAGTACAACCCTGATTTGATTTAGCACTATTAACCGCAACGATCAATAGATTCGATCGCCATAGTTAAAAGATTGAAATTGCATCACTACCAATTTTAATCGATTGATTCGATTATCACTAATAATGAATTAAGGTATTTTTTAATAATTTTATGAATAATTAATTTGTATCGTTACCCCTCGTAATCGATTGATTCGATTAAAAAGAATAGCGAATTAGAATAAGGAAAATAGAAAGATTAATCATCGCGACTAATAAGAGTGGTTGAAACCATTTAACCAAATAATAATTAATTATATTTTAATTAAATAAGCATTTTAATTAAAATTTATTGTTGACCATAGCGATTAATTGATTTAATCGGAACGAACAACAAATTAGAACTTTTAATATAAGTATCATATAATAATTTAATTATGAAAATTATCATCATTATATAAATAAATATATTAAATAAGAATTAATTAAAACATATAATTAATAAAAATTAATTTAGTTTATCAGGGTTAGAATTTAGTGTGGCAGTTTGAAAGGACTATGGTATAGACCCCAAGGCTGGGCACGTTAGATCTAGGCTGGTGATTATCCTAGGGTGAGATCTTGAGGGTCCACAGTGAGGCCCATGGTCATGGACGCATGAAATCAAGGAGAGAATTTGAGAAAAATAATATGTGGGCATGGGGGATCGAACCCACACCCTTAAGCATTTTACCAGCGTCCCCAACCAACCCAACTAGACACGATATCTGTTAGGGAAACGCACCCAACGATATGTATAAAATATATGAGCATCCAAATCCAAAACGCGCACGTGAATTCAAATAAGCCAGTGGCGCGCCGAAACATCATCATCGTCCCCAATACTGCCTGAGAACTCTGCAAACTTAGCTGCGGATTTGCTACGATTTCATTCGTAGCAAGATTTCTTGAAAAAAAAATAGCGAATAGCCCCTGTGCAGTTATGAATATGGCGCGACCCCCTCACCTTCATCGTCTATCTCTCACGAGTCTAACCATGGTATTATGTTAGCCTAATTTAACCTCAAGGGAGAACCCCCAATCACGAACCCTAGGGCTCGAACGGCCTCTAATGGCAGACCAAGATTAAAGCATTTAAATTCCACACAATTAATCCAAAAACAACCAGGGCATCAAGACAAACCAGTATATACGATCAAAACATCATGAGAGTGCCTATAATATACTAATCGAATCCAAGTTTGAAGTGACTTACTTTGACAAAATTGAGGCAATTCTGGGGGTGTTGATGCTATGCTATTATCCAGACACGTTCAGAGTCCTCCAGTGAACCTTTTGCACCCTTCAATTCTTGTTGAAAACCACAAATTCTTTGAAAACGATTTTGAGTTCTTTGGTGATTTTTTTGGTTCTTGCAAGTGTGCCTCCCTTCAGAAATTCGTCCCCTATTCCACTGGCTTGTGTTTAGTACTTATAGAAAGACATGATTAGGTTAAAAAACAAAGCCCAAGGTCCTTGAATCCAATCTTTCCAAGTTTGTGGGAATTGATTTTTTCCTTTGAATACAATCTTTCTATTTTGGCCAAAACCTCACTTATTCTTTCTCAATCCAATTGTCACGAAAATTGCAATATATTTGTCATTAATATTGATTGGAATCAATCAATATATCTCCCTTACCATAATATTTGATTTATAATCTTAATTAAATCATTAAAATGAAATAAAAAATCATATTAAATCAAATATAATGCTAATTTTCGTGTCAAATGATTTTGGGCATGCTAATGGCTTGTGGACCGAGTTTGTATCATAAAACCATAGGCCCATTTGCAAAATTTCTCAATTTGAACCTTCTTTTTTCACATTTGGTCCTCCAAAATCACCCAAATTTGATCAAGCATATCTCACTCGATTTTTAAGCTATGAAGGAGTTCTAATACTTTTTGGAAACCTCAAGAGGTCTTCTATAAGCCACTTTGGAATATATTTTTCATTTGGAGATTTTATCTTGATCATATCCTCTTTGGGAAAAACTGCTTTCGGAGGATGCCTGAAAATGACCTGTAATCTTTTGCCTTGTATCTCTTAAATGAAGCACTTCTAGCCTTGGCTTGTGAGACACAAAGTTGTAGATAATCCAATTTCCTTCAAAATAGGCTTTGATTGGGGAATTTTTGATGTTCCATGTGAAAGTTATGCCCAGTCAAAGTTGGGATGACTTTCTCCTAAGAAACCCTAATTTGAACCTTTTTGTAATTGTTCATCTCTGAGTTTCTATTAATGGAATCATGATCAATCCTTGATCAAATGATGGTTATACTTCACATACTTGATGTTGACCAAAATTGGGAGGCTTTGACTATGCTCTGATTATGGTTGACTTTTTAGGTCAAACCAGTTGACTGTGGATCATCTGGACTTTTGAATGATTAATCTTTGGGACTGAATCTTGAACTTTGAATCATTGTGAATGAAACATGGAAGGCAAATTTTGGGGTATGACAGCTGCCCCTGTTCAATCTTCTTGAACCTGAAGAGGTAGAAGATGATTGGACACTGAAATGCCCTGAAATTTGCTTGCGTAGGGAAAGAGTTCTGTGGGAGATGGGCTTATAGATGTCATCCAGTTGTTTGACAGGATGCTTGTCCAGAGCATATGCTCTTCATACCAGGATCATATTGATCGTATCTGAGGAGAGAGGAAGTAATGTCTTACGTAAGACTGCCTGAAGAGGTTCCTGATTGGGGCATATCAAAAGATGATGCAAAGAAGCTTAGGCTTTGAACGCAGCTTAGGAGGAATGTCTGAGAAGACTAACTGAGGAGTTCTTTAAAAGAAACTAAGCGTGTCTTAGAAAAGAATGGATAAACATTTTAAGAAGGCTACCTAGAAAGGCATGATATGTCTTAAATAAGACTCACCTAGAAAGGCTATGAAACATCTTAAACAAGATTCACCTGGAGAGGTTTTTTTTAGAAAGGATATGAAATGTCTCAACTAGACTACCTAGACAGGTTATGGTATGTCTTAAATAAGACTAACCTAGAAAGGTTCTCGGGAATGATACGACACGCCTTAAATAAGACTATAAGGTTGACTTGAATATGTCTCAAACAAGACTGACCTATAGAGGCTCCTGAAGAGGATAAGGAGGAATTGGATACATGTCTTTAAGAAGATTACCTAGAAAGGTATGATATGTCCTAAACAAGACTAACCTAGAAAAGTTGTTGGAAATGGTGTGATACGTCTTACACAAGATTCACCTGGAAAGGCTCTTAGATAGGATACGGGATATCTTAAACAAGACTTACCTAGAGAGGTTCCTATAAAGGAAACGATACGTTTTAAACAAAACTATCTAGAAAGATTCCTATAAAGGACACGATACGTTTTAAACAAAATTAATCTAGAAAGATTCCTATAAAGGGAACGATATGTTTTAAACAAAACTACCTATAAAGGTTCCTATAAAGGATATGGCATGTTTTAAACAAAACCACCTAGAAAGATTCCTATAGAGGACGTAAGACGTTTTAAACAAAACTACCTAGAAAGGTTCCTATAAAGGACATGAAATGTTTTAAACAAAACTACCTAGAAAGGTTCCTATAAAGGACATAAGACGTTTTAAACAAAACTACCTAGAAAGGTTCCTATAAAGGACATGGAGCGTCTTAGACAAGACTACCTAGAAAGGATAGGATACATCTTAAACAAGATTGCCTAGAAAGGTTAGGATACGTCTTAAACAAGACTGCTTGGGAAGGTTGAGATAATTGTCTTGGACAAGACTACCTGGAGAGGTAAGAAATTCTTTGATTGCTTCTGGATTGTCTTTGAAGAAAGAATTGGAATGAGGTATTGGAATTGTATCTGTTAAGATCGAATCGTTGATACGATCGTATTTGCACTGTAATTGGATGATAACATCCTTTTGAATTATGAAGTGACCTGAAAAAGGCAGCATTAGTTTTATGCAATGTCATGATGCATGTGTCATGTAATGAGATTCTCAAAATAAATGAGCATTATGTATCTATGATGATTCCATATTGTAGGTTGTAAGTAATACAGGCGTAAGAAGGCCTATTACACAACCATGCTCCTTGTATGATACTAGAGTGATCTCTCCGAAATCGGAAGTCTTGAGAGACGTGTCCCTTAACCTGAAGGAAGTATCTTTAGAGGGAACTCCAATTTTATCAAGTCACACCATGAACCTGATATGCCTTGCCCCAGTATTTGAATTCTTGAAAGATGTGCCCTTAGTCGCTAGGATTCTTGATTGTAAGTATTGATTTGAATGTGAAGCAGATGCTTTTCAGAGTGAGTCATGCGTTTCGGTCACGCCTGATGGACAAAGATTTGCTGAGTACTCAAGAATGAGATGATGTCTGCTATAAGATTGCCTGAATAGGTCCTTGGAGAGAATAGGAAATTGTCTTAAACAAGACTGCACTTTAAACAAAGCTCAGAGGGATATGTTTGTGCAGAGGGTCAGAAATATTCTTACAGAGGATAAAGACTGTTTTAAGGAATGTGGGGTTTTAAACAAAACTTAGGAAAAACATCTTGAAGAAGATCACCCTAGAAAGGATGGTGAACTGTCTTAGAGAAGACTCTGTACTTTAAACAAAGTTTGACAAGGTTTTTTGGAAGCATAAGAGAAGTTTGAATATGTCTTAAAAAGACTAACTGAAAAAGTTAAGAGATGTCTTACAAAAGACTACCTAGAAAAGGCTCTTAGAAAGGAATATGTCTTAGAGAAGACTGTCTGAAAGGGTTTGAAAATAGAAAGGATAAGAAGGTGGGTCTTTAAAAGACTGTCTGAAAAAGGCTCCTAGAAAGGGTAAAAAGTATTTGAACATGTCTCAGAGAAGACTATATGGACAGATTGAGAAATGTCCTATAAAGGTTCCTGGAAAGGATGCGAGAGTGGTACTGACCCCATCTGATACTGAGCGATCTTTGCAACGTGCCCCAGACAATGGGCTTGCCCCATGGGCTATTCAGCGTCTTTGAGAGATTCCAATGGATCTTGATTAGATTGCCCCATGTAAATGGGATAATGACGAGTTATGCACCGTGTACACATTAGCCATCCCAGTCACGCGTAAGGGATGTTTCTTCTTTTGACGGGTTTTTAAAGCTACTTCGTCAGTCAGTGGGATTTTTAGCCATTAGCCATGCCCCATGCAACTTCTCCCTGATGTTTAAACATCTGAATCTACATAGGCAAGTGTACTTCATAATGAAATTCATAAGATGCGAATGCATATGTCTGTCTTGAAAGTTTAAAAACATTTTTGAATAAAACTAAGTTTTTTTTTTGTAAGAAAGTGATATCAACTCAAGAGTTATAATAGACCTTAAGGAGTCGGGATACCTTTGGTAACAGCATACTTTCGAACTAACCATGTTTCAGTTAGGACTTTTAAGGGTTGTAACATGGCCTGGTTCACGGTTTAAAGAAACAAAAGATAGAGGCTCAAAGTTTATTTGTACCCATCCCCATCTTCGTGATGTTCTCCAGTCCTATGCTCAATTAACTATGCATTTAGTCTCCAAAAGAATTTGGGAATTATGACATTGACATTTATGATGGTTCAAAAACCAGAAGTTTATTCTGCAAAGGCAGTCATCCTCCTTTCTTGTAATATTTTCTTTTGTGAGGGTATGTAGTGACCTCTTTTCGACTTTGTTATCCCTAACTCTTGCCTGAACTGTTCATTTTAAAACCACAGTCAGCGGGATGCCCCAATGTTGCCTAAGTCTCCTTAATAGGTTCTGACTCAGCAGGCTTTTGCATTGCTTTCTCTTTTTTCTTTGCGGATACTGACTGTCAGACTTAATGATGACGGGGAACCATCGGTGATTATGTTCAAAGGAACGACTTGGAATGATTAAGTTAACTGAGCAGCTACCTTACCCCAGGTTATATATGAAGGGTTTTATTTTATATGAAGGAAAACTCCTACTTCTTTAGGCTCAAAGGGGTTGACGAGGGATTAACATCCTTATATCTCCATTATTTAGGAATTGAACAAATGCCTGTACATCGTCAACACGGTCTGTTCGAAAGCGTAGTGTATGAAATTGTGGTATCGTTTTCGTCATTCTCCCTCTAAAGGTGTACGACTTTAATCGAGAGTTGAATATCACAAAGGAGAAAACCAAGTAAAAACACAGTTTTGAATATAGTGAGAACACTAGGAATGAATCAAGACAAACGTAAGCAATGCATTAATGATTGTTGTAAAGTACATAGCATATGTCATAAGACTAATGTTTAAACAAACGGAAAGAAATTGCGAATGAAAACAAAACTAATGATCTGAGAAATCCTCCTTCTAGCCACTTATGGCTTTAGACTTGCTAGGATCTTCGAACTCAATGAGCCCTTCTTCAATCAAATCTTGGATCTTGTGCTTCAACGGCCCACAATCCTCTGTATCATGACCAGGACTATCTGAATGATAAGCGCACCTAGCATGATGCTTGTACCCGGGAGCGGGGTTAGCTGGAGCTGAGTATGGAGGCAGCAGAGTTATCAAGTTCTGACTGAGCAGATGTTGCAGAGCTTGAGACAGCGGCATGTGCAATGGGGTAAACGATCGTTTTGGCTTAGACCTCCAGGGGCGTTGGCCACCCTGTTGTTTTTGCTGATCCTTCTGTTGTAGTGTTGGTGTCTGATTAACCAGGATTGCTCCAACGGTGTTGGGTTCCTTTTTTCCGTCATATGACTTCTTTGTATGATAGGAACCTGAGGTTGCCCCTTGTATCTTCCCATTTCTTATTCCATCTTCAATTCTCTCACCAGTGACTACCAAGTCCGAGAACCCTGAAGATATGCTTCCGACCATCTTGTCGTAGTATGGTCCTTGCAAGGTGCTCATAAATATGTCCACCAGTTCTTTTTCCATTAGGGGAGGTTGGACTCGAGAAGCCATTTCCCTCCACCTTTGGGCATACTCCTTGAATGATTCATCCTTCTTCTGTGACATGTTTTGTAATTGCATCCGATTGGGTGCCATGTCCAAGTTGTACTTGTATTGCTTCAAGAATGTGTTAGCTAGATCATTCCAGCTTCTGATATAGGATTTCTCCAGTTGCATGTACCAGTCAATAGACGCTCCGCTTAAGCTTTCTTGAAAGAAGTGTATCATTAGCTTTTGATCGTGGGCGTAGGCAGCCATTTTCCGCACATACATGCGCAAGTGATTCCTCGGACATGTGAGTCCTTTGTATTTCTCGAAATCGGGAATCTTGAACTTGCGAGGGATAGTCAAGTCTGAGACCAAACTCATTTCGAAGGCATCCACATCGAAGGCATCATATCCTTCTACCGCTTTTAGTCTCTCTTCTAGCGCCTTGATTTGTTCACTATCCTTGGAGTCTTCCCTAGAGTCGGGATTAGACTGTTGCGTCTGAGGTGCTTGGTCTGTATTGTCCACCTCTTGCACTCCGTATTGCAGATCCAGGTAATCTTCGTCCTTAGGGACATTGTCAGCAGGAATGCGAACTGTGCGGGTTGTCCCTTTTGTTTGTAGAGTGGGGACAAATCCTTCTTGGGAGATTTCTCCTTTCTCTTGGAATTGGATAGCTCTCCTAACAGAGCGTACTTGAGGTCTGTCCTTAGCCGGGCCAAAGCCTGAAACAAGTCCTAGCGGCGGGTTTTCGTCGTTGGGGATCTCATCCTGAACCAGGGTATCCCTAGACTGAACCTCTTTTGCCTTTTCTTTGTTGTCCATGAGGGCCTTCATGAATTCTAGCATCTGAGCCATACCTCCTTTGACCTCTTCCATACTAACCTTTAGTTGATCCACCTCTTCACGAAGGGCGGTTTGATTCTGTTCTAGCTGCTCCATCGATTTCTTTTGCTGAAATCTGGTTTGATAAGACGGTCGGGATGTTAGGTTGTCCTTCCCACTGGTTCCTTGCTCTGGAGATAGAAGAGAAATCTTCTCTTAATGCCATGAAAATGATATGCATGCCATGAATGATATGCTTTGCTTGTATTGATGTCTTTACCCACATCCATGGATAAAATCTTTTTCTTTCTCATTTTTTTGGTTAAGACATGATGCAAGAATGCAAATGATGTATGATGCATGAAAACACAAAGATGTAGCAACAAACAAAAAACCAAAGACAAATCATATAAGGCAAAAATGCAAATCATATCATAATATTTCAAGAAATCCAGGTTCATAGGTTCGACGTAGCGGCTCTTGGGAGCCAACCTTTTTATAGGGGGGTTCTAGAAGGTCTCATGGGGTCGTTCGTAGCCTCCGAGACTTTTTGTCTCTTTGGGTTTTAGAACAACTCATTTTATCCATGAGGTTCGAATTTTTGGGGTAGGTTCTCGGAGAGATCAGCCAAGTATCCAGTCCTGCCCTCAACAAAGTCAAGCCTCGTTTTGGACATTTCCGAATACTCAACCCACTCCGAGTGGAGTTATCAATGAGACTCGTAGGCGATTCATGTCCCCTATTGATCTCAAAGTTAACTCCCACACTTAGGGTTTAACACAATACAACAGTGCATATAATATAAATTTATGCAATTAAATGCAAATATATAAACATAAATAATTAAATAATTTTAGGCAAAAATAAATAAAAATAAAACAAAACACAAACCATAAAAATGGCAAATTAGCCTAACCCTAAAAAGTTTGCCAAAAACTTAAATAGTTTGCCAAAACCTAAACCCTGCCAAAACCTATAGGAGCATAATAATTCACCATTACAGTGTGTCCCCAGCAGAGTCGCCAGCTGTAGCAACCTGCCTAAAAATTTTAATGTTTAGAGTCGCCACCTATTCTGAAGGGCGAATAGGAAACCCTACGCAGTATAGAGATCAGGGTAAGATACTATATTCAGGTCGAGGGAAGGTGTTAGGCACCCAAAACCCTTTCCTAAAGGTTAACATTGCAAAGATGAAGGTTTGTGGCAAAAAATAAAGAAAGATGAAAGACAGTAAATAGAGTTAAAGGCTAATTATTTGAACATGATTAGAGTTTGGAAGAGGGGGACTCGCCTTGGTTATCCAAGTGCCTACCTATCTCCTTATGGAGAATCAGAGTCAACGTAGTTCGGGGAAGGGTTGTACGCCCTTAGAATTTGAATTGAAGGTGTCTGAAATTGTTTGTGCTTTGAAAAACGTTTTTGAATTGTCTAATTGATGAGGATGAAAATCCATAGTTTAGTATTGTGGTTTTGAAAGGTTTTGAGGAGTGTTTTAGGATGTGGGGCGTACAACCCTGATTTGATTTAGCACTATTAACCGCAACGATCAATAGATTCGATCGCCATAGTTAAAAGATTGAAATTGCATCACTACCAATTTTAATCGATTGATTCGATTATCACTAATAATGAATTAAGGTATTTTTTAATAATTTTATGAATAATTAATTTGTATCGTTACCCCTCGTAATCGATTGATTCGATTAAAAAGAATAGCGAATTAGAATAAGGAAAATAGAAAAATTAATCATCGCGACTAATAAGAGTGGTTGAAACCATTTAACCAAATAATAATTAATTATATTTTAATTAAATAAGCATTTTAATTAAAATTTATTGTTGACCATAGCGATTAATTGATTTAATCGGAACGAACAACAAATTAGAACTTTTAATATAAGTATCATATAATAATTTAATTATGAAAATAATCATCATTATATAAATAAATATATTATATAAGAATTAATTAAAACATATAATTAATAAAAATTAATTTAGTTTATCAGGGTTAGAATTTAGTGTGGCAGTTTGGAAGGACTATGGTATAGACCCCAAGGCTGGGCACGTTAGATCTAGGCTGGTGATTATCCTAGGGTGAGATCTTGAGGGTCCACAGTGAGGCCCATGGTCATGGACGCATGGAATCAAGGAGAGAATTTGAGAAAAATAATATGTGGGCATGGGGGATCGAACCCACACCCTTAAGCATTTTACCAGCGTCCCCAACCAACCCAACTAGACACGATATCTGTTAGGGAAACGCACCCAACAATATGTATAAAATATATGAGCATCCAGATCCAAAACGCGCGCGTGAATTCAAATAAGCCAGTGGCGCGCCGACACATCATCATCGTCCCCAATACTGCCTGAGAACTCTGCAAACTTAGCTACGGATTTGCTACGATTTCATTCGTAGCAAGATTTCTTGAAAAAAAATAGCGAATAGCCCCTGTGCAGTTATGAATATGGCGCGACCCCCTCACCTTCATCGTCTATCTCTCACGAGTCTAACCATGGTATTATGTTAGCCTAATTTAACCTCAAGGGAGAACCCCCAATCACGAACCCTAGGGCTCGAACGACCTCTAATGGCAGACCAAGATTAAAGCATTTAAACTCCACACAATTAAACCAAAAACAACCAGGGCATCAAGACAAACCAGTATATACGATCAAAACATCATGAGAGTGCCTATAATATACTAATCGAATCCAAGTTTGAAGTGACTTACTTTGACAAAATTGAGGCAATTCTGGGGGTGTTGATGCTATGCTATTATCCAGACACGTTCAGAGTCCTCCAGTGAACCTTTTGCACCCTTCAATTCTTGTTGAAAACCACAAATTCTTTGAAAACGATTTTGAGTTCTTTGGTGATTTTTTTGGTTCTTGCAAGTGTGCCTCCCTTCAGAAATTCGTCCCCTATTCCACTGGCTTGTGTTTAGTACTTATAGAAAGACATGATTAGGTTAAAAAACAAAGCCCAAGGTCCTTGAATCCAATCTTTCCAAGTTTGTGGGAATTGATTTTTTCCTTTGAATACAATCTTTCAATTTTGGCCAAAACCTCACTTATTCTTTCTCAATCCAATTGTCACAAAAATTGCAATATATTTGTCATTAATATTGATTGGAATCAATCAATATATCTCCCTTACCAAAATATTTGATTTTTAATCTTAATTAAATCATTAAAATGAAATAAAAAATCATATTAAATCAAATATAATGCTAATTTTCGTGTCAAATGATTTTGGGCATGCTAATGGCTTGTGGACCAAGTTTGTATCATAAAACCATAGGCCCATTTGCAAAATTTCTCAATTTGAACCTTCTTTTTTCACATTTGGTCCTCCAAAATCACCCAACTTTGATCAAGCATATCTCACTCGATTTTTAAGCTATGAAGGAGTTCTAATACTTTTTGGAAACCTCAAGAGGTCTTCTATAAGCCACTTTGGAATATATTTTTCATTTGGAGATTTTATCTTGATCATATCCTCTTTGGGAAAAAACTGCTTTCGGAGGATGCCTGAAAATGACCTGTAATCTTTTGCCTTGTATCTCTTAAATGAAGCACTTCTAGCCTTGGCTTGTGAGACACAAAGTTGTAGAGAATCCAATTTCCTTCAAAATAGGCTTTGATTGGGGAATTTTTGATGTTCCATGTGAAAGTTATGCCCAGTCAAAGTTGGGTTGACTTTCTCCTAAGAAACCCTAATTTGAACCTTTTTGTATTTGTTCATCTCTGAGTTTCTATTAATGGAATCATGATCAATCCTTGATCAAATGATGGTTATACTTCACATACTTGATGTTGACCAAAATTGGGAGGCTTTGACTATGCTCTGATTATGGTTAACTTTTTAGGTCAAACCAGTTGACTGTGGATCATCTGGACTTTTGAATGAGTAATCTTTGGGACTGAATCTTGAACTTTGAATCATTGTGAATGAAACATGGAAGGCAAATTTTGGGGTATGACAGCTAGGAAGCTTCAAAATCAGAAGCAAGAAGGAAGAATGATCAGAAATTCTGATAATAGAATATGATCCAAATCATTGTCTATTTGCTCTGATACATTGTCTATTGGATCTGATATATTATATATGGCTTATATGGCTCTGATACATATTTTGTGTTCTGATACACATTTTATGTTCTAACTCATTCATGCTGACTTTTTTCGTTTAGTTTTGTTCTGTAACATTTCAGGATGTAGAGATGCTCTGATGATGCTCTGGTACATTCAACAATGTTCTGATACAATCTAGCAAGAAGTGATGTAAGAAGAAATTCAAAGCTCTGAAGCTATCCGAGGGAAGCAGAAATCAGAAGCTGTGAATGTTCTAAAGATCCAGAAAACTCAAGTTCTGAAGCTGTCCTAAATGGAAGCATGAATCAGAAGCTGTGAATGTTCTGAAGATCAAAGAAATTCAAGTTCTGAAGCTGTCCTAAATGGAAGCAGGAATCAGAAGCTGTGAATGTTCTGAAGATCAAAGAAATTCAAGTTCTGAAGCTGTCCTAAATGGAAGCAGGAATCAGAAGCTGTGAGTGTTCTAGGGATCTAAAGAAATTCAAGTTCTGAAGCTGTCCAATGGAAGCAGAAGTCAGAAGCTATGAATTATCAGAAGACAGAAGCTTATGTGATCGTCTCTACCGAAATAATCAGGGAAGTCTTTTATTATTAAAGTTCTTCGAGTATTTATTTCAGGGGGAGATTATTCATCTCAGGGGGAGATTGTTAATCTCAGGGGGAGACATATTCACATGCTTATGCTATAGCTGTGTAATTTGTCTTTAGCCGTCTGCTCTTTCTGATCGCAAATTCATATCGTTTATATATGTTTTTGTCATCATCAAAAAGGGGGAGATTGTTAGAACAAGATTTGTTCTGATCAATATTCTTAGTTTTGATGATAACAAGGATATGAATTTTGTGTGAGATAATGTGGTACTCTAATACATTGCAATTTCCACGTCAGGAAATATATAAAGAGTATGCACAAATCTGCGCTCAGAAGCTCTGTCTCAGAAGGTTCAGCATGCAACATCAGAACATGGTCTGGCAAGACATCAGAAGATGGTCAAGGCAGAATCAGAACATGGGTCTATGGAAGCATCAGAAGAACTTGAGATCAGAAGCAGTAGCACTGAAGTTCTGATGGTATAAGTGGCAGGCTACGCTGACTGACAAAAGGAACGTTGGAAGCTATTAAAGGCAACATCAGTAGACACAGCGTGAACAAGGCTCGAGGTAGTTGACAAAAGCATGAAACATTAAATGCAATGCTGTACGGAATACGCAAAGCATTAAATGCACCCAACGGTCAACTTCTCAAGCGCCTATAAATATGAAGTTCTGATGAGAAGCAAGAATAACGACTCTGAACCAAATTCTGTGAATATTAACTTGCTGAAACGCTGTTCAATTAAAGGCTCAGAAACATCATCTTCATTAAAGCTCACTACATTGCTGCTGTAATATATTAGTGAGATTAAGCTTAAACTTTAAGAGAAATATCACTGTTGTGATTATAGCTTTTCAGAAGCATTTGTAATACTCTTAGAATTGATTACATTAATTTGTAAGTAACTAGAGTGATCAAGTGTTGATCAGAATACTCTAGGAAGTCTTAGCTTGTGTCCAAGCAGTTGTATTTAGAGTGATCACGTGGTGGTCAGGATACTCTAAGAAAGTCTTAGCTTGTGTCTAAGCATTTGTTCCTAGAGTGATCAGGTTGTGATCAGGATACTCTAGAAGACTTAGTCGTGGGCTAAGTGGAAAACCATTGTAATCTGTTACGATTAGTGGATTAAATCCTCAGGTGAGGTAAATCACTCCGCGGGGGTGGACTGGAGTAGTTTAGTTAACAACGAACCAGGATAAAAATAACTGTGCAATTTATTTTTATCGTTCAAGTTTTTAAGACTACACTTATTCAAACCCCCCCTTTCTAAGTGTTTTTCTATCCTTCACAACAATGGTCTCTATTTTGTACAACTTCATGTCCGGTTCGGGTTGCTCTAAAATCATTCACTTGGCACCATCAAGTTGCGTCTAGCATTTTTCTTCAGTTGTGCCAACTTTCAAAGGTGCCCCGGAAGCCAATTTAAGATGTGTCTTTCCCCTTTTTCACCTTCATTCCCATGATACGTTTCTCCTAAATCACATTCATCCTGGTGCACAGAAGACTCAAAACACACATAAAATAAGGAAATAACAAAAACGGAAATAACATAAAATAACTTAAAACGAAAGAACCTCCCCCACACTTGGACTTAACATTGTCCTCAATGTGTAAGCAAGCATAAGGGGGACTTACAGTGCTCACTGAGGCGGAGGTGGAGGGTTGATAGGGGGCCCACCACAAAGAAAATGAAATTTCACCAAAAATCAGCGCCCCTGCCTGACACGGCCGTGTCACGTGACACGGGTGGCCGTGTCAGGACTCTTCCTTCCTTCCAAAAATGAGTTTCAAAAAGAAAATCCTCCAGGGTTTGTGACACGGCCGTGTCACAGGACATGGGTGCCCGTGTCAGACCCCTGAATTCCTTCAAATTGAATTGTTTTCTCAACTCGCTTCTCGTTTCGCAAGAGACACACTGTTTGTACCTACAGAATAAAATGCAAAAACACATAAAACTTATTAAAAAGAAATCCCGTGGGTTGCCTCCCACGAAGCGCTTCGTTTAACTTCGCATGGCTCGACGGTCCATTATCCTTTATTAGGGAGGGTACTTCCTCCTCCAAACCTGGTTGCTTGTCACCTCCGCAACCACGAACTCAGGAAGACGAAAAGCATGAACCACTTTTCTCTTCAAATCATTACCCCTCTTCATCTCCTCACCTTGATTTTCCTCTTTCTTCTTCTTCTTAACTTTTTGAATGAACTTAGGAATTATGACAGATGCATGCGATAAGGTCACCTCACAGACTATGCTTGAGACTTTTTCTAGGAGAGGTTTTGGACCTTTGCTCTCTCCTTCAGTTTTAATTATGCGAACCGAAAGTTGATTATTTCCATCTACACTATGCTTATTGACTTCCAACACCTTCAATGTCACTTCTTCATCAAATGACTTTACTGTCAGTGTCCCTTTCTCGATATCAAAATTGCAGCGACTAGTAAGCAAAAATGGTCGACCGAGAAGGATAGGAGTTTCTTCATCTTCGGGAATGTCCATGATGTGGAAATCAACTGGAAAGATAAACTTACCGATCTCTACTAATACATCTTCAGCTATACCATATGACTGCTTAATGGTGTGATCAGCAAATTTCAATTTTGTCTCACTCTCGCTTATCTTTCCAATGTCAAGCTTTTTGAAAATAGACAATGGCATTAAACTTACACTAGAACCAGAATCAATTAGCACCTTCTTGAACGTTCTATCATTGATAGTGCAAGGAATTGCCACTGCTCCAGGGTCTTTCTTCTTGGTTGGAATCCTCCTTTCTGGCGAGACTCTACCACACTTTTCTATTCTAACTTTCAGCTCATCTCCCACTTGTTTCTTCTTAGAAATTACCTCTTTCATAAATTTCTTGTACAAAGGAATATTCTCAAGTGCTTCAAAGAAAGGTAATTTAATCTCTAACTTCTTGAACATTGCAGGAAACTTCTCAAAATCCTTTTCTTTCGAATCCTTCTTGGTCACTCTAGAGGGGAATGGTAATTTGACCACCAGTTTAGTTTCTTTCTTATTTTTCTCTTCCAGCGGCTTAACCGGTGATATCACTACTTCAGGCTCTTTCGGATTTTCTCTCACTTCTAGATCTACCTCTATGACTAAGTTGTCATCTATTTCCTCTTCTTCTTCAGGCTCTGGCGCTTTCTGACTTCTTGTTGTAACAACATTAATTTTTTCTTGGTTTTTTGGATTTGCCACAGTTGAGCTTGGAAGAGTACCTTGTGCCTGTAGACTGAGATGCTGTGCTATCTGACCCACTTGAACTTCCAGATTTTTGATTGAAGCTGTTGTGTTCCTATGGTTGTTTCTTGTCTCTTCTTGAAACTGAGAACATTGTCCAGCTAGTCTCTCAATAGCTACTTCCCATTCTGCCTTCTGAGGAACTTGTTGTTGATCTTTCCATGAGAAGTTTGGGTGATTCTTCCATCCCGGATTATAGGTGTTAGAATAAGGATTGTTCTGCTTCAAGAACTTGATTTCTTCAATTTGTTGAGGAGTTGCAAAACAATACACAGTTTGGTGAGGGCCATTACAAATTTCACAACTGACCGTCTGAGCCGGTTGAACTTGAGCCACAGTTTGAGTCTTAATAGTCATCTTTTTCAGTCTTCGCTCAACTTCCGCAGCTACATGATCTTCTATTTTCACAACTTGCGTTGACAATTTCATATCCACTAATCCTTCAGGTTGGCTAACACTACGGTCATATAACTCCAAGTGTTCATTGGCCGCAATAGCTTCTATGATTTTTTTAACACCAGTGGCTATTGAAAAGTCGGATGAGCCACCAGCTGCTGTGTCAATCAATTGCTTAGTCTTCATTTTAAGACCATTCAAAAAATTATGCATTTGTTCAGTGACATCCATGTTGTGAGTTAGGCATGCCACCAACAACCTCTTGAATCTCTTATACGCATCTCCAAGTGATTCTCCTTCCTTCTGTTTAAAATTTACAATATCATACCTTTTACGGATATAAACAGCAGCGGGAAAATACTCATTCAGAAAGGTTGACTCCATTTGTTGCCATGTGGTAATACTCCCAGCAGGTAATGAGTAGAACCACTCTCCAGCGTCATCCGCTAACGTGAATGGAAACATAACCAACTTCTTGGCTTCTTCAGAGTGTCCTTCAATCTTCAGAGATGTTGTCATAGTAAGAAACCTTTGTAAATGCTTATTAGCATCTTCATTTATTCTTCCTGAAAATGGTTTCTTCTCCAGCCGTCGAATCGTTGCTGGGTGTAGCTGAAAGTGAGCAACATCGACCGGTTGATTTACAATTGTCATCCGGCCAGCTGGTGCATTTGCTCCACCATAATCACCTAACAGCCTTTCTACGGGAGCTGCCATCGTTTCAGCCCCCGAATCTGAATGCTCAGAATGAATAGAGAGAGTTTCCTCGTTATCAGATTCCGAAGCTGTCAGAATGTCTTCTAACGCTTCCGGTCGTTCTTGCTTCGCTTTTCGAAGCCTAGCTCGTAATGATCGTTCTGGCTCTGCGTCAAAAATAAATTTTGCTGAGGCCTTACCTCGCATACAAGGATTAGACGATTATTAGTAATAAGCAAATGAAATACCAGACAAATAAAAGAAATAAATAAATAAAAATTTTAGTTGCAGAGCAACAAAAATTCAATTGAACTATTCTTCAACTTATACTTTGGCAGTCCCCGGCAACGGCGCCAAAAACTTGACCGGTAAAATAGCAAGTGTACTATTTTTACCGATGTAGTAATAATAGAGTAAATTCCCCAAGTATCGAACTCGCGGACTGCATAGGAATTATATGTTTCAGAACAGTGCAATGGAATAAAAAGTCATCGGTGTGTTTGAATTTGATTGTTTAATTGAAATAACAGCTTAAGTAAAATAAAAGGCTTAAAATAGGTTGACTAATGAAAATATGCGGAGACAAGTTAGGATAGATGAATGAATCGCTCTGTAACGAAATAATTACCAATTGACAGATTAACTGACGAAATTCTCAACTACCAATGCCGAACATTGATTTTTCCTAATTCCTTAGTGAAAAACTTCTTGAGATTAAAACTATCTTCTCATTCCTGATCACGATAATTTTATACCAAGATTCTGTAAGACATAGGCCGGATAAAATTATCGTTATTCATCAAACCCTTATTCCTAAGTGATTATCAGTGATAACGTTATGATTAAAAAGCATTGAGTCGGTTTGTCAGACCACACCCCAATCGTGAATCAACAAAAATACTTTCCAATATAATGAAGCAATAAGAACTATTATTCATAAACTGAATTTCATAAAGATAATCTGAAAACAACAGTAAATATAATTCGTTACATCACATGATCCAGGGACATCACCCTAACAAGTAATAGTTTAGTTACTCATGGAAATTGTCAAAATAACATAATTTAAGGATGAAGACATTACAATAAGATGAATAGGAATTGATCTTCAATCGCGGATGCTCTTGAAGATTTCTTCGCTTCAAACCCTAGTGCTTCCAATCCTTCTTTTCACGTTCTCCGACCGTCAAAAAGTGATTTTTTTCTTTCCAAACAGTGACTAAATATCTCTGAGCAATTATTCTCCTCCGAAAAGTCCATAATGCCCTTCCTTAAGTGACTGATTCCAAGAGTTGAAAACAACACTTTTTCTGCGCGCACGTCTGACACGGCCGTGTCATGGGACACGGGTGGCCGTGTCAGACCTCTGACTTATTGGCCCTTAGCATTTTGAAACATTATCCTCCAGCAAGTGTGACACGGCCGTGTCACATGACACGGGTGGCCGTGTCACAGCTCTGTCTCACCAAAAACTACTTTTTCTTGACTCAAATCGTGCCCTGTTCCTGCAAAACTTAAACACTACCAATACAAGATCAAAAGCAATAGAAAACCAACAAAAACTAGAAAAGATAACACACCAAACTCAAATATAAAAATTAGCAAAACTAAAAAGAACTAGACTAAAACGACTTAAACTACCACCGAATGAAGTGCTTTTCCATTGATCCGAACATAGAAACGAGGTGAAATTGGTGGCCGATCAGGGAGCCATCAAGCATCTCTAGATTTTTATTTGTTTTATACTAACCAAAATCCAAAAATATGTATTTTGCCTCTTTTGTTTATATTTTACAGGTAAAAGATCGGGCAAAAATCAAAACAGTCCAAGAAAATGGATTTTTGAAAATTTCACTATGGAAATCGATTTACCCATATAGGAAATCGATTTCCCTGGACGAAATTTAAAAAAAAAAAGAGGGAAGCATGACATCATTTTGGCACCAAACACTTTTTTCTTTGATCATTTTTGTCATTTTACCAATTTTCCATCTCATCAAAAATAATTCCCTTCATTAACCCCATTTTAACCTCATTTTACCATTTAAACACCCATTAAGCACAAATTAATTACCAAATGCTAAAAGACCAAATTGCCACTACTCTTACTCCAATCCTATAAATAGAGGTCTCTACTCCCTCATTTCACAAGCTTGGAAAGCCAACAAACCCCTTGTAATTTCTCTTCTCATCCTTACCAAATTCACCAAAGCTCTTTTTCTTTCATAAAGTTTGTGAGTCACATCTTGAACCTCACAAACTTTGAGCTAAACCACCATCCATTTCACTCTATTTTCTTCAATTGTTGAGAGATCAAGATTTGTGTTGGTGATTCTTGAAGTGGATATAAGTTTTGTTCAAGATTTGGTAATTTTCTTCATCTATTTTCATCTATCATCATGTGATTCTTTTGTGCTTGTGTATGATGCATCTTTGATGCTATATTGGTCCTATTTAATGGTGAATTGATGGAAAATTCGTGCTCCAATGGATATGTGATCATAAGGTGTTTGTATGTTTGCTTAAATCAAGTTTTATGCCTCCTAATGTTGTTTTTTTGAAAGCTGCGCGCAGGAAATCAATTTCCCTCTGTAGGAAATTGATTTCCACCTTGTTTTTATGCCAAATTTAAACTCTGCACTCAGGAAATCGATTTCCTACAGTGGTAAATCAATTTCCAGTGAGGCAGAATGCTTTTTTTTTTTTTGCCTTTTTATGCTTGTTTTGCCTTCCTTCTTCCTCCACTTCATTAATATCATTGGATATAGGATGTTGATAGGTTTGAAATTACCAAATCCATAATATTAGATGAATGATATTAATGATAGTGTGAGTTGATTTTACTTTATGCATTTTTGTTCTTCTTCTTCTCTTTTTTTCTTTTGATCGATGAAAGTCTTAATGCCTTGAGAATTCTTATGGATTCTTGGTAAAGACTAGATCGTTACCTATTTTCTTTTCGTGCGGTATTGCTGTCGGAGAGTGATCTACATATCGCTTCTCTCACATGCATTAGCACATAAAGTTTTGACCGGCCTCGTTGTAGGGTGATTTCTACATAAATCACTTGGCGATCTGCTTTACATAGCGCAGTATTTCGTGTCCCGAATCAAAAAAGATCAAATATGGAAGAGAATTGTATGCGGTTGATTTAAGACTTATGGATGTTTATCGTGTAGTCGCTATGATTTTATCAAGCTTCTGATAAATGTCCATTGAATTTAAATCCGAGAACATCCTTCACTCACCATCGATCTTTATTACTAACTTTGATAACATACTTGACAAGTTTCAAGATGGTTATCTTTAACATCTAACAATTGACTTTAATTTCCGCATTTTTATTATATCGCTCTTTACTTTTTTGCTTTATCTCTTTATTTTATCATTTCATCATATTTACATTCCGCTATTTTCTCTTTGTCCATTTGGACGTTTATATTCCGCTATTTTTTCTTTGTCCATTTGGACACTATGTTTATGTTTCCGCTATTTTCTTTTGTCCACTTGGACCATACTTTACTTTTATGTTAAAACACTAATAAACAACAAAAATCTAAAAAACGTTTAAGGCTCTCTTTTGGACTACTGGTTACTATCCCGAGCATTTTGGAGATTTGGACTTATGGACTTAGTACCTCTGGACCCTTATGATATTGTTACTCTGTTGTTATTCTGTCTTTCTGGCATTGGATTGTTGTTTGTTTGTGTATGCAGGTATTTCCTTGAAAGTCCTTGATGGTTAATTCCAAGGCATTGAGATAAGGATTTTACCCGAAAAACAGCCGTTACTCTGCCAGATTTTCGTCAGAATTTTAATAAGCTTAATGCAAAGTGGTGCTAAAGATAATACGTTCGTCTGGATCCCCAAGTGATAATGTGTTGGTTTAGTGTCGATATTCCAAAGGATGGGAAATCTACCTTGACTCACAATGTCAAGTGTTGGCTTCTTATTTCGGTTAGACCGTTCTTTTCCTTAACTTTTATTTTACGCAATAAGATAGCCTGTTCATCTCCTCCCATTCATTAATTTTCAAAATCTTCTCCCTTTTTCAAAAACCTTCTTATGTTTGTAAAATCTCCTTTAAAACCTTTCTTTAAAATATCTTTTTCCCTTAATGGCCTTTTTCTTCAAAAAGTTTAAACACGACTAATTGTCGAAACGAGTGGCGATACCCCACGATTTTGAAATTGATTGATATAATGAGATCTTTTCTGCGTGAGAGAGCTAGTGGCATACTCTTTGATTTCTATCCGAGTTGGAGCCCTTCTTTCATTTGCGATGCAAAGAACTCGTTTGTTCTCATGCTCAAGATCAATGGCTGAGTATTTCTCTCCGACGACGATAAAGTGTTTATTCGCTTTTTAAAACGTTTTCCCTTTTAAGCGGAACTACATTAGCTCTGACTTCTCCATTGCACCGATGAGGTATGTAGGCACAAGGCTTAACGTCTTGCCGAGCTTATTTTAAAAATAAAACAAACCCTTTTTTTTTAGCACACACGACACAGATTTTCAAAAAGGTTCTTGTGGAGTACCACAGATATGAGGGGTGCTTAAAACCTTCCCCTTGTATAATCAACACCCGTACCTAAGATCTCTTCTTTTTGTTTTAAAAACAAACTTTGGGTTTTTTTCGTTCTTTTCCATTTTTTCTTTGGAAATAATAAAGCGCGGTGGCGACTTTCACTGAAATATTGAGTCAAGTCAAATTAATGGCCCTGATCTATGATTTTCCCCACTACAGGTGAAGCTTGTCTGTCGCTAGAAGAATCTCTTGATCGGGAAATTCCCAAATCGAAGTATATGTGACTTAGGCAATAGTATGATCAAAGCCTAACTAGACTATGTTGATTGTGCAGACATGTGATATGATGCATAAAGCATGCATGAATGATATAATGTTTATGAAATGTAAAGTGAATGTGAATAGAATTGTCGCGGATGTGAAATCCTGTGATACGACTTGAGTTTTTGTTGATTAGAAGATGTCTTCTTCTTGAAAATGTAGCCTGCACTCCGTCGGGGATACCGGGTTGTCGGTTGTCCGCTGTTTGAAGTGAAGTGAAATGATTTGAAGTGAAGATCCCTCATCGGGAGATGTTCGCAAAGCGACCTCGTGGGGAAATTTGTTCCCGGAGTCTAGACCCTTTTTGGAGAAACTGTTAGCATTCTTCCTATTGTTTGTAAACCTTATAAAGAAGTTTCACCTTTATTTTACAAGTAAATTCATTGTATTTTGAAAATGTTTGTTTCAAGAAAATGACTGTCAGACTTAAAAAATGCAATTTTAAAAAACTGAATAAGACTCGGTTGCCAAGAAAAGGCATAAGGCTCAAATCGTTATTTATATGGAATGGTAATCAGCCGAAGGCGTGATTCCATGGAGTATTTACAAAGTTGGAAATTGGTAATTTTTGGGAAAAGGACTACGCTGAAATGTGACGACTGTTATCTTTCCCTTCTACTCTGAGTCGCGCTGTATTCGTGCTTCGTAGAAGATGACCTACTGATGATGAATACTCCGCTATGGATTTTCTGATTGATCAAGTTTGTCCTGAACACAGTTACTTGCCATATGTCCCTAAATTTTGCGTAGATTACCCCTTTCGGGTTTTAAATCTACCGGGATTGATTATTATATTTTTTTATGTCTATAACTTTTGCCTGAATCGCCCTTTCAGGTTTTTGATTCACCGAGACGCTCTTTTTTGCCTAAGTCGCTCTTTGCGAGTTTTTAACTTAGCGAGCTGTTCTTTTGATTATTTAGGCGAAGTATTTCTTGATTGCGTCGACGTTTACAGGAAGGGTGAATTCTTTTCCATCCATAGTTGTAAGTATTAAGGCTCCTCCCGAGAAACCTCTCTTGACCACGTATGGGCCGTCATAATTGGGAGTCCATTTGCTCCTCGAATCTGTGAGAAAAGATTGAATCTTTTTTAGCACAAGGTCGCCTTCTTTGATTGTGCAAGGTCGGACCTTTTTGTCGAAAGCTTTCTTCATTCTTTGTTGATATAGTTGTCTGTGGCATAAAGCTGTCTTGCGCTTTTCTTCGATTAAGTTCAACTCATCAAATCTGTTTTGACACCACTCGACTTCTGTTAATTTTGCTTCCATCAAGACTCTCATTGATGGGATCTCAACCTCTATGGGTAGGACTGCCTCCACGCCTTACACAAGGGTGAAAGGAGTTGCTCCAGTTGAAGTACGTACAGATGTACGATAACCATGAAGAGCAAACGGGAACATTTCATGCCAATCTTTGTAAGTGATGACCATCTTCTGAATGATTTTCTTGATGCTTTTGTTAGCTGCTTCTACAACTCCATTCATCTTTGATCTGTAAGGAGACGAGTTGTGATGTTCAATCTTGAATTATTCACAAAGTTCCTTCATCATTTTGTTGTTCAAATTTGATCCATTGTCAGTGATTATCTTGCTAGGAATTCCGTAGCGACAGATGATGTGATTCTTGATGAATCTGACGACAACTTATCTTGTGACGTTTGCATACGATGCTGCTTCGACCCACTTGGTGAAATAGTCTATGGCTACCAAGATGAAGCGATGTCCGTTGGACGCTTTTGGCTCAATCATTCCGATCATGTCGATTCCCCACATGGAGAAAGGCCAAGGGGAAGAGAGTATGTTGAGAAGAGATGGTGGCACGTGAATTCTATCGGCGTAGATCTGGCATTTGTGACACCTCTTTGCATACTGGTAGCAATCTGACTCCATCGTCAGCCAATAATATCTTGCTCTCATTATTTTCCTTGTCATGGTGTGTCCGTTGGTGTGAGTACTAAAGGAACCTTCATGTATTTCTCTCATGAGTGTTTCTGCTTCGTTTCTGTCAACGCATCTGAGCAGAACCATGTCGAAATTTCTCTTGTACAGAACATCTTCATTAAGGAAGAATCTGCCAGCTAACTTTCTCAAAGTTCTTCTATCTTTCTTTGATGTCCCAAGAGGGTACTCTTGCCTTTGAAGAAAGTTTTTGATGTCGTGATACCACGGTTTGTCGTCGATGATTGCTTCTGTTGTGAAAACATGAGCGGGCTTATCCAGGCGCATAACATCGATTAGAGGAATGTCATTCCAATAATTTATCCTAATCATGGAAGAGAGTGTGGCTAATGCATCAGCCAAGTTGTTTTCTTCACGAGGAATGTGATGAAAATCTACCATGTCGAAGAATGGTAACAATCTTCTCACATAGTCTTTGTAAGGGATTTGCCCTGGTTGGCGTGTTTCTCATTCTCCTTTGATTTGATTGATGACCAAAGCAGAATATCTGTATACATCCAAGTGTTTGATTCTTAGATCGACGACTTCTTTGAGACCCATGATGCAAGCTTCATATTCGGCCTCATTGTTTGTGTACTTGAAAGTTAATCTGGCAGTAAATGGAATATGGGTACCTCGAGGGGTAATAATGATTGCCCCAATTCCTTGTCTATAAGCATTGACGGCTTCGTCAAAGATTAAGCCCCACTGGGATCCTATCTTAGGTCCTTCGTCTGGTAGTGGCTCATCGTAATCTTTTATCTTGAGGTACATGACGTCCTCGTCTGGAAAGTCAAATGTGATTGATTCATGATCATTGAGTGGGTGGTGAGCCAAGTGCTCAGCTAGGACGCTTCCTTTCACGGCTTTTTGAGCGTGATACTCAATGTCGTATTCTGATAACAGCATCTGCCAACGGGAAATTCTCCCAGTCAAGGCAGGCTTTTCAAAGATGTACTTGATTGGATCCATCTTGGAGATCAACCAAGTAGTATTTCGAATCATGTATTGGCGGAGATGCTTGGCAGCCCAGGCCAAAGCACAACAGGTTTTCTCGAGCATGGAGTAGCGGGATTCACAGTCGGTGAATTTCTTGCTCAGGTAGTAGACGGCATGCTCTTTTCTTTTTATCTTGTCTTGTTGTCCAAGGACACAACCCATGGAATCTTCTATGACGGTTAAGTACATTATCAAAGGTCTTCCTTCCACTCGAGGAGACAAGATGGGTGGTTTGAGCAGATATTCCTTAATGCTGTCGAACGCTTTCTGACAATCGTCTGTCCAGACGCAACTTTGATTTTTCCGTAGTAGTTTGAAAATTGGAGCACAAGTTGCAGTCATGAGATATATGAATCTCGAGATGTAATTCACACGTCTAAGAAATCCTCTAAATTGTTTTTCAGTTCTGGGTGAAGGAATTTCTTGAATTGCCTTGACTTTGTCTGGATCTACTTCAATTCCTCTTTTGCTGACGATGAAACCAAGGAGTTTTCCTGAGTACACACCAAAGGTACACTTGTTGGGGTTCTAGAGAAGCTAAAACTTCCGTAAACGTTGAAATAGCTTTGACAGATTCTGTATATGATCTTCCTCATTTTTTGATCTGGCAATCATGTCGTCCACATAGACTTCCACTTCCTTATGCACCATGTCGTGGAAATGTGTAGTCATGGCTCTTTGATAAGTTGCCCCTGCGTTCTTTAGTCCAAAAGGCATAACGCGGTAGCAGAACGTTCCCCAGGGGGTGATGAAAGTTGTTTTCTCCATGTCTTTAGGTGCCATTTTGATTTGGTTGTATCCAGAAAATCCGTCCATGAATGAGAAAACGTTGGATTTTGCTGTACTGTCAACCAACATGTCAATATATGGTAGAGGAAAGTCATCCTTAGGGCAAGCTTTGTTCAAATCTCTGTAGTCGACGCATACGCGGACTTTTCGGTCTTTCTTGGGAACGGGAACAATGTTAGCTAACCACTAAGGGTATTCTGAAGTGACGAGGAAACCAGCGTTGATTTGCTTTTGAACTTCCTCTTTGATTTTCATGGCCATCTCCGAATGAGTCCTTCTCAATTTTTGCTTAACTGGAGGACAGTCTGGCTTTAATGGCAAGTGATGCTCCACTATACTGGTATCCAACCCTAGCATATCCTGATAGGACCAAGCGAAGACATATGAGAATTCTTTGAGCAGTTGTATCAAACTCTCTCTAATTTCTGAATTGAGCGAAGCTCCAATCTTAACCTCTTTTCTGTTTCCATTGGAACCAAGGTTAATGATCTCTAAAGGCTCATTGTATGGCTGAATGGCCTCTTCCCTTTGATGGAGTAGCCGAGAAATTTCTTCTGATATTTCTTCGTCTTCTTCTTCCTCCGCCTCGAATACAGGAGACTCAAAGTTTGGAGAAGTCATGTGATCGCACGTTTCAACGGGGTTTTTTTTATGATTAATATGCATATGTGTGATGTGTTTTATTTAGACAACGAGGGAAGACTCGGTGTATGCAGTTAATGGAGTGTTTTGATGTTTTTTAAGGGTGTTTTTTAGGATTACCAATTTCCGAAAAAAAGAAAAGGGAAAAACTAACAAAGGAACAAAATGACATTTTTATTTATCGACAGTCACTTCTTGAAATAAAGACCCTATAAAACAAAGATCTATTGCTTTGGGCAAAGCAAAGAGGAAAATTTTCCTATGAAATAGTAAAATGCAGAGCCCTATGAAACATCTTTTCACCGTGGGCTATGGTGAGAGGACAAAATAACGGTGAAAGTTCCTACTTAGGAGTCCAAATAACAGTCGAAACTTCAACAGCCGCCCAATAGTGGCGAACCCCATTGTGCACTATGTAATCTGGCACTTTAGGCTTGAGTTGGCCTATGGTAGGTCTTGATTTGCCAAGCACTGTCTTTGTAACACTTAGACGATCTTCTTCTACTTCAGCAGACTGAGCAGTGTGAGCATACCCATTTCCAAGTGGAGTATGTCAGGTTTTCTTTCGAGGAAACTTCCAATCTTCTGAATGGAGAGACTCGTTGTTGGAGACACTTTCGAGATCATCCTCTTCTGTATTTTGATCTTGCTCTTCTCCCAAGATGGCGTTGACTAGGTATGTATACTCTAAATCTATACCCTCAGAAGGTAACTTGGGGATATAATCCACAATGATGACTTCACCAGACGTTGATGATGAATACCAAGGCTTGAATATCTCTTTTGGCTGAGCAAAGTACTCATGATCAATGTTCCATCCAGTTGGAACAATGTCTTCAAGAGAGATTTTTGAACTTTCAGGAGCAGAGTATTTCACCATGTAGTCGAATTTTCCGCTTGGTTCTCCTAATGTATCCCAGGTTTCCTCGGAGATAGGAGGAACTTCTTCTGATGAACCATGACTTCTGGTGGCGAGGCTGTTGAAATCTTCCTCACTGCTTGGTTGAGTCTTACTTCCAGATCCTCTAGTCGGATAGCAAAAAGGTGGATCAGAATCTGTTAGGGAGACGTATCCTGATCTGCGAAGGTAGGATAGACACTCCTCTTCAAAATTCTCATCGGTGTTTTCCGTACCGATGGTATTGACTGTTTGTTGAACAAGTTGAAGAAAACCTCCGCTGCGGAAAGTTTCTTGAATTGGGCATACTACCTCATTTCGTTGAGTAGCCTTTGACGATGTTGGAAAGAATCCAACTCCTGTTTTGTTTTTGTTGTTGGTAGGAATATCAATGTACCCCTAACCACTGGTAGTGCCATCCTTTACAACTTTGATTGCAGCTTTGTAGGAAGAAATATACGCTGCTTTCTCCTTACCCCTTTCCTTGTCCAAGGAAAGTGCTTGGAATTTAGTTCCTGCAACTTCTTTTAGTTCTATGTCGGAGAATGACGACAGGCTGCTGACGATCAGAGCTTGTTCTCCACATACGGTTACCAATTTGTCATTTCGTATGAACTTCGGTTTCTGATGAAGTGTTGAAGTAATTTCCCCAGCCTCATGAATCCATGGGCGACCTAGCAAACAACTGTATGCTGCCTGGATATCCATAACTTGGAAAGCGATTTTGAAAGTGTGAGATCCAATAGTTATGGGAAGATCGAGTTCTCCAAAAACTGACTTTCTAGATCCATCGAATGCTTTGACGATGACGTGTTTGTCCCTTAAAGGGAAGTCCTTGAAGGATAATCTTGACAAGGTTAATTTGGGCATGATGTTGAGAGAGGATCCATTGTCTATTAAGACCCCTGTGAGGACATCACCCATGCAGCTGACTGAGATGTTGAGTGGCATATTATGACCCACTCCTTCTTCAGGAAGATCTTCGTCATAGAAACCCAGATTAGTTCCCGCGGAGATGTTGGCAATAATGTTGTTGAATTGCCATATAGTAACACCAGGTTCTACGAAAGCTTGTTCCAAAACTTTCTGTAGAGCTTCCCTATGAGCCTCAGAACTCAATAGTCGGGAAAGCACTGATATCCTAGACGAAGTATGTAGCAGTTGATCTACAATGTTGTATTCACTCCTCTGGATTAATTTCAAGATATCATCATTTTCTTTCGCTTGAGTAGAAATGGTCGGATGATTGTCTTGCCTATGTGGTGCTTCTTCCGAAGGCTTCTCCACATTTTCTGTTGCTCTGTTGAAGACTCGTCCACTTCTAGTGACTCGACTTACATCAGCAATGTTGACAACAGATGGTAATGGTATTTCCTTACGATTTTCAATGAATGTAGCATTGTACTTGTATGGTATAGCCTTGTCGGACTCATACGGTACAGGACCTGGTAAGTAGATTACTAATGGAAAAACTGTTGTCTTCCTGCTGTCATACTTAACTTGCATTGGTTCAACTTGATTAATTTGAGGAGATACGCTAAAGACTTCATCATCTTCTCTGTTGGCAAGAACTGTAACGCTATTGTCATCCATTAGCTTCTGAATGTTGTTGCGGACGCGCAAACATCTTCGTGAATGTCTTCGACAAATTTTGCATCTACTGTAAGGATGGATATCAGTTCCAAAGTAGGCGAGTCCATTTAAAGTCTTATGGAACCTGACTACGGATCCTTTGAGATCTTCAACTCTGTAGGTCTTGTATTCTCCTGGACATCCTTGAACCATGTTGATGTCGTATTCAGTTTTGACTCGGATGTGTTGAATCCATCCTAAATCCATTTGATCTTGCAATGCAGCTTGAACTACATCATATCGTTGATTATTTTTAGGACAAATTTCACTTGTGAAGTAGTTTTGAGGTGGTACGTGGCCGTAACCAGCTTTTCTAGCATGCATTCTGACGAGATTTTCCCCTATCTGACGGATATCGGAGATTTGAATGACTTTGGGGTGTTGATCCACCAGATTTACCGAAGCTTCTTTATGCTGTGGTAAAGGATTTGCTTAAACGTTGGGATTAGTAACTTTGAAGGATAACATTCCACTCTTTACTAATCTTTGAACGTCAATCTTGAACCTAAGACAGTTCTCAATGCTGTGACCTAGTGCTCCCTGATGATAGGGAAAAGATTGGTCAGCCTTGAACCAAGGTGAAGAATCATTCGGAGGATTTGGAGGACTTCTTGTCTGAACAAGTCCGTTTGCCAGTAGAGTTGGAAACAATTCCGCATACGGCATTGGTACGGGGTCAAAGGTAGGATACCTTGGTGCCCGATTGTTGAAATTTTATGGTCGAACCTGTTGCTGAGGTTGTAGAGACCTTTGTTGAAATGGTTGTTAAGAAACCTGAGGTCGATAAGTTGGCGCTGAGCTAACAACCAGAGTTACTGTAGCAACTTGAGGTTGATGCCTCTTTCTTGATTTGTGTAAGACACTACTGACGTCTTGATCCTTTTTCTTCTATAAAGAACTTCCATACTTCCTAAGACCAATAGAAGATTCTGATTCTTTGTTCAGGCGTCCTTCTCAAATGGCTTCTTCTAGACGTACGCCCATGTTTACCATCTCGGTAAAATCACTAGGTGCACTGGCGACCATTCGTCCGTAGTAAAATGGACTCAAAGTCTTGAGATAGATTTTTTTCATTTCTTTCTCTTCAAGATGAGGAAAAATTTGAGCAATAACTTCACGCCATCTCTGAGCGTATTCTTTGAAACTCTCTTTATCCTTTTGGGTCATGGCCCAGAGTTGATCTCTGTCGGGAGTCATATTCAGATTGTACTTATACTATTTGACGAAGGCCTCTCCGAGGTCTCGAAAAGTACGAATCTCTGAACTGTCCAAGTTCATGTACCATTTGAGTGCAGCACCAGTTAGGCTGTCTTGAAAACAATGAACGAGCAATTGTTGATTATCAGTCTGAGATGACATCCTTCGAGCGTACATCACGAGGTGACTCTGTGGGCATGAATTCCCTTTGTACTTCTCAAAATCTGGTACTTTAAATTTGTGAGGGATCTTAACATTTGGAACCAGACACAGGTCTGCAGCGTTCTTTCCAAATAGATCTTGTCCTCGAAGAGTCTTGAGTTCCTTCTGCATTTGCAGAAACTGTTCCTGGAACTCATCCAATCTTTCATACACACTAGCATCCTCACTTGGAGCGTGATGATACACTTGTCCGTCTAGCGGAGGAAAAGTATGCACAATTGGCTGTGGAGAAGTTATGATGGCAGCAGATCTTGGTATCTCAGTATTCTGCTGCGCATAACCCGTAGCTATTGCTCTTGGAATTTCCATTTCCAGGGGTCTGTAACCCTCCGGTGGATGCATATCCATTGTGACTCTCGGAACTTCTGAAACTTGGGGTATGTACCCTTCCGGAATGAAGTTATACGGCATGCCCCAAGGTCGGTTGTGTAGCATGTTATACTGAGGAATAGAAGTAGAAACAATCTCGGAAACCACGGTCCTTTGTGGTTCTTCTGGCGGAGGTCAACTTTGTGCAACCACCAGGTCTTCTATCATGTTGTTGAGTCTTTCAACAAATTCTTTGGGAGTAGTGACCTCTTCTCGGAGTTCTCCATTCTCTTGCTCTTAGTCGTCCATTCTTTTCTTGCGACTTGAACGAGTGTTGCATGAATGAGACAAATTGAATGTATTTCTTCACCTCCTTCTCCTCCTCCTCTCTCTTTGGAGTAAGGAAAGTGACGATTAGGACCGCGACAATTCTCGTGTCAGTGCTTACGACTAAAGTGATGCATGCAACTAAAGAAATGTTTTTCAAGGAAACACCATAATCACGTTATGAAACATCAAACTTTTTATTCATTAAGCGAAACTCCGTTTTTTACACACTTTGAAAAGGGAAATACAGAGAAACAGAGAGAAAGGACTCTAAAACTTTGACGAAGAGCCAATTTCACGTTCTAATATCTTCTTCTATTTCTTGAGCTGAGAATTTTCTGACGTGAGGTGATCGATGATCCAGGAAGCAGGAGGGATATGCTGAGAAAGTGACGTTTGTGTCACTTGTCGTTCGAGTACTTCAAGTAACTCATCCTTCCTTCTTAGGATGTTCTGAATCTCAACATTTTCCGTGTTGACGATCCGATACTTGTTTTGCGAGGCATTCTTTTCTTGACACACCTTGGTTAATTCCGCTTGTAGTTTCTCAACATCAGTGGAGAAAAGGAAGATTGGTTCCCTTAGGGGAATAGGTTCTTGACGCTGGTATGGCATCCTGAGCTTGAATGCCCTGACGTGTACCCATTGAAGGTAAGGTCCAAGGAGATGCAAAGATGTTTTCCTAACAATCTTCTCCCTTTTCTGTGAACAAGACGCCAGGCTTGGACAATTTCCTTCTTCAGCATGTTACCATGATCGTAGATGTTCTTGAAGAACATACCCTCCAATTGAATGCTACTTGGTGTGTTTTTCATGGGATAGCCGTATTGACGACGGGGTAAAGCTGGATTATAACTGATTCCTCCCTTAGTTCCAATAAGGGGTACGTTGGGATAACTTCCACAACTGTAAATGATCTTGGATTCGTCGTTGTCGAGACTACACCAATCAATGTTCGAACGAGTGAGGGACATGATTTTTCTGTGAGCAGGAAAGGCCATCCCCCAGGTTCCAGAAAGTGCTAGACTTCGGCAGGTGCGAGACGAACCATTCATATAACAACGGCACACAACATGTGATTAATCCTCCTTGATGCAGGTTTCTTGAATGCACAGAGTGGTAAGCATCCGCAAGCAAGGTTGGAACTGGATTTCCAATTAAGAAGATCTTAATTGCGTTGATGTCGACGAAATTGTGAATGTTAGGAAACAAAAACAATCCGTAGATGAGCAATGCCAAGATGTCCTCAAAAGCACTCATATTTTGGATGCTGACGAAGTATCGAGCTTGATCCAATAGGAACTTGGAGGGCAATCCTTGAATTCCTCGTTTACTCACCATATGAGTTCTGACGTCGACTACGTTCAAAGAGTAGTTGTTGTAATGATGACGTTGTCAGGATTCTTTTCCAAACCGGAGTATGGATCTTACGTGTACATGGGTATTCCAGTTAGACGAGAGTACTCCTCCAACGTAGGCATGAGTTGATAATCTGGAAAGGTGAAACAGTGATACGTTGGATCGTAAAACTGTACCAAAGTGGGAAGGATCCTATCCATAATGTTGGTATTGAGAAGAGGCAGAAGTTTTCCATACTTCTCCTTGAAAGCCTGGGGGTCGACCACAAGTTTTCCGAGCTTTTCCAATTCCTCGACCTTAGGAATTTTGAAGGTGTATTTCCTAGCTGTCTTTCTTCCGTAATCCATGGTATAGATCCTTAAGTCCTTTCTCCGTTTCTCTCTTTCTCTCTATGAAGTTCAAAATGTACGTTATTTAGTTTCCTTGAAAAACGACTCGAAAAAGACTCTTTGTTTTTATTATTATGATGATTGCATGAATGCGCACACAAGAGTTTTTAACAAACATGGGGTAGAAGGGTATAGTTGTCATGGAGTCACGTCTCTAACCTCGCCCCAGGGTAAATTATGGATTTTGATTTTTGTACCTGTAGAACGGGTTCTAAGGGTCTCAGAGTTTTTGCTCAACCTTAAAGATACGTTGACTGGTATCTCCAAGAGAGTTTTCTCTGAGTGTAGTATCTGCGTGACAATTACTTTTGTAATCACCGCTCTACGTCCTAAGAGGCTTTAAGTGGGGTTAAAGTGTTTCTAGGTCCTCGTAGTACAAATCAGTCTCGGAATGCATTGGCGCAGTTAATCACAACCATCCAGGCAAATCCCAAGAGTAGATTTGGGAACCAAGATTAGAGGCTTCACCGGGAAGACATCCTCAATCCTATCTTATGTTGCACTCAAATCCGGGTATAGGAATTCTCACCATAAGGGGGAATCAAGCCCTTTCCCGATACAAAACCCATAAAAATAAACAAGTATAAATGCAACAAACACATGAAATGACACAGAGGTTAGACAGGACCTCTCTTGTTTGAGGGGGAATGTGACATCCCTAATTCCTCAATGGGGTTGGACCAGCACATGTCAACCATTGGTTTTGATGAAAACCAAGGTTATTACTTGACCTCAGCAGAGTCGCCATTTTTTTATGGTGTCTTTTTTTTTACCTCCCCGTTTCACTTGGGAGGACGGAACGCCGGACCCTTCACGCGAAATTTGGAAGGAGAGAGGCGCCCTTGTGGGATGAATTTTACTTCAGTTCTTCCTACGATAGTGTCATACCCCAATTTTTGACCTAAGATACCACCTCATATCATCTCCATGTGCATCATTTGCATCACTAACAAATTACATAGCTTGTGTTTGCTACTTGTGCTCAGCAGGGTTTAATTAAGAAACACTCATCAGTACAAGTTGCAATCAATTAGGTTTTGTTCTCCCTTCATCTCAAATGAACCATCTTCATCAACAATCAACATTTGGTTCTCAAAGATTCATTTCAACAAGATCAAAAGCTTTGAATCAACCAAATTAGGGTTTTGACTGAAGACAGCATACTCCTGATTTTTTCTCAGGATTTTACCTAATGGCTTGGGACATGACCTCAAGACTCCAAATGCATCATCTTGACCTAATTGTAGCAACCTGCCCTAAAATTAACTTTTTAGAGTCGCCACCTATTCTACCAAGGCGAATAGGAAACCTTACGCAGTTAAGAGATTCAGGGTAAGATTATTATAATCAGGTCGAGGGAAGGTGTTAGGCACCCTCAACCCTTTCCTAAGGTTTTAAGTTAAGGTACAATTTTATGGCTAAATATTAGGTTTAATAAGGAAATGAAAAGGGCGAAAAGTGAGATTTGAACTGAATGGAGGTTTTAGGGAAGGGGACTCGCCTTGGTTATCCAAGTGCCTACGTATCTCCTTAGGGAGAATCAGAGTCAACGTAGTTCGGACACCGGGTTGTACGCCTTAGAATTAGTATGATGTTGTTTGAAGGTTTTTTGAATGGCCTATCATAGTTTTGAATTTGTGATTTGTAATATGTCACCTTTAGTTGTGATGATCAATAGGTTTGATCACTATAGTTAACGGATTAATGGGGTATTGTTGGTTACTCTGACCGATAGATTCAATCGTCGCGGGCAGCAAATAAAATGTATTTTAAATTTTGTATATTTTTTATCTCTTGTCTAATGCGACTAATAGATTTAGTCGGGTCGAGAAGAGAATTGAACCAGAATTAGTGAATTTAACATAAATAAATTAATTCGATTAAATTTATTTCTCGCCAATGCGACTAATAGATATAGTCGGATCGAGGAGAAAATTATATTAATCAAGAATCAATTGAATTAATGTTTTTCGCCAAGTGGTAGTGGAATCGGAAAAACCCTAATGCCTTACAACCTTTCTAGGGTTTTTATGATTTAATAGTTAAAACTAGATTAAAGTAAATTAAATCGAGTAATAAAAAATAATCGGGGAATATTATAATCCTAACCCTAATCCTAATTAAATTGAATGAGAAAATTAAATTATATATACTAAAATAATATTAAGATAATTAACAATTATATAAGTAAAATATAAATAATATATAAAAAATAAAAGAAACCTTGTGGCGAGATCCTGTGTGGCGCTCCTGGGAGGTCCATGATGGACATGCATGCTGGTGTACGTTAGATTTGAACCATATGAGATCCAATGGTGCATAGCTGAGGATGTATCATAGTCTTGTGTTGAAGCAACACGCTGGAACATGAAGGGAATAATGACCAAAATATAATATGGACCCAGGGATAGAACCCAGGTCTTAGTAGTGACATGAAGATCTCTTTTCCCAGCCAGGGTGCGCGTTTCAGTCATTATAACAATGCATTGAATAAATAAAAAAGGAACCTGGGTGTATAGCTGGATTAGTCAAAGAATTACAGATGTGGGACCCATTAACTTATGCACGAACAAATAAGGTGCCGCGAGAGAAAGTTTGAAAGGGTTGACTAACCAATGATGCGGAGACACGCCATCAGAGAGAGCGTGAGGCTGACCCACCAATGGGGAAGTCCAATCGTGGGAACACTCAGTCACGCGTGCAGATCAATAGCCACGCAGGGACTGTTCATTATCTTCTTCGCAGTCACCTGCAGATTTACTTTCGAGATTGGCTGCGGAATTACCTGCGGATTTTTCCGCAGGTTCCTCTTCTTCAACCTTGCGCTTTGGAGCCTGCCATAACCGACGTTAACCATCCTTAAATCCTGCCCAGATCTACTAGCCCCGTCCTTGTGATCATGTTGGCATAATTTTCTTGACCGAAAACGTCAAAGAAACATGAACACGAAGGTACCTAGCTTTCATGCCCTAGCCATGGTAGAATCCCTTCCTCACGCATAAGCTTTGATCTAATGGCGTGGATGTTCTCAGAACCATGTCACAAACTCAAAACACATTAAAATCTATTGAAACATGATTATAAATAAGATACGAAAGTTCTCAAAGTGTACGAACATGGCAAGCTTAGTATGAGAGTTTCACGTGCTACATGATTCAAATATGGACAGGCACTTACTCTTTCTTACCTCAGGGATAGCATGGGATCGTTGTCTTAGCTTGAGGAAGACTGCAACATTAGAATTTGTATGCCCTAATTTCCTTCTATTTTGTAACCTAAGAATTGCATATATATAGAGGAGGAAAATAGGGTTTTAAATTTGGAAGAAATCAAAGGTTTTGATTGAAAAAGGAATTTGATTTGATTTTGTGTCCAAACTTTCTATTTCAAGTCCAATCCTATTTTATGCATTTTTCACGTTTTGGATGATCTTGGATTGATCATGAAATTGACCATGATTTGAAAAATCAATCAAATATATTATCATTTAATATTTAATCATGACTTAATTTGATTTATTTCAAATTTAAATGAATAAATTCAAAGAAAAATGAAATAAAACCATAAAATAAATAAAAATTGATTAATGGGCCTCTCATGACCTTATATTAACGTGAGAAGTTCCATTTTGTAGGCCCAATACTCAAAAGTTCAAAATCCATCAATTGGGGTTTCATGTATTTCTCCAAAATCGACCAACTTCTACCACACATATCTCTCTCAGTTTTTATTGTATGGTAGAGTTATAGGACTTTTTGGAAAGCTCAAAGAGTCCTTTAAACACTCCTTTTGGTTTCATCTACATTAAAGCATCCATTCTCAAGTTAAGAGCTTTGACCCAAAAGGTGTTTTTGTTGACCTTTTTGGAGGACCTGTAATGTATTGAACCATATCTCTCAAATGAAGTATTTATAGCCTTGGCTTGTGAGAGACAAAATTGTAGATAATCCAATTTCCTTCAAAATAGGCTTTGAGTGAGAAATTTCTGATAAAGTATGAGAGAGTTATGCCCAGTCAAAGTCGAGTTGACTTTTCCTATAAAACCCTAATTTGAACTTTTGAAATTTGTTCATTTCTGAGTTTTTATTAATGGATCATGATCAATCTTTGATCAAATGATGGATACTTGATGTTGACCAAAAATCTCGAAGTTTGACTGTATTTTGACTATAGTCGACTTTTAGGTCAACATTGTCGATTATTAATCATCTCAGCCATTTGAATGAACAATCCTTCGAATAGAAGCTTGACTTTTGACATGGAGATGCCTTGAGACATATGAGATACCTTGAGGTCCATTTGAGACCTTAGAAATTCAAATTCCTTTGATAAAGTGCAAAATCCTAGTTTTGGATAGGGGAGAGTGACTTGAGAAAACCTTAGAACCTTGAGTTATTGGAGATGGAATGAGGAACCTTTGATTGAATATTGGAGGGAAAATTTTGGGGTATGACACTAATCTATTGGCTCAAGACATCTCCCACACAAGGATTGATCAACAGTGAAATTTCAGGTCATCAGTCTAGGGTTTTGAACCTATCAAGGACTGAAATCAGGGCCCACATTTGGGAAACCCTAAAAAACCCCAGGACATTTTTCAAATGGCCTAATCATATTCAAATAACCCCTATTTCAATATCCAATAGAAATTTTATTTCAATTCAAGAGCCACAGTCATCAATTTCATCTGGCCCACGATTAGGGTTTTTTACCTAATTCACCTGGAAAGTTAACTTTTAATCAGGACATGGCGCCAAAACTCAAACCATGGCTCAAGGTCCTCTAATACCTCAATAAGATCCATTAATATCATTCATTTGATGAGGATAGCTTGATTCACTTGAAATCTCCAGAAACGCAATTCGCTTGAAAAAGTCAACTATACAAGATCACCATTGACTTTTTGGATTTTTGGTCAACCATGGACTTTTGAAGATTTGAATCATCAATATATGATATTTTAAGTCATTTGATCAAGAAAATCAATCAAGAATCAAAAAGTCAAAGTTTGACTTTTCATACTTAGAAAATTTTCGAAGTGTTTTTAAGGTTTTTTTCCAAACTTTGGAAGGGAATATCTCAAAATTTCAAGTACAAAATGAAACAAACTTCCAACATAAAAGTTGTAGATTTTGATCTAATGAACAACTTTGTCACATATAATTTTTTGGCAAAAGATCAACCATGTAAGAGATATGGAGCTTCAAAGTTGGTACCTTTTGCAAAATTCACAAAAAGACATAGTTTTCTTCACACTTTATGGGTCTTTTTCACCAATTTCCTTAGGGATCTTGAGGAAACTCTTAACTATTGAATTGAAGTACATAACAAGGGATTTCCAAAATGTCAAAGAGCATGAAAAATTATGGAGTGGAGCTATGGTTTAGAATTTTGACATTAGTGACCATTATGCTTGAAATTTCAAGCCATTTTCACAAAGTATGAAACACTTTTGACACAAAATGCAAGCAATGACCTCTTGCAACTCCAAAGGGAAAATTCAAAGCATTAAAGATCATATTGGAAGAAGATAAGAAGCACTTTATATTTTTAACCATGGTTAAAGGTTTTAACCTTATGCATTAAATGTGAAAGAGGTAGAAATTCCAACCTCCAAACCCTTGAAGTTATGGCCAAAGGGATGGTTCTAAAAACTTCTAAACATCATTTGGGAAGTGTTTGATCCACTCACACATCACCAAAACACCTAAAACTCAGAATCACATTTCAACCTCCATATGAACACATATTGAGCCTTATCATGCCAATTCTCATACCAGCTCATATCTGACCAAGTTAACACTTCAAACACCATCCATATACTTCATATGGGCTATCCATTCCATCACATATAGCCTGTAACATCTGACTCATCAAACTCGATCCTCACTTGCTCCAACTGTAGATCGGGTACCACTACTTGATCCAGGAGTTTTCTGATCATTCAAAGCCTTCAAACATGTTCCCTAAGGTCCATTGAAACTGTCCAGATTGAGCAACAACATCTGTAACACCTCCAGGCAAGAATTCGATTTCCAGTTTTGTGAAATTTTGAAAGGTAAGCCTTGAACTTCAAACTCCATCATTCATGCATCATAAATGAAATATTGCTTTGCCATCTTGTTTATGCATATGTATGGATCAATAACCCTCAATCAATTGCATCATAACTTGCATATACACGATTTCAGATTGAATTGTAGAATTAGGGTTCTTCACGATTTCCAGAAAATCAATGGTCTTAGAGCAAAAATAAATGAAATTAAATGCTACCATCATGTTCCTTGTGAAAAACTAAGTGAGATAGGCTATTCACTTGATCAAAACAATTCAGTTTTAAGAAAATTCAAATTCAAGTTAGGGTTTGTGTTCTTGGCGCCATTTTTTGGTTCTAAAATTGAAAATTGTTTTTGAAATATAATCAATTCTTTGGAAATGTTACACAGACCACGCGCGTGGTCCAGTTGGCCAAGTTTTTGAGTAGTGACCTCAAGGTCACGAGTTCAAGTCCCTATGGGACCAAAACCTCTTTTTTAACACTTGTTTTTTTTTCCAATTTCTTCACAACTTTAACCAATTCATTAACCTATCAAATTAATTCATTTTTAACTTCATTTTTTGCACACTCTTCATTTAATATATATATATATATATATATATATATATATATATATATATATATATATTTTATGAATATCCAAAAAAATCACAAAAATAACATTTATTTGATATATTTTTATTAGGTTTAAAATGACTTGTTTTTAAGTGTTTTTAATACTTTAAAAATTAGTTTTTCATATTGATTTTCAAAACCTAATCACTTGTAAATATTTTGTGATAAAACCCTAATCATTTAGGTCTTAGTTAGGCATAGGCTTTGTCCTTACCTTAATTAAGTTGACTTTCGTCAATTTTCAAACTCTTTTTCAATCCTCGATTAAAACAAACGATCAAATTTTTCAAACGACGAAACCTTGCATATTTCGACAAATCATTTTCAAAATAAAACATGGGCCTCCCTTAAGGTATAAGTCCCACTCCCTTGTATAAAATTAGGTCTTTCTTTGTATATACGCCTATCTTTTTATACCCCGATCAATTTGATTTAAACCTTTAAATACAAATAAAAAATTAGGTTTTTCTTTGTTTCAATCTGTAAGAAACCTAAAAATCAAAACTTAATGGGCCTCTCCTTTAGTATAAGTCTCATTCCCGTGTACATAACCTTGTTTGATAAACCGTTCATCCTTAAAGGTATATTTCCTTCATAAATTCCAATGTACACACACACTTTGTCATATATAGTACAACACTATGTTCCCTATAGCCTCCTATTGGGCTTCGTGCAAAGAATTTCTCTTATCTAGGTTAGGACATAGAGTATGGTTTCCCGGTGAAATCGCTCTATGAGCTCAAACCAACTATACCATTCCTCCTATCGGGATTCATACAAACGACTGTGCCTCCCATAGCCTCCTCTTGGGCATACAATGCAAGGACCCTCGATTGTCCCTCCCATAGCCTCCTCTTGGGCTTACAATGCAATGACCCTCGAATAGCCTCCTCTTGGGCTTCGTACAAGGACCCACGAGCTTCTTAAAAGCATCCCCATATCACAATAGAATACCCTAGGAGATTAGACATTTATCATCTCTAGGACAGGAGTATCTCTTCTATATCATCACAATCAAACTTTTTGCCACAAGGTTGGCTCATCAAACTTTTTGCCACACGGCTGGCTCATCAAACTTTTTGCCACAAGGATGGCTAATTAAATTTTTTGCCACAAGGCTGGCTAATCATACTTTTTTCCACAAGGCTGACTAAACAAAACATCTTTATGATTCTAAGAACCATAAGTGGCACAGCCCAGGTCTTATAATGAAAAGATTCAAACAAAATTAACATATGTATGTGATGAAATAGATTAGATACATTGATCATTGAGATGACATTTGTCTCTTATCCTTTGCTTCCACTAGCATGAGTGGGAACTACGATTGTTCAGACTTTCTCAACATCCTTTTGAGAATACGTAGGCACAAGGTCTCATCCTTGGCGAGCATACTTCAATCTCCCTCAACCCACTCAAACCCTAGCGTCCCGTAGACCTCGAGCTACAATTGCTCTGATTCCCTCTAAGGGATATGTATGCAGAAGATTGTGATGGTCTTTGTGAGCAAAATCAAACAACCCATTTAGGTCCCCACCTTGATCACAAAGGAGAAACTTTCCCAATAGCATAGAAAGAAATAAACAAACAAGTATAACAAAAGATCCTATATAGTACTATAGATACGTAGGGTGCTAATACCTTCCCTTCGTATAACCAACCCCTTACCCGGAAGCTCTCCCCCTTTGCATTGCTTTTAATTTTGTATTATTTGCATTGCATATCTTTTAAGGTTTGTGCAACTTTTTTACTTTTCCTATTTTGGAAACAATAAAAAGTTTGGGCGTGACCCAAAAACAAAAAAAATCATTTTTTTAGCCCGAGCCCAAAGAAGGCATCTGGTGTCTCATCCCGATTTTTCACCACGACAGATAGCACATAAACTTTTTAATTATCCTACGAGGAGGAAGGGAAAAAGATCTCAAATAAACCCTAAGAGTTTTCTAGGTGTTGGGATTTCACCTATTCAGAAGTTCTGGAGTCCGGGAGGTCGGTTATACATAGGGAAGGTTTTAAGCACCCTACATATCCGTAGTACTCTACGGGGACCTTCTCTGTGTCTATGCGTTTGTGTTTGCTAATTGATTGGGAAAGTTTCTCCTTTGTGTTAGGAGAGAGAATTGAATTGAATTGAAATGAAAAACAGATGGACTGATTGTTTTTGGTTTTTGATTAGCTCTCTGAGATTCCTTGTGAATCTCATGCCTACATATCCATAATGGAAGTAAGAGCTTTTTGTAGTTCGGGGAACTAATTAGGGAAATGAATTTATTTTTGGATGCCTTGCTTGAAGCTCAAGGTTGAATCTTGGAATTAAATCTCTGTTTACAGGAAAGAGACATGAAGTTATCTTTACACAGAGGTATTTCTACTATTCCACCACAAACATTTGAAGTGACATAAGAGTTGGGTTTGTTTCATAAGAGAGGGACCTTACTTGTGTGTGTACAAGTATGCCAGTCGCGTGTCTCTTGAATGAAAGAAAGTTTCTCAATCAGTTTAGGGAAAAGGAACAAGTCTGGGTGTGTGTGCCTCAAAGCATGCCTTTCATAGTCCTAAATGGGAGAATGTTTGAAATTGAAATGAAAAAGTTTGTAATTTTGAATGTGGTGGAATAAGATAAATATCTCTCTATAGAGATAAATCATGTCTATCTACTGTATGAAAGATTTGAATTTGACTGGCTTGTATGAGGCCCAAGCTTGAGGCTTAAAAGAGTTTTTATTGACTCTGGGAGATGACTCCACTGGGAATTGACTTTGACTGAAGGAATTTGTGTTCTGTATGAAGCCCAAAATTGTGGCTGACTCTAACTGGAGAGTGTTTATTTTATTTGATTGAAAGATTTATTTTGTGTTATGTACTAAGCCCAAAATTGTGGCAGACTCTACCTAGACAGACTATATTTTTCTATCTTGTACAAAGCCCAAGGTTGTGGCTGACTGCTGAGGAAACAGAGTCTGGAGACTATGGATGACTCTATTTTATGCCTTGTGTGGTGTCGTTTTTTTTACCTCCCCGTTTCACTCGGGAGGACGGCACGCCGGACCTTTCACGTTAAATTTAGAAGGAGAAAGGCGCCCTTGTGGGATGAATTTTATTTCAGTTCTTCCTACGATAGCACACAAACTATTTAATTATCCTACGAGGAGGAAGGGGAAAAAGATCTCAAATAAATCCTAAGAGTTTTCTAGGTGTGGGGATTTCACCTAATCAGAAGTTCTGGAGTCCACGAGGTCGGTTATACATAGGGAAGGTTTTAAGCACCCTACATATCCGTAGTACTCTACGGGAACCTTCTCCGTGTCTATGTGTTTGTGTTGCTGCTTAATTGGGAAAGTTTCTACTTTGTCTTAGGAGAGAGAATTGAATTGAAAGACAGATGAACTGACTGTTTTTGGTTTTTGATTAGCTCGCTGAGATTCCGTGTGAATCTCATGCCTATATATCCCTAATGGAAGTCAAAGCTTTTTGTAGTTCGGGGAACTAATTAGGGAAATGAATTGATCTTTTTGGTGCCTTTTTTGAAGCTCAAGGTTGAAGCTTGGAATTAAATCCCTGTTTACAGGAAAAAGACATGAAGTCATCTTTGTGGAGAGGTATTTCTACTATTCCACCACAAACATTTGAAGTGAACAAAAAGCTGAGTTCGTTTCATAAGAGATGGACCTTACTTGGTTGTGTACAAGTATGCCAGTAGTGTGTCTCTTGAATGAAAGAAAGATTCTTAACCAGTTTAGGGAAAGTGTACAAGTCTTGGTGTGTGTTCCTCAGAGCATGCCTTTCAGAGTCCTAAATGGGAGAATGTTTGAAATTGAATTTGAAATGTTTGTATTTTGAATATTGTGAAATAAGAGAAATATCTCTCTATAGAGATAAATCATGTCTATCTATTGTACGAAAGATTTGAATTTTGACTGGCTTGTATGAGGCCCAAGCATGAGGCTTAAAAGTGTTTTTATTGACTCTTGGAGAAGACTCCACTGGGAATTGACTTTTCACTGAATGATTTTGTGTTCTATATGAAGCCCAGAATTGTGGCTGACTCTAGTTGGAGAGTGTTTGTTTTATTTGATTGATTTATTTAGTGTTATGTGCAAAGCCCAGAATTATGGCGGACTCTACCTAGGGAGACTCTATTTTCTTGCCTTGTACAAAGCCCAAGGTTGTGGCTGACTGTTGAGGAAAAAGAGTTTGGAGATTATGGATGACTCTATTTATGCCTTGTACAAAAGACCAAGGTTGTGGTTGACATATTGGAATAGACTCACTGTGGATACTCTATTTTTCTACCTTGTATAAAGCCCAAGGTGGTGGATGACTCTTGATGGGGAGAAGATCTACCAGTTTGGGATCTTTTGACTCAAAGGGGGATATCTGCCTTGTACAAAGCCCAGGGTTGAGGCTAACTCTACTGAGGGTTACTCTGTTGTCCAGAGATTGAAGGTAGACCCTTCTAGGGACTGTGCTTTTTAATAAGCAGGGATTGATGAATGAAAGCCCAGAGTTGAAGGTTGACCTTACTGGGTAGTTTTGAAGGTTTGAATGATGGATGTTTTTGGAAGCTAACCCTTTCCAGGGAATTTGGATTTGAAGGATTGGATTTGGAGGTTGACCCTTTCAAGGGATTTTGACTTGGAAAGATTGATTTTGGAGGCTGACCCTTTCCAGGGGATTTTATTTATGAAAGATTGATTTTAGACTTCTTGTTTAAAGCCCAAGATTAAGGTTGACTCTGACTGAGGATATTTCAGATGTGGAATCTAGACTCTACTAAGGAGAAGACTTATTGGAGATTGAAGATAAAGGTGACAAAGACTATCCATGTCTCTCATTCCAAAAGGTGAACTCAATAATGAGATTGAGACATTCTTAGCTTATTTAAAGTCTGGTTTGAAGAATAGAAGAATCTCACCAGGGTAGGCTAAAAGGTGACTAAAGACCTGTTTCTATGTTTATAAGAAACCTGATGGGTCCTTGTATACAAGCTCAAGAGAAAGCTGTGAATATGCTTTTAAGAACCTTGCGGGTCCTTGTATTGTAAGCCCAAGAGGAGGCTAATCGAGGGTCATCGAGGGTCATTGTTATAGCACAGGAGAAAGCTATGTTGGTTTTGAACTTATATTGGCTCTAAGCAAATGGGTAAGAGGTTTCACCGGGAATAATTCCTCTTGGGTGGATGTGCGCTATTTTTTTTCTGAGTCTTTTTTCAAGATGTTTCACCGGGAATAATTCATCTTGAGGTTTAAACTAAGGAATTCTAATTAGGAAAGAGCCTTCATCGGGAAGACATTCTCAATCATAGGCCATAGTCCTATAATATATATATATATATATATATATATATATATATATATATATATATATATATATATAGTTTGTTTGTCCTAAGGTTGTTCTCAGACGGAGTTCTAAACAATATATATACAGTTGCTATTTGACAGTATTTTTAAATGGAATCTAGTAAATTGAAAGCTATAAAGCCTAACCTGGATGAAGTGGAGGCCTTTAAAAGATGTATGTACAAAGGGGGTTGGGTCTTAGACTCGAGGAGAGGCCCAAGTGCTATTGATTTGAAGTTGTTGTTGTTTTGAAAACAGATTGAAAGTTTGATTGGAACAGTTGAATGTTTATTGAAAACAGTTGAATATTTATTGAAAACAGTTGAATGTTTTTGTTTTGAAAACAGAAGAAGTGAAGATGGACACTAGGTCACATAGGTATATGAAGAGTTTCACCGGGAATAATGCCCTTCAATACCGAGAAGAAAGTTTTTGAAAATAGATGAGAATTATTTTCTGTTTAAAGATGAGTTTGAAAACAAACTATAAAAAAAAGGGTGTTGGGTCTTACACTCTATTAGAGGCCCACTGAAATTGGTTTACTGTTTATGAAAAACAATTGAATGATTTGAAATACGTAAAGTTTTGTTAAATGAAAACCTTAATCGTCTGTTTGATCGAGGTTTGAAAATAGTTTGAAAATTGACAAAAGTTAACTTAATTAGGGTAATGGCAAAGTCTACACCTAATTAAGACCTAAATGATTAGGGTTTTATCACAAAATATTTACAAAGTGATTAGGTTTTGAAAATTCAAAGAAAACATGTATTAAAAGTATTTTAAAATACTTAAAAAATATTATTTTGAACCTAATAAAAATGTATCAAATAAATAATATTTTTGTGATTTTTTTGATTAGTCCTAAAGTAAATCAAGAGAAAATGATTTAATTTGATAGGTTAATTAATTGGTTAAAGTTGTGAAGAAAAATGAAATGAACAAGTGACAAAAAATTGGTTTTGGCCTCACCATGGTTTGAACCCACGCCCTCATGACCAACACACAAAACCTGGCCAACTGAGCTACGTGCTCAGCTTGTATAACATACGCGTGCCTTTGATCATATATGAAACAGTGTGGAAAAATGCAAAAAAATGACAAAAGGTCTGAGGGGGGGATCGAACCCCAGACCTTATGGCAAGAGAGCCAAGAAGCGCATGTGACCAAGTGAGCTAAACGATGTATTCGTTTAAAACACATTTCCAATTAATTATATTTGAAACTTCCCTCTGAGAATTCAAAAATGGCACCACTCACCATCTTCGTCTTCAACCTCAAGCTCCACCATTTTGAATTTCTGAACTTACTCATTTCTCAACCCAATTGGATGATGTAAACATGAATTTCGTTCTAAATATCCTCACGAATCCAGATATGTAACTAATATTAATTTATATTAACTACAACTATCTATTTCTTCAGAAAACGTGAAGAACACATAAACCCTAATTTTAAAATTAAATGATGATGAAGATGAATAAATGAATGATGATAGAGGGTTTTTAATCCTCTGATAATGCTGAGCAAACTGGTATCAAGATATATTGCAAAGAGTACTTGAATAAGAGTGTTAGAGTTTGAAAAAATACCTCTGAAAATGGAGATCATGGTGATGGTGGAGAGCTTCTGGCTATGGCTGGATAATTGCAAAAGCTTCCTGGTAGCTCAGTGATGCTAAATGAATGCTTATTTCACCTTGAATACTTCATAATTGCTCTACTCGATACCTTCTATTTGAGCTTTAAGTGAACGTGGAGGGTAGTGATTCTGTGGTTACAGATGTGTTGCAGGCATTTGAATAGCTTCACTATACCCTAAGGAACATGTTGGTATGCTCCAATAGCTTTGACACCTTCTGAATTGCTCGGTGCTCCTCCAACTGACTTTGCTCCAAATTGAAAGTGAAGATGGTGTTCTTGCACTTCCAGAAATGTTCCAGGTGCTTGGATCACTTCTACTATGCCCTCTTGAGATGTTAGAAGGCTTACTTTCAGAAGAGAAGCTTTAGTTTGAAGAAATCAATTCTTCTTGCCAAAGACCTTTTGAAAATGATAAGCAAAAGGGAGAGAGTGAGAAAGCAAGAACTTTGAGTTGCTTTGGTTTGAATTATATGGAGGATGACACTTCTATTTATAGTCAAAGAGCTCAGTGTAATTGGATAGAGTGAGCTTGCTTAGTGAAGTCACTTTGGTTTCTTGGCCATGAAGAAATTTCAAAGGATATCAAAATTCAATGATGGCATTTTCGAGCAAGCTCCCTAAAATGTCACTTTGGTTCCTTCCCCACACACATCAAAGATTTCTACTTCTAAAATGCCCTTTTGAGGCATTTCGTCTCGTCTAGATATATTTCCAGTGTGCTAACATCAGTCACAGTTTCTAACAGCGATGTGGACATCCTTCCACAGGTTGGGCCAAAAGAGACCTTCTTGCAGAATCTTAGCGCATGTCTTTGATGTGCTTGCATGCCCACCATAGGGGGCATCGTGGCAATGATGTATTATGCTTTCTATTTCTTCTTCCGGAACACATCGGCGGAATATCCCATCAGCGCCTCTCTTGAATAGTAAGGGTTTATCCCAATAATACTGTTTAAGGTCATGGAAGAACTTCTTCTTTTGTTGATAAGTCATGTCGGGCGGGAGCACTCTCGCAGTTAGGTAATTGACGAAATCTGCATACCATGGCAGTGTGGTTTCGGTGCTTAATGTCTTAACGTTTTGCGCTTTAGGTGGTTCCAATGTGTCGCTTTTGGATTCTAAATGTGCTGTTAAGCGTTCATAGGGGAAATCATCGTTGATTGGTGTTTCTTCTGTTTTAATGCCTTCCATCCTAGATAAATGGTCGGCTACAACGTTTTCGGTTCCCTTTTTATCTTTGATTTCCAAATCAAATTCTTGTAGTAGTAGGATCCACCTCAATAGTCTAGGTTTTGCATCTTGTTTAGCTAGTAGATACCTAATGGCTGCATGGTCGATGTAAACTTATCTAACGCGAAGACCACGGCCACGAGTTCCTTTTCGGTTGTGGCGTAATTCATTTGTGCAGGGTCTAAGGTCCTACTTGCATAGTATATTGCGTGGAATTTCTTATCTTTCCTTTGGCCTAAGACAGCTCCCACAACATAGTCGCTTGCATCACACATATTTTCAAATGGTAAATTCCAGTCGGGTGGTTGCATTATGGGTGCAGATATAAGGGTTGTCTTTAGTACTTCAAAAGCTTCTAGACATTCATCGTCGAAGTTAAACTCAACGTCTTTCATTAGGAGGCTAGTCAGAGGTTTAGAGATCTTAGAAAAGTCCTTTATGAATCTTCTGTAGAAACCTGCATGACCTAAGAAGCTTCGTATCTCTCTAACTGTTTTTGGGGGTTGGAGATTTTCTATTACTTCGATCTTTGCTTTATCGACTTCTATTCCTCTTTCGGAGACTATGTGTCCAAGTACAATCCCTTGTTTAACCATGAAGTGACACTTTTCCTAGTTTAGGACGAGGTTAACTTGTACACATCTGTCCAATACTTTTTCTAGATTTGAGAGACATCCTTCGAAATCTTCCCCACACACAGAGAAGTCGTCCATAAAGACTTCCATGATGTTGTCTATGTAATCTGCGAATATCGACATCATGCATCTTTGAAATGTCGCAGGGGCGTTGCATAATCCGAAAGGCATTCGTCTATAAGCGAATGTTCCATAAGGGCACGTGAAGATTGTTTTCTCTTGGTCATCAGGGTGAATCGGAATTTGAAAGAATCCTGAGTAACCATCCAGGTAGCAGTAATAGGAATGTTTTGCTAAGCGTTCGAGCATCTGGTCAATAAAGGGAAGAGGGAAATGGTCTTTCCTCGTGGCTTTGTTTAACTTACGATAGTCAATATGTAACACCCTTCTAAAAACCCCCGCGAAAAATATAATAAAGATCAGAGTAACTATACAGCAAGGATGTTACAATTAATAAAATAAATAAAATACCAAGTCGTTTATCATGCTTTATTAGATTTAAACCAAACATCAAAACATGTGTTTAGCACAGCGGAAACTCATTTTAACAATGTTAAGAAACATATCCAAACAAATCAACAATACATAATTCGTAACCAATAATGGCAACAATCTATATCAAGTAACTCTACGACTATCGACCCCCAGTGTTACAAGATCAGAGCATGACCGACACGACTCCACATAACCGGATAAACTCTACGAGTCATCATCACCGATCGCTTAAACCGCCACTTAAATTTGAAATCATCAAAGTAAGGGTGAGATTACATCATAATTAAATAGCATTATAAATCATCAGATATAGAATTTCATAAGCAATTATCCACCCTACTTAGCATATTCAGATTTATCAATTCATATCAATCACAAGCACAAGTCAAAAATATGCACCAATAACACCACACAATCATAACACCGGATTTCATCCTGACATGTCACAATTTATACAAAGACCATGCAGACTCTTATGCATGTGGTACCATACATGGGATACACCCATCCAACTGATCTTTTTCATCACCGAGATACAGTTTAACCAGCACAAATTCCACACAATGGGAATTATGCCCACCATTTTGATCCATTTCATCACCGGGATCCATCACCAAAAATGTATGCGAATGAATGCAACATATAACATGCTTACAACATCACCAATCCGATGTATCACATCGTCTCATTATCATCACCAATTCATCACCGATAAGCATGCATAGTTTTAGCATTCATACAATTATATCACACGCATACATGTAAAACATCACCCAATAAATAATATAAACACGATACAAAAACTCGGACCTTACGTCCATATCACCTATTCATCATATACAATTCATACCACATATAACGTCAAATCACAATTATATCATTACAACATCACCACATTGTCACATTAACCAAATCATGCACACAATGTACAAAACACGCCATAAACAAAATAAATCAAGATTTTCAAAATAAAATCAATTTATTGTTTTTTTCTTTACTTTATATCATAGAGTATTTAATTTAAGAAACAACATCCAAAACGGCGTCTAAAACGGACTTACGGTTCAAAAATTAGAAGCTTTTAAAGTTAGAATAGTTTTCAAAACGTGCTGCTGGAATTTGTACTGGAACCCGGTTCGTCCCACATGGGAACCGGTTCCTGGACCCAAAAATGCTATTTTTAACGTTCTAACACAGTGGAACCCGGTTCCTCCCACATGGGAACCGGTTCCCACGAACCCAGAAGCTGAAAAACATGATTTTTAAGGCTTTTATGCATCCCAAACACATACCAACTCATACCATTACAAAATTGATCACCAATAACATCAAAATACTCCAAATACATGATTCTAATGCACAAATAACATACCACAACACCATGTAACAATGCTACATCATCAATTGCAGTCAATTCATCAAATCATACATGTCAGTACGTGTTGGAATTTCACAAAACCTAACATCCCAAATAGAGATTCTAATTCCTTAATTCAATCCTATCATCATCAAAATCATAATACCATATAATTAGAGTAATCACCCCTTACCTGGAATTAGTTTCTTGATTCTCCTTGAGCTTTGGGGTTTTCCTCCTCCTTGCTCCTCTTCTCTTCTCTTGTTCTTTCACGTGTTCTTCCTTTTCTCTCTAACTTTTCATTTTTCACGTACTGACTCTTTTTTCCATATTTCCCTTATTTTATGAAAACATAAAATGGTTAGTAATGGGCTTACTCACTTAGCACCCCCATACTACTAACCTCACCATCCGGCCCAATGGCCCTTAAATCCATAATCATACAATAATTCAACCAAATTCCAAAATAATTCTAATAAATAATTTAATTTCCAATTAAATTAAAATTAGAAAATATGGGGTGTTACACAATACACATCCTTGCTCCAGTCACCTTTCTTTCGGATATAGATTTGCCAGACTTGTTTATGGTAACTGTTATGCCTCCCTTCTTTGGTACACAATGGACCGGACTTACCCACTGACTATCAGAGATTGGATATATAATTCTTGCATTCAGAAGTTTGGTAACTTCATCTTTAACTATTGTGCTCAGGATAGGGTTAATTCTTCTTTGATGCTCCCTAGAGGTTTTGCAATCTTCTTCCAACAAGATGCGATGCATACATATGGAAGGACTTATTCCTTTCAGATCAGCAATGTTATATGCTAACACAGATGGATACTTCCTTAATACTTGTAATAGCTTCTCAGTCTCTGTGGCTCCTAGCTCTGCGTTGACTATTACTGTTCTTTTGAGCTCATTGTCTAGATATCCATATCTAAGAGTATTGGGTAGTGGTTTAAGGTCCAAGGTCGGTTTCTTTGGGCAAGGCATAGGGTTAGGTGTTAAAGCTAAGCATTCGCTTAAACTATTGTCTCGATATTCCGGATGCCAATTGCCATCTTCGAAAATCAGGGGCATCGGGATCTTTATAACTTCAAAGTAAGATTCTTCTGATAATCCTATCTCTCTTATACATTCATCAATGACATCCACCAGATAACATGTATCTTCTATAGCTGGGGCTTGAAGGAATTGTGTTAGAATAAACTCGACCTTCTCCTCACCTACTTCAAATGTGAACTTGCCTTTCTTTACGTCTATAATGGCTCCAGCGGTAGCTAGGAAAGGTCTTCCTAAGATTATACGAGTATTGACGTCTTCTTTTATGTCCATAACTATGAAATCCGTAGGGATGTAGAATTGTCCGATGCGGACGGGTACATTTTCAAGAACACCCACAGGATACTTGACAGATCGGTCTGCAAGTTGTACTGACATCTTGGTTTGTCTAAGATCTCCCATGTTTAGTTTCTCGCAAATGGACAAAGGCATTAGGCTAATACTAGCTCCTAAGTCACACAAGGCTTTGTCTATGACAAATTTTCCTATATTGCAGGGTATGGAGAAACTTCCTGGGTCTTTCAGCTTAGGTGACATTTTATTTTGAATTATGCACTACATTCAACCGTGAGTATTACGGTCTCATTGTCTTCTAATTTCTTCTTATTCGATAGAATTTCTTTTAGGAGCTTAGCATATGAGGGCCTTTGGGTAATAGCTTCTGTAAACGGAATTGTGATGTTTAACTGTTTAAGAAGTTCGACAAATTTCTTAAATTGCCCTATTTTTTAGATTTCTCGAGCCTTTGAGGGTACGGGATAGGTGGGTTATAAGGTGGTGGAGGTATGTATGGCGCTTATTTCTCCTCCGCCTCGCCTTCTTTGTCCTCTTGCTCTTTTGAATCACTTGGTTTATCCAAGGGTCTACTTTCCTCCTCAGTTGTCTTCCTAGGGCTTTGGAACATAGCAGGGTTTTTAAGCCTAGGGGCAGTCGGTTCATCCATCTCTCTACCACTTCGCAGAATAATAGCATGAGCATGTCCTTTTGGGTTTGGTTGTGGCTATCCTGGAAATGTCCCAGCAGGTGCGGCAGTAGGTGCTTGTTGCTGTGCCACTTGAGATATTTGTGTCTCAAGCATCTTGTTGTGAGTGGCCAACGCGTCTACTTTAGTCGCTAACTGTTGATCTGCTCATTAGTGTGCATGTTCTGGTTTAGGAAATCCTTATTAGTCTGAGTCTGAGTGGCTATGAAATTTTCTATCATTATTTCTAAGTTAGATTTCTTAGGGACGTTAGGAGCAGCGAATGGTGCCTTTTGATATCCAGGTGGTACACTGGGTGTTTGACCAGGTGCGTACAAAGCATTATTGTTTTTGTACGAGAAATTAGGGTGATTCTTCCATCCTGGGTTATACGTGTTTGAGTAAGGGTTTCCTTGAGCATAGTTTACTGGTTCGGGGGAAACTCCTGCCAAAAGATGGCACTCGAGGGCAGCATGTCCAGACATTCCACGTATTTCGCAATTGGGGGAAACAGCAGCTACGGCGGCTACAGGTGCTATAGTGAGGTTATCAATCTTCTGAGTTAGGGCATCGACTTTGGCGTTAACGCGGTCGAGGCTACTTAACTCGTACATCCCACTCTTCGTTGAAGATTTCTCTCCAGAAGTTTTCTCTGATTGAGCTCTCTCGCTTCCCCACTGATAATGGTTTTGAGCCATACTTTCGATAAGTGTGTAAGCATCAGCATATTCTTTATCCATCAGTGCGCCACCTGCGGCGGCGTCAATCGTAAGTCTCGTATTGTAGAGGAGACCATTGTAGAAGGTATGAATGATTAACCATTTTTCTAAACCATGATGTGGACAAAGTCTAAGCATGTCTTTGTATCTCTCCCACGCTTTGAATAAAGACTCGTTGTCTTTTTGTCTAAACCCATTGATCTGGGCTCTCAGCATGGCGGTCTTACTAGGTGGAAATTAACGTGCCAGGAAGACTTTCTTAAGTTCATTCCAGGTCGTGACAGAATTGGCGGGTAAAGACTGGAGCCAAGCTCTAGCTCTATCCCTCAGTGAAAAAGGAAAAAGGCGCAGTCGGATAGCTTCCGAACTAACACCATTTGCTTTTACAGTGTTTGCGTATTGCAGGAACACTGACAAATGAAGATTAGGATCTTCCGTCGCATTTCTCGAAAACTGGTTTTGTTGTACAGCTGACAACAACGATAGTTTTAGCTCGAAATTGTTCGCCTCAATAGCAGGAGCAGCAATGCTATTGTGAGGTTTGGCTTGTGAAGGAATAGCGTAAGATTTGAGAGGACGCGACTGTTCTCCCATAGTTGATTCTTCAACTGGTTCAGGAGTAGGAGTTGGAACAAGAGTGCGAGTACGTCGTAATCGACGTGATATAGTGATAGAATGCTCCGGTTCGGGAATTGGCAGCACTAAGTCTTCACTTCGAGAGCAAGTACTTGGCATACACAAAGGGAATTAGAAAAATTGTGTTTGCCTTAGTCTCTACAACGTAACAGTTAATTACGATTTTCAACTAAATTAGTCCCCGGCAACGGCGCCAAAAACTTGATCGCGACAATGGGGTATGTCTATGATTATGACTGCAAGTGCACAGTCTATCGCGTAGTTTTAAAAGATAACGAACCCACAGGGACTAAGAATCGACCTAATGTAGTTAATCGCTACTACATAAATCTAAGCCTAATATCTGATTGATTATGGATCAGACGGGAATTAAAAAGGAATATTATTAAATTAAATCTAGGATAATAATATCGGTATGCAATGGTCGGACTTCGGGGATCTAGTAAGCCATCGATGCGGATCGTAATTTAAAATCACTTTTCTGTAGAAATCATTAGTTTAGAAACCCTCCTCTCACACTCTCGTGTTTATTTATTATGATTTCACTATTAAACCTAAGTGAGCGCTCTCGCTGTATCAATTAAAGTTCAAAGTGATTTTTGAAAACCAATGAAAACTAATTACCCTTAAAGCGCTCTCGCTGTATTTAAGGTTAATGCCTAATTTATAAGGTCTAGTTAAAATCTCAAACTCTCGTTTTTATTGATCCTAACTTCTATTGTTTTTAACTCTCATTACAAAACAGTTTAATTAAGCGTTTAGAAATACCAGACAAATATATTTGACTAATAAACTACATCAACGGATTACTCGATTCCCTCGGTTATGTGACCTTACATACCGATAAAAGGTATTTAGCCGGACATTGTTTTAGTAGGCAAAACGGAGCATTTATAACAGATATAAAATAATCCGAACATAATTGGATGAATTAACATAAAGAGGAAATAGTAATTAAATGCAAATAAATAAACCTGAATTAAATTGCAGACTGGAAAATTGTATCTTGCAGTACTGAATCTTGAATCCGAGACGAAAGTAAATGACGAAAACAAATCTACTCTTAAAACTAAAATGAATTCTGGAGCTTGAAAAAGAAACTGAATTGCAATAGTATTTCCGGTGTGGAAATCTATTGTAGAAAATGGTTTGGAAAATAAGAACAGAACTGAAAAGTTGCAGAAGGAATAAACTTGACGGCAGTAGGGTAAAAGTACGTAACCCTCTCAATAATTCTTGAAGGGTATTTATAGAGCTGCCAATTCTTGGATTTGAACTTGTTTCGTAGCAGTATCAAGTCCTTCGGCAGAGAAAATGGAGGAGAGAAAGTAGCGTAAACGAAAACAGACTCTTCTGGGCCTGGGTGTGTGACTAACGTCACACACCACATTTGGGAGGGGTGCCGAACGGCTGGGAGGGGGTTGCGCCGACCGGCAGGTGGCCTGGTGCGCCTCTCGTCTTGGGCTGCTTGCAGTCTTGCGCAATGGGCTTGCTTTGTCTTCTTTGTTTTGCACCTCCTTATTAATGTCACACCTTTTTGGCCTTTTAATCTTTAATTCGACTGTTTTTTCCTTTATTTCCTTTGCAAGTCCTGATTTTATTAAATACCTGAAAACAAATAGAAATACCGGCATAATACAAAATAAAATAATAAAACCGAAATAAAATAGAATAATAATGCATGTAAATCAAGCTAAATATATGTTACGTTTTCGCGTTATCAGAATGTTAACGGAGTTTAACTTTTCAATAAAAAAAATCATGTTTATGTACATATCTTGCAAGAACCATAATTCATCCAATTATTGATTCAAGTTAAACAGATAAGGTCTAATCAAAAGGATCATTTCCTAAAACAATATTGTAGTTGAAATATTTTCAATCTGAACCAAGAGTTATGAAGAGGAGAAGTTCATGATTCAATATTACTAAAATTCCAATACTTAGAAAACATGGAGAGTTTCAAGGTCTCACGCACCACTTTTCATTTTTCTGAGTTTTCATATAAACCCATGCTCTCTCTAGGTTCTCTCTTCTTCAACAACAGTAGAAAACCATAACAATTCTCACTCTCCAACCACCATAACCACCGCAACAACTTTGATTCTCCGTTAACAACCTCTAACAATCTTCTTCCCTTACCCCTTTTCACCATCATCATCAACCTCATAGGGATAACAATCATCCCCGACGCGAACTAATGGAGATCGATATCAAGAATTCTTTCTCCATGTACCATTAGATTCAAGATCATCGGAGCAACATTAAAAAACTTGTGTTCCGCATTCTTTCTAGCATCAAGGAGAGTACAATATTCACTGTTCTCTCATTTAGTACAAGAATCATCGCACGAAAAGCATCGACATCGTCCAAATCGGTTCTCTCGTTCAAGCTCGAAGTTAAGCTTAGAGCAAGATTCAAGATCATTCTGAACTTCTTCCTGCATTATTAAGGAGTGATTGGAGCATTTGCAGAGTTTTCCGGCGAATTTTAGATTGCATAAGCTTCACTTCTTTAACAGGTGAGTTTTCTTGAAACTCGTAGCTATGCATATCTAGACTTAACATCAGTATAGGAGCATGTAGTTTGCATCTGTGAGCTCCCACCACCGGGAGGCTGAGCATTGGACGCATGTTTTTGGTGGTTGTATTTGCACACGTCGATTCGTTTTTTGATTCAATGATTATGCTATGATTCTTGATGTTAGAGTGGTTGAATGCTAAATATAATTTCATATTCGGAATCTACGTCGAATTCCGAGGGAGTGAAGTCCGGTGCTTAATCATCTGGACATGTCTTGTTTTTCCGGTAGGGAGTCGGCCGGAGAGGATGAACGGAGCCCTAGCTCCGGCATCCACGTGTCTTTTTTCTTGGACCAGATGCTAACTTTGTTGTGTAGCGTGATTGGCTATTTTTTATTCATGAGAGCCACGTCACCGTGTAGATATTTAATCTAATGCTCGATCCCTTAAATTTGATCTCTTAAATGACCCCACAAAATTTGATTTTTTTTCCTTTTCCCTTCTTTTCTCATAACATTTAAATAAGTTTTATTATTTTTAAATCATAAGAAACTTGCTTTTTGTGTTACTTCCATAGGCAACTAACACCAATATATAAGTAACAAGAAATCCACCTAGATCTCCTCCAATGGTTGAAAACTTAAGAGATGGAACTAAGGTCTCTATAACACCCCATATTTTCTCAATTTAATTTAATCAGAATTTAAATTATTATTTAGAATTATTTGGTATTTTGTGGAATTATTTGGAAAGAATTATGAGATAGGCTATTGGGCCAAGTGTGGTGTTAGTAAAGAGGGGGTGCTATGTTAGTAGGCCTTTTACTAAATTAAAATCTATTTTCATAAAAATAAGGAATTGAGGGAAAAAGGAAAATAGATGTGAAAGATGAGCAGAAGAGTAGATGGGCTGACACGTGAAAGAGGAACAGAAGAAGAAGATGGCTAATCAAGATCTTTTGCTAAGGTAAGGGGGGACTCTCCGATTAACATCTCTTATCGTATTTTAGGTGATAATACTGATTAGGCATATTATTTAGGTCAATTGGCTTGTATGTTTAGGTTTTGGGGTTTTGGGAGATTTAGGTTGTTTTTGTTGAATCGATGAAATTGATGAATTGATGAATGGTTTTAGTGTTAGATGACCTATAAAATGTGTTATAATTGTAGTATGTTATGTTAATCGATGATGTTTTGGTATGGGAACTGTTGTGCTGCAATTAGATTGAGATTGGGAGAGGAAAGAAGTCAAAAATCACAGAAAAATTCGGTATGAACGTATAGTGCATCGACCTATGGAACTCATGCGTCGACCTATAGGTTCCCAAAAGACCAGTATGAGTCGAATCATGGGTCGACCTGAGCAAACCCGAGGGAAACAGGAATTTCTATGCGTCGACCTGCAAAAGTTGTGAGTCGACTCACAGCATACAATTTTTTTTACAAATTTTCTGAAGCCATAACTTTCAATTAATTTATGAGATAACCTATGTGTTTAAATGATGAAATGAGGTGTAACTTCCAATTAATTTTGAATCATGATTTTATTGCTTGATGAATGATGTATTGTACATATATGTGATGAGATGTGACAATACATGCTATGTTTTAAACACGATTCGTATGATGATTTGTTTAATTGTGTGATGAAGCTTATGAGATATTTCATGTGATGTGAATATTTTGTTTGTTTGATGGATGATATATTGTTGTCATATATGATGATATGTGACCGTATGAGATGTGTTGATTGATGTGAATATATGTATATTCTTATCATTGATTATGATGATGATTAGTGTAAATACATGTACGTTCTGTAATGATGGTAATGATGATTGATTTGTGATGAATGATGCTGATACATATATGTAGATGTTTTTAAGTTGGCTTCATTTTGTGGTAAAACATTGTGTATCTTATGGATGTCATGCTCGATGTCATGACATCAGTATTTGACAGCAGATGCTGTTGTATTTAACTATCACGCGCCTGCTGAGCTGGAATATGAAGATTCAATATGTACTCAACAGATATAGAATATTCCATGGAATATTATGCAATCCTATGTGGCATAGATTTAAAGGTCAAAAGAATCAAGTCAGAATATTGAAGATTATGCAGTTTCTAATTATGGAGATAAATTAGGAAACTTATGATTGAAGACCTTACTTGTAGCAGAAGAAATCTGCTGATTCGTAACAGCCAGAGTGCTGCGATTTGTAAGCCCAAGTCCAATTGGGATTAGTTTATAAATAGGAAACTTTGTAACATAGTTTTGTAAGCTAGCCGAGTATTGACAAGATGTAGTTTTTTGGGTTAGCCGTGTAGGTGAACCACCCGGGTTGTGGGATGGTCACTGATTTGTGCCTCGAAGCCTGTAGGTAAGAGGTTTGTTTTACTCACTTAGAAGCTGTGAAGCAATGAGTGGAGTTGTGTTCTTGGAGGAAGCTTTGGAGCAACTCCAAGTTATGTTTATTTGTGTATTTAGAATGTTTGTAATTCGGCCGTCGATGCAGTGGCTGAGTTGTTAACTACTAGACATCATTGCTATGTTTGGGAGTGGAATGGAGATGTTCCGTATCTAGCGAGAACCTAGGTAGAGGGGTCATTGGGTAGTGATTAAGTGAGCAGTTGTAAACTGGGAGTTTAGCTCTGAATTGATACTGCTAATAGTGGACTTCATCCCTGGCTTGGTATGCCCCCAGAGTAGGTTGATTGAACCGAACTGGGTGAACAATTCTGTTGTGTTCTTTATTTTCTGTACTGTTTTATTTTGCCTACCTTGTCTGTTTTATTATGTCAGATCAGATGTCACGACATCCATATATGACATCTGAGTTATGTCTTATCGGAATTTCAATTGGTATCAGAGCAGGCATCCTGTCTGTTTCTGGGTGAGATCCATGGGGGATACTTTCTGGTTGTGTACAAGGTAGAAGATTGTTTGAACAAGGAGTGTTCATATTGTATGGTCCCTTGAAGTAGAGGATGGACCTATTTGTGGAAGACTACACCAACCTGACCAGAACCATTGTACCTTCTTGATGAATGAAGATAAGGATACTTGGACAAGAAGATTAAATTCAGAAACTTCATGGGGGAGTGAAGTCTTTCGATTGTTTTGTTCAATTATTATACACAGAGAAGAGTATTATAAAAGCTTCATGCGGGAGTGAAGACTCTGATAAGGTAACCTCTGTAATTTTGGTTAGGTCTAGTCGATTGCTTGGTGCAGAAGCAAGCTTTTCTGTAGGGTTGATTTACTTTCAATCCTTAGATGTCATGCTTTCAATTGAATTATGGAGTAAGCATTGTGTGAATTCTGTTGAAGTATGGCTATTTTCCGCTGCATAGCTTCTGATGAAACCCCATTGTAAAAGAAAGATTATAGGTTATGTATATTCAACAGAATGTATGGCAGATCCTTACAACTGTAATTAAAGTGTCAAAGATACTTGAGTAATCTCTCAAGTCCACTCATAATGGAATGGTTTATTAGAGCTGATGAATATCACTGATCAATGATATTCATAATCATCTTCAAGTGTGAACCTTGAAGAGTTTCATGGCTGGAGTGTTCCTAAAAGGAGGAACAAATGTCCTACTGGATGATAGGATATTGAGTACTGGTATGCAGCTACCAGCAGAAGAACAGATGTTCTGGTGCTAAACTAATGTAGTGTGAGAACATTGGTTTGGAACCTACTCCTGGTCTGGAAGAAGAGACATTTGATTATAAGTTGATCAGGACACGATTAACATGTACTTCTACTCCAAATCTTATTTTATGGGAGGTTAGAAGTAAAAGCTCAGTGTTAAAGAAGACTCGTGAAGGTATTCTTTTCTGATCCTTTATGTTTAAATCAAGATGAGCTTATATATGGTAATTTCCTCTGATCAACGGAACCAGATATGTGTATTTTCATTCATAACCATAGAACAGTTATTGGAGCTGAATACTGTGTCTCAACCACAGTGAAATATGGTCACGAATGTTGACTACCCTAGTTGTTATCTAGAAAGGGTAGTGTTTTGAAGAACCAAGGAAGTCAGATGGCTTAAAAGAATCTGACTAATTCAGTGTCATGCTATAACTAAGTCTGTTCCAGAAACCTAAATGAGGGAATCTCCTCTATAGGTACAGACTATGGCATCCATCATCTCAAAATCAGAATGAAAGTCTAAAGAAAAGCTTATTGAGGTGTTGGCTATTCTATTCCTTGATATGTGTGGATGTTACTGATAGCTACACTCTATTGTTTCCACCCCAAGTGCTATAAATTAGATGTTAGAGATGTTAACCAAGAACCATGAAGGATTATGTTATATCAGATGTTACAACATTATCTCAAGGTCTTCAGATTTTGTTGTTTTTGCCAAGAGGAAAATATTTAAGTGTGAAGAGGTAATCAGTCAGAATGATCTAGTGTGATTAGTAAATTCTAACTGACTAACTGGTAAGTACTTTGACGGGAGACTCAGTACTTATTAGATGTGCAGCCTGAATGCAAGATTTTTATACTCTGTCGGGAGCTGAGTATTTGTATGAAGAGTTCATGGACTAGTGTGAACTAAATGCTAATGTTCACTGTTATCTTCACAAGTTTAAGAAGGTTGGCAATGGTATCTGGTGAAGCATATTGTTACTGTTAAATATCTTGATGGGAGCTGGATATTTGCAATAACTTTATGAAGAAAGAAGTATGTGATGAAGAAAAAGCTTTACATGAAAATACATCATCACTACTGTTGAGGACACCAGAGAGATAAGGTTCAGACTTATCTGCTGAAGATTAATTTATGGTTATACAATTATAGTTTCTTCTACTTCAAGTTGCAGAGTGTGGCAATCAGAATCTTGTGTAGCAAGCAAACTGAATATTCTAAATTTTGAAACTGTTGCAAATTCCAAATGAAGGGTGCTTCAAGGACGAACATCAAAGATGTCCTAAATTTATACAACTCAGGGGTAGTAAGAGAGTATGGAGATCAGCAAGGACAATGTTATTCTGCTTCTAATCAAATGGAAAGTCTCTCAAAGACTAATATTTAAGCAAGAAGAACAATGTCATACAAGATGCCAGAACATAACTCAAGACATTATTCTTAAAAACCAGCAAGGATTATTCTTTGTATTATCATCTAAAAACATGTATTGATGGTGTGTATCACTTGTTCTGATATAGTGCATGTTCCAACCACTGCAAAAGTCCACCTGATGTAGTTCTGTTTCAAATAACATCTCTTGAATAAGACATTTGTTGAGGTCTAGGTATGTTATTTAAATTGCTCAGGTTTCTAGAGTCTTTTCCGTTTTATCCTTTTTGTTGAGTCCCTCATGTCCTTCTTTCGGACATGGGTAAGTTTAGAGTCTATATAGGATATGTTAGTCAAATTGTGACAAACATAGGGAATAAGGGTAGTGTTCAGACATTGTTAAGTCTGAGGTCATTCTTTGCAGTTGTTTTGTAAAGATATTTTTTTTTAGAGTCTTGTTTCGAGTCATGAACATATTTTGGTTCTTGTGTTCTAAGTCATTCTATAGAGGTCTGTTGTCTCTATGGATAGTCCATCATTCTAAAGTCATGAACACTGACTGTCTCGTGTTCTGAATTATCCAAAATAGAGGTCTGGTTCTCTATGTTTGTAAATGGATAATCCAAGTGTTTAATTGGCTGTTGACCTGTGTCACATGGGTTCTGGTTGTTGTCTGACACATGTGTAAGTAAAGATTCATCTCCCTCAAGGTGAATCTAATTAGGAAAGGATTTAAGATCAATTTCTAGTTGTGCCAAGTACAAGTATTTAATTGATTATCCTTGGAGTTCAAGAAAACTGATGGTCTTAAAGATGTTGGAACATCTCTTCTTCAAGACCCTGTACAGTAAGGATAGTGCATTTATTTTAAGATCTATCTCTTTGGTGGCAGCAGAAGCATATGATCCCTGAAAAAGGTTTCCTGGCAAGAAACATGTTCAGCTTTGGAGTGTACAAGAAGAAGAAGACATCATAATCTTGATGGTGGTTACGCGGATCAGTTTATTTATGATCTAGGTAAGGAAGTGCATTGGCTAATGCACACTGTGGAGTCAAGAACAAGTGGCAGTATTCTTGACATCATGGAAACAACTTTGCTCAAGGAAGTGGCATCCTTGGTACAGCTAGAGGGTTAGTCTCTAACTAGTCCTTCTGATGACTCATGAATCAGAGTGTCTGATGTCGTTAGAGAATAAGCAGGGATTCATTAAAGTGTGAGCTTGGATGACATAACTGCATAGCTGCAAGATGGAGGTTGCTTACTCAAACTTGGTTTCACAATCAAGTCTATGAGAGCATTGAACTCTGGTTCTGTAAAGGGAGGAAGTTCTTTCAAGTGGAAGAAGAAGGAACTGAATTCAACAGCTAGATGTTAAGACACAATGTTTTGACATTTGGTTTAACATCAGAATCTTAGTTGGTGAAGTGGCACATCAACTTAACATAAGAAGATCTACAAAAGTTGAAGATTGGATACTTCAAAAAGATCGCTCTCATTACAGTTCTTTGGAATTGCTAGGTAGAGAAGATGTTACATGTTCTTGTCTTAGAAAATCTAAGCTTGTTTTTATATAACATGTAGCTTGAAGTTCAAGTTTCACTTGAAGGGTCGGAATATCTTTGAGAGAAGTCTGATAAACGTGGAGAAGTAAAAAAGTGGCATTTGACATTTTCATATGAGGATTCATGAAGGAGGGAATCAAACAGTGGCATTTGGTTCATCTCAGAAGTGGGTTCGAAGGATCAAGATAATTAACATGTGGCAGCTGATTAGTCTTGAGGATAGTCTTAGACAAATTACTTTTGGGCAGAATTGTAATAAGTTGAATACAAAAAGGAGATGTTAGTTGCTTTGGCAACATTTATGGCCAAACAGGGAGAGAAGAGTTTGTCACCCCAGGTCATGTTGAACAAGTTGTTTCTGTTCATGTTATGTGATAGTGTAGTTTGTGGAACTTGGTCAGCAGGTCTGATGTTATGATGTGTATTAGCAAATCTGCATATCTGGTAGTTTGCTATAGTTGTTGTCTATTGTTGTTCTCGGATATGGTGACAAGAATGTTTTAGCCAAAATTTGCCAAAGGGGGAGATTGTAGACTGATCGCGACTTTACGTGTCTATAAATCTGATAACTGCAAGTGCACAGTCGTGTCGTGTAGTTTTAAAAGATATCGAATCCACAGGGACTATGAACCGATCTACCGTTATCTAAGGTTACTATGTAAAGCTAGGCGTACTAAAATTTCGATTGTTCCTAAGGGAAAGTGATTGTGAGAAAATAAAGAATAATAATAAAAGACAGGTATCAGTATGTATTTCGTTTAACTAAAGGTAATCCGAAGGTTCATTGGCTTTTGCATAATTAAATTAAAAATCTTTACTAATTCCAATTGATTAAAAATCCTCGTCTCAAACTTTCGCTCTGTTGATTCAGACTACTATCCTAATCCTAATGTACGCTTTCGCCATCCCATTAGATTTTAGAAGAGCTTTTTGGAAACAATGTAATTAATAAAATGCCTATTTTACGAGGTTGTTATCTATTTAAATCTCCTAATCTCAAACTTTCGCTCTGTTGACTCGGAACATGCTAATATCCCTAACGTACGCTTTCGCCATCCCATTCGGGTGTAAGAATACTTTTTGAAAATAAATAAGTTCCAATTAGTTTTAATACGCTTTCGCCATCCTTAAAACTAATGTCCTATGTCTACTATCCAGTTAAAGATCTCAAACTTTCGCTCTATTGATTTTAACCTTTGACCGTCCTAATCCCTCAAACTTTCGCTCTATTGGTTTTAAGACTTACTAATTAAACTAGACATATAAACCAAAAATAAGTGATAATTAATAAAACATAATTTAAGCCAATTTATTTCGGATCCCTACGGTTAACTTACTTTACATACCGACACCTTTAGTATTTTAGCCAGACATATTAATACGATTAAACATACATATATTGGTTCGGTTCATAATAATAAGCATATTAAATGGCATATAATATATCATGCAGATAAATAATATAAATAAGGCGGTAAATAAAAAACCTGAATTAAAATAAATCTGGATTGAATTGAATCTTGAAGTACTCGAACTTCCACCACAGGTTGGCTGGATCGTTCTTCGGAATTTAAATGGCAGAAAATAAAAACAAGGAAATAAAGCGATAAATCTAACGTAAGGCTAGATCTATGAAAAGTTCACAACAATTTCCAGTGTAGAAATCGTTGTGAGAAAATAGACGGTTAAATGAAAACATAATAAGGAAAAGCAGTTCGCGGTACAATTTCGGCAGCACTTCGTTGGCAGGAAATCGGACTCCTTGGAAGTGGGATAGCAGGTCCTATTTATAGGAGGAGGTTTGCAGTTGGAATCCGTGAATTGAGGAACTTTCTGCAGACTGGGCGTGGAGACGTGGGTCTCCGTTTCTTCAGGAAGACTTGAGAAGTGCGTCTCAAGTGGAGAAAATCTTGGGCAGTTGGAGACGGGCGTCTCCTCTTGGTGACGTGGCTGAAGAGAACGTGGAGACGTGCGTCTCCACTTGCTTGCAGGTCTGGGCCACGCGCCTTTTGATTCATGGTGGGCTGAATATCTCTTTTGGGCCTTTTGGGTCCTAATTGCACCCTTCTTTCACTTCAGCACTCCCTTTTCATCTTTTAGGCATAAATATTGGTCATTTAAGCTCAATTTTCTTTCCTTTTCGCAAATAGTCGAAATTGAAGGGTAAAACCTGAAATAAAGCAAATACACGCGTAATATCATAATAAATTAACATAATAAACGGAAAATGCTATAAATATCTATGGATTTTAGGCTAAATATACGATATAAAATCGTGTTATCATAGACGTTTTTAAGTTGGCTGCATTTTGTGGTAAAACATTGTGTGTCTTATGGATATCATGCTCGATGTCATGACATCAGTATTTCACCGCAGATGCTATTGTATTTAACCATCACGCGCCTGCTGAGCTGGAATATGAAGATTCAGTATGTACTCAACAGATGCAGAATATTCCATGGAATATTATGCAATCCTATGTGGCACAGATTTAAAAGTCAAAAGAATCAAGTAAGAGTATTGAAGATTATGCAGTTTCTAATTATGGAGATAAATTAGGAAACTTATGATTGAGACCTTACTTGTAGCAGAAGAAATCTGCTGATTTGTAACAGCCAGAGTGCTGCGATTTGTAAGCCCAAGTCCAATTGGGATTAGGTTATAAATAGGAAACTTTGTAACATAGTTTTGTAAGCTAGCCGAGTATTGACAAGATGTAGTTTTTTGGGTTAGCCGTGTAGGTGAACCGCCCGGGTTGTGGGATGGTCACTGATTTGTGCCTTGAAGCCTGTAGGTAAGAGGTTTGTTTTACTCACTCAGAAGCAGTGAAGCAATGAGTGGAGTTGTGTTCTTGGAGGATGCTTTGAAGCAACTCTAAGTTATGTTTATTTGTGTATTTAGAATGTTGGTAATTAGGCCGTCGATGCAGTGGCTGAGTTGTTAACTACTAGACATCATTGCTATGTTTGGGAGTGGAATGGAGATATTCCATATCTAGGGAGAACCTAGGTAGAGGGGCCATTGGGTAGTGATTAAGTGAGGAGTTGTAAACTGGGAGTTTAGCTCTGAATTGATACTACTAATGGTGGACTTCATCCCTGGCTTGGTATGCCCCTCGAGTAGGTTGATTGAACTGAACTGGCTGAACAATTCTGTTGTGTTCTTTATTTTCTGCACTGTTTTATTTTTCCTACCTTGTTTGTTTTATAATGTCAGATCATATGTCACGACATCCATATATGACATCTGAGTTCTGTCTTACCGAAATTTCAATATACATGCTTGATAATGATGATGGTGGTAAGAGATGAGACAATGATGTTAATCGGATCGACGATGTTATAAGTATGTTGTATATGTTTGCAATAATATGTGTTAATTGTGATGAGACTCACCCTTACATGTTGACATTTTCAGATTGGCAAGTAGCAACTTTTGGCTTTGGTGAGGATAGCTCATAGGCCAGTTTGTTTAAGTATAGCGTCGGTGTCATGCTCTGATATTGTAACATTGGGGAACGCTAGTCTAGAGTCTATGAGGATACTCTATTCTATTGTTATTGTATTAACTTTGTGGGATATCGCATAGATGATGTTATGCTTATCTGTATGATGAATATTCCGCTGTGTAGAAACAAGATTATGATAATATGATGATTTGTTCCTAAGTGTAGCATGACAAATGACTTATGAATAAATGGGAATAAATTGAATTGTGGCACCCTTGTTTTTATGTCTTACTCTGAATAATTTATATAATTACCGCGGGATTTAGAAGGGTGTTACAATAGTGGTATCAGAACAGGTCGGTCCGTCCGGCCAATTGTCGAGTCAGTTGAGTTGCGCCACAAATGAATATTGTCAGCGTATTATCCCTTGGTATGCGACATGTGAGTGAATCACTGTCGATACTTGTTTGTTTTGTTGCGGGAGTTGGTTTGAGCAAAGTGGGGGAGAAGCCTTGCTTCTCGGAAGAGTTTCAGTTGCAAGTTTGCAAAAAGGATTGCAGTCGTGATGTTTCAGAAATCGAACTTTAGCGAAGGAATGTGTCGCTCAAGTTATAAGAAGTTTGGGAGAAAAGATATATGATAAAGGGCTGTTCAGAATGTGATTGATTTGAAGAGGATGAGTTTGGAGCGAAATTTCCGTAAGCAAAACGCAGGAAAATTTCGGAATCGTTATGAAACTTCGAAAATTCATAACTGGAGTTTTGGACATCCGATTTGAGTTTCGTTGAAGGTTCAGAAAGCTAACAACATGAACTCTAATATAATAATGGTTGCAGCAGCGGTAACGTATTTAATTGTGTCAGGATGATATTGGAAAGAAGTGAAGTTGGCGGCTACACTTGCTCCTAGAACTAGACTTATTTATTGGTACCGCACGGGACGTCAGTGTCAGAGTTGAGCAGATTGAAGGAATAAATTAAAGGCTTGTTGAGAAGAAATTTTAAAAATTAAATGTACCATTGGAGGGATTTTGGAGATATCATTTAGAGTGTCGCTGCATGGTGTCGGTGTTGCATTTTCAAATAACGACTTGAATCATATCTTGAGTTCGAATTGTCGGATCAATGTGCCGTTTGAGCTTACGAAGAGGAGAGATTATGTTTTACCTTATGGGAGAGTTATAAATACGGTAGAGTGATCCTATGAGGAGAGATTCTGAAGTCGGTTAAGGAAGCATGAAACTTGTTGAATGGGAATGGTTATTACCGCAATTGTTCGAAACAGAGTTGAGTAGAACATGTTGTTGACGAATAAGTTGATGAGATATTCGGCAATAAAGATGATTTGAGTACCGATTGATTTTAGTGAGAAGTGAATTATTAGTAAAGGTGAAATAAACTTTAGAACGGTTGGAGTCGTATTTGTGATGCCAAAGTAACGACAGGTATAAGAGAAGAATTGTAGAGAATTTCTAACACCTATTTATGTGAGGAAGACTTTGTTGAGATTCTGAGTGGAATGATATTTAGACGCGAAAGACGTCATGGGATTTAGAGTAAAACCACGAGTTATGAATGTTGTCGCGTTCTTTTGCTAAGATGAGGATTTTGATTTGGAACGAGATGAATAGTAATGTACGGGTATATTAGTGATTCTAAAGTTGAGAAGTACATAACAAGTGTGTGATGCTAGGTGGCTATGAAGCGGATTGTGTGAAATGTTTGGATGTTGGTGCCTCACCAACAAGATCCAATGAGAAGGGAATGTGCGAGTTGTAAAGACTCAAAGTGAATTATTGGGATATGACGATGTCAATGAGTTTGAGTGCAAACTCGGAAAAGACACTATTATGTAGTAACGACGATTTATGCTTAAATATGGTTGTCGACTATTGTGAGATATTTAATCGAACTCTAGTATGGTCGAAGGGTAGCTTCTTGGTTCGACAGGATTAAGCATGAAGTCGAAGGTTGTTCACATGCTTGTGTCGAATATGCTAGGGTCGTTAGCATGTTAAATTAGGTTTTAGGGTTTAAACCCTAATTTGTTAAGTTAGCTTGTTTATTAAGTTGGCTTGTGTAATGGGTCTTGTGGAAAAAGCACATTAGTTAGTATGTTAGGTTTTATTATAAATAGTATACTAGTCTCTCATCATTGCTAAGCTGCAAATCCTAATTTAGGGTGAGAGAGGTTATTTGTTATTCTTGTAAACTTGTAGTCTTGTTTTCTAAGAGAAAGTAAAAGAATAGCAGTTATAACCAATTCTTATGTTCTTCTTATCTTCCATAATTCCTATTATATTTTGTTCTTGACATCGTTTTTCACAACAAATTGGTGCGGTGAACGTGGAGAAGATGCCTTCAACAAAGTATGATATTGAAAAGTTCACCGGAGTGAATGATTTCGGTCTGTGGCGCTTGAAGATGAAAGCCTACTGGTTCAACAGGGTTGTTTGGAAGCGTTGAAGGGAGAGGCAGCCATGAATGCTGCATTAATGGCAGCGGAGAAGACGACTATGATCGAGAAGGCACACAACGCAATTTTGTTGAGCCTTGGTGATAAGGTTCTCAGACAGGTATCAAAGGAGATGACGGCATCAGGGTTATGGGCGAAACTTGAAAGTTTGTATATGACCAAATCGCTGGGAAATTGACTCTACCTGAAGCAGGCTTTGTATTCATTCAAGATGATTGAAGACAAAGTGTTGGCTGAGCAGTTGGATATGTTCAACAAGTTGATTCTTGATCTTGAAAATATTGATGTAAAGATCGATGATGAAGATCAAGCGCTGTTACTATTGTGCGCTTTGCCTCCATCACATGCTCATTTCAAAAAACTCTCCTGTATGTAAGGGAGTCCCTGACCTTTGAAGAAGTTCAATCAGCCCTATATTCAAAGGACCTGAACAAACGAAAGGAGTATAAACCTTCGACTGTTGGCGAAGGCTTGGTCGTTAAAGGAAAACTCTTACGAAAGGATGGTAAGTTTGACAAGAAGAAGGGCAAAAGCCAGTCGAAGTCTTACAATGGCGAAGCATCTGGCATTCGATGCTATCATTGTAAGAAGGAGGGTCACACAAGAAAGGTGTGCCCTGAACGCCTGAAAGATCATGGAGGTAAGGATAATGGCAATGCAGCCATTGTTCAAGATGATTTCGAATCATCTGATGTTCTTGTGGTTTCAAGCGGTGACTCGAGAAGAGAGTGGATTATGGATTCAGGTTGCACTTGGCACATGACTCCAAACAAAGACTTGTTCGAGGAATTATGTGATCAAGATGGTGGATCAGTATTGCTGGGAAACAACAAGGCTTGCAAGATTGCAGGTGTTGGATCTGTGAGGTTCAAACTCCATGATGAGTCAATATGGTTATTGACTGAAGTCAGGTATGTTCCTGATTGGAAGAGAAATCTACTTTCTCTTGGTGAATTCGACAAGAAAGGATATGTTTACCAAGGAGAGAAAAGTATCCTAAGAGTCATGAAGGGTTCGAAGGAAGTCTTGAGAGGCGTGAAGAAACAAGGCTTGTATACCCTTAAGGCTGAAGTTGTAAGTGGTTCGACAAATGTTGCATCCACGAAACTTTGGTCGAAGACAGAAATCTGGCACATGAGATTGGGCCATGTCAGTGAAAGGGGTCTGGTCGAATTAGCGAAACAAAATCTGCTTGGTGGAGACAAAGTCGAAAAGCTGAAGTTTTGTGAACCCTGTGTACTTGGAAAATCTTGCAGAGTGAAGTTCAACAAAGGCAAACAAAGAACACATGGATCCCTTGATTACTTCCATGCTGATCTTTGGGGGCCTGCAAGTCCAACACATTCAGGAGCAAGGTATTTTCTATCTATAGTAGATGATTATTCCAGAAAATTATGGGTATTCATCTAGAAGACTAAGGATGAAACTTTTGAGAATTTTAAAAGTTGGAAGACTCTGGTTGAAAATCAGACTGGCAGAAAGGTCAAGAGGTTGAGAACCGACAATGGCCTTGAATTTTGCAATGAGGCATTCGATAGTTTTTGTGCTGCCTCTGGTATTGCAAGGCACAGAACTACTGCAGGTACTCCACAGCAAAATGGTTTGGCTGAAAGGTTTAATCGAACTATTTTGGAGAGAGTCAGATGCATGTTAACTAGTGCTGGACTAAAGAAGGTGTTCTGGGCTGAGGTTGTTTCGACAGCAACATATCTGATAAACAGATGTCATTCGACAGCGTTAGATATGAAGACACCTGAAGAAGTTTGGTCGGGACATCCACCTGATCTCGACAAACTGAGAATATTTGGCTGCGTAGCCTATGCTCATGTTAGGCAAGACAAGGTCGAACCTAGAGCTATGAAATGCATGTTCATGGGATACCCTGAAGGAGTCAAAGCTTATAGGCTATGGTGCATAGAGCCAGGTCACAGGAGGTGTATCACCAGTCGAGATGTAGTTTTCAATGAAGCTGAAATGGCTTTTAAGAAAATTGATGATGTTGGTCGAAGTACATAAACATCTAACGAAGAGCTGGAACAGGTAGAGATTCCTGTTGAGGTGGAGCGTGTTGATGCTGAATTGCATATCCCTGATGAATTCGAAGAAGAAGCAAAAGATGCTGAGGAAGTTGAGGAAACTGACGATGACTACCTATTGTCGAGAGATAGGTCGAAAAGAGTCATCAAGGCACCTCAGAGACTTGGGTATGCAGATCTTATAGCTTATGCCTTAATTTGTACAAGTGAGGTTCTAGACGGAGAACCTAGAGACTACAAGGAAGTTATGAGGAGTCGAAATAAGAATGAATGGATGAAGGCCATGGATGATGAGATGAAATCTCTTCGTGATAATCATACTTGGGAATTGATCAAGAAACCTAATGGGGCAAGGTTAGTCAGCTGTAAATGGATTTTCAAAGTTAAGCAAGGAATTGAAGGAGTGACGTCGAAAAGATACAAGGCAAGGTTAGCTGCAAGGGGTTTCACTCAGAAAGAAGGTGTCGACTTCAATGATGTGTTTTCTCCTTTTTTGAAGCATAGGTCCATTCGAATGTTGCTTGCCATGGTGGCACAGTTCGATCTTGAACTGGAACAGATGGATGTGAAGACTGCGTTCTTGTATGGTGATCTAGATGAAACGATCCTGACGAGGCAACCTGAAGGGTATGTCGAAAAGGGGAAGGAAGATTATGTGTGCAAGTTAAAGAGATCTTTGTATGGGCTGAAACAATCTCCTCGACAATGGAATAGAAGATTCGACAAGTTCATGGCACGCATAAGTTTCATTAGAAGTCAGTTCGACCACTGCGTTTACTTCAGATTTCGAACTGGTAATTCATTTGTTATTTTGTTGCTTTATGTGGATGATATTCTCATAGCAAGCAACAATGTTGAAGATGTGACGAGGGTGAAGGCTGAACTCAATAAGGAGTTCGATATGAAGGATCTGGGAGCTGCTTCCAGGATTCTTGGAATTGACATTCGAAGAGATAGAAAGAAGTCGAAGTTATGCTTATCTCAAAAGGCATATCTACGGAAGATTCCCGAAAAGTTTGGTATGTCAAATTCGAAGCCAGTTGTGACTCCAACAAACCTTCAATTCAAGCTGAGTATTGATCAGTTTCCTAGTACTGATGTCGAAAGAGCCTATATGAATAGCATCCCATATTCTAATATAGTTGGTTCTTTGATGTATGCTATGGTATGTACTAGACCCGACATATCATATGCAATAAGTCTTGTAAGAAGGTACACGGCGAACCCTGGAAAGGCTCACTAGCAAGCATTGAAGTGGATTTTAAGGTACATAAATGGGTCTCTGAATAGAGTCCTAATTTATGGTGGAGCCTTGGGTGAAGATAGTAAAGCAGTAATAGAAGGATATGTCGACTCTGATTATGCAGGTTGTATGGATTCCAGAAAATCTATTTCTGGATATGTTTTCATTATGTTTGGCACTGCAATTAGTTGGAAAGCAACACTTCAGAAGGTTGTTGCACTATCAACCACTGAAGCGGAGTATATTGCCCTAACTGAAGCTGTGAAAGAAGCATTGTGGCTTGAAGGTTTTTCGAAAGAGCTGAAACTTCAAGGTCGAGGTATCACTGTTAAATGTGATATTCAAAGTGCAATACACCTGTCAAAGAATTCAGCCTATCATGAGCGAACTAAGCACATTGATGTGAGGCTGCATTTCGTCAGAGGAGTAATCGAGCGTGGAGAAGTCCAAGTGCTGAAGGTTTCGAATGAAGACAATGTTGTTGATATGATCACCAAGACATTAGCGAGTTGAAAGTTTTTCCACTGTATGCAGTTGATAAAGCTGCATGAAGAAAGCTAGTTTGTTCCCTTGATGTTGTAGAGTTAGATCCAAGGTGGAGATTTGTGAGATATTGGATCGAACTCTAGTATGGTCGAAGGGTAGCTTCTTGGTTCGACAGGATTAAGCATGAAGTCGGAGGTTGTTCACATGCTTGTGTTGAAGATGCTAGGGTCGTTAGCATGTTAAATTAGGTTTTAGTGTTTAAACCCTAATTTGTTAAGTTAGCTTGTTTATTAAGTTGGCTTGTGTAATGGGCCTTATGGAAAAAGCCCATTAGTTAGTATGTTAGGTTTTATTATAAATAGCATACTAGTCTCTCATCATTGCTAAGCTGCAAATCCTAATTTAGGGTGAGAGAGGTTATTTGTTATTCTTGTAAACTTGTAATCTTGTTTTCTAAGAGAAAGTAAAAGAGTAGCAGTTATAACCAATTCTTGTGTTCTTCTTATCTTCCCTAATTCCTATTATATTTTGTTCTTGACATCGTTTTTCACAACAACTATCTATTGACAAATTGAGGATTTGATCACCCTTAATCTCTTGTTGGTAGTAGACGAAATCATATCGATAAGATAAGCTTGTTTTGTTGCCTTAATGGTATAAAAAGTTATGGATATTAAACCGCGAGAATAATCTCTCACTGTATTGTGCAAACTTATGAAGAAGTGAATATGAAGGAATGCAACATAATGGACAATGACTTAAGAGAGGTAATCAGAGTCGCACAGCGAAAGTGTGGTGTGGATTAGTGTTATGAGTACTACTCGCGGGCAGTGAGGAATTAAAATGTCAGGAGCATACGTAGAGAATATGTATTGATCTATATGTTGGATTTAGAATCTAGTGGATGTAAGAATGTCGTGCCGAAGAATTAGAACTCTTTTGAATAATTTCTGAGATAACGAGTATTTTATTATGGTTGTACATAGTTAACGAGTATTTATTTGGAAAAGTTAAGACGATGAGTTGTTACTATATGATGCTATAATAATTTTGTGTCGTTGTTAAGGTGTTTATAGATTCCAGATATAATGAGGAATTATACTCTATGAACCAAGAAGTTGATTTAATTCCTAGAGAAGAGCGGGACTCAGTTTGAGCTATTTTGTAAGCGATGGTATATTGAGGCTGATGAGTGTGATTATAAATACTTGTTTGTACTCTTTCTGATGGGTAGAATGTTTAAATAGAGGAAGTAATTCAGGAATTTTTTTTTTTAGTGCGAGTAAGTATTGCTAAGTGGTAGATTAGTACCATATATGATAAAGAATGATTCTTGAACGAATGAGTAAAGAGAGCCGAAATCGGGTAAAAACTCAGAAATCTAATTGGTAATGATGATCGTAATGAGTAATCAGAGCAGCGCAGGGAAAACGGAATGTAACGGGTTGGATGATTGCTGGTAGTTGAAATTCAATGGTATGAGGAATACAAGTATTGAGTTTCCTTGAAGGAAGCAGTTGGTGGAAAGTGTAAGTATTATTTTATCACTCAAATGGAAAACTATGTTTAAGGTTGGTACGTTCGATAGATGGAATGCATTACTGCAATGTCAATCAGGTGTGATCATGCTATGGGTAAGGAATTATATTGCACAAACGTATGCAGAGGAAATCAATATTAATGTTGAGTGACAACCTTTTTGACAGATGCAGATAAGTTAATGTCCTAATGACAGTGCTATTAGGTAGTAAGATATTGAGAAGGGCGGATAGGATTGTGGAAAGATCCTTGTCCTAAACGAGGTTGTGATTTTGCTTTCTAGGATTGGGTCCTAGTGCGTATGTATAACTTATATGATAGAGAGGTTAAAGAAATACTATACATCTTGCTGACGTGGATGTTGGGTTCTCTTTCGGTTTGAAAATGAATTTGATTTCGAGGTGGTAAGATGAAGAATAGTGTAGAACTGTGATTACGTGTTTGGTTGACTATTCATGTCTTATTCAGTCTTTGGGCGCATTGTGTGGGTTGTACCTCAATTGTTTCATTGTTGTTAACCTTTTTGGAAGTATAACGAGTGGTACACCTTTGGAAGGTCAAATGCGACGTAAGAGTTGAGATTTGAATGCATGAGACGTGCTTTTTATTGGTTATGTCAGATGAAATTTTGAGGACCAGCTGATGGAAGTATTACCGGAGACTAGAGAGTCAGATGAAGGACTCCTATTCGGAACTTGTTACTTGAGGTATGTTTTCGAGGATGAAAACTCTTTTAGTGGGGGAGAGTTGTAACACCCCATATTTTCTCAATTTAATTTAATCGGAATTTAAATTATTATTTAGAATTATTCGGTATTTTGTGGAATTATTTGGAAAGAATTATGAGATAGGCTATTGGGCCAAGTGTGGTGTTAGTAAAGAGGGGGTGCTATGTTAGTAGGCCTTTTACTAAATTAAAATCTATTTTCATAAAAATAAGGAATTGAGGGAAAAAGGAAAATAGATGTGAAAGAGGAGCAGAAGAGTAGATGGGCTGATACGTGAAAGAGGGAACAGAAGAAGAAGATGGCTAATCAAGATCTTTTGCTAAGGTAAGGGGGGACTCTCCGATTAACATCTCTTATCGTATTTTAGGTGATAATAATGATTAGGCATATTATTTAGGTCAATTGGATTGTATGTTTAGGTTTTGGGGTTTTGGGAGATTTAGGTTGTTTTTGTTGAATCGATGAAATTGATGAATTGATGAATGGTTTTAGTGTTAGATGACCTCTAAAATGTGTTATAATTGTAGTATGTTATGTTAATCGATGATGTTTTGGTGTGGGAACTGTTGTTGTACGATTAGATTGAGATGGGGAGAGGAAAGATGTCAAAAATCGCAGAAAAATTCTGTATAAACGCAGAGTGCATCGACCTATGGAACTCATGCGTCGACCTATAGATTCCCAAAAGACCAGCATGAGTCGACTCATGGGTCGACCTGAGCAAACCCGAGGGGAACAGGAATTTCTATGCGTCGACCTGCAAAAGTTGTGAGTCGACTCACAGCATACAAATTTTTTTACAAATTTTCCGAAGGCCATAACTTTCAAACCGTATGTCTGTTTTTGGTGCCGTTTCGAGTATGATGAACCTTATGAGATAACCTATGTGTTTAAATGTTGAAATGAGGTGTAACTTCCAATTAATTTTGAACCATGATTTTATTGCTTGATGAATGATGTATTGTACATATATGTGATGAGATGTGACAATACATGCTATGTTTTAAACATGATTCGTATAATGATTTGTTTGATTGTGTGATGGAGCTTATGAGATATTTCATGTGATGATATGAGTATGATGTGAATATTTTGTTTGTTTGACGGATGATATATTGTTGTCATATATGATGAGATGTGACCATATGAGATGTGTTGAATGATGTGAATACATGTATATTCTTATCATTGATTATGATGATGATTGGTGTAAGTACATGTACATTCTGTAATGATGGTAATGATGATTGATTTGTGATGAATGATGTCGATACATATACATGCTTGATAATGATGATGATGGTAAGAGATGAGACGACGATGTTTATCGGATCGACGAAGTTATAAGTATGTTGTATATGTTTGCATTCATTCATAATCATATGTTGAGGGCTGAATCCGGATGATGTTGTGGATTCAATGAAGGGCATAATTCCCATTTTGTGGAATTTGTGCTGGCAGGGCCGTATCTTGATGATGTTGGATCGGTCGTTGGATTATTCCCATTGATGATGTTGGTACCACATGCATAGTGTCAGTTCATTCATATGCATGGTTTTATAACATGATTGGATGTTTTCCAGTGTTATGAATATTGATGATGTGTTGGTTGTTGTGATGATGAAACTTGTCTGAATATCTGTATATGATACAATTGGGTGAATAATGTGACTATGATGTGTTATTGTTTATGATGCAATAATATTTGTTAATTGTGATGAGACTTACCCTTACATGTTGACATTTTCAGATTGGCAAGTTGCCGCTTTTGGCTTTGGTGAGGATAGCTCATAGGCCAGTTTGTTTAAGTATAGCGTCGGTGTCATGCTCTGAAATTGTAACACTGGGGAACGCTAGTCTAGAGTCTATGAGGATACTCTATTATGTTGTTATTGTAATAACTTTGTGGGATATCGCATAGATGATGTTATGCTTATCTGTATGATGAATAATCCGCTGTGAGAGAAACATGATTATGATAATGTGATGATTTGTTCCTAAGTGTAGTATGACAAATGACTTATAAATAAATTGGTTTAAATTGAATTGTGGCACCCTTGTTTTTATGTCTTACTCTGAATAATTTATATAATTACCGCGGGGTTTAGAAGGGTGTTACAGTCTCCACCTAGACAATAAGCATTCTCCATTGGAGATGCTCTTAGCAACACCAATTATCCATAATCACTCTGGATCTAGTCTTGATCTCCTATGTAGATAAGGTCCTAAGATTAGAATCCATATACTTACCAACTCTTTTCATGAGTTAACTTTACAGTCAAGATTTCCAAACACTTGTTTATTCTAAACTTTTAAAACCGATTTGAGAGCTTTTAATTTTTCCAACCAAGCAAAATTTTCCAACCATTGATCTTTGTACTTGTCTATGACAAGTGAATTAACTCGAAAAAATTATTGTAAGATGTAACGCCTCGATTTGAGTGTTAATTATTTTTAATTATTTTATATGTTGTTGTATGCTCTTTGTTAAGTTGATGCATTTTAGGGGATTTTTCGGTGTAGGTTGTTGGCCTTAGAAATTAGAATTTTAGGTGTGAAGAACGTAAGAGAGTGATGGGAAGGCATTAGTAATATTTCTATTTAAATTAGAATTTTAAATAGATTTAATATAATAGTAGTAATAATATTAAATAAATATTTATTTGTTATTATTTATTTAATTATTTAATTGAGAAACTATTTGATTTATTTAAATAAGTTGAGATAAATTAGAAATTAGATTTATAATAATATATTAAAAGGAATAGGGAATTGGGAAAAGGAGATTACTAGTACGTGAAAAAGAGAACCTGAGAATAGGAGGGGGAAACTAGGGCCCAAGGTGTAACATCCCGATTTTATTATCTATTTATTTAATTAATTATGTTTGGTGTTTTACTAATTATTCATGTGATTTAATTATTTAGTATGATATTATTTAATTTGAGTTTTGTGCTAATTGGATTAATTGAATTATTAGTAATATTATGAGATATTAGTTAATGGGCCTAATTTAGTTAGAAAGAATAGATTGTGGGTTAAGCCCATTTATGTGAGAAAGATAGTAAGAGAGAAATTAGGTTAGTTCTCATAACATTCATTTTGGAGAAAGAGGCTAGAGAGAAGAGAAGAGAAAGAAGAGAAGAGGAAGAGAAGTAGATTGTAGGATTCTTGAATATTGGAGGAGTTTGAATAGAGGTAAGGGTTAGAATCCAAGTTCTTATAGTTTATATGATTGGGTAATGTATGTGTTTGTGTGATTCTCTTCAATCTTTGAAATCCCATGAAAATGTATGAACCCTAATATTTATATGAAATCAATTGGATTTTTGTGGTTTGTTCATGTTTAATGTGTTGTATGAATGACCCATGGTTAGAAACATGTTTAGGAAATTATATGTGTGCTAAATTTGCTTTCAATTGATGTATGGATTGTGTATGGGTTAATGGGTGTTGTATGAAGGAACTAGAGAAGAAAAATGGTGAAATCTGAGTTTTCATGCAGCCTGGGTCGACCTACGCAGAAGTTGCATCGACCTAAACAACCAAGAAAGGCAAAAATATGTTTTCCTTCCGTTTACGTTCACCTGAAGGTGTTTGCGTCGACCTGGGAGATGTATGCGTCGACCTAGGGGTTCAATTTTGAACAGATTTTGTAAAGACCATCACTTTTTATCCGTAACTCTATTTTATGCGTCGTTCGAAGCGTTAAGAAGCTAATGAGAATATATATATATGATAGGATAGAGTTGGTTGATGTTGAATGGTTTAATTTTAATGTTAATATATGGATAACATGTGAGTTACTTATGTGTGCATTATGAATTAATGACTTGTGGCAAATATTCATAGATATGTTAAGGGATGTGATATCCTTGATATGTTGGAATGAATATATATATATATATATATATATATATATATACTATTTGAATGTGTCTTGTTGATAATGATCATTTAAATGTGTATGTATCGAGACATGGATTGAATAATGATGATGCTATAATTGAATACATGTGGTTGATTGATGTGTGTTGAGTGATGCATTGTTTGGCATTGAAGTCATGTTGTGTGTATTGTGCAATGTTGGAAAGATGTGATTGTGTAGTTTAAGAGATAGAGAGATCGTCTTAAATGCACGAGTCTTGTTTTATTGCACACGTACACAAGCATGAGTCTTTGAAAGAGGCAATGTTGTGTAATCTTGCAAAGATTATTTGCTTGTCCCAAACCTAGCACATTATGGGGTTTGAAAGCTTAACACGGAATGAGGCTTTTGAGGTGGTTATCTAGTCTATAGAGGAAAGACAATCGGGGTGACCGGAAATGATAACGGATAAGATCCACATGCATATCTCATTGAGTCACACTTGAGTCGCACGTGTCGGTGTGAAATGTTATTGTTTGTGTGATTTATGTGATATGAATTGTGTGGAATGATGTTGATCGATATGCATATATGTAGATTTGGTGATTCATTTGATATGAATGGTTGTTGTGTTATGAATGTGATATATGTGATTTGGAACATATGTGATGTAGATGTGAGTTTATATGTACTAATGATATATGTATATATATGGATATGTGAATCATGTTTGATCGCTTAGAAATGAATGAGCTATGTTGTATAACACGAACATACGAATCGTGATTAATTGCATATGATGCATGTTTATGGGAAGAGTGATGAATTTTTGAAATGTATTCTTATTGTATTTTACATTTCTCATTATTATGTTTTCTATAAGAAGTTGAATTCTCACCCTTCTGTTTGAATGTTATCCTTTGTTGGTAACGTGCAGGTTTTGTGGATAGAGATGCTTCGAAGAAGGCTTAGCTTAGAGATTTAGATCTCTTGTAAGGTGTCGTGACTAAGTAGTCACTTGTGATCTGGTCATGTGTAACACATGGTATTTGGGTTTATATTTTTATAACTCGTTGTTATGAGATATTTGTTTACTCATATTGTATTTCGTATTTGAATATGTTATTTTGTTAATGAATGGCCTTGAGCCGAAATATTGAGACATGGTAGATGATGTATAGGAATCATCCTATTTTACCATTTATTTGATGATATGATTATTCCGCTGTGTTTTTGCATGTTGCTTTAAATCCCGTGTTATTCGGAAATAACCATTGCATGTTGTTTTATTTTGAAATATGTGTAACGCCCTCGTGAGATGCATGCTTCTTTACTCTGATTTATGAAAATGTATGCCTTATTTGTTGAGTATTGAATTGGTGTGTTACATAGTGGTATCAGAGCACGGTCGGTCAATTGGCCAAGTCGTTTATGTTTTCCTATCCCTTTTGTATTGCATTTGTGTATCTCACACGACCAATATTGTTTGTCTGTCGGTCATTGGATGTCTTAGGACAAAGGCTGCAGGAATGAATGTTGACATTAATGTTTAGGCGGTTATGAGGTGGACTGGTGCGATTGGACAAGTGCCGCAAGAGAATGTCGGTTATAGAGGAAAGGATGAGTTATGTGCTTTTGGAGACATCCTAAGGTGCTATCCACCGACTTTTGAAGGAAAGTATGGACTGGACAAAGCACATGCATGGATGAGAGAAATGGAAAAGATTTTTCAAATCATGATTTGTACAGATGTATAGAAGGTGCATTTGGGTACTCACATGCTGACGAAAGGAGCTGACAATTGGTGGAGTAATACTGTGCGGAGATTTGAAAGAGAAGGTATTGAAGTCACTTGGACTCTTTTTCGTGATAAATTTTTGGAAAACTATTTTCCAGAAGATGTGCGTGGAAAGAAAGAAGTGGAGTTTCTAAAGTTGAAACGAGAAAGAGGACAATCCAGATGGAGACCTTATGATATCAAGAGGAAACAATCTGGTTTTGGCAAGAAGCTAAGTGGGGGAGGGACTCCTACTCCACTTAAGTGTTTCAGATGTGGTGTTGAATGCCATCGTGCTGCTGAGTGTAAGAAAGAGGTTGCTACTTTTTCCAAGTGTGGCAGGCCAAGCCACATAGCTGCTAATTGTAGAGCGAGTTCGAGGGTGACTTGCTACAACTGTGGAAAGCAAGGTCACATTAGTGCCAAGTGTGACAAGCCGAAGAAGGAACAAGCGAAAGGAAAAGTACTTGCGTTGTCTGGTGCTAAGACCACCACTAAGGATAAGCTAATCTAAGGTACATGCTTTATTATTGATAGTGGTGCAACATATTCATTTATTTCTTTGGATTGTGCTAAGAGGTTGAATCTTGTGTTATCTGATATGCATAGAAGTATGGTTATTGATACACCTGCTATGGGTTTTGTTTCTACTTCTTATGTGTGTTTGAACTGTCCGTTGAGTATCTTTGGTAGAGATTTTGGGAACTGATTTAATTTGTTTTCCGCTAGAACAAGTTGTGAGAATTTTCGTATGAACTGTTTGGAGTTGAAGCAAGTAATTATAATCTTAAGAGGGACTTTGGATCTCAGAGTTTTAGGTGATTTCGGGTACAAATTCTGAAGGAACACTATTATGGTTTAGTAACGATGGTTTATGTTTCATTATGATTGTCGATTGTCTATTGACAAATTGAGGACTTGATCACCCTTAATCTATTGTTGATAGAAGACGAGATCGTATTGGACGAGATAAACTTCTCTTACTAACTTGGTATTGTGTAAAGCGACTAAGGAGAAGTTGAAGAGTCAAATTGAGGAGTTGTTGAGAAGAGTTTCATTTGTCGAAGTGTATGGTCGTAGAGTTGCACTTGTTTTGTCGAGTAAGAAGAAGGAATGTCCTATGAGGTAATGTTTTGAGGATGTTTTGATTCTAAGAGTGACGATGAACATACTGAACATTAAGGATTGTGTAATGGATGTTGAAAGAGAATAAGTTTGTGTGAAGCCTTCTGAATGTGAGTTTTGGTTGGAAGAAGTGAATTTTCTTGGATATGAGATTCGAGATGAGGTGAGTTGATGCAGATATCTACAAGTAGTAGTTTATACTTCAAGGTAATTTTAAGTTCATGAGAAAAATTATTTGATGTATACATTGGAGTTGTTTGTCGATGTGTTTGTTTTGGAACATAAGAGGCATTATTGTTTGGATCGAGAATTGAGGCGCGTAGTGACTACAAGAGTTGAGAATGAAGTAAAGAAGATGGTTAGATTCTTGAGAGATTAGGATTTTGGTTTGAATTACCATCTTGGAAAAGAGAATGTTGTAGCCGATGCATTGAGTAGGAAATCATTTCATATTTCTATGTTGAGGATTCAAGAGTTGGAAATCTTTGGAACAATCTAGAGAGTTGAGTTTTGTTATGAAGCGATGTCTTCTTGCATTAAGCATAGTATATTGAAGCCTACGTCTGGTGTTCTTAACGAGATTAGAGAGAGTCATAAATTGGATTGCAATTGGTTGACGAGATGACATTGATTAATCAAGGTAAAGGTAATCACTTTCGGATTGACGAGATTAGAGTCATGAAGGTCGTGATCGAGTTTGCATTTCTGATACTTCGAAGTTGAAAAAGAGAATTTTGAATGAAGGACATCGTAATGGTTTGAGTATACATCATAATTCTACTAAAATGTAACAAGATTTGAGGAAAATGTTTAGTGGTAAAGTATGAAGGGGGATATAGCAGAATTGTGTATTTGAGTTGGACTTGTCAGAAACCATTTAGTTGGTACAACAGTTATCTATTCCCGAGTGGAAGTGGGATCATATTTCTACGGAATTTGTTTTGGGTTTGCCGAGAACGTCGAGTAATTGTGAAGCGATTTGGATTATTATGGATAGACGGACAAATGTGTTCATTTTATTCTTATAAGGGTGAATTATTTGATGGAAAGACTTGCTAAGTTGTACATCGAGAGGATTGTGTGTTTGCATGGTATTCCGTCAAGTATTGTTTTGGATAAAACTCCAAAGTTTTCTTTTGGATTTTGAAGAGGTTTGCGGAGTAATTTGAGATTAGAAGAGAAGATACTTGAAGGTTGAATGAAGGATTTGTACATGGGGTTAGTTTCTTGAAGAGAATTTTCAAGGACGAAAATCTTTTAAGTGGGGAAGAGTTGTAACATCGTGATTTTATTAGCTATTTATTTAATTAGTTCTATTTGGTGTTTTACTAATTATTCATGTCATTTAATTATTTAGTATGACATTATTTAATTTGAGTTTTGTGCTAATTGGATTAATTGAATTATTAGTAATATTATGAGATATTAGTTAATGGGCCTAATTTAGTTAGACAGAATAGATTGTGGGTTAAGCCCATTTATGTGAGAAAGATAGTAAGAGAGAAATTAGGTTAGTTCTCATAACATTCATTTTGGAGAAAGAGGCTAGAGAGAAGAGAAGAGGAAGAGAAGAGGATTGGAGGAGTTTGAATAGAGGTAAGCGTTAGAATCCAAGTTCTTATAGTTTATATGATTGGGTAATGTATGTGTTTGTGTGATTCTCTTCAATCTTTGAAATCCCATGAAAATGTATGAACCCTAATATTTATATGAAATCAATTGGATTTTTGTGCTAAATTTGCTTTCAATTGATGTATGGATTGTGTATGGGTTAATGGGTGTTGTATGAAGGAATTAGGGAAGAAAATGGTGAAATCTGAGTTTTCATGCAGCCTGGGTCGACCTACGCAGAAGTTGCATCGACCTAAACAACCCAGAAAAGCAAAAATATGTTTTCCTTCCGTTTACGTTCACCTGAAGGTGTTTGCGTCGACCTGGGAGATGTATGCGTCGACCTAGGGGTTCAATTTTGAGCAGATTTTGTAAAGACCATAACTTTTTATCCGTAACTCTATTTTATGCGTCGTTCGAAGCGTTAAGAAGCTAATGAGAATATATATATATATATATATATATATATATATATATATATATATATATATATATATATATATATATATATGATAGGATAGAGTTGGTTGATGTTGAATGGTTTAATTTTAATGTTAATATATGGATAACATGTGACTTACTTATGTGTGCATTATGAATTAATGACTTGTGGCAAATATTCATAGATATGTTAAGTGATGTGATATCCTTGATATGTTGGAATGAATATATATATATATATATATATATATATATATATATATATATATATATATATATATATATACTATTTGAATGTGTCTTGTTGATAATGATCATTTAAATGTGTATGTATCGAGACGTGGATTGAATAATGATGATGCTAGAATTGAATACATGTGGTTGATTGATGTGTGTTGAGTGATGCATTGTTTGGCATTGAAGTCATGTTGTGTGTATTGTGCAATGTTGGAAAGATGTGATTGTGTAGTTTAAGAGATAGAGAGATCGTCTTAAATGCACGAGTCTTGTTTTATTGCACACGTACACAAGCATGAGTCTTTGAAAGAGGCAATGTTGTGTAATCTTGCAAAGATTATTTGCTTGTCCCAAACCTAGCGCATTATGGGGTTTGAAAGCTTAACACGGAATGAGGCTTTTGAGGTGGTTATCTAGTCTATAGAGGAAAGACAATCGGCGTGACAGGAAATGATAACGGATGAGATCCACATGCATATCCCATTGAGTCACAGTTGAGTCGCACGTGTCGGTGTGAAATGTTATTGTTGGTGTGATTTATGTGATATAAATTGTGTTGAATGATGTTGATGGATATGCATATATGTAGATTTGGTGATTCATTTGATATGAATGGTTGTTGTGTTATGAATGTGATATATGTGATTTGGAACATATGTGATCTAGATGTGAGTTTATATGTACTAATGATATATGTATATATGTGGATATGTGAATCATGTTTGATCGCTTAGAAATGAATGAGCTATGTTGTATAACACGAACATACGAATCGTGATTAATTGCATATGATGCATGTTTATGGGAAGAGTGATGAATTTTTGAAATGTATTCTTATTGTATTTTACATTTCTCATTATTATGTTTTCTATAAGAAGTTAAATTCTCACCCTTCTGTTTGAATGTTATCCTTTGTTGGTAACGTGCAGGTTTCGTGGATAGAGATGCTTCGAAGAAGGCTTAGCTTAGAGATTTAGATCTCTTGTAAGGTGTCGTGACTAAGTAGTCACTTGTGCTCTGGTCATGTGTAATACATGGGATTTGGGTTTATATTTTTATAACTCGTTGTTATGAGATATTTGTTTACTCATATTGTATTTTGTATTTGAATACGTTATTTTGTTAATGAATGGCCTTGAGCCGAAATATTGAGACATGGTAGATGATGTATGGGAATCATCCTATTTTACCATTTATTTGATGATATGATTATTCCGCTGTGTTTTCGCATGTTGCTTTAAATCCCGTGTTATTAGGAAATGGCCATTGCATGTTGTTTTATTTTGAAATATGTGTAACGCCCTCGTGAGATGCATGCTTTTTTACTTTGATTTATGCAAATGTATGCCTTATTTGTTGAGTATTGAATTGGGGGTGTTACACAAGGGACTAGGAGAAACTTCATTGTTAGAGGTAGGGGTGGCAAAGCGGGCGGCCCGCCCCGCTCTGCCCCGTCATATGCCCGCCAAAAAAAAGAGCGAGGCGGGCTAGCCCGCAAATTGAAATGGGCATAATAACTTAGTCCGCCCCGCCAAGGTGGTGGGTTGGCGGGCGGCGAGCTTGCCCGTCTATTTTTTTATTATTATTTTTTTATTTTTTAATAGATTTTTTTACATTTTAATTAGATTTTTCACATAGTTTTTAGAACAATTTTTTATAAAATATTTTTTAACAAATTTTACTTAAAAATATTGCATATATTTACAAATGAATGTATAGAATAAAACCATCGATAATTATAATTACTAGAATTAACTTAAAAAATAGCGGATTTTGACGGAGCGGCGGGCATTGGCGGGGCGGGCGGTGGGTTTTGGTAGGGCGGGCTATGACGGATAACGGGCCTAAAATGTCAACCCAACCCGCCATTATTTGGCGGCCCGACGGCCCACAATCCATTTTTCCACCCCTAGCTAGAGGCGAAGAAAGCTTGTTAGAAATTACAAGGTAAAGGTGGGGTTCCGATTTTCTAACGGAGTATTTAATGGTTTGTATGTGAATGAGATTGAGTTTTGTAGCATACAAATATGATTTTTTTTTTTTACTTTTGAACAGTGGTAATTTGGGGTTCTGGGTGTTCTGGCAGGGTGTAACCGATTACTGAAAGCAGGGTAACCGGTTACCACTGGGAGCGGACTAAAAAATCACAAGTTTCAAAATTTCATAACTTTCAAACCGTAACTCCGTTTGAGTCCCGTTCAAAGCGTTAGAAAGCTAGTGCGGTATTCTATTCTATAAAAAATGGTTTTAGGTTCTGGAAATAAATTTAATTGGTATATAATAAGTTGTTGTGGAATCGGTATATTACGTCGGTGTTTGTAGTTTTGTTAAAACTTTGAAATTTCGTAACTTTTTACTTGGGTGTATGTTTGACGCGCCATTTCAACCTACGGGAAGTTAAAAATATTTTCTAACTAATAAAAATAATTTTAAATATAGTGAGCAATTATTAATTAGTGTTCGACATTTTTCCGTGCAAGATTTTGCTTGTTATGCGGAGATGTGTGAATGTTATTATGCGTAATGATGTTGTATTGCAGTAATAATGTGATGTTATGTTATTGTTATGGAAGATACTTGATAAATTGATAACATGCGTAGCGAATTTTGATACCATGATGTTATGTGGTTGTGATGTTGTGTTACTATTATTGATTGTAACTTGACGAAGCAGCAAAATGTATGGTGATGTGTGATGAACTGGTGATGTTTGATTGATCAATCTGCAACTATTCTGTGGTGAATTGGGATGACTTGAATTATATAATATTCTTGTGTGTCAGTGTTGTATGGAATGTGATGCATATTGTTGTTATTGAACATGATGATGTTATAAAAGAGGTATGGATGAATTGCACAATATACTGCATGATGATGATGATGTTGTTGGCCTGTAATTGGCGTGATGCTGAGGGCTTATGCCTTGTAATTTCATAATTATGTTGTTGCATTCATTCATTGGTGAGGGATTATGCCCTGTTGTTGGCCTGGATTGGCAAATTGTTGAGGACTTATGCCTTGTTTGTACCACATGCATTGAGTTGGTGTCAGTCTCATAGCATGACATTAAATGATTGATATGATGATGAGCTGTCTAGTTGAAGCATGAATTATGTGCCATGTATCGATGAATCATGTATGCTTGTATAATTATTATATACTTGAGTTGTTGTCGATGGTGTGTAAACGTGAGATGTGAATTATGATAATATGCGTTATATATCCGCTATATACTTATTATTATACATTCTTTTATATTATTGAGATATCTCACCCATTATGTTTGAATGTTGTCTCCATGCGGGTAACGTGCATATAATTAGGATTAGTCCGCTAACGAATTAGCTTGAAAGATATTGCTCTTCCTTCTTGTATATGTCGAGTCGGCGTCATGCTCTGATTTGTAACACTTGGGGGATGAACGCTTAGTTTATTTTGATGTTATCTTTCATGATTTTGTTGGAGTCTTATGAACTCCCTATTATTTGAATAAACATCGTTTATTTGTTGAATGCAAATGTTTCCTTGTATTAGGGTGTTACATAAGACAACCAATTATAATTAAATCTAAAAGGCTTGAGACCTCACACCTGGTTAGCATACATAAGAATCATAGAATAATGATCAGACAAATCCCTATAAAGGACTCACTAAGACACCTCACCCCAATGATTCCACCCCATAAAAAAAACGAGATTTCAATCAAATATGCTAGTTGTTCTGTTCCACCATTGGGCTGAAACCATGCTAACTTTTTTCCTAGAAGAAGGAGATTAATTAACTTCATCTAAGCAATAAAATTATAAAAGTCTAAGCAATTTAAACATCCAAAGGAGTTGGATAGGACAACGCGCTCCCACCCATTCATCATAAGAGAAAATAAAGTTGAAATATACGAATAAACACAAAAAAATCACCTCCAAAATATACACTACGAAAACACATATCAACCCACATTGCTCTCTTATCGGCCAAAACACACTTGAAATAAACATTAACTACATAATAGACAATGTTAGAAGGGTCCCTCTCAAAACCAAACTTCATATGGTTATCTAAAAGTTTTTTCACTTTCTTAATTTCAAGATATTTGATAAAACTAAAACTAAATCCCAACTTTTTTTTAGGAACAAAAACCTCATAAACTTTACCAAACATGATGAAGCACCAACACAATTGCGCAATAAAAACATCATCAGAAAAATTAGTGAAATATATTGAGAGGAAATCCTTGATCAAAGTCATGAAAGAGAGCAGAAAAGAACCAAAAACCAGTAGACAACAAAATTGTGTAAAATAACAAAATTACATTAGGCTACTTCTGCCACAATCACAATGACAACTTTTAAAACACATAAAGTTCAGCCAATTCTTCCAAAGAATCAGAACCAAACTTAGGATCTGCATTTTCTAGCATCCATAATAAATGATCAAACAAAACAACTTCACAATTAACAACCAAAACATTCTCATCTTGCTTATTCTTGTTGATCAAAGCATCAAGAAGAGGATGGTTTAAATACTTTGAACTTATCACATACCGTTTCCTTGAGCTTCCAACAAATATAGTTTCGCAATTTTCATCTTGTTCCATGCCATGTCCTGCATATAAATCTTCTCTATTTGATTTTGATCTTAAGCTACTATATGATGATGATCTTCCTAATTGTTTTGACAAACTCTTGCACTTTCTTAGTAATAGATTGATCTTCTTCATGCCTTTTTCTTTCTTTAGAGGGAAACTTGATTCAGATTCAGAGGAAATGAGAGAAAGAGAAATGATTAATTGATTAGGAAATATTTATGAATGTACAAAAAGTTATGAAGAAACAGCCTTAAAATACACTCCAAAAAAGTGAATAAAAAAATAAATATAAATACACTCCTAAAAAATAAAATAAAAATTAATATAAAATCCATATGCCATGAAACTAAAAATATATAATTAAAATAATTGAAGTTAAAAATATTATTTAAAATATTAATTTTTTTAAATAAAAACTATAAATTTAATAAATATCAATAATTTATTTACAGTATAAAATAAATAAATACAATAATCAGAGATTTAATTATAGATTAACTCTTTAATTAATACTTATAGTTAAAGTATTAATTAGAACAAACAATTGAAAATATATAATAAACATTCTTGTAAAAATTGAAAGTATAAGTTATTTTTGTTAATAGGTTAATTAATATGGACGGAGGAGTAGTTATGAAGAAATTATGAGAGAAGTTGGTGTAAAGTCATTATTTCCGGTACTAGAATAGAAGTGTTGGGTCAATTTATAAACCAAACACTTTTAGTGACAAAAACAAGTCATCTTTTTAGTTAGTAACAAATTTTAAGGTATCAAAGAAGTTCTTAACTTGCACAATCACAACAAACAAACAGATAGACACAACACAACCGAAGCTCTTATCATTCAATATGATTAAAATTTTACAATGTGATTTGTCTTTTTCATTTTTCTTTAAACTTGGTCAAGTTTTTGCAGCAGTTTGATAATTACAATATTCTAAGAACCTAGTCCTTTATATCTCATGATGCAAGGAACTTGGTCATTAAATTTATTATGTTCTTTTCACAACACATACTCTTTTTTGACTAACATGACCCTTGCATGATAAATCTAATAATTCAAGATAACATTTGAGATAAGAACTAGAAGAGTCGATATGTTCATTTTGACATGTATAAAATATCTAGATGGTTTCACCAAAAATAGAAAAATAGGGTTTCTCAATTATATTAGACCAACATGTGCCATGAGGTTGATGCCCCACATAAGCATGGAACCTTGACTAGATGCTTTGTTTTATGTGGATATGATGCTCAAAGATGTGCACGTATGTATATGTAATTTCCCCTAAACATCTCTCACTTTTAGATTCATTCTATCTATTTTTCATAAAAGATTGAAGATGTGACTCAATCTATATTATAGATATGAGAATGAGCTAAAGTGAATGATTTAACAAATAAAAAAATAATTTATTTTATATTAAATTCATTTTTAATTGTAATTAATATACATTTGTTTTAAAAAAAAGTATATCTACAAAGCACTAATACAAAAAGAAATAGTAAACAACAGCTAAAAAATTGAAAAAAATTAATATAAAAAACATTAGTTTTTCTAACAAAACTATGTTTCTTTTTTAATTTTTTTGTATTTTTTTCCTCCTCCTATCAATTCTTTAAACACTATATCTTTATTTATAGTGATAATTTAGGTTTAATATTTTAGAAGATAAAATTTTAAAGCACTTGAATAAGATACTAAGGAATTTATTCCAGTTTAATAAAATGTTATAAGTTTGTGTTCAGTTTTGTGCCAGTAACAATGTTAAAATTTTGGCATAATTACAGTAAGGATTGTTTATGTTATTTTATTATAATAGGTTGGTCATTTAATTTTTTTTAACAATTTGGTCTTTTAAATTTTTTTTAGTTGAATTAAGATCTAACTTTAGATTTTTTGGATGCTATTTTATGTATTTAGGATGCTAATATATTTATTTTGTAACAATTTTATGTATTTTGGGTGATTGGTTTAATCAAAGATTAAACAAAAGGGTAAAAAGGGTAACTGTGCACACATTTGTTAACTTAAAGGATCAAATTGTTAAAAAAAAAAAAACTCAAGAGACAAACTTGTTATAATAAAATAACTTAAAGGACCCCTAGTATAATTATGCCTAAAATTTTTTGAAGGAGAGTTTTCTCGTTTATTGTAGTCTTTTCCGACTTAAAGGAATATTAGTATCTATAATTGCACGCAGAGGATATCCGATTTTTACTAAAAAAAAAATACAATTCTATATTATTATTGATTTATGTTAAATCCGTAAAAAAAATTCAAAAACCTACCTAATAAACCAAAATTTAATTTTTCTTGCATTAAAATATTATAAAATCAAAGTAAATTATTTATTTTTACATGAAAACAAATTTATCTTCAATCTAATTAAAAATCTTATATCTCATATGAGATATGTCACTATCCGAAAAATCATAGTCATTGTCAAACGTTATTTATCCCAACGGGGAAAGTAAAACATCGAGAAAACCTTAGAAGAAAATGAAAATGGTCTCACAACCAAAACTCGGGTACGAAAGTCAGTTATGCAAGGAGAAGGTCCTCCACATCTATGATAATCTATGAGATCCACTCTTGTTGTTCTTATCAAACGGTGTGTATATCTAATGTTGAAACCTAGTACAAATGCATGAATGAATTAACTAGGGAACAAAAGTTTTTATTATTGAGCTCCCCAAGATTTCTTGAATCATGTGCCTACGTATTCCTATTGTGCAACAGAGAAATCATAGCTTCGTAGTTCTTCTAAAAAAGGTTTGTTTGTTTGACATTTTCCATGAACGATGCTAAGTTCACATTCTTGTCGTTAGACGTATGGTTGCTCGTAAGTCTTATGCATTGTCTGTTTGCGTATACTGAAAATAGCATATCCTTTTTGAAAAGGTTTTTAAGGGAAAATCCCAAAGGAAAAAGAAATTTTAATTTTTTGGAGTGTTTTGTATAGAGATACTTCAAATGGTCCCTCAAGACTATGGGTATTTAAGTATTTATCCTTTATTTTTGAAAGTATTTGAGATAAATATAATACTAGAGTCTATGACATGAGGGCGAATGCTTCGTACAAATAAGCCAAGTGTATCACGTACTAATACTCTAAAAAGAGGTAAGGAATAATTCACGCTCATCTTTTCCCATATACTTAAGGCTCATGACGTATTTATATGTATCATATTTATTACATGTTTTTGTATTTGATAAAGAAAATGATTTTTGCTTTTTTCAAAGAAAAGAGAATGCAAAAGGAAAAGCAAAAGGCTAAGGGAAATTAGAACCCTAATGCTATCATGCATTGATGGTCCTAAGATTGAGATCAAGGAGAAACCCTAATTAAAATGATCATGCTTCGATTAAAGTTCTAATATATAACTTAATTCAAACTTAATCAAAGATTAACTTGAATTAAGAAACCTAAGGGATCATGTTAAGCATACAAGCATTTAATCATCAAGATCAAGCAATGTTTCATCATCAAACCACAATCACCAAGCACAAAGCAAAGGAATGATCAAACATCAATAAAAAAATCATCATATCATAACCCAATAATAAAAATCAAGAGCAAGTCATGGAGGCAAACAAGTATCATGGCAAGAGAATACTTAAGAAATGCATCTAAACATGAATCAAGAAAGAACATGAACATGTTAACACCAATCACCAAATTTATGCCTTAAGAACATCACAAAGGATCATCACACAAGATCATCCAATGCAAAAGAGTCCATCATGGCATTAGGCTTTAATCTAACATCAACAACAATTAATCATGCCAAAATTCAACAAAGAAAATCTCAAGATGAAATGCATGAACAAAAGCATCAAGATCATCAAGAAATAGCATCAATTAAACATCCAAGCATTATCAAGATTCATGGCATCATCAAGATTTATCAAGGTATCACAACAATTTAGATTAAAATTTATCATGAAGAAAAAATAAAAACTAAAATGAACTTCTAAAATTAAAAACATGTTTCTATAATATTTTTCATCATTTTTAAATTTTAGACAAACATAAAACAATGAGATAAAATCCTAAAAAATTGAAATAATATTTCTAAAATATTAATCATGCATTTATAATATTTTTGATAATTTTCAAGTATTAAAATAATAAAATAAAATAATAAAATCCAAACAATTATCAAAGAAAATGAAAATAAAATAAAATAGATCAAGAGGTGCATCCATCAAAACAGACGCCAGAAATAGCAAGAAAACAAAGTCCAGCCCAAACCATACACAAAAAACTCAGATCTAAGTTCATAAAAAACCGCAGTATGGGCCTCAGGAGGGGGTGTGAGTATCAGGGCCCAACAAAATGAAATTAAAAGTCCAAACAATATCATTCCAATTAGATTTTATTATTTAAAAAATACAAGAAAAATGGTGTCGACCAATTAGAGCATGAAAACACAAAATTTTAAATTCAAAAAATGGCACCAACTTGCCACATCAAAATATTCAACATTAATCAAAAGTGTCATCACGTCGGTCGCCTCATGCCGGCGGCGGTACCTTGCTTTCAGAAATCAAGATCAACACATCATTCTAATTAAAAATTTCACGCTAAGCTCAAATATGACCATAAATTTTGTAACACCCCAATATTTAGATTTAATGATTTGATTCATTATTTTATGTTTTGATGTGAGTGTATGAGTTACGGTGATTTATCGATGATATTATGTGACGTGTGATGTTCATGTGATGTTGTGGGGTAGTTGAATTAAAGTGTTAGTTAGAATATTAATATAAAGTAGTCTAATTAATATTATTAATTTATTAAATAAAATAAAGAGATAAATGAGGTGAAGTTAGTAAGGGTATATTAGGAAGTTCATAATAGAGGTCCTAAGGCTAACTAGGTAAAAAGAGGAATAAGAGAGATTATTTATTCAACGTAGAATTTTGGAGAAAACTTGAAAGAAGAGAAGGCTAGGGCAAGAAGAGGAGAAGAAGGAAATCAACCGTAGAAATTTGAAAAGGAAATCAGTTCGGCTAATAATCTAAGTCAAGGGGGTTATCATGAGTATTATGTTTGGTTTAAGGGGTTGATAAATGTATGTTGGGGTTTGTGATATTTTGTGATGTTTTGATGAAATTAATGAACAATGACGATATATTGTTGAAGTTATATGATTATTATGATTTCTGCTATGATTGGTTGTTGTATTGGTGAATGATAACATGATTTAGATTCTTAAATCCACCGTTGTTGAGAATTTGAAGGTTTAGGGTTTGATGAAGATCATTGGAGGTATGATGAATGTTTGTAAATTGGTGTTTAAGATAATAAATTCATGTAAGAACTAGGTTAATAGACCTTAAATCGCGGGAAAATCATGATTAAAATCAGTTTTTGGATAAAAGTTTGGGTCTAGTATGATGCATGTCGCGCAAGAATTTTTTGCAGAATCGCAGAGCCTGCTTTTGAAAATAAAAAGAGGCTCAAGTCAGTAGGTACCACGCTTAGCGCAGTACAGGGGGCACTTAGCGCGGGTCCTTGGATGAAAAATTAATATTTTTTAAAAATGATTTCAGAATATGGAAGCTTATATTTCATTATAATTTCTTAAAATTCTCTAGAATTTATTGTGCACGTTTCGGTAGGTTTATAAGGCATTTTGTATGTAACTTGGTTTTGTGAATTCTTGTGCTTCAGTACTTGATTTTGGTGAATGTTGTTGTGTTGATTGATAACATGATTAATTGATGGTTGTGTGTTGAGTAGACCAAGATGCTTGTGATGTTGTGAGTTTTAATGATGACATGACTTTGATGAATACATGAATGATGATGCCATTTTGACTAGTCGTGGTCGTTGATTTTGTGAAGTTGAGAATCGTGCATTCATACCATAATTGGTGGATGATAGTCTAGTAATGTTGTAGAACCATTGGTCCAGTGACGGCCCCTAATCCCATTGTGTGGATTGAGTGTAATATTGTGATGTGCTTCGGTTCCAAGTGGGAATCGATCTTATGGTGGGGATCTTTGGAGAACGATGACTGAGTCATCAGTGATGAATTAGTACTACATGCATGAGTCCATTGTTTTTGCATTGCGTTGTTGTGACGTTGTGTGATTTGATGATATTTAATTATTTGTGATGTGAAATACCTAAGTGATAATTGTGATTGAATCATAAGGTGATGTTTTGAATAGGTGATGATGTGCAGGTGTGGGTAAGTAAGCATATATGATGGATACATTGTATCAGTATATGTATGATTGGTTAATTGTATACTGAAACAACTGCACGAAATCATTAAAGATCAATGAAGTCGCCATCAATTGTTTATTTATCCCACGAGATGGGAAAGGAAAAAATTGAGTAAAACCTAAAAGGGAAATAAATAAAGGTCTTACGACCAAGAGAAAGGGTACGAATGTTAGTTACACAAAGGGAAGGGATTAGCACCCCACCGTCGTACTCGACGGGATCCGCTCTCGTTAGTCTAAATCTAAGGGTGTCTTAAACTAAATGCTAAAGGGAAACGCACGAAAAAGGAAGAGAAAAGAAACGCGGGGAAAAGAACGAAAAATATACAAAATTGTGCTCGTTCAGGCCCTGCGACCTAATGCCTACGTATCCCTTTCAAGAATCAGAGTCACCGTAGTTCGGCTCAAAAAAATTAGTGTGTGTGTGTGTGTGTGAGTTTTAAAATGAACAAAGATAAGTACAAATAAGTGAACTAAAGCAAGTTAACCATTTAATCAATTAAATAAAAATTGATTAAATTAATTAACCAAGGTTAAGAAGAATTAATTGGCAAGACTAATTAATTTTACTTAGCAAAGATCAACTAATTAAATTAATATTAATTAATTGATTAAAAGCTTAAAGTGGTATAAAATAAATTAAAATAAGAGAATTAAAAGCTAATTAAAATATTTTTGTGGTTTTTAATAGGATAAAAATAAAATCTAAATCTAAAAACATGTTTTTTGTATTTTTAATATTTGATTAAAATAAAAGTATGTAAAGATATTAAAACTAATTAACAATAAACTAAAAACATTATAAAGTGGGCTAATTAAATAAAACATGGGGGTGTTAATATACAACTGGGGCGCTGGCCCAGCTTGGTAAAGGCCCAAGATGATTAAACACTCGGTCAAAGGGGGTGAAGAGTCTGCGGAGGGGTGCTGATAACATGAAGACCGGTGTTAGCCTGAAATTGAGCAGGCCCATAACTAAATACTCTTAGCTAGGGGTGTATGTAAATTTGCAAAAATAGGGTGTGTGGGAAGCAGAATCTAGACCGGACTTAAATTCACTTAGGCCCGTTTGGCGCGCTGGATAAGGAGACAGGATATGATAAAATTATCCTATCCTAATATAATCTGTTGTTTGGTGCACCAATAGGAAAGGATAATTTAAACCTATTACTAATCCTATCCTATTACCCCTTTATTATTTTTATCCTTATTTTAAGCTGGGTTAGAAAAATGATAGGATAATTAAAATAAAAACACACGCTTCTGATTTTTTTTCTCTCACGTTCCTTTTCTCACTCTCACGTTCTCTTTCATCTCTACACTTCCATCATCTCCGCCGTCACCAAATCAATTGCGTTTTCTGCTACGGTAATGTTTTCTTGTTCCAATTTCTCTATAATAACGGTTTCTTCTTCATCAATATTGATTTTTCTCAAAACCCTAATTTTTTCCCTATTCTTTTTTCACTAATTTCTTCTTCTTTTGTGTTCTCTTTGATGTTTTTTTTTATGTTTCTACTATTTTGCTACCCATTGTGTTAAAAATTTTATTTTTTTCTTGATACTCATTATTTTCTTTTTCTACTATTTACTGTATCTTCTGCTTTTCATTGTTTTTTCTCTGTTTTCCCTATTTTAACTCTATTATATGTTATTATATGGTTATATTAGTGCCCTCATACTACTTGTTCATGTTATAGGTTAATATGGATTCAGAGGATCAAGATATGATGTTATATTTAATTTTAGAACAATCTTTTTTAGAGATGGTTGAACTTTGTTTTACAATTTTAATGATAGTTAGTCATTCTTCACTATGGTTTTATGAAAATAATTTCATTAGACAACAACCGATGGGTAGAGAAGGATTAAGGGGGTAATTTTTAGAATCTTTGATCAAGAGAGATGATGTGTTATGTGTTAATCAACTTTCACGCTAATTCTCTCCCTCTACTAACTTTCACGCTTTATTTCTCATCATCTCTCTCAAATGGAAACAAAAACCAGACATAATCCTCTGTTCTTCCATGGCCATACAAAACATGATCCTCTTTCTAATCTATACCGAGACAAAGCAAAAAAACCTCTGCCCAGATTTCTCACTCTCAAACTCTCATCTAATCCCTCTATTCTTAAATATTAAACACAAAAACAAACAATCCTCAACAACAATTATCCACACAATAAATTCAATCATGGCAAAAAATTCAAACATGGCAACAATCAGCATACATGGTTGGAAATTCTGGCAAGACAGACTCAGAATGTCATACACAATGTCATGACACCTTTTCTGTCATCAGCTTAGCTGAGGCAGTACATACAGATCCCTCATATTTAGAATACTTCTTGCATGCAGAAGTCCATGAGTGTCGGGATCATATAAGTTCAGTTAGCACAAATAAATCTGCTTTCCAGAGGTTCTGTGACAGCACAGTCATTAAGCAAAACACTAATGTCATGTACGAAGTTATGACATCCAAACTGAACAAACAAATAAACAATGCAAAAACATAAACAACACACATAATTGTTCACCCAGTTCGGTTCTAACTAACCTACTCTGGGGGCAACCAAGCCAGGAAGGAAATCCATTATCACTAGTCTTAATTTGAAGCTAAACTCCCCCGTTTACAACTTCGCACTTAAACCCTACCCAATGCAATCTCTACCTAGGTTCTCCCTGGATATGGAATATCTCCATTCCACTCCCAATCATAGCAATGATGCTAGCAGTGAACAACTCAAGAACTGCATCGACAGCCTAATTCCCAACACTTTAAACACAAACAAACACAACGTTAACTTGAAGTTGCTTAAAAGCTTCCTCCAAGGACAAAACTTCACTCATTGCTTCACAGCTTCTGAGTGATTAAAATAAACCTCTCACCTACAGGCTTTGAGGCACAAATAAGTGACCATCCCACACACCGGGTGGTTCACCTACACGGCTAACCCTAGAGACTATATCTTCCTAGCTCTGGCTATTAGCACACAAAATTAGGTTACAAAGGTTTCTATTTATAACCTGATCCCAGATGGACTTGGGCTTAAAATCGCAGCACTTTGCAGTTACAAATATGCAGAAAATATTCTGCTACAAATAAGGTCTTTAATCATGAGTTTCCTAAATTGTCTCCTAAATTAGAAACCGTTGAATCTTCAATCTCCAGATTTGATTCTTCAATATTCTGACTTGATTCTTTGACCTTTAAATATGCGCCACATAAGATTACATAATATTCTCATAGAATATTCTGTATCTGTTTTAAATCAAACTGAATCTTTCTTCCTCAATTCTATAGGCTCGATGTCATGTTTGAAGTCTTGACATTCCATATAACATCTTGCTTTAGTACCTGTTTTGTTCTTTTCATATTTGCAAGACTTATACAATATTACATTCAGCTGCTATTATGTTTTAGCCAAGCATGGATTGTGAATACAAGATCACACTCACAAAATGTTTTTGATTCATGGCAAACTCAACAAGCATTCAAGCAACAAGGTACAAGCAGAAGAACTCAAAGAAAAGCAAGCTTTGGTCTCTCATAACAGAGCAGGTCGACCTACTATGCACACAGGTCGACTCAACACAAGCAAAATAAGAGGAACTCAGAAAATCAGCAGTTAGGTCGACCTACTCCCAACACAGGTCGACCTAAAATGAAGAAATTTACATATCATTCTGCTAGGTCGACCTACACAACAACTAGGTCGACCTAATCTGAGAAAATTTCCCCAAAGCGCATCAGAAGTGGATTCTGGTCGACCTACCTCTTTGACAGGTCGACCTAACTGGGAACAAATGTCATCCAAAAGATATGCAGCTCTGTTAGGTCGACCCAGCCCTAAATTAGGTCGACCTATCTGATCAAAACTGACTTCCAAAGGATATGCAGCTCTGTTAGGTCGACCCAACCCTAAATTAGGTCGACCTATCTGATCAAAACTGTCAAAATTTCTGGTTTTCTCTGCATCAACTGAAAAGCTCTCATATATATTGTCCAAGGTTCAATTATTGAAAACAACACCAACGACTGAAAGATACACAAAGGCTTCTCATCTTCGTTCTTCGTCATCTCCAACACAATTACACATAATCATTCTTGCGTTGAGGGTTAGTGATCGAGTTCGATAACGTCCATGGAACGGAATTGAAGATTCCTAGTGGGTGAAGATTTGTGGGGTTTTTGGTGAATAAAATCTGCGGGTTTTGTCCTCCAAGATAGGTGTTTCTTGGGGGTTTTTATCAAGAGGTTTCAACGAGGATCCATCTGAGTGTGAAGATTGAAGAACAAGGGTTCAAGGCAATTCAAGACACTGCAAAAAAGGGATCGAGTGAAGCTCTTGGATCACCTTGATCTGACCCAAGATTAAGGGGGAAGAAGATTCAAAGGATCGACATAATTGGTTTATGGTTTATCGCTTTGTTATCTTCTTTGTATAAACTGCTTTCAACATTAATGAAAGATTTCCCAATTTCAGTTTGGAATTGGGGGCAGACGTAGTCGTAGCGAGGACGATCGACGAACTGCCTAAACAAATATCGTGTTCTTGTCGCTTTTACCTTTTCATTTACGTTCTGTTCATATTTGGTTATAATAGCAAATTGATCAACGATTCGAGTGTTAAGATTGTGAATTAAGAACTTATATAAACATCACAATCCATCACACATTGAATCACCATCAATTTGATCATTATCACCAAGTGGTTGTGTTTTTGCTTCTTTCACCATTACTGCATTGCAAACGTCGTTCATCATATAAGAAGTTAATTGATTTTCAATAGAGCGACGTATTGATTCTATAGTGTATTCTCTTATCGTTTATCTCAAGCTGGTTAGTGGTTTTAACACATATACAATCGTTTCAATAGTGGTTCGGAATAGACGCGAGTCGATTCAGAATCACTTCCGCTTAAAGTTCAATAAATTCCGCAAAACTGTTTAAGATCTATTCACCCCCCCTCTAGATCCTAAGGCCAGCGTCTAACAAGTGGCATCAAGAGCTCTGGTTTATTCTGTGCTACGTGAAACACTTACTGTAAAGATGGCTTCCGGACCTAAAGGGGCTCACAATAGAGCTCCAGTTTTCAACGGTGAAAACTATGGCTATTGGAAGGATTGTATGTGTGTCCACATCAATGCAATTGATAGGAACATCTGGACAGCTATTGTCAATGGTCCCTTTCAGATCACCATGACAAATGCAGCTGGTGCAGTTGTTCCAAAACCAGAAAATACTTGGGATGCTGAAGATGAAAAGAGATATGCATACGATTGGAAAGCGAGAAACATTCTAATCTCAGCTCTAGGAGTTGATGAATACTATCGCGTTTCCCATTGTAGATCCGCTAAAGCTATGTGGGACACATTGCAAGTTGCCCACGAGGGAACGGATGATGTCAAACTAGCTAGGATCAATACGTTAACTCAAGAGTTCGAACTCTTCCACATGGAAGATGGTGAATCCATCGAAAACATGCAGAAGAGAATCGTTCACCTGAAAAATCGGTTAAATTCTCTTGATAGACCTGTTTCCAATGCAGTTGCTACTAACAAAATCTTAAGATGCTTTAACAGGGAATGGCAACCCAAGGTTACAACAATAAAGGAAGCAAATGATCTAAACACCTTAGACATTACCACTCTCTTTGGTAAACTAGAGGAACATGAACAACACCTTAAATGCCTTGACATGCATGAGAAAAGGGCAAAGAAAGAAAAGAACATGGAGAAAGAGGTAGAGAAGAAGTCAATAGCTCTAAAAGCTTCAAGCTCCAAGACCTCAAGACAAGAGCTAAAGGATAGTGATACAAGTGATGACGAAGACTCCGATGATGAGGAAATGGGACTGTTTGTGCGAAGATACAACAAATATCTAAAGAAAAATGGAGCAAAACATTCTGACAAAGGCTTGATCAACTATAGAAAGCAATCAAACAAGTTCAAACAAGATGACGACAACAAAGGAAAAATCAAAGGCCTTTGCTTCAATTGTGGGAAAGCCGGTCACTACAAACCGGATTGTCCATACCTTAAGAAAGAAAAAGAGAAGAACCAAAGCAAAGGTCATAACAAATCTAAAAGAGCCTACATAGCATGGGAAAGTGATTCATCTAGTGAAAGCTCATCAAGCGATGAAGAAGAATCAGCAAACCTATGTTTCATGGCTCATCAACACAAGAAAAAGAAAGCTGTAAGTCATCTTAAACCTGAACTCGTAGATAAGGTATCTCATTCTCAACTAAAACTTGCTTTTGAAGAATTACATAGAGATGCAATTAAAGCTTTCAAACTTTTGGCCTCAAATAAGAAAATATTTTCATATCTTGAATCAAAAGTTGAGAAAACCGAAAAGGATATGGAAGCTTTAAAACAATCTATGCTAGACATTCAAAAGGATAAAGTTGAAATAGATCCTACATCATGGTTTGGTTGTGAGACATGTCACATTTGGCAAAAAGAAGTAAGAGATCTAAAAGCCAAGTTAGACAAGGCTCTACAACCAAAAGTGACTTTTGCCGTTGATCCAAATAAGTTCAAAAGATCGTATACTCCTTTATATAGCAAATACACTTTTGTACCAAAAGTATCAACTAGCAAAACAGCATGTTCTCATCATATTACCTGTCATTATTGTTGCAAAAAGGGTCATACCATTGAAAAATGCAAATTTAGGAGAATTTTAGTTCCTAAAGGAGTATTTCAATGGTTGCCTAAGTGCAACAAATTGTGTACTCACTACCAAGGACCCAATGAAAATTGGGGACCTCCCTCTCTAAATTAATCTTGCAGGAAAAGTGTCTTGACATTGCCGAAAGGTTCTGGTTCCTTGATAGCGGATGTTCAAGACACATGACTGGAGACCTATCTCTTTTCGTTGAGTTTCAAGCAAAGAAAAAGGGGTATGTCACCTATGGAGATAACAATCAGGGAGCCATACTTGGTAAACGAAGTGTAGGTAACCCTTCTACCACTACTATAACTGATGTGCTGCTAGTAGAAGGTCTTAAACATAATCTTTTAAGTATAAGTCAATTGTGTGACAAAGATTTTAAAGTAATGTTTACAAATTCTGGCTGCACAATAGAACATACTAAGAAAAGAGACATTATGTTTAAGGGCTTAAGAGTAAACAATATCTAGATGCTAAACTTGGATGAGGTATCTAAGTCTAGTACCAAGTGTCTAATTGCTCTAGGCGAAGACTCATGGCTTTGGCATAGACGTCTCGCCCACATAAATTTTGACTTACTAAATAAAGTTGTCACAAAAGATTTAGTAATCGGCTTACCTAAAATGGAGTTTTCAAAAGATTATCTATGTGATGTTTGTCAAAAGGGAAAGCAAACTAAAATCTCTTTTAAATCAAAAAACGTGGTTTCAACATCACGCCCTCTTGAACTACTTCACATGGATCTCTTTGGCCCTTCAAGGACTAAAAGCATAGGTGGAAACACCTATGGTTTTGTCATTGTCGATGATTACTCTAGATTTTGTTGGACAATCTTTCTACCTAGTAAGGATCAAACTTTTCCAGCTTTCACACAATTTGCAAGATTATGTCAAAATAAAATGAACAACAAAATAGTTGCAATTCGAAGTGATCACGGTGGAGAGTTTGAAAACTATCTTTTTGAAAAATACTGTGATAAACATGGAATTGAGCATAACTTTTCAGCTCCTAGAACACCTCAACAAAACGGAGTGGTTGAACATAAAAATCGGGTTCTAGAGGAGCTGGCAAGAACAATGCTGAATGAGGGTAATCTACCCAAGTATTTCTGGGCTGACGCGATTAGCACCGCATGTTATGTTTTAAATAGGATAATAATACGTCCTATACTGAACAAAACTCCCTATGAATTACTAAAAGGTAGAAAACCAAATGTATCTCATCTCCATGTATTCGGTTGCAAGTGTTTTGTCTTGAACAATGGTAAGGATAATCTTGGTAAATTCGATGCTAAAGTTGATGAGGGCATATTCCTTGGTTACTCACAATCTAACAAAGCATATCGGGTATATAATAAGAGATTACTTATAGTAGAAGAATCAGTACACGTGTCTTTTGATGAATCTTATACAAAATATGTCGAGAAAGGTCTTTCGTTTAATGGTGCAGGTCCATCCACTGAAGACATTGTCAAGGATAAGGAAGACGAGAATGAAAGTATTGTAAAGAAAGATGCTGAGAGAGAGAAAGATGAGTCTCACGATGAAAATGAAAAAGAAAGCATCTCAAACAATGAAGAACTTCCCAAGGCCTGGACAAATGTGAAAGACCATCCAATTGACAATATAATAGGAGACATCTCAAGGGGCGTTACAACACGCTCAAAGATAAGTAACTTTTGTCATCATTTTGCTTTTGTTTCACAAGTTGAGCCGAAAAACGCTAAGGATGCATTACTTGATGAGCATTGGCTAATGGCCATGCAAGAAGAATTAAACCAATTTAAACGGAATGATGTTTGGGACTTAGTCCCTCATCCGGGAGATCATCAAGTAATAGGCACTAGATGGGTTTTTCGTAACAAACTTGATGAAAACGGCGTTATTACTAGAAACAAAGCTAGATTAGTTGCCCAAGGTTATAATCAAGAGGAAGGTATTGATTATGAAGAGACATACGCTCCTGTAGCACGTCATGAAGCTATTCGTCTCTTACTTGCTTATGCTTGTTCTAAAGACTTCAAACTATTCCAAATGGATGTTAAAAGTGCCTTTCTAAATGGCTATATAAATGAAGAAGTCTATGTTGCTCAGCCACCCGGCTTTGAGAATTACATGTATCCAACTCATGTCTATAAGCTGAAACGTGCTCTATACGGTCTTAAACAAGCCCCTCGGGCTTGGTACGAACGTTTGAGCAAATTTCTCCTTAGTCAAGGGTACTCTAGGGGTAAAGTTGACACTACTCTCTTTATTAAAAGAAAAGATACAGATATTCTCTTAGTCCAAATTTATGTAGATGATATTATATTTGGGTCGACTAATGCAAAACTTGTCAAAGATTTTTCTAAGCTTATGCAGAGTGAATTTGAGATAAGTCTCATGGGTGAGCTAAATTTCTTCCTTGGCCTACAAATCAAGCAACTCAGTCATGGAACGTTTGTGAATCAAACTAAATACTGTACGGAGCTGCTCAAAAGATTTGGAATGAGTGAAGCAAAGGAAATTGACACACCTATGGCAACAAATACTAATCTAGACAAAGATGAGAAAGGTAAAGAGGTTGACGTGAAATTATACCGAGGTATGATAGGTTCACTATTGTATCTTACTGCCTCAAGACCAGACATTATGTTTAGTGTGTGTATGTGTGCAAGATATCAATCTTGTCCAAAAGAATCTCACTTAAAAGCTGTCAAAAGAATTCTGCGATACTTACGTGGAACTACTACATATGGCCTATGGTATCCAAAGGGAAATGAGTGCCATTTGGTAGGATTCTCCGATTCAGATTTTGCTGGATGCAAATCCGATAGAAAAAGCACCAGTGGAACATGTCATCTATTCTCAAATTCATTGATAAGTTGGCATTGCAAGAAACAAGTATCGGTTGCATTATCTACTGCTGAGGCAGAATATGTAGCTGCTGGAAGTTGCTGTGCACAAATATTATGGCTCAAGCAACAACTTCTTGACTTTGGTATTAAGCTTGATCGCATACCTATCATGTGCGACAACACAAGTGCCATAAACTTGAGTAAAAATCCTGTCTTACACTCACGTACCAAGCATATTGAAATAAGACATCACTTTCTACGAGATCATGTAGAGAAAGGAGACGTTACATTTGAACATGTAGAAAGCAAGAAGCAACTAGCTGACATCTTCACCAAACCTCTAGCAACGGAGCAATACTTCAACATTCGTAGGGAATTAGGGATACTCGATATCTCTAATTTGGGCTAATTACGTTTGTTCTCCTTTAATATTATTCCTTTACTTTATATATATATATTTTTGCTAACATTTCTCTTAGCGTAAAGGTAGTTCATCATCAAGCCAGGCGTCATTCCACATTGACTAAAGGCTGCCACTAAAGTTGACACCTACATATTGAGAAAGCGGTAACGTAATTGTTGTTCACTTTCAAAAATATTATTGATACTATAATATGCTATCAATTAACATGCTTATAGTGACTTCATGCATATATCGCTCTTGCTCATATATGTGTTTCATCTTTAATACACCTTTAAACATATTTGGCTCTCATGCTATCACTATCTACCTTTTATCTATTATACTATGAATGCTAGCATTTTATCTATGTTTCTCTCGTTACTCTTCTCTTCTGTTTTTCTTGTATCTCTTTTGATGTTGTCAAAGGGGGAGATAGATGCTGAGTGTACGGGGGAGCTCAGCTGAGTAAATAGATGCTGAGTGTACGGGGGAGCTTTTACCACTTATTGCAAATGCTTCTACTACCGGTTTGCCATCATCAGAAAGGGGGAGTATGTGAATACAAGATCACACTCACAAAAATGTTTTTGATTCATGGCAAACTCAACAAGCATTCAAGCAACAAGGTACAAGTAGAAGAACTCAAAGAAAAGCAAGCTTTGGTCTCTCATAACAGAGCAGGTCGACCTACTATGCACACAGGTCGAGTCAACACAAGCAAAATAAGAGGAACTCAGAAAATCAGCAGTTAGGTCGACCTACTCCCAACACAGGTCGACCTAAAATGAAGAAATTTACATATCATTCTGCAAGGTCGACCTACACAACAACTAGGTCGACCTAATCTGAGAAAATTTCCCCAAAGCGCATCAGAAGTGGATTCTGGTCGACCTACCTCTTTGACAGGTCGACCTAACTGGGAACAAATGTCATCCAAAAGATATGCAGCTCTGTTAGGTCGACCCAGCCCTAAATTAGGTCGACCTATCTGATCAAAACTGACTTCCAAAGGATATGCAGCTCTGTTAGGTCGACCCAACCCTAAATTAGGTCGACCTATCTGATCAAAACTGTCAAAATTTCTGGTTTTCTCTGCATCAACTGAAAAGCTCTCATATATATTGTCCAAGGTTCAATTATTGAAAACAACACCAACGACTGAAAGATACACAAAGGCTTCTCATCTTCGTTCTTCGTCATCTCCAACACAATTACACATAATCATTCTTGCGTTGAGGGTTAGTGATCGAGTTCGATAACGTCCATGGAACGGAATTGAAGATTCCTAGTGGGTGAAGATTTGTGGGGTTTTTGGTGAATAAAATCTGCGGGTTTTGTCCTCCAAGATAGGTGTTTCTTGGGGGTTTTTATCAAGAGGTTTCAACGAGGATCCATCTGAGTGTGAAGATTGAAGAACAAGGGATCAAGGCAATTCAAGACACTGCAGAAAAGGGATCGAGTGAAGCTCTTGGATCACCTTGATCTGACCCAAGATTAAGGGGGAAGAAGATTCAAAGGATCGACATAATTGGTTTATGGTTTATCGCTTTTTTATCTTCTTTGTATAAACTGCTTTCAACATTAAGGAAAGATTTCCCAATTTCAGTTTGGAATTGGGGGCAGACGTAGTCGTAGCGAGGACGATCGACGAACTGCCTAAACAAATATCGTGTTCTTGTCGCTTTTACCTTTTCAATTACGTTCTCTTCATATTTGGTTATAATAGCAAATTGATCAACGATTCGAGTGTTAAGATTGTGAATTAAGAACTTATATAAACATCACAATCCATCACACATTGAATCACCATCAATTTGATCATTATCACCAAGTGGTTGTGTTTTTGCTTCTTTCACCATTACTGCATTGCAAACGTCGTTCATCATATAAGAAGTTAATTGATTTTCAATAGAGCGACGTATTGATTCTATAGTGTATTCTCTTATCGTTTATCTCAAGCTGGTTAGTGGTTTTAACACATATACAATCGTTTCAATAGTGGTTCGGAATAGACGCGAGTCGATTCAGAATCACTTCCGCTTAAAGTTCAATAAATTCCGCAAAACTGTTTAAGATCTATTCACCCCCCCTCTAGATCCTAAGGCCAGCGTCTAACAAGTGGCATCAAGAGCTCTGGTTTATTCCGTGCTACGTGAAACACTTACTGTAAAGATGGCTTCCGGACCTAAAGGGGCTCACAATAGAGCTCCAGTTTTCAACGGTGAAAACTATGGCTATTGGAAGGATTGTATGTGTGTCCACATCAATGCAATTGATAGGAACATCTGGACAGCTATTGTCAATGGTCCCTTTCAGATCACCATGACAAATGCAGCTGGTGCAGTTGTTCCAAAACCAGAAAATACTTGGGATGCTGAAGATGAAAAGAGATATGCATACGATTGGAAAGCGAGAAACATTCTAATCTCAGCTCTAGGAGTTGATGAATACTATCGCGTTTCCCATTGTAGATCCGCTAAAGCTATGTGGGACACATTGCAAGTTGCCCACGAGGGAACGGATGATGTCAAACTAGCTAGGATCAATACGTTAACTCAAGAGTTCGAACTCTTCCACATGGAAGATGGTGAATCCATCGAAAACATGCAGAAGAGAATCGTTCACCTGAAAAATCGGTTAAATTCTCTTGATAGACCTGTTTCCAATGCAGTTGCTACTAACAAAATCTTAAGATGCTTGAACAGGGAATGGCAACCCAAGGTTACAACAATAAAGGAAGCAAATGATCTAAACACCTTAGACATTACCACTCTCTTTGGTAAACTAGAGGAACATGAACAACACCTTAAATGCCTTGACATGCATGAGAAAAGGGCAAAGAAAGAAAAGAACATGGAGAAAGAGGTAGAGAAGAAGTCAATAGCTCTAAAAGCTTCAAGCTCCAAGACCTCAAGACAAGAGCTAAAGGATAGTGATACAAGTGATGACGAAGACTCCGATGATGAGGAAATGGGACTGTTTGTGCGAAGATACAACAAATATCTAAAGAAAAATGGAGCAAAACATTCTGACAAAGGCTTGATCAACTATAGAAAGCAATCAAACAAGTTCAAACAAGATGACGACAACAAAGGAAAAATCAAAGGCCTTTGCTTCAATTGTGGGAAAGCCGGTCACTACAAACCGGATTGTCCATACCTTAAGAAAGAAAAAGAGAAGAACCAAAGCAAAGGTCATAACAAATCTAAAAGAGCCTACATAGCATGGGAAAGTGATTCATCTAGTGAAAGCTCATCAAGCGATGAAGAAGAATCAGCAAACCTATGTTTCATGGCTCATCAACACAAGAAAAAGAAAGCTGTAAGTCATCTTAAACCTGAACTCGTAGATAAGGTATCTCATTCTCAACTAAAACTTGCTTTTGAAGAATTACATAGAGATGCAATTAAAGCTTTCAAACTTTTGGCCTCAAATAAGAAAATATTTTCATATCTTGAATCAAAAGTTGAGAAAACCGAAAAGGATATGGAAGCTTTAAAACAATCTATGCTAGACATTCAAAAGGATAAAGTTGAAATAGATCCTACATCATGGTTTGGTTGTGAGACATGTCACATTTGGCAAAAAGAAGTAAGAGATCTAAAAGCCAAGTTAGACAAGGCTCTACAACCAAAAGTGACTTTTGCCGTTGATCCAAATAAGTTCAAAAGATCGTATACTCCTTTATATAGCAAATACACTTTTGTACCAAAAGTATCAACTAGCAAAACAGCATGTTCTCATCATATTACCTGTCATTATTGTTGCAAAAAGGGTCATACCATTGAAAAATGCAAATTTAGGAGAATTTTAGTTCCTAAAGGAGTATTTCAATGGTTGCCTAAGTGCAACAAATTGTGTACTCACTACCAAGGACCCAATGAAAATTGGGGACCTCCCTCTCTAAATTAATCTTGCAGGAAAAGTGTCTTGACATTGCCGAAAGGTTGTGGTTCCTTGATAGCGGATGTTCAAGACACATGACTGGAGACCTATCTCTTTTCGTTGAGTTTCAAGCAAAGAAAAAGGGGTATGTCACCTATGGAGATAACAATCGGGGAGCCATACTTGGTAAAGGAAGTGTAGGTAACCCTTCTACCACTACTATAACTGATGTGCTGCTAGTAGAAGGTCTTAAACATAATCTTTTAAGTATAAGTCAATTGTGTGACAAAGATTTTAAAGTAATGTTTACAAATTCTGGCTGCACAATAGAACATACTAAGAAAAGAGACATTATGTTTAAGGGCTTAAGAGTAAACAATATCTAGATGCTAAACTTGGATGAGGTATCTAAGTCTAGTACCAAGTGTCTAATTGCTCTAGGCGAAGACTCATGGCTTTGGCATAGACGTCTCGCCCACATAAATTTTGACTTACTAAATAAAGTTGTCACAAAAGATTTAGTAATCGGCTTACCTAAAATGAAGTTTTCAAAAGATCATCTATGTGATGTTTGTCAAAAGGGAAAGCAAACTAAAATCTCTTTTAAATCAAAAAACGTGGTTTCAACATCACGCCCTCTTGAACTACTTCACATGGATCTCTTTGGCCCTTCAAGGACTAAAAGCATAGGTGGAAACACCTATGGTTTTGTCATTGTCGATGATTACTCTAGATTTTGTTGGACAATCTTTCTACCTAGTAAGGATCAAACTTTTCCAGCTTTCACACAATTTGCAAGATTATGTCAAAATAAAATGAACAACAAAATAGTTGCAATTCGAAGTGATCACGGTGGAGAGTTTGAAAACTATCTTTTTGAAAAATACTGTGATAAACATGGAATTGAGCATAACTTTTCAGCTCCTAGAACACCTCAACAAAACGGAGTGGTTGAACGTAAAAATCGGGTTCTAGAGGAGCTGGCAAGAACAATGCTGAATGAGGGTAATCTACCCAAGTATTTCTGGGCTGACGCGATTAGCACCGCATGTTATGTTTTAAATAGGATAATAATACGTCCTATACTGAACAAAACTCCCTATGAATTACTAAAAGGTAGAAAACCAAATGTATCTCATCTCCATGTATTCGGTTGCAAGTGTTTTGTCTTGAACAATGGTAAGGATAATCTTGGTAAATTCGATGCTAAAGCTGATGAGGGCATATTCCTTGGTTACTCACAATCTAGCAAAGCATATCGGGTATATAATAAGAGATTACTTATAGTAGAAGAGTCAGTACACGTGTCTTTTGATGAATCTTATACAAAATATGTCGAGAAAGGTCTTTCGTTTAATGGTGCAGGTCCATCCACTGAAGACATTGTCAAGGATAAGGAAGACGAGAATGAAAGTATTGTAAAGAAAGATGCTGAGAGAGAGAAAGATGAGTCTCACGATGAAAATGAAAAAGAAAGCATCTCAAACAATGAAGAACTTCCCAAGGCCTGGACAAATGTGAAAGACCATCCAATTGACAATATAATAGGAGACATCTCAAGGGGCGTTACAACACGCTCAAAGATAAGTAACTTCTGTCATCATTTTGCTTTTGTTTCACAAGTTGAGCCGAAAAACGCTAAGGATGCATTACTTGATGAGCATTGGCTAATGGCCATGCAAGAAGAATTAAACCAATTTAAACGGAATGATGTTTGGGACTTAGTCCCTCATCCGGGAGATCATCAAGTAATAGGCACTAGATGGGTTTTTCGTAACAAACTTGATGAAAACGGCGTTATTACTAGAAACAAAGCTAGATTAGTTGCCCAAGGTTATAATCAAGAGGAAGGTATTGATTATGAAGAGACATACGCTCCTGTAGCACGTCTCGAAGCTATTCGTCTCTTACTTGCTTATGCTTGTTCTAAAGACTTCAAACTATTCCAAATGGATGTTAAAAGTGCCTTTCTAAATGGCTATATAAATGAAGAAGTCTATGTTGCTCAGCCACCCGGCTTTGAGAATTACATGTATCCAACTCATGTCTATAAGCTGAAACGTGCTCTATACGGTCTTAAACAAGCCCCTCGGGCTTGGTACGAACGTTTGAGCAAATTTCTCCTTAGTCAAGGGTACTCTAGGGGTAAAGTTGACACTACTCTCTTTATTAAAAGAAAAGATAAAGATATTCTCTTAGTCCAAATTTATGTAGATGATATTATATTTGGGTCGACTAATGCAAAACTTGTCAAAGATTTTTCTAAGCTTATGCAGAGTGAATTTGAGATGAGTCTCATGGGTGAGCTAAATTTCTTCCTTGGCCTACAAATCAAGCAACTCAGTCATGGAACGTTTGTGAATCAAACTAAATACTGTACGGAGCTGCTCAAAAGATTTGGAATGAGTGAAGCAAAGGAAATTGACACACCTATGGCAACAAATACTAATCTAGACAAAGATGAGAAAGGTAAAGAGGTTGACGTGAAATTATACCGAGGTATGATAGGTTCACTATTGTATCTTACTGCCTCAAGACCAGACATTATGTTTAGTGTGTGTATGTGTGCAAGATATCAATCTTGTCCAAAAGAATCTCACTTAAAAGCTGTCAAAAGAATTCTGCGATACTTACGTGGAACTACTACATATGGCCTATGGTATCCAAAGGGAAATGAGTGCCATTTGGTAGGATTCTCCGATTCAGATTTTGCTGGATGCAAATCCGATAGAAAAAGCACCAGTGGAACATGTCATCTATTCTCAAATTCATTGATAAGTTGGCATAGCAAGAAACAAGTATCGGTTGCATTATCTACTGCTGAGGCAGAATATGTAGCTGCTGGAAGTTGCTGTGCACAAATATTATGGCTGAAGCAACAACTTCTTGACTTTGGTATTAAGCTTGATCGCATACCTATCATGTGCGACAACACAAGTGCCATAAACTTGAGTAAAAATCCTGTCTTACACTCACGTACCAAGCATATTGAAATAAGACATCACTTTCTACGAGATCATGTAGAGAAAGGAGACGTTACATTTGAACATGTAGAAAGCAAGAAGCAACTAGCTGACATCTTCACCAAACCTCTAGCAACAGTGCAATACTTCAACATTCGTAGGGAATTAGGGATACTCGATATCTCTAATTTGGGCTAATTACGTTTGTTCTCCTTTAATATTATTCCTTTACTTTATATATATATTTTTTTGCTAACATTTCTCTTAGCGTAAAGGTAGTTCATCATCAAGCCAGGCGTCATTCCACATTGACTAAAGGCTGCCACTAAAGTTGACACCTACATATTGAGAAAGCGGTAACGTAATTGTTGTTCCCTTCCAAAAATATTATTGATACTATAATATGCTATCAATTAACATGCTTATAGTGACTTCATGCATATATCGCTCTTGCTCATATATGTGTTTCATCTTTAATACACCTTTAAACATATTTGGCTCTCATGCTATCACTATCTACCTTTTATCTATTATACTATGAATGCTAGCATTTTATCTATGTTTCTCTCGTTACTCTTCTCTTCTGTTTTTCTTGTATCTCTTTTGATGTTGTCAAAGGGGGAGATAGATGCTGAGTGTACGGGGGAGCTCAACTGAGTAAATAGATGCTGAGTGTACGGGGGAGCTTTTACCACTTATTGCAAATGCTTCTACTACCGGTTTGCCATCATCAAAAAGGGGGAGTATGTGAATACAAGATCACACTCACAAAAATGTTTTTGATTCATGGCAAACTCAACAAGCATTCAAGCAACAAGGTACAAGCAGAAGAACTCAAAGAAAAGCAAGCTTTGGTCTCTCATAACAGAGCAGGTCGACCTACTATGCACACATGTCGACTCAACACAAGCAAAATAAGAGGAACTCAGAAAATCAGCAGTTAGGTCGACCTACTCCCAACACAGGTCGACCTAAAATGAAGAAATTTACATATCATTCTGCAAGGTCGACCTACACAACAACTAGGTCGACCTAATCTGAGAAAATTTCCCCAAAGCGCATCAGAAGTGGATTCTGGTCGACCTACCTCTTTGACAGGTCGACCTAACTGGGAACAAATGTCATCCAAAAGATATGCAGCTCTGTTAGGTCGACCCAGCCCTAAATTAGGTCGACTTATCTAATCAAAACTGACTTCCAAAGGATATGCAGCTCTGTTAGGTCGACCCAGCCCTAAATTAGGTCGACCTATCTGATCAAAACTGTCAAAATTTCTGGTTTTCTCTGCATCAACTGAAAAGCTCTCATATATATTGTCCAAGGTTCAATTATTGAAAACAACACCAACGACTGAAAGATACACAAAGGCTTCTCATCTTCGTTCTTCGTCATCTCCAACACAATTACACATAATCATTCTTGCGTTGAGGGTTAGTGATCGAGTTCGATAACGTCCATGGAACGAAATTGAAGATTCCTAGTGGGTGAAGATTTGTGGGGTTTTTGGTGAATAAAATCTGCGGGTTTTGTCCTCCAAGATAGGTGTTTCTTGGGGGTTTTATCAAGAGGTTTCAACGAGGATCCATCTGAGTGTGAAGATTGAAGAACAAGGGTTCAAGGCAATTCAAGACACTGCAGAAAAGGGATCGAGTGAAGCTCTTGGATCACCTTGATCTGACTCAAGATTAAGGGGGAAGAAGATTCAAAGGATCGACATAATTGGTTTATGGTTTATCGCTTTGTTATCTTCTTTGTATAAACTGCTTTCAACATTAATGAAAGATTTCCCAATTTCAGTTTGGAATTGGGGCCAGACGTAGTCGTAGCGAGGACGATCGACGAACTGCCTAAACAAATATCGTGTTCTTGTCGCTTTTACCTTTTCATTTACGTTCTGTTAATATTTGGTTATAATAGTGTCATACCCCAAAATTTGCCCTCATATAATTACAAATATTATTTTATTTCATTTAAGTGACATGACACAAGTGGTAAGACTTTGAGGGTAAGGGTACAAGAGCAAGAGATCCCAAGTTCAAATCCCACTTCGGACATTTTACTTTTTATTTTCTAACTTTACTACTAACTTCATTTTCATTAAAAAAAAAATCAAATCAAATCACAAAAAATAGTTTTTTATATATTTAATTTCGTATTTATTATTTGTTAAAAAAAATACTTTTTTTACTTTGCTTTATTCATATTTTATTTGAAAAGATTCTACACCCTTTTGCATTTTAGGTTGTTATTTTTAATTGATTAAATATAATTATAAAACTCAAATCAAATAATTTCAATTTTGGACTTTTGGTTATTACGGTCCATTTGATCTCATGCATTTTAACCTAATTTTGTATCTTATAAATAGTCACTCACTTCCACGTTTACAGGGACGAGGAATGAACCCTTATTTTTCCTAACACCTTTCACGTACAAAACACCTCCCCAAACCTAACCTTTGACCATGATTTTCTTCCCAACAACCTCACGTTTTGACCTTCCCAATTATCTCATCATTCAGCATCAACAAACAACCTCACAAATAACACCAGCAACCAACTCCTCACTTTTTCTCAAAGAAATCCTTATTTTTTTTAACATCGTACAGACACTTCCATCACCCACTTTCATATCATCACCGTAAACCATATATGAGTCACTCATCATCTTCCTCCAACAATTAGACAAGACCTACAGCAAATTTCGTCATCTTCATACTCTTCAATTGTTCATAATCACTAACTGGCACCGATCTGAGACCTTCACCCATTTATCTTCATACACAACCCATCTATTACCAATCTTCGCATCCACAATGCTTCAACGATTCGACAAACCTGCAACAAAGACTGTCATCAATTTGCTCCACAATTTTAATGTATTAACATCGATACAATTGCAATAGAGTTTGTATTTTGCAGACAAATAAAAGACAGCGGAGTATTGACGATTACCAAGCAGGAACAGCAAAAGACCGACACTTCCTTGCACCGTCACAGAAAATCACGCATAGAACCGTAAGATTAAGTGATGTGTTCGTGAGTTCCATTAATCTCTATGAATATGGCCGCTGTGAAATTGCAACTGTCGGAGTTCCTATAACCGCCGTCACTTCAGGTTCTATCTTCTCTCACTCGGTTTCTTCACGTTTTCTATACTCTTCTTTTGAAAACAATGTGTAGACAGTGGTTTTTGGCTTTTGTTGTATTAGTCCTTTTATCTATGTCTCTAGTTTGGACACTAGTCCACCTTTGTTTTGCTTTATCTAATATATGGGGATATTTCTTTTTGATGATTATAAATAATAAGGTTATAGGTTTTATTGAATACCAAGTTCTACAAGTAGCCTCATTTGTCTATTATGATTCATTTGAATCAAATTAGTCCCATTTTTTTTTCGTAATACAAGTTTTTTTATTTTAGGAATATAAATGTTATAATTCTATCTTTTTTTTTTTTTTGTGTGAATTAATAAAAACACCAAAATATGTTTCTATGTAGTTAGTAAGACATATAAAAAATACCGAAAACACGTTCTTTTAATTAGATTCATTAGCTTACTAAAAACCCAAAATATGCATTTAGTTCTTGTAAAAAATTTTCACAGTACATAAATTAAAACTACTAAGTGATTAATTAATAAATTAAAAAGACAAAAAACATTTTTTAAAACTAACATTCACCCAACCAATTAATTTTCTCCTAATTCAAATCTTTCAAATTTAAGATGATTATTATTTTGATCATTATTTATTTCATACTCATACTACCATTTTCTTGTTTACTACGAGGTACATTCGAGCTGTTTATCTATTCTTGGGGATATTCGCAAATTCATCCCTTTTCTGCCTTGCCTTTCAGGGTCAACCCCAAAAGCGCCTACTAACCATATCAGATCAAATGCAAAGCTAAGTATCTATTCTTCTTTATTTATTTATTTAGCCTTACAATATTTATCCTTTATTTTAGGTTTAGTTATTTTGCCTTCGAACCGATAATGCACTCACTGTACTTTGCCTTCTTGTTCTTCCTCCTTTTCAGGTTTATCAATTGCCAAAGCTACGTCATTGGTAACCCTAAACCTCATTTTATTTTATGCCTTTTATTATTATTACTTGTGTCAAACCCTGATAAGGGATCCGCTGGTTACAATTTCCCGCCCCCTTTATTGCGTTATATTACTGCGTGGTTAGTAATCTTAGGGAGTGCAAGCCTTAAACTGAATTAGAATAACTAATTAAAAGATAAATATCTGAATATAATCACGTGATTGTTGCACACACGCACGCTTTTGGGGTAACCTCTCTGTTGCCTTGTTGCCTTGTTGCCTGTTGCCTGTTGCCTTTGTGTTTTTTTGCAGAATAAGCCATGTCCCTCGAATACGAGGATACCTCAGCCATGTTGCCTCGATAAAAAGGTCACGACCCTAAATGATGCTGCCTTCGGTACACAAATGACCTCGACCCTCGGAAGTTGCCTACGGAAAAAGGCTGAGGTATCTTCTGGTTGTCTAACGAAAAATGGCTTATTCTGATCCTTGCCTTAGACTACCTGCCCTCCTATGGCATGGGACAGTCTTATGGCAAAGGATATTTCGATGACCCTTCAACCTCCAAACGAAAGGCTTCCTGCCCTCTTATGGCAAGGATAGACCCTTTCATTCTGAAAGGCTAAAAAGAGACCTATCATCTGAGTTTAAGGTAATTGCCCCTAATTGCCTTGCAATGCTCATCTTTAATATTCTTTCTCACAATTCCTCGAAGTCCACTTTTGTCTTTCATTTACCTTTTTCTAAAAACAAACGAGCAAGCAAAGCAATTAAGAGCCCATGGAAAACCATGGATGCAAAGGGTGCCTTACACCTTCCCTTTGCATAAATTACCCCCCGAACTTAGATTTCTTTATAAAGGTTTTTTTTCTGTTTCTTTTTGCCTTTCCGAATATGTTTGGATAAAATAAAAGTCGGTGGCGACTCATGCTTAACCGCGACATTTCGATCGATAAAAAGTCAGTTCACCGTATAACAAATAGCAAATTGATCAACGATTCGAGTGTTAAGATTGTGAATTAAGAACTTATATAAACATCACAATCCATCACACATTGAATCACCATCAATTTGATCATTATCACCAAGTGGTTGTGTTTTTGCTTCTTTCACCATTACTGCATTGCAAACGTCGTTCATCATATAAGAAGTTAATTGATTTTCAATAGAGCGACGTATTGATTCTATAGTGTATTCTCTTATCGTTTATCTCAAGCTGGTTAGTGGTTTTAACACATATACAATCGTTTCAATAGTGGTTCGGAATAGACGCGAGTCGATTCAGAATCACTTCCGCTTAAAGTTCAATAAATTCCGCAAAACTATTTAAGATCTATTCACCCCCCCTCTAGATCCTAAGGCCAGCGTCTAACATCGATGCCAATAAGACAATTCTACAGAGCAGAACATCAACAATGGTAATCAATCAAAGATGGAAGTTATGACACACATGAAGAAGATTCAGAAAAGAAAACGAACCGACTCCGAATGTTCTCAAAGGGACGAATCCACAGTAATTTCGTTTCCTCTGTAACGTGAGCCACAAAACTGTTGTTGTGGTTTGATGTTGTGCTGAAGAGATGCCGCTGTGATGCTCGATTTGAAATGTTTAGTTTGTTGCGGTATTGTTAAGGAGTGTGTTGTCAAGATTTCGTTTATGTTGTGATGAATATCGTGGAAGAGCTGCGGTTAAATGATAGTAAGTAGATCTGGAAAATTGGTTGAAGGAATTAGTGTAGTGTCTGGAATCTGCTTATGAATTTTATTACAGGTATGGAAGGTTTTGCAGAGTGATTGGTGAAGTTGACGGTTTTGGGTTGAGAGTGTTTTGAGATGATGAAGCTAATTCGATGGAGTGTATCAGTGAGGTTTGAATACGATTTTGAAGGTGACGGATGAAAGTTTGAAATCTGGAAATATGAAGGTTGTGTGAATGAATCAAAATGGAGGAAGGTTGGATTGAGTTTTGGAGGAGACTTGTAACAAATTTAGCAGCATAAATTTATCTTTTTATCCTCTCCTTTTCTGATGAATCAAGAGATGTACTTATATAAAGAATTTGTGAAAAGTTGAGAGGGAAATTTGAGTGATTTGGAAGGGCAATCCGCGTGAAGATTTTTGGGAGAGTTTTGGCCTTTGATTGTATTTGAATGAAGGGTGAGATTTTGTGTAATAACTGTTATGGACTTGTAATAGAAATGTAGAATTTGTGATGAACTTTTTTGAATTTGAAAAATGGAATTTGGAATTGGTTGTATGTTGTACTGAAAACGTGAGAAGCCTCTATGAGGGAAGTCCCACGAAATTAGCTTGAGTTAAGTATGGCTGGAAACACGATTTGTTTTTGGTAAGGTCCCAACTATTTTTTTTATCACCACCGGTATAGTCCGGTTCGGGGGATCAGCTTTGGCATCAAGTGGGTCAAGCCCCCTCCCGATCGCAATTGCGGGGGGGAACGAACTGTGGTTCTCCCTACCAAGTCTAACGCCAATCACAGGACCAACTAACGATCGGTGGGTCCCAACTAATTTTCTTCCATCTTTTCTCTATTGGACCAAAAAATTAATAATAATGATAATGGATAATAATAATAATAATAATAATAATAATAATAATACAAAAAACATGAAAATTGATTAGTAAGATAATTTATGATAATACTACTAATAGTGACAATTAAAGCAAAATAAAAAATGAAATGTAATATAAAAGATGTTTTCAATTTTAAATAATAATTCAACTTAAAAGATTATTTCAACTTGAATTATAATTAAAAACCAAAATTAATATTTAAAAAAAAAACTAAAAAAAACAAGTCTAATAAAATGATTTTTTTTTGAGTAAAAACAAATAGACTAAAAAATGAAGAAGAAAGGAACTTTGAACCTTCAATTTGGAATGAACTTGAAATATCGAATTTTACGTTAACTTCGCTTCATCTCACTTTTTTGATTCAGTCTCTGTCTTACACAGTAACAAGAGAAACAAGACATATTTTAGCAATTTTAATTTAAGGGTTAGTAGACATAAAGCATAATCTGAAGAAATGCAATGATGCAAATGAGGTAGAATCTTAGGGTAAAAACCAGGGTGTAACAGCTGCCCCTATTTAAGTTTTTTTTATTAGGAGAGATGAAGATAGGAGATACTTAAATACAAACAAAACCCTATATTTAACCTAAGATGCCCCAAGAATGATATGAATGTATGAATCCTTTTCTTTGTTTTTGTTTTTGTATGATATGATATGAGACAGACTCGAATCTTCGTGGGGAATAAAGCACCACGAGAGACAAACTGTCGATGGAACGAGTACAACACCCGATGAAAGAGACATTTGGGTAAAAGGTGACAAACATCAGAGATATTCAGAAAAGCATAAAATAAACTCTAGAAAGCAACATGAACAATCATCGAAGAAGTTATGAGCTTTCAAAGTTGAGCATTAAACATGTAATTTCTTCATGAAAAAGTCAAAATCCTAACTTTGGCTTTTGAATCTTTGATTGACCAACTTGATTAATCTTGATCAAGTGACTTCAATAATCACATATTCATGAATTCGATCTTCAAAAGTTCATGGTTGACCAAATTTCCCAAAAGTTAAAGTTGATCTTGGATAGTTGACTTTTTTCAGTTGAATTAGTTCTTCCAAGTATCTATTGAATCTGTAACTCGGTGGGAGAACTGACTTTTAATTTCGCAAACAATGTTGCGGTGAGCAAGATTCGCCACCGACTTTTATTTTGTCCAATTAGGAAAGGTATAAAAGTACAGGAAAGACCTTTTGAGAAAAAGGGTTCGGGGGGTAAGTTATGAAAAGGGAAGGTGTTAGCACCCTTTTCATCTGTAGTTATCTACGGGCTCTTAGTTTGCTTAGCTCGTTTTGTTTTGTTTGAAAAGCTTGAAAAAGCATAGAGTGTGTGTGTGTTTTGAGAAATAGTTTATTTTTGGAAATGTCTGAAGAGACAATGTTGAAAAACGGGGCGTGAAAAGCAATTTTATGATGAGCAAGCAAACTAAAGGCTACTTACTCTATGTTTGATCTTTCTTATACTTTCTACTTTCATTTAAGGGATAAGACTAACCATACCATTTGTGGGTAGGTAGTCCTATCTAATGGACGTGCGGGTCATCGAATCGTCATAGGGGCTATGGGTAGGAAGTCCTATGAGATATGAATAGTTATAAAGGCAACCAGTAAGAATACCTTAGCCATCGAAGGGACTATCACCATTTAGTCGAGGGACAAGATCATTTTTACCGAAGGTGACATCGAAGGGACTATGATCTTTAAAACGGAGGGACATGGTGATTTTGAATCGAAGGCACCATAGGCTAAGGCATCCCTACGCTCGAGGGACTTGACTATTATTTTTGAGAAGGCAACCGAGAGTGGGAACCCTAGAGGTCAGTGTGTGCAGCAATCACGTGTGTTGTGTTCAGATATTTAATCTTGATGTTAGTGATCTAACGGTTGATTTTAATCTTATCATACAATCCTATTAGCCATACATCTAAGCAGTTACTATTTGCAGAAATTAAATGCGGAAATTAAATCCTACGCTATTACAAAAATACCCATGTGACCTATACATCGATTTCTAATATTTAAATATACATGAAATAATTTAAACAAATAAATACTCAATCATTGAGAATTTTGATATGAGAAGAGAAATCGGGATAGATTAGGGTTTAGTAAATGACTTAGGTTAGTGATTAATTAAAATCTAATTACGAAATTATTTATTAAATTACTTAATTCTAAGTTAATTACCCTGAGTCTAAATAATTATTAAATCAAATTAGATCTAATCTAACTTAATTAAATCTTGAATTGAAAATTAATCTTAATTATTAAACTAAAAAAAACTAATTGAAATAAAGTGTATTTTTAGTGATTTTTTGAATAAAGTGAAATAATAAAAAAAAAAAGACCTAATTAACTAATTTAACCAAAGGTTAGAAAGAAAATAACTTTACTTAACTAAACCTAATCCTAATGTTAATTAGAGGTTAATTGATTAATGGTTGATTAAATGGTTAGTAAGGAGTTTAATGGTTAGTTAAAAAACAAACAAAACAAGCAAAAGAAGGAAAATAAAAACAAACAAACAAACAAACAAAATAGAATGTTGGGCGTGTGATCCAGTAAGGAGACTCTGTGAAGGTCCACGGTGGACAAGCGTATTGGAGCCTTAGATTTGGACGGAGTGGAGATCCTATGGTGAATTCGCAAAGACGCATCATGTGTTTGATGAGGAGGCATGCGCTGGATATGTAGATAAATGGAAGTAGAAAATAGGTGAAAATATTTTGAAGGCGCTGGGGATCGAACCAAAGACATCATGGTCACGCCTCTCCCTTTCCAACCACTTGTATTACACGCTTGAGGTGTTAGTGGAATCAAATAAATAAAACAAATAACAAAAAAAACACTTATTAATCGAAATAAAAAAAAAAGAATCAACGCGTAGGCCCCCTCTTCTGTTGACTATCCAATCGTGCTAAGAGAGAGGATGTGGAATTGTTGAATGGCCTATTGGAGATCCACACGCAATGTCCATCCAGTCTTCAGTCACTGTTCAAGTTCTTCTTCGCTTACCACTATGGAATTTCCTATTGAATTATCCATGGGATTACCTGCAGATTTTTCTGCGAGTTCGTCCATTCCATGGCTGTGATTAAAACCTGCTGTCATACCCCAATTTTTGACCTAAGATACCACCTCATATCATAGCATATGCATCATTTGCATCCCTAACAAATTGCATAGCTTGTGTTTGCTACTTGTGACTCAGCAGGATTTAAACAAGAAATCACTCATCAATACAAGCAACAATCAACTAGGGTTTTGTTCTCCCTTCATCTCAAATGAATCATCTTCATCAAACAACCAACATTTGGTCCCCAGAGATTCATTTCAACAAGCTCAAAAGCACTGAATCAACCAAATTAGGGTTTTGACTGAAGATAGCATACTCCTGACTTTTGCTCAGGATTTGACCCAATGACTTGGGACATGACCTCAAGACCCCAAGTATATCATTTTGACCTAATCCATTGGCTCAGGACATCTCCTACACAAGGATTGATCAACAGAGAAATTTCAAATCATCAGATTAGGGTTTTGAACTATCAGGGACTGAAATCAGGGATCACATTTGGGAAACCCTAAAAATCCCCAGGAAGTCAATCAAAGGTTTCAATCATCCTCAAATAATCCCTATGACAACATCCAATGGAAATTGCATCTCAATTCAAGATCCACAGTCATCAATTTCATCAGGTCGACAATTAGGGTTTTTGACCTAATTCACTGAACAACTGACTTTTTAATCAGGACATGGTGCCACAACTCAAACCATGGCTCAATAACCTCTAATGCTTCAATGTGGTCCATTCATGCCATTCATTTGGTGAGGATAGCCTGTTTCATTTGAAATCTCCAGAAACGCGATTCGTCTGAAAAAGTCAACTGCACAAGATCACCATTGACTTTTGGGGAATTTTGGTCAACCTTGACTTTTGAAGTTTTGAATCATCAATATATGATATATGAAGTCATTTGATCAAGAAAAATCAAGAAAATCAACCAAGAATCAAAAAGTCAAAAGTTTGACTTTCCATACTTAGAAAAATTTCTAAGTGTTTTTTCATGGTTTTTTCCAAACTTTGGAAGGGAATAACTCAAAATTTCACCTACAAACTGAAAAAAACTTCCAACATGAAAGTTGTAGATTTTGATCCAATGAACAACTTTGACACATATAATTTTTTTCCATAAGATCAACCATTTAAGAGATATGGAGCTTCAAAGTTGGTACTTTTTGAAAACTTCACTTAAAACTTCATTTTTCTCAAAGTTCATGGATCTTTTTCACCCACTTCCTTAAAGATCTTGAAGAAGCTTTCAACTAGGGTTTTGAAGTGTGTAATATGAGCTTTCCAAAATGTCCAAGAGCATGGAAAAATATGGAGTGTAGCCATGGTTTTGAATTTTGACATTAGTGAACTTTTCACTTTGAATTTCATGCCATTTTTACCAAAGTTATGCACTATTCTACCAAATGATCCAATTGATGACACATAGAGGCAATAATTGAAAGATATTTCTGGTTTGAGATCAGAATGGAAAGAGATAAGAAGCTTAGAGAAGTAACCATGGTTTAGTTACTTTTAACCATATGCATTAAATGTGAAAGATTCCTTTCTATCCCTTAAGCCAAATCATCAAACTTTGAAGCAAGTTGCAAAGCTCTGAGTTCAGACTCTTTGGCCTATAAATAGAGGTCCAAATTCCATTCAAAATCACCCCAAAGCTTCACAAATTATAGGCTTTCTCTTTCTTTCTTAGAATGCAAGTTTCTTAAGTTTCTAAGAGGTACAAAACTCAACGTCCAAACCCTTGAAGTTATGGCCAAAGTGATGGTTCTAGCAACTCATAAACATCATATGGGATGTGTTTGAACCACTCACACACCCCAAATCACCCCAAAAATCAGATTCACTCTTCAACCTCCATATGAACACATGAAGAGCCTTATCATGCCAATTTTCATTCCAGATCATTTCTGTCCAAATTAACACTTCCCACACCTCACATATATCACATATGAGCTATCCAAACACTCATCATCAACCTGAAACATCAGAATCATCGAGCTCGATTCACACTTAGGCTTAACTGCAGATCGGGTACCTCCAACTGCTCCAGGTGTTTTCAATTCACTCCAAGCATCCAGATACCTTCCATAAGGTTCATTGAAGCTGTCCAGATTGAGCAACAACATCTGTAACACCTCCTTTGCAAAATTCAATCTCCAGCTTGGCCGTTTTTGAGGTAAGTGCTCATGAACTTCAAACTCTATCATACATGCATCATAAATGAAAAACTGAGTTACCATCTTGTTTCTGCACCATCATTGAATAATAACCCTCAATCAATTGCATCATATCATGATCATACACGATTTCACAAAGATTTGCCATATTAGGGTTCTTCGTGTTCATCAGAGAATTAATCATCTTAGAGCAAAAATAAATGAAATTAAAGGTCATCATCATGTTCCTCGTCCAAAACCGAGTGAGATAGACCCTTTGATCGATCAAAACAACACAGATTTGAAGAAATTCAAAAATCAGTTAGGGTTGTGTTCTTGGCGCCAGATTTGGTTTGGAAAATTCAAATTCTTGATTTAAAATATATTTTACAAAACGCGTATGTTTAACAAGCCACAAGCGTGGCTCAGTTGGTCCATGTTTTGGTCAGCAAGCGTGGGTGCGTGGGTTCAAACCCTGGTAGGACCAAAACCAATTTTTTGACACTATTTTTCTTTCATTTTTTAACAAACTTCATCATTTAATTTAACCAATCAAATCAATTCATTTTTCATTCATTTTTTACACACCTCTTATTTAATATACATATTTTGACAATATCAAAAAAAATCACAAAAAAGGATTTATTTAATATGTTTTTAATTAGGTTTAAAATGATACATTTTTAAGTACTTTTAAATACTTTAAATATTGTTTTTCATCTAATTTTCAAACCTAATCACTTGTAAATAGTTTTGTGATCAAACCATAACCACTTAGGTCTTAATTAAGCATTAAAATTTGATTTTAACTTAATTAAGTTGACTTTTGTCAAATTCGAATCATTTTAAAACGAGCGATCGCGATTTTTTCCAAAAAAACGATAAACCATTTCTTTTTGATTTTTCAAAGAAAACTATTGATTAAATCTTTTTAATTGATCAACTGATTTTCAAAGCGATGTGGGGCCTCTCGAATATTAGAGAGTATAAGTCCCTTTCGTCTTTCTTTGTACAGTTTTTCTTTGTACAGAAAACTTCTTCAAAACAAAACCTTCACAGTTTTTAAACAACAAACCTCACCATCTTTTTTCAAAAACCATCCACCATGTTTTATGAAAATAAAACATGGGGCCTCTCGAATATTAGAGAGTATAAGTCCCTTTCCTCTTTCTTTTTACAGTTTTTCTTTGTATAGAAAACTCTTTCAAACCAAATACTTTTCAAACAAACTTTCAAACAGTTTTCCAAACAACGCGTCTGTAAATAAACAATCAACCATGTTTTATAAAATAAAACATGGGCCTCCACATAGGTATAAGTCCCATTCCTGTACATGAAATTAGGTATTTCATTGTACAAACGCCTTTTTGTACATACACTTTTTTGTACATACCTCGATCAATTTGATTTTTTAACTTTGAATAACAAATCAAAAATGAAGGTTTTCTTTAAATTTTCCCAAAAACACCATGGGCCTCCATGTAGGTATAAGTCCCAAGCCCCTTTTGTACATACCCATTCCTGTACATGAAATTCGGTATTTCATTGTACACACACACTTTTGTACATATCTCGATCAATTAAAACTCCAAAAAAATACAAAAAAACAAAAATGAAGGTTTCTTTAAATCTTCCCAAAAATATCATGGGCCTCCATGTAGGTATAAGTCCCAAGCCCCTTTGTAAATACCTGTTTACATAGCCTTTGAATAAACTCAAATGGGCCTCTCCCCGAGTATGAGTCCCGAGCCCCGTGTATACAAATGGATCATGCTTACAGGTATATTTCCTTCATAAACTCCATTATATACACACACTCTGTCATATATATGTTTGTTCATACTTGTTCATGTTTGTTCATATGTGTGATATGTGTGCTTGTTCAACTTAGTACAACACTAGGTTCCCCATAGCCTCCTATTGGGCTTCGTGCAAAGAATCTCCCTAGTTTAGGTTAGGACATAGAGTATGGTTTCCCGGTGAAATCGCTCTAAGAGCTCAAACCAACTATACCATGCCTCCCCTTGGGCTTTGTACAAACGAGTGACCCTCCCATAGCCTCCTCTTGGGCTTACAATGCAAGGACCCTGGATTGTCCCTCCCATAGCCTCCTCTTGGGCTTACAATGCAAGGACCCTCGGATAGCCTCCTCTTGGGCTTCGTACAAGGACCCACGGGCTTCTTATAAGCATCCCCAATATCCAAATCAAATACCCTAGGAGATTAGACATTTATCATCTCTATGATAGGAGTATCTCTTCTATATCATCACAAACAATCAATCACTCAATCAAACTTTTTTGCCACAAGGCTGGCTAATCAATCAAACCTTTTTGCCACCATACTGGTTGATTAATCAAAGTTTTTGTCACAAGGCTGACTTCATTGAATCTTTTGCCACAAGGCTGGCTGATTAATCAAAACTTTTTGTCACAAGGCTGACTTCATTGAAAGTTTTTGCCACAAGGCTGGTTAAACAAACAAAAACATCTTTATCATTCTAAGCGCCATAAGTGGCATGGCCCAGGGCTTATAATGAAAAGATTTTCAAACAAAAAAAACAAACAGATGTATGTGATGATATAGATTAGATACATCGAACATTTAGATGACATTTGTCTCTTATCCTTTGCTTCCACTAGCATAAGTGGGAACTACGATTGCTCTGACTTTCTCAACATCCCTTTGAGAATACGTAGGCACAAGGTCATATCCTTGGCGAGCAAAACTTCTCTCTCAAACCACTCAAACCTTAGCACCCGTAGACCCCGAGCTACAGATGCTCTGATTCCCTCTAAGGGATATGTATGCAGAGGATCGCGATGATCTTTGCGAGCATAATCAAACAAACACCTTAGGTCCCACCTATTTCACAAGAACCTCTCAATAACATGGAATGATAAACAAAGCAAAGAAACCTATAGAGTACTATAGATACGTTGGGTGCTAATACCTTCCCTTCGTATAACCAACCCTCTTACCCAAGATCTCTCCCCCCACTTTTAGGTTATTGCAGCTTTTTTCCTTTTCCTCCTTTGGAAATAATAAAAAGTTTGGTCGGTACAAAAGAAAAATCATTTTTTGAGCACTCGAGCCCAAAGAAGGCATCAGGTGTCTCATCCCACAAAAAAGAAAAACGATTTTTCGCCCGCGACAGAAAAATGGCGACTCCACTGGGGACCATCTTTTTATTGTTTCCAAAGGAAGGGTTAATTCTATTTGCTTTATTTTTCATTTCATTTTATGTGTGGTTCTGGTTCTGTTACTTGCGTGGTTCTGTTACAAGTGATACATTATGGACAAATCCTAACCCGGATTAAGTACACATAAGAAATTAGGTGGAGGGTATAGTCATGTGCAGGCGCACGTGAGAATCCTTCCGCTCAGTGGAGGTTCCTTGTTGGTAATACACCCTCCGGTCACTATTATAAGCAAAAAAAATGATCTAATTCTTGGTCACTATTATAAGCAAAAATCAATTATTACTAAATCATTTAATGCTGTAATTCCTAAGATACCCCTATGTTTCATTTTCCAATACTTCATTAAATTTAATAAAGAGGATATTATAGTAAATTTAATCAATGTTTTCTCCAAAATCTAAAAAGTTAACTACACTTAATTGAATTTCTTAATAATCGTGAAAACCATTTTTTTTGCTTATAAATGTGACCGGAGGGTGTATATGTTTAGCATGTTTCGTAGCGAAGACATTATTACTTTCATTGAACTGTAGAAGCTGAGTTGGCCGTAGAACCCCAACCCATCCTGGCCTTATTAGGTTGTGGTGCAGAAACTATTCAGGTGAAGACTTGGATTAGTTGTCATGCGGAGAACCACACTCAGACGAGTTTTTCTTGAGAATATTGCTGGCTCATGAGTTTAATTGTGGAAAGCCGGTAATATCCGAAAGAAAAATGTAGACTCTGACGTATCAGTAGAACATGTTGTGCAGGTGATTAACTAGAACTATCCCATTTTTGGTTCTCTGACCTCATGCTCGTGACTTTGGACCTTTGAACCTATGCGTTACCATGTTTGCGTTACCATGTTTGTGTACCATGTTTGTAGTACCATGTTAGTGTTACCATGTTTGAACTACCATGTTTGCTTTACCATGTTAGTGTTACCATGTTTGAACTACCATGTTTGCTTTACCATGTTTGAATATGTGGCATCCATGCATCCACGCATGCATACATTCATTAGAAAACCCATCTTTTTCCATAAAAAACATGATTTTTCCAAAAAAATTTAGAGAATTTTCCTTGCAAACATTATAGGATTAAGTTATGGAAAGAAGGTATACCAAAAAGTACGGTTTCAAAGCGCCTGATGTGGAAAAACTGATAGAGTTAGCATCTTTTGTACAAGATCCTTCTAATTTTAGGAAAAGTTATGGAAAGCTTTTGCCTATTTTGAACACTCATGTTGATGAAGGGCTTCTCAAAACTCTAGTTCAGTTCTATGATCTCGTCTACCGGTGTTTCACCTTTCCAGACTACCAGTTGGTACCGACCTTGGAAGAATATGCCAATCTTTTGGGTATTCCTGTGTCTGACAAAATACCCTTCAATGGTTTGGAAGCCATTCCTAAGTCACACGTCATTGCAGCAAGTATCCACTTGAAGAAGTCTGAAGTAGAGAGTAATTGGACTACCAAAGGAAACCTTCCGGGTTTAACTTCACACTTCCTAATAAAGAAAGCCTTTGATTTCATCGAAACTGGTAGCATGATAGCTTTTGAAGCTATACTAGCCTTGCTCATCTATGGGTTGGTTCTGTTTCCCAATGTCGACAACTTTGTTGATATCAATGCCATAAAGATTTTTCTGATTGGAAATCCTGTTCCGACTTTACTTGGTGACATGTATTTCTCTGTCCATCATAGGAATCGCCAAGGCGGTGGAATCATTGTATGTTGTGCACCTTTATTGTTCAAATGGATTGTTTCACACTTACCTGAGTCTCCTATTTTCAGTGAAAACCGAGAAGGCTTGCGTTGGCCTCGAAGACTTATGTCTCTTACTAATAATGATATTCATTGGTATACCTTGGCTCGCTGTGGTACAGAAACCATTGATAGTTGTGGGGATTTCGCCAACGTACCCCTCATTGGTACACAAGGAGGAATTAACTACAATCCGGTCCTAGCCCGACGACAACTCGGGTATGCAAATTCAATTAAACCCATTGGTCCTACAGTGGAAGGATACTTCTACCGAGAAGGGGATAATCCTAAAAGGTTGAAAGCGAGAATGGTGAGAGCTTGGTACGACGTCCGATGGAAAGAAAAAGGCGAGGAAAGAAATTGCATTGCCATGGACGCCTACACCTGTTGGGTAAAGAAAAGAGCAAAAGAGTTTCAAATGCCTTATACTTATGAAAAACACATGTTTCCTGCAGTGTCTCAACGACCCAACATTCCCTTTATGGAGGAATACCAAGACACTTTGGCTAAAATGAGGACAGAAAAAGATGCTTGGGAAGAAAAGTTTCGTAGCACTGAGGTGGAAAATAGAAAGTTGAAGAAAAGAGTGAAAGATCACGAAGAAACTCTCTATTATCAAGATGGATGGATCATGAGTAAAGATGAGAAGATTCGTCAGAAAGACGCTGCAATCAAGAGGTACATCAAAGAAAGCAAGAAAAATCTGGAAGGCTCGACAAGCAACGCTCCGACTCCTGATGATTGGAAGAATGTTGTTGACAAGCTGAGGACCGAAAAGGCCAAGTTGAAAGCTTATTATGGGAAAGAAATCATGAAGCTCAAGCTACACAATGCATTTGGTTCTTCGTCTGATGAAGATGTTTAGGATTTGTTTAGCTTTTTTATTTATCATTTGCTTTTGTAAGGAGCTACGCTCCAATGTTGTAACATTTCCCATTATTGCAATAAAAAAAAATGAATGAATAAAAGATTTGTTTGTGTTCAAATGTTTGCAAGGAAATAATCTTTAAAATGTTTGGAAAAATCATAAATTTCTTTTTTGCATACATCATTCTGCATATCGAGTCTGTTGTATAGAGTCTCATCTTTTGGATCTTTCTCCAATAGATCGTCAAGCTGTCGCGTCTCAAAGTTTCTCGACCGCGCTCGCAATCAGATCACAGATACAATACTCGTTCAAGCAGAAGAAGAGTAATGGAACACTCTGAACAAGAGAATGTTGAGCTTCGTGGTACAGTGAACACCCTTCAGGAAAAGTTGGAAAGTCTCACTACTCTGGTTGACTCCTTAATGGCCGCACAGAATCAGCCTCCGCCACCCAACAGCCAAGCGACGGTAACATCTGAAGTCACTACTCCAGTTTCTACAGTGGCGTTCAGCATTCCATCTTTTTCCATGCCAGAAGGTTGGGGCACGCCTTTCAGCTTCGGTACAGGTTTCCGCCATAATGTTTCTGGGGTTCAAACATCCACAATTGAAGCGCCTGCTGCACAAAGTTCACAGTTCACTCCAAATCAGGGGGTAACTTTTTCTCAAGTCACTATGGCACTTTCTCAACCCACTATGACGGTTCCGACTCCTATGGTTCACACTGTTCCTTACGGAGACAATGAGATTTATCGTGATCAGGGTGATAGCACGAATCAGCGAAGCCTTGTAGGAGATCTCCAAGAGCAGTTTAACAAGATGCAACTGGAAGTCAAAGCTATCCGTGGAAAAGATTTGTTTGGAAAGAATGCCCAGGAACTATGTTTGGTTCCCAGTGTACAAATACCTGCTAAATTCAAGGTCCCAGACTTTGAGAAGTACAAAGGTAGTTCTTGTCCACAAAGCCATCTTGTGATGTATGCTAGAAAGATGTCTACTTACGCAGATAATCATCAGTTGCTTATCCATTACTTTCAAGACAGTTTGATTGGTGCCGCACTGAAGTGGTACACAGGCTTGGATAGCACTAATATTCGAACATTCAATGACCTAGGTAAGGCCTTTGTCCGACAATACAAGTATAACTCGGATATGGCTCCGGATAGAGACCAGCTTCGATCCATGGCTCAGAAAGACCATGAAGCTTTCAAAGAATATGCCCAACGATGGAGAGAAACTGCTGCTCAGATTAATCCACCGTTAAAAGAGAAAGAGATGACAAAGATCTTCTTGAATACTCTCAGTCCGTTTTACTATGAACGCATGATTGCTAGTGCTCCAAGTGATTTCACCGAAATGGTAAACATGGGTATGCGTTTAGAAGAAGGAGTCCGAACCGGACGCCTAACTAAAGAAGGTGGATCTTCAAGCGGAACCAAAAAGTTCGGAAGTGGTTTCCCAAAGAAGAAAGAACAAAGTGTTGACATGGTATCCCAAGGGAGGCCAAGAGGAAATGTCAATCGTCAACGACAGGTAGCTGCTGTTGCACCAGCCGTTAATACCGCACCGAATCCGGGGTTTACTCCGCAGTTTCAACAACAACAGCCTCGACCGCAGGCTCAGCAGTTTAACAATAATCAGAATCGTGTACAAAGAGCTCCACAGTTCGATCCGATTCCAATGACGTACACAGAATTGTTTCCTGCTCTGATTGAAAAAGGTCTTGTTCAAACTAAAGCGCCACCACCAGTACCTGAGAAACTCCCATGGTGGTACAAAGCTGAGGTCTCATGCCCTTATCATCAAGGGGCACCTGGCCATGATCTTGAGCATTGCATAGCTTTGAAATATGAAGTTCAGAGGTTGGTTAGATCTAATCTCCTCTCTTTCAGAAATTTGAATCCGAATGTGCAAGCAAATCCGCTGCCCAATCATGGAGGGCATGTTGTAAACATGGTGTATGGATGTCCTGGTCCATACCGAGTCTATAATATCAATTTCTCAAGAGCAGATTTGGTACAAATGCACGCTACTCTCTGTCGAGGGCCGAGTTTTCGCCAGCATCACTATGGTTCCTGTAGCATATGTTGTGTAGATCCTCACGGATGTTCGATTGTGAGAAGAGATCTCCAAGTACTGTTGGATAATGGTACTATTCAGATCTACCGAAATAGGGATGAAAATGAAGTTAACATGATAGGATGTTATCCGCATGAGCTTTTAGTCTCAGATATCAACTCGGAAATGCCTACAGTTAACGTCATCGTTCCTCATTTCAACATGCCTGAGCGCATGGAAGTTACTTATAACAAGCCGAAGGTTCCTATTCCTCCTTTGATCATTCGTATACCTGGACCTGTTCCTTATGACTCTGACAAGGCAGTTCCATACAATTACAATGCTACAATGATAAAGAATGGACAAGAAGTTCCTTTACCTACTCTTTCATCTGTCGTGAACATCGCTGATGTGAGTCGAGTAACAAGAAGTGGACGTGTGTATACTCCACTACCTCCAAAGCAGCCTGTTGTTCCTGCAATCGGGCAAAATCCTGTGAATACACCAGTAGGGAATCCTGTGGAAATTCCTGTCAGTAATACAAACACTGATGTTGGTCAATCCAGTGGAATCAATGTGAATCCTGACTTTGATGAAATTTTGAAACTTATCAAAAGAAGTGAATACAAGATTGTGGATCAGCTTATGCAGACTCCTTCGAAAATCTCAATACTTTCATTGCTGTTGAACTCTGAAGCCCACAGGGAAGCCCTAATGAGAGTCTTAGATCAAGCTTTTGTAGATCATGATGTGACTGTTGACCACTTTGATGGGATAATAGCCAACATAACAGCTTGCAACAATTTAAGCTTCTGTGATGAAGAACTCCCCGAGGAGGGTAAAAATCACAATCTTGCTTTGCACATTTCTATGAACTGTCAGTCAGACTCTTTGTCCAATGTGTTGGTAGACACCAGATCTTCCTTGAATGTGATGCCAAAGACGACTCTTGCTCGCTTGTCTTACCAAGGAATGCCTATGAAGTTCAGTGGTGTAGTTGTCAAAGCATTTGATGGATCGCGAAAATCTGTTATCGGCGAAGTCAACCTTCCCATGACAATTGGTCCACATACATTTCAAATCACTTTCCAAGTCATGGACATTCAAGCTGCTTATAGCTGTCTGTTAGGACGACCATGGATCCATGAAGCAGGGGCAGTAACTTCTACGCTCCATCAAAAGTTAAAATTTGTAACAAATGGAAAATTGGTAACAATAAGTAGAGAACAAGCCTTGATGGTGAGCCATTTATCCAATTTCTCTTTCATTGGTGCTGATGATGTGGAAGGAACGCAGTTCCAGGGTCTCTCTTTAGAAGACGTGTCTTCCAAAAAGAAAGCATCAATTTCTTCATACAAAGAGGCAGTGAAAGCAGTGACAGATGGAACTACCACTGGCTGGGGGCAAGTTGTGATCCCTACCAAGAATGAAACCAGAGCAGGACTCGGATGTTCACCAACATTCTCAAACTGCACCAAGAAGGATGAAACCCTTCGTCCGATCAAAGAAACATTCATTAGTGGAGGATTCCTTAATCCAATTCCTCAAGAGGTTAATGTCCTTATCGAAGAATGCATCGAAGAAGGTCTCTCTGATGATGAAGAAGGATGGAAATGTTATCTCAATGACTCGGGATATATATCTCAGGAAGAACCATATCCTCCTTCAGAGAAATCCAATGGCAAAGAAACTGAGCCTGTTCCTGCAGAAATCTGGGACACCTTGGGACAACCAAGTGGAAAATTTGATTATATGGTGAAATATACTGCGCCTGAAAGTTCAAAGATTGCGATTGAGGATATCCAACCAACTGGATGGGGAGATTCCTTTGAATATAATAGTCAACCAGAAGAGGCTTATCAGCCCTGTCAATTTTCTCAGCAGCCTGAAATTACAGAAGATTTCGGCTTCAACGCATCTACCAAGATTTATAATCCTGAAGGTGGTTATTATCACATAAATGCCATTTTTGAAGATGAAGGGGAAGATGGTCCCGCAGTTGACTCAGAAAGTGTCGCTGACAATGAGTCTCTTCATCCTGAAGACTGGGAAATACATCCTGAAAATTCTGAAGATTGTGACTCATCATATGCTCTTCAAGAAGTAGAAGAAGACCGTTTCAACTCTACAAAGAACAAGGTTGACAAACCAGGGCCTTCAAATCCTGCTCGACCAGCGGTCAATACTGAAGATAATTCTGGGGAGAATTTTCCTGAATACATAATACACAGAGGAGTTCGTTGCTACTGGAAAGCTGTCGACGTTCTGAATGTTGTTCGCCGCTCAAAGTAATCACCTCGCTGTTATTTTGACCTCCTGCCTTGCCCAAAGCAGAGAGATGTTTTATAGGGCTTTGCTTTTAAATGTTCCGCCCAAATAACTTTGTGTATAGGGCTTTGTTTTAAAAGTTTCCCTCTTTGTCCTGCCCAAGACAAATGAGTTTGTGTTTAGGGCTTTGTTTCAAAAATGAATCATAAATAAAGTGTCATTTTGAATTCCCTACACTATGTGTTTTATTTTTTGCTTTTTTTCTGGAAATGGTAATCTTAAAAAAACCAAGAAAAAAAACTTTTCCAAAAAAAATCTGCATACACTCCTGCATTCATAAATTTTCTGAAATAAATATAAATCACATGTGCAGATTTACTATTGATAAACCCATTGAATGCAATAACCCTATGCCCTCTCCCAACTTTGAGTTTCCTGTGTTCGAAGCCGAAGAAGAGGAAGAAGAAGAGATTCCAGACGAGATCTCTCGATTACTTAAGCACGAGGAAAGAGCCATTCTGCCTCACAAAGAGCCTTTAGAAAAGATCAACTTGGGTTCTGAAGAAGACAAAAAAGAAGTGACCATTGGATCGCTGCTTGATACTGATATCAAGAGTAAGTTGACAGACCTTCTCAAAGAATATGTTGACGTATTTGCCTGGTCCTACCAAGACATGCCTGGGTTGGATACCATTATTGTTCAGCATTACTTGCCATTGAAGCCAGAATGTCCGCCAGTTAAGCAGAAATTGCGAAGGACTCACCCTGATATGGCTAACAAGATCAAAGTGGAAGTTCAAAAGCAACTCGATGCAGGTTTTCTTGTCACCTCTGAGTATCCTCAATGGTTGGCTAACATAGTGCCAGTTCCGAAAAAAGATGGCAAAGTCCGAATGTGTGTTGACTACCGTGACTTGAAAAAGGCCAGTCCAAAAGATGACTTTCCATTACCGCATATCGACATGCTGGTTGATAACACCGCTAAGTTCAACGTCTTTTCCTTCATGGACGGGTTCTCCGGTTATAATCAGATCAAGATGGCTCCTGAAGACATGGAGAAGACATCTTTCATCACCCCATGGGGTACTTTTTGCTACAAAGTGATGCCGTTTGGATTAAAGAATGACGACGCAACTTACCAAAGGGCAATGACTACTCTCTTTCATGACATGATGCATAAAGAAATTGAAGTTTATGTGGACGACATGATAGCCAAGTCCAGCACTGAAGAAGAACATATTGAATACCTTTTTGAAGTTGTTTCAACGACTAAGGAAATATCAGCTTCGCTTGAATCCTAACAAATGTACTTTTGGGGTTAGATCTGGAAAACTCTTGGGTTTCATTGTCAGCCAAAGAGGTATTGAAGTAGATCCCGACAAAGTCAGAGCTATTCAAGAGATGCCTGCACCAAAGACTGAAAAACAAGTAAGAGGATTTCTCGGACGATTGAACTATATCTCCAGATTTATCTCTCAAATGACTACTACTTGTGGGCCGATTTTCAAGCTTCTCCGCAAAGACCAAGGGGTTGTATGGACTGAAGATTGCCAGAAAGCGTTCGACAGTATCAAAGAGTACCTGTTAGAACCACCAATATTGATTCCTCCAGTTGAAGGAAGACCACTAATCATGTACCTTACCGTGTTGGAAGAATCCATGGGTTGTATGCTTGGACAACAAGATGAAACCGGTAAGAAGGAGCATGTCATCTATTACTTGAGTAAGAAATTCACAGACTGTGAGTCTCGTTACTCCATGCTCGAAAAAACATGTTGTGCTTTGGCTTGGGCTTCAAAACGTCTCCGCCAATACATGATCAACAATACTACTTGGTTATTCTCCAAAATGGATCCAATCAAGTATGTCTTTGAAAAGCCTGCATTAACAGGAAGGATTGCCCGATGGCAAATGCTGTTATCCGAATATGACATTGAATACCGTGCTCAAAAAGCGGTCAAAGGAAGCATTCTCGCCGATCATTTGGCGCATCAACCAATTAATGAATATCAATCTCTCAAGTTTGACTTTCCTGATGAAGATGTCTTGTACTTGAAGATGAAAGATTGTGACGAACCGTTACCTGAAGAAGGTCCTGAGCCTGGATCAAGATGGGGCCTAATTTTTGATGGAGCAGTAAACGCTTTTGGCAATGGAATTGGGGCAATCATCATCACTCCCAAGGGTACTCATATCCCATTCTCCGCCAGACTACTATTTGATTGCACCAACAACATCGCAGAATATGAAGCTTGTATCATGGGTCTCGAAGAAGCCATTGACTTAAGGATCAAGATCCTCGACATATATGGAGATTCGGCCCTCGTGATCAACCAAATCAAAGACAAGTGGGAAACTTACCACCCTGGTTTGATTCCTTATAGAGATTATGCAAGACGTCTGTTGACTTTCTTCAACAAGGTTAAATTGCATCATATACCTCGAGATCAAAATCGAATGGCAGACGCCTTAGCTACTTTATCTTCCATGTTCAAAGTCAATCATTGGAATGATATGCCTACAGTCAGAATCACGCGCCTTGAAAGGCCCGCTTATGTGTTTGCAACTGAAGCAGTCATCGATGATAAATCGTGGTTCCACGACATCAAACGCTTCCTTCAAACTCAAGAGTACCCGCTTGGGGCATCAAACAAAGATAAGAAAACTCTAAGGAGACTTTCTGGCAGTTTCTTCCTGAACGGAGATGTGCTATACAAAAGAAATTTCGACATGGTTTTGCTCAGATGCGTGGACAGACACGAAGCAGACATGATAATGCATGAAGTGCATGAAGGGTCCTTTGGAACTCATTCAAATGGGCATGCAATGTCCAAAAAGATCTTAAGAGCAGGATACTATTGGTTGACAATGGAATCAGATTGTTATAAACATGTGAAAAGATGTCACAAGTGCCAGATCTACGCAGATAAGATCCATGTGCCACCGACTCTACTCAACGTTCTCTCATCTCCATGGCCTTTCTCCATGTGGGGTATCGACATGATTGGAATGATCGAACCAAAAGCTTCAAACGGTCATCGTTTCATCTTAGTAGCAATTGATTACTTCACCAAATGGGTCGAAGCAGCATCTTACGCCAATGTTACAAGACAAGTGGTTGTGAGGTTTATCAAGAATAACATCATTTGCCGATATGGTATTCCCAGCAAGATCATTACTGATAATGGTTCGAACTTGAACAACAAGATGATGAAAGAATTATGTGAGGAATTCAAGATTGAGCATCATAACTCTTCTCCTTACAGACCAAAAATGAACGGCGCTGTTGAAGCCGCCAACAAGAACATTAAGAAGATCGTCCAGAAAATGGTCGTCACTTACAAAGACTGGCATGAAATGCTGCCATTTGCTTTACATGGGTACCGTACTTCAGTGCATACTTCAACAGGGGCAACTCCCTTTTCTCTAGTATACGGCATGGAAGCTGTGCTCCCCGTAGAAGTTGAAATCCCATCAATGAGAGTCCTCATGGAGACTAAGTTATCAGAGGCTGAATGGTGTCAAAGCAGATACGATCAGTTGAACTTAATCGAAGAAAAACGTATGACTGCTCTATGCCATGGACAGTTATACCAAGCAAGGATGAAACAAGCTTTTAACAAAAAGGTTCGACCTCGTGAATTTCAAGAAGGCGACCTCGTGCTTAAAAAGATCTTGTCTTTTCAACCAGACTCTAGGGGCAAATGGTCTCCTAATTACGAAGGCCCGTATGTTGTCAAAAGAACATTTTCTGGCGGCGCCATGACTCTTGCAACCATGGATGGTGATGAACTCCCATATCCTGTGAATGCTGATGCAGCCAATACTTTGTCTAAAAAAATACAAAAGAACAGCTCGGTAAGTCGAAAACCCGCAAAGGGCGACTTAGGCAAAAATGAGCGTCTCGGTGGACTGAAAACCCGAAAGGGCGGTCCAGGCAAAAATTAGAGACAATAAACAGAAAAATTCATCCTGGTAGATTGAAAACCTGAAAGGGCAATCTAGGCAAAAATTAAGGAATAATGACAAAGTAACTGCATTAGTCCGTACTTCGTCACCTGAAGAGTCTGTACTTCATCAAAGGATCTTCGATCAAATCATCGCCAATCTGAAGCAACAAGCATAGTTGGAACTCAAAGTTGTTAAGGGAATAGTGGTTATTGCTTTCAATGTAGCCTTTTCCGCATAATTGCCATTTCCAACTTTTGTAAATACTCCATGGAATCACGCCTTTAGCTGATTACCATCCTATTAAATAAATTTGAGCCTTGTGCCCATTTGTTTGCAATCTTTAATTTCTTTCAGCTTGCAAAATGACGCTTTAATTGTGTTATTCACTTTTGAAACAAAAAAAAGAAAAAATAAGTTTTAAATGAATTTACTTCACTTTTCTTTTTCAAAATAAAAGCGAAATTTTCCTTTGAGTTGTGAACAACGGAAGGAACATCAGCAGTCGTCTCCATAGGATGAACAAAAGGATTCTCCCTGAAAAATTGTTGAGACAACGGTATTCTTGTCCTAGCAAAGAATTCTTGAAGCAATTATCCCTCGAGGTAAAGAAGCTCTTCTGTCCCCAGTGAAGAAGCTCTTCTGTCCCCCGTGAAGAAGCTCTTCTATCCCCAGTGAAGAAGGTCTTTTATCCCCACTGACGAAGATTTTCCATCCCCAGTGACGAAGATTTTCCATCTCCAGTGAAAAGGTTCTTCCATCTCAATGAGAAAAGATGTTTATCTTCCCCAGAGAAGTTTAAAACATGCAGCACCATTCATCACCCGTGCTATCTACACCGTGTTGAAGAACATTTGCCAAGTATCTGGATGTATTGCGACGTCGGTCCTTCTCCAGTATACACTTCATTGTCTGTCAGTTTCGTCAGCATGCATGCTACATTCATGACATTCATCATTCATACATATTTGCATCATTTATGCATTCTTGCATTTTTCAATGTTTGCCTCAAAATCACTTGTTCAGGATATATCTATCCCAAAAAAAAAAGAGAAAAAAAGAAAAAAAAAGAGAAAAAAAGAAGAAACAAGTATGGGCGTGTCATCCCTCCAGTAGGTTGTCACCCATAAGCAGAAATAACATCTTCTTTCTCCAGTTCCCTACTGAGATCATTCCTCGTGGAAGAAGGTTGCTTTAGTTTCTCCTCTCAAAACAAAGGAGAAATTCCCCAGTTGGGTTCATTCCTCATGGGTACAAAGTCTTGTTTGACCGTTTCTTTCCAAATCATTCATGGATAGAACCCTGTCTTTACCAAATATTCAAATTCCGATTCCCCAAATAGAGTCGTGAAAAAAAACAGACCATAAACAATAGCCTCATCATCTGAGCAGTTTATGTTTCTTTCAAAAGATTTTCCTCTCAAGGAAATCAATCATGAAGACCATTTGACAATCAGGGTCTTATTACTGTTCACAAGGCTGAATAACCAGTAATTTCCCTAACAAAGTCTCCAGGATCATTTTATCACTTGGTTGATAATTGATCATATCTTCAAAACCACTATCACAAGGCTGGTAGTCGGTAACCTTTTGTTCTGGTTATATTATTAAACATGTCTATCACCATGCTGATAGTCGGTAATATTAACCAAAACTTTGAAACTCTTTTTACCTTGTCAAGTCTATCACCATGCTGATAGTCGGTAACACAGTTCCATACCTTTCACCTTCGCATTATTAACAAGTCTATCCCTATGCTGATAGTCGGTAATGTCGATAGGTAAGCTTTTCTTACAAAGCTATCATTCCCAGGCGAAGCATACACTTGCTTTCCCAATAAAATGGATTCTCTTCCTAAAACGGATTGAGACATCCTTCCCGACCTCTTTTCCCCAGCGGAGTCAGTTTTGATATTCCCTCGGTAAATATATCCTTGCATCATTCGCAATTTTGGTATCTTAGGTCCAAAATTCGCGTCTTCTGATATTTAAGTCACTTCCACCCTATCAAAACGAAGATTTTCAATCTTCATGTCTCAGGTTGAAGAAACTTAAATAGGGGCATCTGTCATACCCCAATTTTTGACCTAAGATACCACCTCATATCATAGCATATGCATCATTTGCATCCCTAACAAATTGCATAGCTTGTGTTTGCTACTTGTGACTCAGCAGGATTTAAACAAGAAATCACTCATCAATACAAGCAACAATCAACTAGGGTTTTGTTCTCCCTTCATCTCAAATGAATCATCTTCATCAAACAACCAACATTTGGTCCCCAGAGATTCATTTCAACAAGCTCAAAAGCACTGAATCAACCAAATTAGGGTTTTGACTGAAGATAGCATACTCCTGACTTTTGCTCAAGTTTTGACCCAATGACTTGGGACATGACCTCAAGACCCCAAGTATATCATTTTGACCTAATCCATTGGCTCAAGACATCTCCTACACAAGGATTGATCAACAGAGAAATTTCAAATCATCAGATTAGGGTTTTGAACTATCAGGGACTGAAATCAGGGATCACATTTGGGAAACCCTAAAAATCCCCAGGAAGTCAATCAAAGGTTTCAATCATCCTCAAATAATCCCTATGACAACATCCAATGGAAATTGCATCTCAATTCAAGATCCACAGTCATCAATTTCATCAGGTCGACAATTAAGGTTTTTGACCTAATTCACTGAACAACTGACTTTTTAATCAGGACATGATGCCACAACTCAAACCATGGCTCAATAACCTCTAATGCTTCAATGTGGTCCATTCATGCCATTCATTTGGTGAGGATAGCCTGTTTCATTTGAAATCTCCAGAAACGCGATTCGTCTGAAAAAGTCAACTGCACAAGATCACCATTGACTTTTGGGGAATTTTGGTCAACCTTGACTTTTGAAGTTTTGAATCATCAATATATGATATATGAAGTCATTTGATCAAGAAAAATCAAGAAAATCAACCAAGAATCAAAAAGTCAAAAGTTTGACTTTCCATACTTAGAAAAATTTCTAAGTGTTTTTTCATGGTTTTTTCCAAACTTTGGAAGGGAATAACTCAAAATTTCACCTACAAACTGAAAAAAACTTCCAACATGAAAGTTGTAGATTTTGATCCAATGAACAACTTTGACACATATAATTTTTTCCATAAGATCAACCATTTAAGAGATATGGAGCTTCAAAGTTGGTACTTTTTGAAAACTTCACTTAAAACTTCATTTTTCTCAAAGTTCATGGATCTTTTTCACCCACTTCCTTAAAGATCTTGAAGAAGCTTTCAACTAGAGTTTTGAAGTGTGTAATATGAGCTTTCCAAAATGTCCAAGAGCATGGAAAAATATGGAGTGTAGCCATGGTTTTGAATTTTGACATTAGTGAACTTTTCACTTAGAATTTCATGCCATTTTTACCAAAGTTATGCACTATTCTACCAAATGATCCAATTGATGACACATAGAGGCAATAATTGAAAGATATTTCTGGTTTGAGATCAGAATGGAAAGAGATAAGAAGCTTAGAGAAGTAACCATGGTTTAGTTACTTTTAACCATATGCATTAAATGTGAAAGATTCCTTTCTATCCCTTAAGCCAAATCATCAAACTTTGAAGCAAGTTGCAAAGCTCTGAGTTCAGACTCTTTGGCCTATAAATAGAGGTCCAAATTCCATTCAAAATCACACCAAAGCTTCACAAATTATAGGCTTTCTCTTTCTTTCTTAGAATGCAAGTTTCTTAAGTTTCTAAGAGGTACAAAACTCAACCTCCAAACCCTTGAAGTTATGGCCAAAGTGATGGTTCTAGCAACTCATAAACATCATATGGGATGTGTTTGAACCACTCACACACCCCAAATCACCCCAAAACTCAGATTCACTCTTCAACCTCCATATGAACACATGAAGAGCCTTATCATGCCAATTTTCATTCCAGATCATTTCTGTCCAAATTAACACTTCCCACACCTCACATATATCACATATGAGCTATCCAAACACTCATCATCAACCTGAAACATCAGAATCATCGAGCTCGATTCACACTTAGGCTTAACTGCAGATCGGGTACCTCCAACTGCTCCAGGTGTTTTCAATTCACTCCAAGCATCCAGATACCTTCCATAAGGTTCATTGAAGCTGTCCAGATTGAGCAACAACATCTGTAACACCTCCTTTGCAAAATTCAATCTCCAGCTTGGCCGTTTTTGAGGTAAGTGCTCATGAACTTCAAACTCTATCATACATGCATCATAAATGAAAAACTGAGTTACCATCTTGTTTCTGCACCATCACTGAATAATAACCCTCAATCAATTGCATCATATCATGATCATACACGATTTCACAAAGATTTGCCATATTAGGGTTCTTCGTGTTCATCAGAGAATTAATCATCTTAGAGCAAAAATAAATGAAATTAAAGGTCATCATCATGTTCCTCGTCCAAAACCGAGTGAGATAGACCCTTTGATCGATCAAAACAACACAGATTTGAAGAAATTCAAAAATCAGTTAGGGTTGTGTTCTTGGCGCCAGATTTGGTTTGGAAAATTCAAATTCTTGATTTAAAATATATTTTACAAAACGCGTATGTTTAACAAGCCACAAGCGTGGCTCAGTTGGTCCATGTTTTGGTCAGCAAGCGTGGGTGCGTGGGTTCAAACCCTGGTAGGACCAAAACCAATTTTTTGACACTATTTTTCTTTCATTTTTTAACAAACTTCATCATTTAATTTAACCAATCAAATCAATTCATTTTTCATTCATTTTTTACACACCTCTTATTTAATATACATATTTTGACAATATAAAAAAAAATCACAAAAAAGGATTTATTTAATATGTTTTTAATTAGGTTTAAAATGATACATTTTTAAGTACTTTTAAATACTTTAAATATTGTTTTTCATCTAATTTTCAAACCTAATCACTTGTAAATAGTTTTGTGATCAAACCATAACCACTTAGGTCTTAATTAAGCATTAAAATTTGATTTTAACTTAATTAAGTTGACTTTTGTCAAATTCGAATCATTTTAAAACGAGCGATCGCGATTTTTTCCAAAAAAACGATAAACCATTTCTTTTTGATTTTTCAAAGAAAACTATTGATTAAATCTTTTTAATTGATCAATTGATTTTCAAAGCGATGTGGGGCCTCTCGAATATTAGAGAGTATAAGTCCCTTTCGTCTTTCTTTGTACAGTTTTTCTTTGTACAGAAAACTTCTTCAAAACAAAACCTTCACAGTTTTTAAACAACAAACCTCACCATCTTTTTTCAAAAACCATCCACCATGTTTTATGAAAATAAAACATGGGGCCTCTCGAATATTAGAGAGTATAAGTCCCTTTCCTCTTTCTTTTTACAGTTTTTCTTTGTATAGAAAACTCTTTCAAACCAAATACTTTTCAAACAACGCGTCTGTAAATAAACAATCAACCATGTTTTATAAAATAAAACATGGGCCTCCACATAGGTATAAGTCCCATTCCTGTACATGAAATTAGGTATTTCATTATACAAACGCCTTTTTGTACATACACTTTTTTGTACATACCTCGATCAATTTGATTTTTTAACTTTGAATAACAAATCAAAAATGAAGGTTTTCTTTAAATTTTCCCAAAAAACACAATGGGCCTCCATGTAGGTATAAGTCCCAAGCCCCTTTTGTACATACCCATTCCTGTACATGAAATTCGGTATTTCATTGTACACACACACTTTTGTACATATCTCGATCAATTAAAACTCCAAAAAAATACAAAAAAACAAAAATGAAGGTTTCTTTAAATCTTCCCAAAAATATCATGGGCCTCCATGTAGGTATAAGTCCCAAGCCCCTTTGTAAATACCTGTTTACATAGCCTTTGAATAAACTCAAATGGGCCTCTCCCCGAGTATGAGTCCCGAGCCCCGTGTATACAAATGGATCATGCTTACAAGTATATTTCCTTCATAAACTCCATTATATACACACACTCTGTCATATATATGTTTGTTCATACTTGTTCATGTTTGTTCATATGTGTGATATGTGTGCTTGTTCAACTTAGTACAACACTAGGTTCCCCATAGCCTCCTATTGGGCTTCGTGCAAAGAATCTCCCTAGTTTAGGTTAGGACATAGAGTATGGTTTCCCGGAGAAATCGCTCTAAGAGCTCAAACCAACTATACCATGCCTCCCCTTGGGCTTTGTACAAACGAGTGACCCTCCCATAGCCTCCTCTTGGGCTTACAATGCAAGGACCCTGGATTGTCCCTCCCATAGCCTCCTCTTGGGCTTACAATGCAAGGACCCTCGGCTTGCCTCCTCTTGGGCTTCGTACAAGGACCCACGGGCTTCTTATAAGCATCCCCAATATCCAAATCAAATACCCTAGGAGATTAGACATTTATCATCTCTATGATAGGAGTATCTCTTCTATATCATCACAAACAATCAATCACTCAATCAAACTTTTTTGCCACAAGGCTGGCTAATCAATCAAACCTTTTTGCCACCATACTGGTTGATTAATCAAAGTTTTTGTCACAAGGCTGACTTCATTGAAACTTTTGCCACAAGGATGGCTGATTAATCAAAACTTTTTGTCACAAGGCTGACTTCATTGAAAGTTTTTGCCACAAGGCTGGTTAAACAAACAAAAACATCTTTATCATTCTAAGCGCCATAAGTGGCATGGCCCAGGGCTTATAATGAAAAGATTTTCAAACAAAAAAAACAAACAGATGTATGTGATGATATAGATTAGATACATCGAACATTTAGATGACATTTGTCTCTTATCCTTTGCTTCCACTAGCATAAGTGGGAACTACGATTGCTCTGACTTTCTCAACATCCCTTTGAGAATACGTAGGCACAAGGTCATATCCTTGGCGAGCAAAACTTCTCTCTCAAACCACTCAAACCTTAGCACCCGTAGACCCCGAGCTACAGATGCTCTGATTCCCTCTAAGGGATATGTATGCAGAGGATCGCGATGATCTTTGCGAGCATAATCAAACAAACACCTTAGGTCCCACCTATTTCACAAGAACCTCTCAATAACATGGAATGATAAACAAAGCAAAGAAACCTATAGAGTACTATAGATACGTTGGGTGCTAATACCTTCCCTTCGTATAACCAACCCTCTTACCCAAGATCTCTCCCCCCACTTTTAGGTTATTGCAGCTTTTTTCCTTTTCCTCCTTTGGAAATAATAAAAAGTTTGGTCGGTACAAAAGAAAAATCATTTTTTGAGCACTCGAGCCCAAAGAAGGCATCAGGTGTCTCATCCCACAAAAAAGAAAAACGATTTTTCGCCCGCGACACCTGCAAAACCAGCAAAGCATCAAACATGAATACCACCCATATCACATAAACTGGACCTTGTGAACACGCTGGTTTCGTTAGCTTGGACTGAAACGCCCTTAATCTACGAAAACGAAAGCAAACCTCTTAACACCATAACAATGGTGTCTCGCGTTTCCAGCCATGAAGCTTCGTACCTCTGCCTTGGATCCTCTCTAATTATTACCAGGAACTCATTCATATGATTAGTTTTGATCAAAACAAATTAAAACATGAGATATCAAAATCAGAAAGTATATGAATATGATGGACATGATACATGCATTCTAAATGTTAAGGAAATTAACCAACGATTCAAACTCACTCTCCAATACCTCAGCGACGAATTGAGATAGTTGGGTTGCCCAGAAAGCTGCCTGTCATACCCCAAAATTTGCCCATAATTTTCAGATATTTTGACTCACCTGACTTTCAACTGCTTAAGAGTATGCAAGAATTGAACGCACTTACCTGTTTCCTGAGCAACAAGCCTCCATTTAGGGTTTTGTCTCTCTCCAAGTAAAATCAGGTTCTGATACCTCAAGTGGACTTCATGGCCTCTCATATGCTTCAAAGTATCCTCATGCCAATTTTCACGCCTTGATTCATAAGATTACTCATTCAATTGCTCAAATTGTCAACAATCGACTAGTTTGATCTGAAAGTCAACTATGGTCAAATCACAGTCAAAAAACCTGATTTTTTGGTCAACATCAATATTTTGAAGTCACATTCATCATTGTATCAAGTATTGATCATGATTCATCAAGGAAAGCTTCAAAATCAACAAAAGTACAAGTTGCTAAATTAGGGTTTTGGACTAAAAGTCAACCCAACTTTGACTGGCCTTAAGCCTCTCATACTTTATGAGAAATTCCTCAACAAAATCTCATTCTCAAGGAAATTCAATTCCCTACAACTTTGAAGTTGGCTCCAAATTCAAGAAATGCACCATTTGAGAGATATGAGCCAAAACATTACAGGTCCTTCTAGAAGCTCGCAAAAAGCTGTTTTTTGTCAGGAGCAATATCATCAAAATAAAATCTCCAAATGAAAGATATGTTCCAAAGTGTCTTCTAGAGGACATCTTGGGCTTTCCAAAAAGTCCTAGAACATCTCCATACAATAAGAATTGAGAGAGATATGCATTGTTGAAGTTGGGTAATTTTGTGAAAATGCATGAGAGGCAAAATGGAGAATTTTGAGTTTTTTAACTAAATGGGCTTAAATCTTTGATCTCAAACTTGATCCATGAATTATCCATGACCCATAAGTCATTCAACTTATTTTTTAGAATATATTATTTATTTTACTTTGAATTTAATCACCTAAATTCAATTCAAATTAAATAAAATACTTAAAAATAATCAAAGATCACATATTATTCTAAACTTGATTCAATATCTCATCAAAGATTAGTGCAAATCAATCAAATTTAGTTTGGAAAGATTTGAGGCAAATTTAGCAAGTTTCAATCAAAAGATCAATCAAGAGTCTCTCACATTCCAATCATCTCCAATCATGGATTTCTTTCTCTTTTTGTAACCCTAATGCATTCCTATAAATAATCATAACATATACAACAATGGGGAGGACGAAAATTGGAGGGAGGAATAGTGTTAATGTTCTGCTCTTTAGAATTGTCTTATTGGCATCCATGCTTGGCTAAAACTTAATAGCAGCTGAATGTAATATTGTATAAGTCTTGGTATTATGAAAAGAAAAAAACAGGTACTAAAGCAATATGTTATATGGAATTTCCTGACTTCAACCATGACATCGCGCCTGCAGAATTGAAGAAGAAAGATTCAGTTTGGTTTAAAACAGATACAGAATATTCTATGTGAATATTATGTAATCCTATGTGGCGCATATTTAAAGGTCAAAGAATCAAGTCAGAATATTGAAGAATCAAATCTGAAGATTAATGATTTAACGGTTTCTAATTTAGGAGATAAATTAGGAAACTTATGATTGAAGACCTTACTTGTAGCAGAAGAAATCTGCTGATCTGTAACAGCCAGAATGCTGCGATCTGTAAGCCCAAGTCCAACTGGGATCAGGTTATAAATAGAAACCTTTGTAACCTAATTTTGTGTGCTAACAGCCCGAGCTTTAAAGATGTAGTTTCTAGGGTTAGCCGTGTAGGTGAACCACCCGGAGTGTGGGATGGTCACTGATTTGTGCCTCAAAGCCTGTAGGTGAGAGGTTTATTGTAATCACTCAGAAGCTGTGAAGCAATGAGTGAAGTTTTGTTCTTATAGGAAGCTTGTAAGCAAATTCAAGTTAATGTTGTGTTTGACTGTGTTTAAAGTGTGGGAATTAGGCTGTCGATGCAGTGGCTGAGTTATTGACTGCTAGACATCATTGCTATGATTGGGAGTGGAATGGAGATATTCCATATCTAGGGAGAACCTAGGTAGAGATTGCATTGGGTAGGGTTTAAGTGCGAATTTGTAAATGGGGGAGTTTAGCTTCAAATTAAGACTACTGATAGTGGATTTCCTTCCTGGCTTGGTTGCCCCCAGAGTAGGTTAGTTAGAACCAAACTGGTTGAACAATTCTCTGTGTTGTTTATGTTTTTGCATTGTTTATTTGTTTGTTCAGTTTGGATGTCATAACTTCCTGCGTGACATTGGTGTTTTGCTTAATGACTATGCTGTCACAGAACCTCTACAAAATAGATTTATTTGTGTTAACTGAACTTATATGATCCCGGCACTCATGGACTTCTGCATGCAAGAAGTAATCAAAATTTAGGGGATCTGTATGTACTGCCTCAGCTAAGCTGATGATAGAAAGGGTGTCGTGACATTGTGTATGACATTCTGAGTCTGTCTTACCACAATTTTCAATTGGTATTAGAGCAGGCATCCTGTCTGTTTCTGGATGAGCCCATGGGAGGTACTTTCTGGTTGCTGGAGGTAGGAGATTGTTTGAGCATTCCTATTCATAGTGTATGGTCCTTAGAAGTGGTGGATGGACCTATGTGTGGTAGACTAAACCAATCTGACCAAAATAGGTGTACTCTCTTGGCAAGAGAAGATGGTGTTGCTGGATTCAAGGATATCCAAAGGGTTCATGCGAGAGTGAAGAATTTGTATTGATCTATTCAGCATATAGCAAAGTATAGAAGAAGAATATCAAAAACTTCAGGTGGGAGTGAAGTTAATGAGTGTCATACCCCAATTTTTGACCTAAGATACCACCTCATATCATTTGCATATGCATCATTTGCATCTCTAACAAATTGCATAGCCTGTGTTTGTTACTTGTGACTCAGCAGGATTTAAACAAGAAATCACTCATCAGTACAAGCAACAATCAATTAGGGTTTTGTTCCCCCTTCATTTCAAATGAATCATCTTCATCAACAATCAACATTTGGTCCTCAGAGATTCATTTCAACAAGCTCAAAGGCACTGAATCAACCAAATTAGGGTTTTGACTGAAGATAGCACACCCCTGACTTTTGCTCAGGATTTGACCTTATGACTTGGGAAATGACCTCAAGACCCCAAGTGCATCATTTTGACTTAATCCATTGGCTCAGAACATCTCCTACACAAAGATTGATCAACAGTTAAATTTCAAATCATCAGATTAGGGTTTTTGAACTATCAGGGACTGAAATCAGGGATCACATTTGGGAAACCCTAAAAATCCCCAGGAAGTCAATCAAAGGCCTCAATCATCTTCAAATAATCCCTATGACAATATACAATGGAAATTGTATCTCAATTCAAGACCTACAGTCATCAATTTCATCTGGTCGACAATTAGGGCTTTTGACCTAATTCATCTGAACTACTGACTTTTTAATCAGGACATGATGTCACAACTCAAACTATGATTCAATATCCTCCAATACCTCAATATGATCCATTCATACCACTCATTTGATGAGGATAGCTTGAAATCTCCAGAAACGCGATTCGTCTGAAAAAGTCAACTGTACAAGATCACCATTGACTTTTGGGGAATTTTGGTCAACCATGACTTTTGAAGTTTCAAATCATCAATATATGATATATGAAGTCATTTGATCAAGAAAAATCAAGAAAATCAATCAAGAATCAAAAAGTCAAAAGTTTGACTTTCATACTTAGAAAATTTTCTAAGTGTTTTTCAATGGTTTTTTCCAAACTTTGGAAGGGAATAACTCAAAATTTCACTTACAAACTGAAAACAACTTCCAACATGAAAGTTGTAGATTTTGATCCAATGAACAACTTTGTCACATATAATTTTTTTCCATAAGATCAACCATTTAAGAGATATGGAACTTCAAAGTTGATATCTTTTGAAAATTTCACTTAAAATCTCATTTTCTTCAAAGTTCATGGATCTTTTTCACCCATTTCCTTAAGGGTCTTGAAGAAACTTTCAACTAGGGTTTTGAAGTACATAACATGAGCTTTCCAAAATGTCCAAGAGCATGAAAAAATATGGAGTGTAGCCATGGTTTTGAATTTTGTCATTAGAGGTCATTATGCATGAAATTTCAAGCCATTTTCACTAAGTTTCAATACTACATGATCTATAATCCATGTGATGACACACCAATGCAATAATTGGAAGATATTTTTCTGGTTTGAGATCAGAATGGAAGAGGATAAGAAGCTTGAGATTTAACCATGGTTTAGTCACTTTTAACCATTTGCATTTAATGTGAAAGATTCCATTTTATCTCTTAAGCCAAATCATCACTTCTTGATCAACTTGCAAAGGTCTGAGTTCAGAACTTTTGGCCTATAAATAGAGGTTCAAATCACTTCCAAAATCACACCAAAACCTCACAAATTATAGGTTTTCTCTTTCTTTCTTGAATTGCAAGTTTCTTAAGTTTCAAAGAGGTAGAAATCTCAACCTCTAAACCCTTGAAGTTCTGGCCAAAATAATGCTTCCCACAACTCATAAACATCATATGGGATGTGCTTGATCCATTCATACACCCCAAAACACTTCAAATCTCAGAATCACTACCTCACTTCCATATGAACACATATTGAGCCTTATCATGCCAAATTTCACTCAGGCTCATTTCTGTCCAAACTAACACTTCAAACACCATCCATATACTTCATATGAACTATCCCAACACTCATCATCAACCAAAAACTTCAGAATCATCAAGCTCGATTCACACTTGGTCCTACTGCAGATCGGGTTCCATGGAATGATCCAGGTGAATTCAATCCATCCCAAGCATCCAGACACCTTCCCTAAGGTCCATTGAAGCTATCCAGATCATCAAACAACTTCTGTAACACCTCTACTGAAGAATTCGATTTCCAGTTGTGCCGTTTTTAAGGTAAGTGTTCATGAACTTCAAACTCTATTCTCCATGCATCATAAATAAAATATGAACATACCATCTTGTTTCTGCACCTATGAGGATCATTAACCCTCAATCAATTGCATCATATCATGATCATACACGATTTCACAATGATTTGTCATATTAGGGTTCTTCGTGTTCATCAGAGAATTAATGATCTTAGAGTGAAAATAAATAAAATTAAATGATACCATCATGTTCCTTGTGAAAAACCGAGTGAGATAGACCCTTTACTTGATCAAAACCACACAGATTTGGAGATTTTCGAAAATCAGTTAGGGTTGTGTTCTTGGCACGTTTTTTGGTTTGAGAAATTCAAATATTTGTTTCAAAATATATTCAATTGAAGGCGTATGTATTACAAGCCACAAGCGTGGCTCAGTTGGCAAGTGTTTTGGTTGGTGAGAGAGAGGGCGTGGGTTCAAACCCTGGCAGGACCAAACCATTTTTTTTACAACTATTTTTCTTCAATTTTTTTTACACAACTTCATCAATTAATTTAACCAATCAAATTAACTCATTTTAATTTCATTTTTTGTACACTCCTCATTTAATATATGTATTTTATGCATACCAAAAAAAATCACCAAAAAATATTTATTTAATACATTTTTAAATAGGTTTAAAATGACATTTTTTTAAGTGTTTTTAAATACTTTAAAAATTGTTTTTCATTTGATTTTTCAAACTTAATCATTTGTAAATATTTTGTGATCAAACCCTAATCATTTAGGTGTAAATTAAGTATAATCTTTGTGTTTATCTTAGTTAATTTGATCTCTTTCAAAATTTCAAACCGTTTCAAAACAAACGATCACAGTTTTTCAAAACGATAAACCTTTTCTTTTTTGGTTTTCTTTTCAAAAGAAACTATTGATTAAATCTTTTTTTGGATTGATCAATTGATTTTCAAACATGGGCCTCCATGTAGGTATAAGTCCCGAGCCCTTTTTGTATATACCCTTTCCTTTTTCTTTGTACAGTTTTTCAAAACAGAAAACTTCTTTCAAAACAAAACTTTCAAACAGTTTTTCAAACGGCGAAACCTTGCGTCTGTTAATAAAACAATCAACCATGTTTTATGAAAATAAAACATGGGCCTCCATGTAGGTCTAAGTCCCGAGCCCTTTTGTAAATACTTGTTTACATAGCTTTTGAATAAACTCAAGTGGGTCTCTCCCCGAGTATAAGTCCCGAGCCCCCGTGTTTACAAACGGATCATGCTTACAGGTATATTTCCTTTATAAACTCCATTGTATACACACACCTTGTCATATATATGTGCTTGTTCATACTTGTTCATATTTGTCCATGTACTTGTTCATATTTGTTCGTACTTGTTCATATTTGTGATTGTGTTATATATATGCTTGTTCAACTTAGTACAACACTAGGTTCCCCATAGCCTCCTATTAGGCTTCGTGCAAAGAATCTCCCTAGTTTAGGTTAGGACATAGAGTATGGTTTCCCGGTGAAATCGCTCTAAGAGCTCAAACCAACTATACCATGCCTCCCCTTGGGCTTCGTACAAACGACTTGTCCCTCCCATAGCCTCCTCTTGGGCTTACAATGCAAGGACCCTCGATAGTCCCTCCCATAGCCTCCTCTTGGGCTTACAATGCAAGGACCCTCGGATAGCCTCCTCTTGGGCTTCGTACAAGGACCCACGGGCTTCTTATAAGCATCCCCAATATCCAAATCAAATACCCTAGGAGATTAGACATTTATCATCTCTATGATAGGAGTATCTCTTCTATATCATCACAAACAATCAATCAATCAACTTAACTTTTTTGCCACAAGGCTGGCTGATCAATCAAACCTTTTTGCCACCATACTGGCTGATTAATCAAAGTTTTTGTCACAAGGCTGACTTCATTGAAACTTTTGCCACAAGGCTGGCTGATTAATCAAAACTTTTTGTCACAAGGCTGACTTCATTGAAAGTTTTTGCCACAAGGCTGGCTAAAAAACATCTTTATCATTCTAAGCACCATAAGTGGCATGGCCCAGGGCTTATAATGAAAAGATTTTCAAACAAAATCAAACAGATGTATGTGATGATATAGATTAGATACATCGAACATTTAGATGACATTTGTCTCTTATCCTTTGCTTCCACTAGCATAAGTGGGAACTACGATTGCTCTGACTTTCTCAACATCCCTTTGAGAATACGTAGGCACAAGGTCGTATCCTTGGCGAGCAAAAATTCTCCCTCAAACCATTCAAACCTTAGCACCCGTAGACCCGAGCTACAGATGCTCTGATTCCCTCTAAGGGATATGTATGCAGAGGATCGCGATGATCTTTGCGAGCATAATCAAACAAACACCTTAGGTCCAACCTATTTCACAACAGAACCTCTCAATAACATGGAATGAAAAACATAGAAAAGAAACCTATAGAGTACTATAGATACGTTGGGTGCTAATACCTTCCCTTCGTATAACCAACCCTCTTACCCAAAGATCTCTCCCCTACTTTTTAAGGTTATTGCAGCTTTTTTCCTTTTCCTACTTTGGAAACAATAAAAAGTTTGGTCGGAACAAAAAGAAAAATCATTTTTTGAGCACTCGAGCCCAGAGAAGGCATCAGGTGTCTCATCCCGAAAAAAGGATACGATTTTTCCCCGCGACAGAAAAATGGCGACTTCACTGGGGACTGATCTTTTTATTGTTTCCAAAGGAAGGGTTAATTCTATTTTCTATATTTTTCATTTCATTTTTTGTTACATGTGTGGTTCTGGTTCTGTTACATGTATGGTTCTGTTACAAGTGATACATTATGGACAAATCCTAACCCGGATTAAGTACACATAAGAATTAGGTGGAGGGTATAGTCATGTACAGGCGTACGTGAGAATCCTTCCGCTCAGTGGAGGTTCCTTGTTGGTAATATATGTTTAGCATGTTTCGTAGCGAAGACATTATTACTTTCATTGAACTGTAGAAGCTGAGTTGGCCATAGAACCCCAACCCATCATGGCCTTATTAGGTTGTGGTGCAGAAACTATTCAGGTGAAGACTTGGATTAGTTGTCATGCGGAGAACCACACTCAGACGAGTTTTGCTGGCTCACAAGTTTAATTGTGCAAGTCGGTAATATCCGAAAGAAAAATGTAGACTCTGACGTATCAGTAGAACATGTTGTGCACGTGATTAACTAGAACTATCCCATTTTTGGTTCTCTGACCTCATGCTCGTGACGCTGGACCTTTGAACCTATGTGTACCATGTTTGTTACCATGTTTGTGTACCATGTTTGTAGTACCATGTTTGCGTTACCATGTTTGCGCTACCATGTTTGCTTTACCATGTTTGAATATGTGGCATCCATGCATCCATGCATTCATACATTCATCAAAAAACCCATCTTTTTTCCATAAAAACATGATTTTTCCAAAGATTTAGAGGATTTTCTTTGCAAACATTATAGGATTAAGTTATGGAAGGGGTAAAAAGGTATACCAAAAAGTACGGTTTCAAAGCACCTGATGTGGAAAAACTGAGAGAGTTGGCATCTTTTGTACAAGATCCTCCCGATTTTAGGAAAAGTTATGGAAAGCTTTTGCCTATCTTGAACACTCATGTTGATGAAGGACTTCTCAAAACTCTGGTTCAGTTCTATGATCCCGTTTACCGGTGTTTTACCTTTCCAGACTACCAGTTGGTACCGACCTTGGAAGAATATGCCAATCTTTTGGGTATTCCTGTGTCTGACAAAATACCCTTCAATGGTTTGGAAGCCATTCCTAAGTCACACGTCATTGCAGCAAGTATCCACTTGAAGAAGTCTGAAGTAGAGAGTAATTGGACTACCAAAGGAAACCTCCCGGGTTTAACTTCACACTTCTTAATAAAGAAAGCCTTTGATTTCATCGAAACTGGTAGCATGATAGCTTTTGAAGCTATACTAGCCTTGCTCATCTATGGGTTAGTTCTGTTTCCCAACGTCGACAACTTTGTCGATATCAACGCCATAAAAATCTTTTTGAATGAAAATCCTGTTCCGACTTTGCTTGGTGACATGTATTTCTCTGTCCATCATAGGAATCGCCAAGGCGGTGGAATCATTCTATGTTGTGCACCATTGTTGTTCAAATGGATTGTTTCACACTTACCTGAGTCTCCTATCTTCACGGAAAACCGAGAAGGCTTACGTTGGCCTCGAAGACTTATGTCTCTTACTAATAATGATATTCATTGGTATACCTTGGCTCGCTGTGGTACAGAAACCATTGAAAGTTGTGGAGAGTTCGCCAACGTACCCCTCATTGGTACACAAGGAGGAATTAACTACAATCCGGTCCTAGCCCAACGACAACTCGGGTATGCAAATTCAATCGATTGGTCCCTCAGTGGAAGGCTACTTCTACCGAGAAGGGGATAATCCTCAAAGGTTGAAAGCAAGAATGGTGAGAGCTTGGTACGACGTCCGATGGAAAGAAAAAGGTGAGGCAAGAAATTGCATTGCCATGGACGCCTACACCTACTGGGTAAAGAAAAGAGCAAAAGAGTTCCAAATGCCTTATGCTTATGAAAAACCCATGTTTCCTGCAGTGTCTCAACGACCCAACATTCCCACTATGGAGGAATACCAGGATACTTTAGCCAAGATAAGGTTTGAAAAAGACGCTTGGGAAGAAAAGTTTCGTAGAACTGATGTGGAAAATAGAAAGTTAAAGAAAAGAGTGAAAGATCACGAAGAAAATCTCTATTGTCAAGATGGATGGCTCATGAGCAAAGATGAGAGGATTCGTCAGGAAGACGCTGCAATCAAGAGGTACATCAAAGAAAGCAAGAAGAATCTTGAAGGCTCAACAAGCAACGCTCCGACTCCTGATGATTGGAAGAATGTTGTTGACAAACTGAGGACCGAAAAGGACGAATTGAAAGCTTACTATGGGAAAGAAATCATGAAGCTCAAGCTGCACAATGCATTTGGTTCTTCGTCTGATGAAGATGCTTAGGATTGTTTAGCTTTTTATTTATCATTTGCTTTTGTAAGGAGCTACGCTCCAATGTTGTAACATTTCCCATTTATTCAATAAAAGAATAGTTTGTGTTCAAATGTTTGCAAGGAAATAATCTTTAAAATGTTTGGAAAAATCATAAATTTCTTTTTGCATACATCATTCTGCATATCGAGTCTGTTGTATACAGTCTCATCTTTTGGATCTTTCTCCATTAGATCGTCAAGCTGTCGCGTCTCAAAGTTTCTCGACCGCGCTCGCAATCAGATCACAGATACAATACTCGTTCAAGCAGAAGAAGAGTAATGGAACACTCTGAACAAGAGAATATTGAGCTTCGTGGTACAGTGACCACCCTTCAGGAAAAGTTGGAAAGTCTCACTACTCTGGTTGACTCCTTAATGGCCGCACAGAATCAGCCGCCGCCACCAAACAGTCAAGCAACGGTAACATCTGAAGTCACTACTCCGGTTTCTACAGTTGCATTCAGCATTCCATCTTTCTCCATGCCAGAAGGTTGGGGCACGCCTTTCAGCTTTGGTGCAGGTTTTCGCCATAATTTCTCTGGGGTTCAAACAACCACAACTGAAGCACCTGCTACACAGGGTTCGGTGTTTATTCCACATTCAGGGGTAACTTTTTCCCAAATCACTATGGCACTTTCTCAACCCACTATGACGGTTCCGACCCCTACGGTTCACACTGTTCCCTATGATGGCAATGAGATTTATCATGATCAAGGTGATAGCACAAATCAGCGTAATCTTGTGGGAGATCTCCAAGAGCAGTTTAACAAGATGCAGCTGGAAGTTAAAGCTATCCGTGGAAAAGATTTGTTTGGAAAGAATGCCCAGGAACTATGTTTGGTTCCCAGTGTACAAATACCTGCTAAATTCAAGGTCCCTGACTTTGAGAAGTACAAAGGTAGTTCTTGTCCACAAAGCCATTTTGTGATGTATGCTAGGAAGATGTCTACTTATGCAGATAATCATCAGTTGCTTATCCATTACTTTCAAGACAGTTTGACTGGTGCCGCACTGAAGTGGTACACAGGATTGGATAGCACTAACATTCGAACTTTCAATGACCTAGGCGAGGCCTTTGTCCGACAATACAAGTATAACTCGGATATGGCTCCAGACAGAGATCAGCTTCGATCCATGGCTCAGAAAGATCATGAAGCTTTCAAAGAATATGCCCAACGATGGAGAGAAACTGCTGCTCAAATTAATCCACCATTAAAAGAGAAAGAGATGACAAAGATCTTCTTGAATACTCTTGGCCCATTTTATTATGAACGCATGATTGCTAGTGCTCCAAGTGATTTCACCGAAATGGTAAACATGGGGATGCGTCTAGAAGAAGGAGTCCGAACCGGACGTCTAACTAAAGAAGGTGGACCTTCAAGCGGAACCAAAAAGTTCGGAAGTGGTTTCCCAAAGAAGATGGAACAAAGTGTTGACATGGTATCCCAAGGGAGGCCAAGAGGAAATGTCAATCGTCAACGACAGGTAACTGCTATTGCATCAGCCGTTAATACAACACCGAATCCGGGATTTACCCCGCAGTTTCAACAACAACAGGCTCAACAGTTTAACAATAATCAGAATCGTGTACAAAGAGCTCCACAGTTTGATTCGATTCCAATGACCTACACAGAGTAGTACCCTGCTTTGATTGAAAGAGGTCTTGTTCAAACTAAAGCACCACCACCAGTACCTGAGAAACTACCATGGTGGTACAAAACTGAGGTCTCATGCCCTTATCATCAAGGAGCACCTGGCCATGATCTTGAGCATTGCATAGCCTTGAAATATGAAGTTCAGAGGTTGGTTAGATCTAATCTCCTCTCTTTTAGAAATTTCAATCCAAATGTGCAAGCAAATCCGCTGCCCAATCATGGAGGGCATGTTGTAAACATGGTATGTGGATGTCTTGGTCCATACCGAGTCTATAATATCGATTTCTCAAGAGCAGATTTGGTACAAATGCACGCTACTCTCTGTCAAGGGCAGAATTTTCGCCAGCATCACTACGGTTCCTGTAGCATATGTTGTGTAGATCCTCACGAATGTTCGATTGTGAGAAGAGATCTCCAAGTTCTGTTGGATAATGGTACTATTTAGATCTACAGAAATAGGAATGAAAATGAAGTTAACATGATAGGATGTTATCCGCATGAGCTTTTAGTCTCAGATATCAACTCGGAAATGCCTAAAGTTAACGTCAACAAGCCAAAGGTTCCTATTGCTCCTTTGATCATTTGTCTACCTGGACCTGTTCCCTATGACTCTGACAAGGCAGTTCCATACAACTACAATGCTACAATGATAAAGAATGGACAAGAAGTTCCTTTACCTACTCTTTCATCTGTCGTGAATATCGCCGATGTGAGTCGCGTAACAAGAAGTGGACGTGTGTATACTCCACTACCTCCGAAGCAGCCTGTTGCTCCTGCTACCGGACAAAATCCTATCAATACACCAGTGGGAAATCCCGAGGAAACTCCTGTCGGTAATACAAACACTGATGTTGGTCAATCCAGTGGAACCAATGTCAATCCTGACTTTGATGAAATTTTGAAGCTTATCAAAAGAAGTGAATACAAGATTGTGGATCAGCTTATGCAGACTCCTTCAAAGATTTCAATACTTTCATTGTTGTTGAATTCATAAGCCCACAGGGAAGCCCTGATGAGAGTATTGGATCAAGCTTTTGTAGATCATGATGTGACTGTTGACCATTTTGATGGGATAATAGCCAACATAACAGCTTGCAACAATTTAAGCTTCTGTGACGAAGAACTCCCCGAGGAGGGTAAAAATCACAATCTTGCTTTGCACATTTCTATGAACTATAAGTCAGATTCTTTGTCTAATGTGTTGGTAGACACCGGATCTTCCTTGAATGTGATGCCAAAGACGACTCTTGCTCGCTTGTCTTACCAAGGAATGCCTATGAAGTTCAGTGGTGTAGTAGTCAAAGCGTTTGATGGATCGCGAAAATCTGTTATCGGCGAAGTCAACCTTCCCATGACAATTGGTCCACATACAGTTCAAATCACCTTCCAGGTCATGGACATTCAAGCTGCTTATAGCTGTCTGTTAGGACGACCATGGATCCATGAAGCAGGGGCAGTGACTTCTACGCTCCATCAAAAGTTAAAATTTGTAACAAATGGAAAATTGGTAACGATAAGTGGAGAACAAGCCTTAATGGTGAGTCATTTATCCAATTTCTCTTTCATTGGTGCTGGTGATGTGGAAGGAACTCAGTTCCAAGGTCTCTCTTTAGAAGACGAATCTTCCAAAAAGAAAGCGTCAATCTCTTCTTACAAAGAGGCAGTAAAAGTAGTGAAAGATGGAACTACCACTGGATGGGGGCAAGTTGTGATCCCTACCAAGAATGAAACTGGAGAAGGTCTCGGATGTTCACCAACATTCTCAAACTGCACCAAGAGGGATGAAACCCTTCGTCCGATCAAAGAAACATTCATTAGTGGAGGATTCCTTAACCCGATTCCTCAAGAGGTTAATGTCCTTATCGAAGAATGTATCGAAGAAGGTCTACCCGATCCTGAAGAAGAATGGAAATGTTATCTCAATGACTCAGGATACATATCTCAGGAAGAACCATATCCTCCTTCAGAGAAAACAAGTGCTAAAGAAATTCCGCCTATTCCTGCAGAGGTTTGGGACACCTTGGGACAACCAAGTGGAAAATTTGATTATATGGTGAAATATACTGCACCTGAAAGTTCAAAGATTACGATTGAAGATATCCAACCAACTGGATGGGGAGATTCCTTTGAATATAGTAGTCAACCAGAAGAGGCTTATCAGCCCTGTCAATTTTCTCAGCAGCCTGAAATTACTGAGGATTTCAGCTTCAATGCATCTGCCAAGATTTATAATCCTGAAGATGGTTATTATCACATAAACGCCATTTTTGAAGATGAAGGGGAAGATGGCCTCGCAGTTGACTCGGAAAGTGTCGCTGACAATGAGTCTCTTCATCCTGAAGACTGGGAAATACATCCTGAAAATTCTGAAGATTGTGACTCATCTTATGCTCTTCAAGAAGTAGAAGAAGACCGTTTCAACTCTACAAAGAACAAGGGTGACAAACCAGGACCTTCAAATCCTGCTTGACCAGCGGTCAATGTCAATACTGAAGATAATTCTGAGGAGAATTTTCCTGAATACATAATACACAGAGGAGTTCGTTGCTACTGGAAAGCTGTCGACGTTCCGAATGTTGTTCGCCGCTCAAAGTAATCACCTCGCTGTTATTTTGACCTCCTGCCTTGCCCAAAGCAGAGAGATGTTTTATAGGGCTTTGCTTTTAAATGTTCCGCCCAAATAACTTTGTGTATAGGGCTTTGTTTTTAAAAGTTTCCCTCTTTGTCCTGCCCAAGACAAATGAGTTTGTGTTTAGGGCTTTGTTTCAAAAATGAATCATAAATAAAGTGTCATTTTGAATTCCCTACATTATATGTTTTATTTTTTGCTTTTTTCTGGAAATGGTAATCCTAAAAAACCAAAATAAAAGAAAAAAACTTTTTCAATGATCTGCATACACTATTGCATTCACAGTTTTTTCTGAAATAAGCATAAATCATATGTGCAGATTAACTATTAATAAACCCATTGAATGCAATAACCCTATGCCCCCTCCCAACTTTGAGTTTCCGGTGTTCGAAGCCGAAGAAGAGGAAGAAGAGGAGATTCCGGACGAGATCTCTCGATTACTTAAGCACGAGGAAAGAGCCATTCTGCCTCACAAAGAGCCTCTAGAAAAGATCAACTTGGGTTCTGAAGAAGACAAAAAAGAAGTGACCATTGGATCGCTGCTTGATGCTGATATCAAGAATAAGTTGACAGACCTTCTCAAAGAATATGTTGACGTGTTTGCCTGGACCTACCAAGACATGCCTGGGTTGGATACCAATATTGTTCAACATTACTTGCCATTGAAGCCAGAATGTCCGCCAGTTAAGCAGAAATTGCGAAGGACTCACCCTGATATGGCTAACAAGATCAAAGTGGAAGTTCAAAAATAGCTCGACGCAGGTTTTCTTGTCACCTCAGAATATCCTCAATGGTTGGCCAACATAGTGCCAGTTCCGAAGAAAGATGGCAAAGTCAGAATGTGTGTTGACTACCGTGACCTGAACAAGGCCAGTCCAAAAGATGACTTTCCATTACCACATATTGACATGTTGGTTGATAACACCGCTAAGTTCAACGTCTTTTCTTTCATGGACGGGTTCTCTGGTTATAATCAGATCAAGATGGCTCCTGAAGACATGGAGAAGACGTCTTTCATCACCCCATGGGGTACATTTTGCTACAAAGTGATGCCATTTGGATTAAAGAATGCAGGCGCAACTTACCAAAGGGCAATGACTACTCTCTTTCATGACATGATGCATAAAGAAATTGAAGTTTATGTGGACGACATGATAGCCAAGTCCAGCACAGAAGAAGAACATATTGAATACCTTTTGAAGTTGTTTCAACGACTAAGGAAATATCAGCTTCGCTTGAATCCTAACAAATGTACTTTTGGGGTTAGGTCTGGAAAACTCTTGGGTTTCATTGTCAGCCAAAGAGGTATCGAAGTAGATCCCGACAAAGTCAGAGCTATTCAAGAGATGCCTGCACCAAAAACTGAAAAGCAAGTAAGAGGATTTCTTGGACGATTAAACTATATCTCCAGATTTATCTCTCAAATGACTGCTACTTGTGGGCCAATTTTCAAGCTTCTCCGCAAAGATCAAGGGGTTGTATGGACTGAAGATTGCCAGAAAGCGTTTGACAGTATCAAGGAATACCTGTTAGAACCACCAATATTGATTCCTCTAGTTGAAGGAAGACCATTAATCATGTACCTTACCGTATTGGAAGAATCCATGGGTTGTATGCTTGGACAACAGGATGAAACCGGTAAGAAGGAGCATGCCATCTATTACTTAAGTAAGAAATTCACAGACTGTGAGTCTCGTTACTCCATGCTCGAAAAAACGTGTTGTGCTTTGGCTTGGGCTTCAAAACGTCTCCGCCAATACATGATCAACAATACTACTTGGTTAATCTCCAAAATGGATCCGATCAAGTATGTCTTTGAAAAGCCTGCCTTAACAGGAAGGATTGCCCGATGGCAAATGCTGTTATCTGAGTATGACATTGAGTATCGTGCCCAAAAAGCGGTCAAAGGAAGCATTCTCGCCGATCACTTGGCGCATCAACCAATTAATGAATATCAATCTCTCAAGTTTGACTTTCCTGACGAAGATGTCAAGTACTTAAAGATGAAAGATTGTGACGAACCGTTACCTAAAGAAGGTCCTGATCCTGGATCAAGATGGGGCCTAATTTTTGATGGAGCTGTAAACGCTTTTGGCAATGGAATTGGGGCAATCATCATCACTCCCAAGGGTACTTGTAATACGGTGAACTGACTTTTTATCGATCGGAATGTCGCGGTTAAGCATGAGTCGCCACCGACTTTTATCTTATCCAAACAAATTCAGAAAGGCTAAAAGAAACAGAAAAAAACCTTTTAAAGAAATCTAAGTTCGGGGGGTAATTTATGCAAAGGGAAGGTGTAAGGCACCCTTTGCATCCATGGTTTTCCATGGGCTCTTAATTGCTTTGCTTGCTCGTTTTCAGAAAATGTAGATGAAAAGGGAAAATGGACTTTAGCTCGTAAATGAGCGTAGCCAGTTTTTGAAGAATTTTGAGAAAGAATATAGAAAATAGAGCATGGCAAGGCAATTAGGGGCAATTACCTTAAACTCAGATGATAGGTCTCTTTTTAGCCTTTCAGAATGAAAGGGTCTATCCTTGCCATAAGAGGGCAGGAAGCCTTTCGTTTGGAGGTTGAAGGGTCGTCGAAGCATCCTTTGCCATAAGACTGTCCCATGCCATAGAAGGGCAGGTAGTCTAAGGCAAGGATCAGAATAAGCCTTTCGTAGGCAACCAGGCAACCAGAAGATACCTCAGCCTTTTTCCGTAGGCAACTTCCGAGGGTCGAGGTCATATTTGCGTATCGAAGGCAGCATCATTTAGGGTCGTACGACCTTTAGTTATCGAGGCAGCATGGCTGAGGTATCCTCGTATTCGAGGGACATGGCTTATTCTGCAAAAAACAAAGGCAACAGGCAACGAGGCAACAGGCAACGGAGAGGTTTACCCAAAAGCGTGCGTGTGTGCACCAATCACGTGATTATATTCAAGTATATTATCTTGTAAAATTAGTGATTCTATGTTCGATTCGAGGTTACACTCCCTAGATTACTAACCACGCAGTTTAACAAAAATAATTAACAAATATGGGGGAGGGAAATTGTAACCAGCGGATCCCTTAATAGGGTTTGACATAAGTAATAATAAAAGAAACAGAAAAGATTTAGGGTTTAGGGTTACCAAATTCGTAGCTTCGGCGGTCATCAAACCCTGAAAATTGAAAAGGAAAGAATAAACAGAAGAGAGTGAGTGTATTATTTGTTCAGAGGCAACTAGGGTTAACCCTAAAAATAAACATAACAATACAGAAAAAGGATAAAAGAAACCTAGCTTGAGAATTGGAGGTAGCTTGAAGCATTGACTCTGACCATCTGATAATTGAATAGAGAAATAAGAGGAAGTGAGTGTAGAGGCAGTTCATTGACATTGAAGCTAACCCTATTTTAATCGAAAGAGGCAAAATAAAATGATATTTAAAATAATAATAAAATCAGGGGCTTAGCTTTTTTGATCGGGTAGAGTGCGTAACTGAAGGATCTTGGCCAACCCTGAAAAATGAAGAAGAGAAAGGTAGAAAACTTTTTGTGGCAAATAACAGGCATTGATAAGAAATAAAAGAGGTTCTGAAAAAGGCAAAGGTTTTGAAAACATTCAGATTAAACCCTGACTTTTAGGGAATGAAGGTTTTATGAGAAAACTCGACACTAAGTTAATGGGCAACACCTACCTAGCATGGCTTAAGGTTAATCACTAAACCTAAACAAATAAACCTAACCAATTAAATTAAGATTGTAAATAAATATATATATATATATATATATATATATATATATATATATATATATATATATATATATATATCAAAATTAATTAACTAAACCCTAAATCCTAATTACTAAGCTAATCAAAATTATTAAACTAATTAAAATCTAAACCTAATTTTTGTATTTTTGTTATATTTAAATGCCATCAATTAAAATAAGGGAAAATAAGACAAATAGTAAAAAAAATCAAACAAATTCTAATCAAAACTCTAGAACTCAACCAAAGCTATAATCATGATCTAAATAAATGGATAAATAAAAATTAAAACAAAAATAGCAGTCCACACAATTCTCAGGCGGTGCTTCCTTTGCATGTTCATAATTAAATTTCAACATTTATAACCATCCAGTATAATGGTGACACATGGCATATGTATTAAAAAAATAAAAAAAAATAAATGTTAAGACTATACACCATATCAAGACAGAAACGTTGATAACAACCATAACTTTCCTTTCTTTCAAAAACCTCACCCTATAACTTTATTCTTGAGCACCACATTAGAAACAGAAAATGGAAGGTATAGATGCAGTACCTTGGTGTAACGACCAATAGAAAAATGGGAAAGGTAAATACTCAAAGGGATGAAGAGCACCTATCGCAAAGAGATGTTGACAGCGAGATATGGATCAAACGGTGGTGGCTGGCGAATCCGGAAGCGGAGGTGGCGGTGTTTGCCATCGTTGATGATGAAGCCGCCGTTGGTGGGCTGGGCACTGGTCCGCGTCGTCGGATCTGAGCGGCATTCGTCCATGGAGTGGATCTACATCTGTAGTGAGGTCGTGACCGGTGGCTGAGTGAACCTTACGACGGTCGGAAGACTTCCGCAGTGTTGTTGTTTTCGCCGGAAGGTGGGGTTGCAAATTGATGCATCATAGTTTTGACGGAGGTCGGCGAATTTGTTATAACGTTTGAGGGAGACTAATCCACATTTGTTCTTCCGTTGCTTCTTTTTCTTTGATCGTGAGCCTTAATGAACCTGCAAATATTTTGTTTTATCAAGAACAAACATTAATAACATATGATGGTTAAGCAATGGTGTTGGATACGCGCGGCGGATGCACGGTGATGCTGGTTGTTGTCTCCGCGGTGGTTGCTTGGACGGGAGTGGATCGGATTCAGCAAATCTGTGATATTGAAAGGTGGCGTTTTGACTCCGCGTCGGTGTTTGAGTTATTGAAGGTTGCTGATGCTGTTAATCGACTGTTGTTGAGCCTAATGTTGATGCGTGGAGACGCTGTGTTGTGTCGGTGTTCTCCCGATCTTCACTACTGCATAAACGTGAGGATGTTAAAAAACTAGGATTCTAAAAAATACGGTTGAGTTCTTGGAGAAAAGAGGTTAGGATTTGGTCTCAATATGTACGTGAGAATGAGGTCCCCTAAAAGTGTAGAAATTGTGACAATTTATAGTGTAAAATTAGGTTAACAAAATTGGAAAGATAAAATTTAAATGGATCAAATTAACTAATTAAAATAATAAAATATTCATAAATTTAGATTTTTATTATTCTAACTAATTTAAATTGATTATTTTCTAAAATATAAATATTATTCTAAAATGCAAAGAAAAGCAAAATCTTTTTAAATTTTCTTTTTTTTCTAAATTTTTTAATAAAATATGAATAAAGTAAAAAAGGTATTTTTAATAAATAATAAATATGAAAATAATACTTAAATATATAAAAAACATTTTTGTGATTTTTTTTAAATAAAAGTGAAATAAAGTTAGAATTAAATAAAAGGGAAAAATGTTAGAATTGAGATTCGAACCAGGGACCTCTCACTATTGTGCTTTTCATGCTCAAATTCTTACGAACTGTGCCAATTCATTTATTCGAAATAAAATGGCGTTCGTAAATATATGAGGGTAAATTTTGGGGTATGACAGCTGCCCCTGTTCAATCTTCTTAAACCTGAGGATGTAGATTGGCCTGTGTGCCAGTCGGAATCTGAAGGTAGAAGAGGATTGAACACTAGAATACCAAGAAATTTGCCCTTGCTGATGTAGGGACTTTTTCAGGAAATGGGCTTAAAGATGCCATCGAGCTTGATAGAATTGAGAACCAGAAAACGTCGTACATTAGATCATTTCTGGAGAATAGATTGAGTCATGCGTTAGTCTGAATTTAGTTTGCATCAGCAGATGATGTCTGGAAAACCGTGCGTTAGGCTCGAAGGATGAGTCGTGCGTTAGACTATTCTCAATTGCATCCTCGGATGTCTGGAAAACCGTGTGTTAGGTTGATGGATAAGTCGTGCGTTAGACTACCCAATTTGCATCCGTAGATGTCTGGAAGACCATGCGTTAGGTCGAAGAATAAATCGTGCGTTAGACTATTCTCAATTGCATCCTCAGATGTCTGGAAAACCGTGCGTTAGGTTGATGGATAAGTCGTGCGTTAGACTACCCAATTTGCATCCGTAGATGTTTGGAAGACCGTGCGTTAGGTCGAAGAATAAATCGTGCGTTAGACTATTCTCAATTGCATCCTCAGATGTCTGGAAAACCGTGCGTTAGGTTGATGGATAAGTCGTGCGTTAGACTACCCAATTTGCATCCGTAGATGTCTGGAAGGCCGTGCGTTAGGCTTTGCTTTGAATAAGATTCGAACTTTTGTAATGTACCTGTCAGATAATATTCACTTGGTAACAATGTCAGTTTTATGCAATGTTTATGATGTATGTAATGAATGAGATGGAATTCTCAAAAATAAATGGGGCGCTTTGTATGGATTATAAATGCATGCAAGGTAGGAATATGCATGTGATGTATATGATATATGGATATGATTTATGTTTCTCGAGGCATCTTGATTGAGAAGATAAATCTCTGTGTCATTGTGAGTTTGATGTTTTGATCTTTTCTTGGAGATGCTCAGCTGGGGATTTATGGTTTCTGCTTGGGGATGATCAGTAACCTGATGTACCCTGACTGGGGACAAAAGTATTAGTAACCCATGTTGGAGAAGAGCAAAGTGTTGGAGAACCAGCAGTGTTGAAGATGTAAACTTTGTTGGAGAGCCATGTCTTTGTCGAGAGCGTTTGAAGATATCTTCTTAATGATTACTCTGTGGGGATATGATATTGTGAACCCGGCTCTGTGGGGAGACATGGGTGAAAGTTGCCCCCAGTATTATAGTAACTACCATTCCTGGATTTGATTAGGACACACCACTAAGTATTGATCAAGATGTCAAACAGGACTTTCATAGATTTGCCCCTGCTAGTAGGGACTTGAAGAGATTCACCTCGCGAGGACTTTATGAAGTGTATATTGTAGGCGACATGCCCCTAGTAATCGTAAACTTAGGATGATGCCCCTGACTGTTTGGCTTTTGAGAGATTCTTGGAATCTTGACTTGATTGCCCCAGATTGATCGGGCAAAGCGTGCCATGCCCCTTGTAAACGTAGGAGACATTGCTTCTCGGAGTAATCTTGTCTGTCGGGATAACTTTCAATCATTAGTTGTACCATGTGTAAGTTCTTTCTGATGCTAACATTTGAAATTATGTAGCAGAACATGTTTAATAATGAATTCATGAGATGCAATGCATACGTTTGTCTTGAGTTTTTTTTGGAAAACATTAAAACAGGAGATGTAAAAGCGTGATATTTGTAAAAACATGATGTTTGTAAAAAACAGGATATCAACTTAACATTTGTAGCAAACCTTAAGGAGTCGGGATACCTTTTTTGGTGACAATATGCTTTTGAACTAACCATGCTTCAATTAGGACTTTCAAGGGTTGAAACGTGGCTTGGTTCACGGTTTAAGAAACAATGGATAAAGGCTCAAAGTTTATTTATACCCACCCCTCTTCGTGATGATCTTCAGTCCTAAACTCAGTTTATTCGGCTTATGCATTCAGGTTCCAAGAGACTTTTGGATTTGCACCTTTGATAATGATGATGATTCACAAGCAGAGAGAATTTTTTAGATGGCAGTCACTTCTTCCTTTTAGTAGTCATAACATCGTGTTGTTCAGGAATTTATTGACTTCTCTTTTTTCATCTTTTTGATATCCCTAACTTTTGCCTGAACTGTCTATTTTGAACTTACAGTCAGCAGGATGCCTTGATTTTTTTGCCTAAGTCATCTTTTGATTTTTGACTTAGCAGGCTTTTCTTTGTATATATGTTTTTTCATTTTTTTCTTTTTGAAAGATATTGACTGCCTTGTTTAATGATTGATGAAACCTCTTTGGCTCTTGATTGACATCTCCAACACTTCTTTGATGTGTGCGGATGAACGCTTGTGGTTGAAACCTTTGTTGAAAGGTGTACTGAATGATTTCTCTTAAAATAGAATGCAAAGCCAAATTAACTGAGAACTACCCTGCCCCAGGTTAAAAATGCGGTTTTTTCGTACAAAAAGAAAACTTCTACTCCTTAGGCTCAAAAGGGGTTGACGAGGGTATATCATCCTTATATCTCCACTATTTGGGAATTGAAACAATGCCTGTACATCGTCAGCATAGTCTGTTCAAAAGCATCAATGTATGAGGTTGCGGTATCATTTTCGTCATCCTCCCTTAAAAGGCATACAACTTTAGCAGGAGTCGAGTATCACAAAACATATGCAAAGTAAAGACGCAATTAAAAATGAGTGATAGCGAAATAATTTATTCAAGACAAATATATGCAATGCACTGATGATGATTATTAAAACAGATAATGTCTATCATGAGTCAAATGTTTAAACAAACAGGAAAGAACTTGCAAATGAAAGTAGATCTAATGATCCAAAAGTTCGCCCGTCAAGACATCAATCGATCTTGTCATGACTAGGCATAGGAACGGTGATCACCACAGGGGTTTCAGGAGGGTTGGTTTTGATTTCTCCGTCATTGATCAGATCTTGAATCTTATTCTTTATTGTCCAGCAATTGTTTGTGTAATGTCCAGGAATGTTGGAATGGTACGCGCACTTCGCATTGAGTTTATACTGGAGGTGTTAGAATTTGTTGGCTCGATTCCCTTGAGCGTCTGAATCATATGAGTGAATTGATTGTTGTGACTCAATTGTCGTGATTCCATTATCGTGACTCAGTTGTCGTGACTTTGTTGTCGTGACTTTGTTGTCGTGATTCCATTACCGTGACTCAGTTGTCATGATTCCATTATCGTGACTTAGTTGTCGTGACTCAGTTGTCGTGACTCAGTTGTCGTGATTTTGTTGTCGTGACTCAGTTGTCATGATTCCATTATCGTGACTCAGTTGTCATGATTCCATTATCGTGACTTAGTTGTCGTGGTCTTTTCTGATTTGAGTGTCATGATTAAATCTTTAATCGCACGCTTCAACGGTCTACCATCCTTTACACCATAACCAGGATTATTCGAATAATAAGCGCATCTCGCATTGTAATTGTACCCCAAGAATAGGAATGCCTTCAATTCTTCTTGCCCCTTGGGTGAGTTCAAAATCAAAGTCTGGGATCGGGTGTTCTGAGCCTGGAGGTGTTTGACTGATTGCTCGAAATCCATTTATGCTTTGTTTGAAGAATTATGAATTTTGTCTTTGAACGTCTTTCTTTGAGAATCAAGCTCACCATATCGAGTGGGTCATCGCCTCTGATTCGGAATAGTTCTGAATTTGGAAGTACATGGCTAGAGGAAAATAAATCCTCTTGCCCCTTGATAGGTACAATGTCTCTGAATTGGAAGGTATGTGGCCAGAGGAAAATAAATCCTCTTGCCCCTTGATAGGGATTCAGTCTTTGATAAGGGCACCTGAAATTGTGCGCCCTAAATCCCTAAGATCCTTGAAAGGGTTAGTTAAACCATGTTATGCTCACGATGTCATGATGTCATGAATGTTATGCGAATGCAATTCATTAGGCATAGTGTAAGATAGTAAAGGCAAACACGTCCTTTTAACAAAACCTGCAAAGAACGAAGGTTAGTAGCGAACGCAAACAAAGTCACACAAGTCACACAATTTTTGGCTTAAGGCTTGCATGGAGTCTGATCAGGTGTCCTTCCCAAGGATATTTCTATGGATAATGGGATTTCAGCAACGGGTTCTACCAAGTGACCCAGAATTGTCAGCCCTCCTAAAGCACCCTCGAACATGATACATACATACCATGCAATGATACTTTGAGAAAGAACCTATCTGAGTTGTAGTATCGGGTAGCGACTATGCTCTCAACATACATCAAGAGTAGTCCCCCCACTACGTTCCTAAAAGTCAGGATGGGTTAAAGGTTACTAACGGTCCTTAAGCTCCGACTCACCCACAGACATCCGCACGAACCTCCCTCATACAAGAGAAGCATGCAAACACCCATGGAGGCCTAACTTAAGCGTGAACTCTCATATTGACCAATCCTCCACATACATGAAGGAGGTCGCCATGACTATGCCACTTCCTATCTTAGATGTACTTGAATCCGGGAATAGGATTCGTCCTTCAATTTTCCCAAAACAGCCCTGCAAAATAAAACAAGCAAAGCAAGCAATAGAAAACATTTAAGTGATTCCTAAACTTTTAAGGTAACCCCTCTTTTAATCGAAAGCATCCCCAGCAGAGTCGCCAGTTCTGTAATACGGTGAACTGACTTTTTATCGATCGGAATGTCGCGGTTAAGCATGAGTCGCCACCGACTTTTATCTTATCCAAACAAATTCAGAAAGGCTAAAAGAAACAGAAAAAAACCTTTTAAAGAAATCTAAGTTCGGGGGGTAATTTATGCAAAGGGAAGGTGTAAGGCACCCTTTGCATCCATGGTTTTCCATGGGCTCTTAATTGCTTTGCTTGCTCGTTTTCAGAAAATGTAGATGAAAAGGGAAAATGGACTTTAGCTCGTAAATGAGCGTAGCCAGTTTTTGAAGAATTTTGAGAAAGAATATAGAAAATAGAGCATGGCAAGGCAATTAGGGGCAATTACCTTAAACTCAGATGATAGGTCTCTTTTTAGCCTTTCAGAATGAAAGGGTCTATCCTTGCCATAAGAGGGCAGGAAGCCTTTTGTTTGGAGGTTGAAGGGTCGTCGAAGCATCCTTTGCCATAAGACTGTCCCATGCCATAGAAGGGCAGGTAGTCTAAGGCAAGGATCAGAATAAGCCTTTCGTAGGCAACCAGGCAACCAGAAGATACCTCAGCCTTTTTCCGTAGGCAACTTCCGAGGGTCGAGGTCATATTTGCGTATCGAAGGCAGCATCATTTAGGGTCGTACGACCTTTAGTTATCGAGGCAGCATGGCTGAGGTATCCTCGTATTCGAGGGACATGGCTTATTCTGCAAAAAACAAAGGCAACAGGCAACGAGGCAACAGGCAACGGAGAGGTTTACCCAAAAGCGTGCGTGTGTGCACCAATCACGTGATTATATTCAAGTATATTATCTTGTAAAATTAGTGATTCTATGTTCGATTCGAGGTTACACTCCCTAGATTACTAACCACGCAGTTTAACAAAAATAATTAACAAATATGGGGGAGGGAAATTGTAACCAGCGGATCCCTTAATAGGGTTTGACATAAGTAATAATAAAAGAAACAGAAAAGATTTAGGGTTTAGGGTTACCAAATTCGTAGCTTCGGCGGTCATCAAACCCTGAAAATTGAAAAGGAAAGAATAAACAGAAGAGAGTGAGTGTATTATTTGTTCAGAGGCAACTAGGGTTAACCCTAAAAATAAACATAACAATACAGAAAAAGGATAAAAGAAACCTAGCTTGAGAATTGGAGGTAGCTTGAAGCATTGACTCTGACCATCTGATAATTGAATAGAGAAATAAGAGGAAGTGAGTGTAGAGGCAGTTCATTGACATTGAAGCTAACCCTATTTTAATCGAAAGAGGCAAAATAAAATGATATTTAAAATAATAATAAAATCAGGGGCTTAGCTTTTTTGATCGGGTAGAGTGCGTAACTGAAGGATCTTGGCCAACCCTGAAAAATGAAGAAGAGAAAGGTAGAAAACTTTTTGTGGCAAATAACAGGCATTGATAAGAAATAAAAGAGGTTCTGAAAAAGGCAAAGGTTTTGAAAACATTCAGATTAAACCCTGACTTTTAGGGAATGAAGGTTTTATGAGAAAACTCGACACTAAGTTAATGGGCAACACCTACCTAGCATGGCTTAAGGTTAATCACTAAACCTAAACAAATAAACCTAACCAATTAAATTAAGATTGTAAATAAATATATATATATATATATATATATATATATATATATATATATATATATCAAAATTAATTAACTAAACCCTAAATCCTAATTACTAAGCTAATCAAAATTATTAAACTAATTAAAATCTAAACCTAATTTTTGTATTTTTGTTATATTTAAATGCCATCAATTAAAATAAGGGAAAATAAGACAAATAGTAAAAAAAATCAAACAAATTCTAATCAAAACTCTAGAACTCAACCAAAGCTATAATCATGATCTAAATAAATGGATAAATAAAAATTAAAACAAAAATAGCAGTCCACACAATTCTCAGGCGGTGCTTCCTTTGCATGTTCATAATTAAATTTCAACATTTTTAACCATCCAGTATAATGGTGACACATGGCATATGTATTAAAAAAATAAAAAAAAATAAATGTTAAGACTATACACCATATCAAGACAGTAACGTTGATAACAACCATAACTTTCCTTTCTTTCAAAAACCTCACCCTATAACTTTATTCTTGAGCACCACATTAGAAACAGAAAATGGAAGGTATAGATGCAGTACCTTGGTGTAACGACCAATAGAAAAATGGGAAAGGTAAATACTCAAAGGGATGAAGAGCACCTATCGCAAAGAGATGTTGACAGCGAGATATGGATCAAACGGTGGTGGCTGGCGAATCCGGAAGCGGAGGTGGCGGTGTTTGCCATCGTTGATGATGAAGCCGCCGTTGGTGGGCTGGGCACTGGTCCGCGTCGTCGGATCTGAGCGGCATTCGTCCATGGAGTGGATCTACATCTGTAGTGAGGTCGTGACCGGTGGCTGAGTGAACCTTACGACGGTCGGAAGACTTCCGCAGTGTTGTTGTTTTCGCCGGAAGGTGGGGTTGCAAATTGATGCATCATAGTTTTGACGGAGGTCGGCGAATTTGTTATAACGTTTGAGGGAGACTAATCCACATTTGTTCTTCCGTTGCTTCTTTTTCTTTGATCGTGAGCCTTAATGAACCTGCAAATATTTTGTTTTATCAAGAACAAACATTAATAACATATGATGGTTAAGCAATGGTGTTGGATACGCGCGGCGGGTGCACGGTGATGCTGGTTGTTGTCTCCGCGGTGGTTGCTTGGACGGGAGTGGATCGGATTCAGCAAATCTGTGATATTGAAAGGTGGCGTTTTGACTCCGCGTCGGTGTTTGAGTTATTGAAGGTTGCTGATGCTGTTAATCGACTGTTGTTGAGCCTAATGTTGATGCGTGGAGACGCTGTGTTGTGTCGGTGTTCTCCCGATCTTCACTACTGCATAAACGTGAGGATGTTAAAAAACTAGGATTCTAAAAAATACGGTTGAGTTCTTGGAGAAAAGAGGTTAGGATTTGGTCTCAATATGTACGTGAGAATGAGGTCCCCTAAAAGTGTAGAAATTGTGACAATTTATAGTGTAAAATTAGGTTAACAAAATTGGAAAGATAAAATTTAAATGGATCAAATTAACTAATTAAAATAATAAAATATTCATAAATTTAGATTTTTATTATTCTAACTAATTTAAATTGATTATTTTCTAAAATATAAATATTATTCTAAAATGCAAAGAAAAGCAAAATCTTTTTAAATTTTCTTTTTTTTCTAAATTTTTTAATAAAATATGAATAAAGTAAAAAAGGTATTTTTAATAAATAATAAATATGAAAATAATACTTAAATATATAAAAAACATTTTTGTGATTTTTTTTAAATAAAAGTGAAATAAAGTTAGAATTAAATAAAAGGGAAAAATGTTAGAATTGAGATTCGAACCAGGGACCTCTCACTATTGTGCTTTTCATGCTCAAATTCTTACGAACTGTGCCAATTCATTTATTCGAAATAAAATGGCGTTCGTAAATATATGAGGGAAAATTTTGGGGTATGACAGTACTCATATCCCGTTCTCTGCCAGATTACTATTTGATTGCACCAACAACATCGCAGAATATGAAGCTTGTATCATGGGTCTCGAAGAAGCCATTGACTTAAGAATCAAGATCCTCGACATTTATGGAGATTCAGCCCTTGTGATCAACCAAATCAAAGACAAGTGGGAAACTTACCACCCTTGCTTGATTCCTTACAGAGATTATGCAAGACGTCTGTTGAATTTCTTCAACAAAGTTGAATTGCATCATATACCTCGAGATCAGAATCGAATGGCAGATGCCTTGGCTACTCTATCTTCCATGTTCAAAGTCAATCATTGGAACGATATGCCTACAGTCAGAATTACGCGCCTTGAAAGGCCCGCCTATGTGTTTGCAACCGAAGCAGTCATCGATGATAAATCGTGGTTCCACGACATCAAACGCTTCCTTCAAACTCAAGAGTACCCATTTGGGGCATCAAACAAAGATAAGAAAACTCTAAGGAGGCTTTCTGGCAGTTTCTTCCTGAACGGAGATGTGCTATACAAAAGAAACTTCGACATGGTTTTGCTCAGATGCGTGGATAGACACGAAGCAGACATGTTAATGCATGAAGTGCATGAAGGGTCCTTTGGAACTCATTCAAATGGGCATGCAATGTCCAAAAAGATCTTAAGAGCAGGATACTATTGGTTGACAATGGAATCTGATTGTTATAAACACGTGAAGAGATGTCACAAGTGCCAGATCTACGCAGATAAGATCCATGTGCCACCGACTCTACTAAACGTTCTATCATCTCCGTGGCCTTTCTCCATGTGGGGTATCGACATGATTGGAATGATCGAACCAAAAGCTTCAAACGGTCATCGTTTCATCTTGGTAGAAATTGATTACTTCACCAAATGGGTCGAAGCAGCATCTTACGCCAATGTTACAAGACAAGTGGTTGTGAGGTTTATCAAGAATAACATCATTTGCCGATATGGTGTTCCCAGCAAGATCATTACTGACAATGGTTCGAACTTGAATAACAAAATGATGAAAGAACTGTGTGAGGAATTCAAGATTGAGCATCATAACTCTTCTCCTTACAGACCAAAAATGAACGACGCCGTTGAAGCCGCCAACAAGAATATTAAGAAGATCGTCCAGAAAATGGTCGTCACTTACAAAGACTGGCACGAAATGCTGCCATTTGCTTTACATGGGTACCGTGCTTCAGTGCGTACTTCAACAGGGGCAACTCCCTTTTCTCTAGTATACGGCATGGAAGCTGTGCTCCCCGTAGAAGTTGAAATCCCATCAATGAGAGTCCTCATGGAGACTAAGTTATTAGAGGCTGAATGGTGTCAAAGCAGACACGATCAGTTGAACTTAATCGAAGAAAAACGTATGACTGCTCTATGCCATGGACAGTTATACCAAGCAAGGATGAAACAAGCCTTCAACAAAAAGGTTCGACCTCGTGAATTTCAAGAAGGCGACCTCGTGCTTAAAAAGATCTTGTCTTTTCAACCAGATTCTAGGGGCAAATGGTCTCCTAATTACGAAGGCCCGTATGTTGTCAAAAGAACATTTTCTGGCGGCGCCATGACTCTTGCAACCATGGATGGTGATGAACTCCCACATCCTGTGAATGCTGATGCAGTCAAGAAATACTTTGTCTAAAAAAGAACAAAAGAACAGCTCGGTAAGTCGAAAACCCGCAAAGGGCGACTTAGGCGAAAATGAGCGTCTCGGTGGACTGAAAACCTGAAAGGGCGGTCTAGGCAAAAATTAGAGACAATAAACAGAAAAAAATTCATCCTGGTAGATTGAAAACCTGAAAGGGAAATCTAGGCAAAAATTAGGGATTTATGACAAAGTAACTGCATCAGTCCGTACTTCGTCACCTGAAGAGTCTTTTTCATCAAAGGATCTACAATCAAATCATCGCCAATCTGAAGCGACAAGCACAGTTGGAACTCAAAGTTGTTAGGGGAAATAGTGGTTATGGCTTTCAATGTAGCCTTTTCCGCATATTTACCATTTCCAACTTTTGTAAATACTCCGTGGAATCACGCCTTTAGCTGATTACTATCCTATTAAATAAATTTGAGCCTTGTGCCCATTTGTTTGCAATTCTTGATCTTTTCTAACTTGCAAAATGACGCTTTAATTGTGTTATTCGTTTTTGAAAGAAAAGAAAAAAAGTTTTAAATGAATTTACTTTTCTTTTTCAAAATAAAAGCGAAACTTTCCTTTGAGTGGTGAACAACCAAAGGAACATCAACAGCTATCTCCATAGGATGAATCAAAGATTATGATAGGAAAAGCTCTTCTATCCCCAGTGAAGAAGGTCTTTTATCCCCAGTGACGAAGATTTTCTATCTCCAGTGAAGAAGTTCTTCCATCTCAATAAGAAAAGATGCTTATCATCCCCAGAGAAGATTAAATCACGCAACACCATTCATCACCTGTGTTATCTACACCGTGTTGAAGAACATTTGCCAAGTATCTGGTTGTATTGCGACGTCGGTCCCTCTCCAGTATACACTTCATTATCTGTCAGTATTGTTAGCATGCAAGCAACATTCATGACATTCATCATTCATACATATTTGCATCATTTATGTATCATTGCATTTTTCAAATATTTGCCTAAAAACACTTGTTCAGGATATATCTATCCCAAAAAAAGAGAAAAAGCAAAAAAGGAAAAAAAAACAAGTATGGGCGTGTCATCTCTCCAAGTAGGTTGTCACCCATAAGCAGAAAGAACATCTTCTTTCTCCAGTTCCCCACTGAGATCATTCCTCGTGGAAGAAGGTGTCATACCCCAAATTTGTCCTACCCCTTTTAGTTCTAACTGGCTTATGCTTCCCATTTCATCCGCATACTACCCATTAGGTCATTAACATAATTCATGCATCATTAACCAATAATTTGACATGGGATCAAGGGTTTCTAGTGTTAAAGTCCCTCTATGGTTTCGAGATTCCTACTTCAGATAAGCTTGTGTCAACTGGTTCTTACATATGCACTATAACGTGTATTAGGGTTGAGTCATGGATTCACTCTTCACCAAGTCACAAGGGGTGCATCATTCAAGGTTTCGACTGAAGACTATTGAGTTGGGGTTTGTCATTCGTGGTGTTTGAGTTTGTTAAGATTCCTTCACTACAATTCCATCTTCCAAAGTTCAGATTTGCTAATAGAGCTCCCCATATGTTTTCAAACCCAATGCAACTCATGCCATTCCAAGCGAACCGCAAACCGTGGCACAACTTCAAATTGGCACCAAAACTCTGCATCAGTAAAGAACAGCACCATATCCATGCCCAAACTTGCATAAAGCCTTCACCAAAATCCTGCATAGGGAAACCAGTCCCAATCCTACATAAAACAAAGAAACAGCATAAGAAATCTACATTCAATCCACATCCATTCATAATTATCCTACTGTTACTTCATCATCAAAATCCTTATAACTCCATACAAGCCACAGAGAGAAAACCATTTCCAAATTAACTCATCATTCTAAACTGCATTTACATCACTAACAGTTTTTCTCCTTTTAATAAACTCCCTCGCATTTTCTAATTGTTAAGTTCCTATCACTAGTTATAACATATAACAGAAAAACTGAAATAGAGTGTCCATAGCAGCCTCCACACTGCAACAAATTTCACTAACGGAATCAACTACCCTAATTTTCCAAAAATCAGCACATAACAGAATCAGTTATCCCTCTAACTACCTCCAAAAATCAGCACATAACAGAATCAGTTATCCCTCTAACTACCTCCAAAAATCAGTTACACAACAGCTAGCATTTAACTGAATCTCATAACTAACCAACAGTTCATAACAGATTTGTAACTGATATTAAACACAAGAAAAAAATCAGAATCAACTAACCTTTTAGATTGAATCTTGACCCTTCCTTTGATAACTGAAAATCCAAATCCATTGGCTCATGTTGCTTCTCTTGTAACTAAGCTCTCAGCTCCTTGAACCTATATATCTCAGACTCTCTCGATTCATTCTCTTCTCACCATCGTTCACTACAGAACCATTCTTCCCACAATTCTTCAATCCTTCACTCCATTCATCTTCATCACCGATCCCAATCCTTCAACCTCTATATAATCCAATCATCACCTTCAGATTCTCTCTCTCGATCCATTCACCATTTCTTCACCATTTCTGAACTTCCACTCTTCACCATTCTTACACACGCCATTCCCTCCATCTTCGCACTTCATACCACAGACGCATCACTTCATTCATCTTCATCATTCTCCCACACTCATCTTCAATCCCTTCGACCTTCCACACTCATCATCAACCATAACCATAGAAAACGAATAGAAGAATTCAGAACAAAGAAGAGGAGTAGAAAAGGAATCGAAAGAGCTTGATAACAGAAAGAGAAGAGAAAATCGTAACAGAAACGAATCACAAAAGCAAATCGTAGCAAACCTTTCTCTCTCCCTGAAATCTTCACCTCCAATCTTTGATCCTGCTTCTCCCTTCATTTCAATCTCAACCTTCATCAGCTTCTTGACTTCACGCAATATTCATCACCATTACAACAACCTTCATCACCAATCTTTCATCATCTCTGCAAGCTACAACATGAACAAAACATCATCTCAACTCAATAGAAGAAGGGGAAGAATCGGATAGAGGAAGAGAAAAGGGAATCACGAAAAGAGCTTCAAATTAAGAAAGGTTGAATTCATTACCTGAAGCTACGATCGCGATGCACCGTGAATCGGAGAAGTAGGTGAGAGCGAGGCGGAGAGGCAAGATGATGGCGTCGTTCTTTGATTCACACGGAGATTTATTGCCGGAGAGGTGCTTTCCGTTCGTCGCGCCGCCGCGTTCATGAAGAGGGAGAGCAGAGTCTCTTTGGAGTTTGAAAGCTGATGCGTCACATTAGTAACCCTAAATCCCTTTCCTTTTAATTTTCGTTTTTATTTGATTTGATTAAACTTTAGGTTAATTTTTTTAATCTGAGTATTAATTGATAGTGATGTAGTATAATTGAGATTAAGTTGGAATTAATAGAAATTAGTGATTAATTGGGATTGATAGTTTATAGGGTCTGATTTTTGGAATCCAAATAACAATCTGAATAATTCTTGGGCCATCTCCACGAAAATGCTAATCTCACCTCCCATAGCCCATGTTACTCGTTTTTGGCTGAATTGTGATAAAAAAAAAGGGGGCTTTGGGCCATCTGTGTGGGCCTAGCGCCTGAATTCCTGACTACACCATTAAAATCAATTTACACCCCCCTGACTCCATTAAAATCGGTAGATTTTAGATTCTTTCTTACTTAATTTTTCTACTTTCTTTTAGGTAATAAAAGGCATGAAAATTATATAAAATTTGTTAACCTCTAACTAGTTTTTTTAGGAATTCATCTTAGTTTTAGGTTTCTCCATTATAATGAAAATGTTCAAAAAAAAAAACATTAGTTTTAGGCTTAACAATTTAGGTTTCTTAGCATATTTTAGGCTCGAATTAGAATTCTTTGTTTACAATAAAAACTCATAAAAAATAGTAGATTTTTTTAGGTTAATTTTGACATTCAAGTTCTTTTATAAAAAACCTATAAAAATAGTAGTTTTAGTTTAATTTCGCATTGATGCTTGAATTGTTTTTCGGCGCTATTTCCATGTTATTTTTGTATGACTCTCGTATGATTTTATTGTTTGTATTTTTGGCCTTATTTTAGGCCTACTCTGTTAATACCATTTTAATGCTCCTTTTAGAATTTAGTCACCATGTTAACAGTAGACTTAGAGTAAAACAACATTAGATTAGAGAATAGGTTAGTTCCCTTTTGTTCATTCCTTTTTCTTTTCAACTTTTAAAATACTTAATAAATATCGATGAAGATCATACCGTTACTACATTTCATAGTAGGAAAGAAATGATTGGGGCGTAGGCCCCGATGTATGTTCTTTTCTACTTAGCGGAGAAGAAATGATTGAGGTGTGAGACCTCGGTGTATTTCTTAACCGTTATTTAGAGAAACGATTGTGGCGTAGGCCTCGATGTGCATTCTCTAAATATTCACAAAAGAAATCCTTTTTGTATTTCCTTTACGTAGCGGAGAAAAAATGATTGAGGTGTGAGGCCTCGATGTATTTCTTAACCGCTATTTAGAGAAACGATTGTGGCGTAGGCCTCGATGTGCATTCTCTAAATATGCAAAACAAAACTCTTTTTGGTATGATCTAAGTCACAAAGTTAAAATCCCCATAAAAAACACCAACCAAAAACACTTAAAACACTAATAAATGGTCAGATTTAAAACAAAGTAAGGAAGTGATGCGAAGCCTTGTAGTAGGTCTTCGTCATCATGGAATTACCCTAAAAGACACAAACCAATCATTTCTTTTTCTTTTGCCTCGTTGGCACCTAAGGGCACCGTTATTTCCGCTCGTACGCATCGTAGGCGATCCCTTATGCAAGAGCGCGAACGTTAACTCCGCCCAACTAAAAAACACAAAAACAAACAGAAAATCGTGAGCCGAGCTACGGTAACTCTGATTCCTGAAAAGGATACGTAGGCAGCGGGGTAGGGCCCGTGCGAGTACAATTCTTTATTTTCCCTACATTCTGCATTCATTCGCATTTAGACATAGACATAGTTATACACCCTTTAGATAGAAACAGACATAGGTGGATACCATCGAGTACGATGGGCGTGAGGGGTGCTAGCACCTTCCCCTCGCGTAACCGACTCCCGTTCCTAGATTCTCTGGTCGCAAGACCTCGTTCTTATCCTTTGCCAGGTTGTCTGATATTCCTTTCCCTTATGGGATAAATATATTGGTGGCGACTCTGTTCCTTTTTTGCGAGCGTGCGACAGAAGGTTGCTTCAGTTTTCTCCTCTCAAAACGAAGGAGAAAATCCCCAGTCGAGTTCATTCCTCAGTGGGTACAAAGTCTTGTTTGACTGTTTCTTTCCAATTCATTCATGGATAGAACCTTGTCTTTACCAAATATTCAAATTCCGATTCCCCAAACAGAGTTGTGAAAAACAGGCAATAAGCAATAACCTCATCATCTGAGCAGCTTATGTCTCTTTCAAAAGCTTTTTCCTCTCTAGGAAATCAATCATGAAGACCATTTGACAATCAGGGCCTTATTACTGTTCACAAGGCTGAATAACCAGTAATTTCCCTAGAAAAGTCTCCAGAATCATTTTTATCACTCGGCTGATAATTGATCATGTCTTCAGAACCACTATCACGAGGCTGGTAGTCGGTAAACTTTTTGTTCTGGTTATATTATTAAACATGTCTATCACCATGCTGATAGTCGGTAATATTAACCGAACCTTTGAAACTCTTTTTACCATGTCAAATCTATCACCATGCTGATAGTCGGTAATGCAGTTTCATACCTTTCACCGTCGCATTATTAACAAGTCTATCCCTGTGCTGATAGTCGATAATGTCGATAGGTAAGCTTTTCTTACAAAGCTATCATTCCCCGGTGAAGCATACACTTGCTTTCCCGAAAAAAAAAACGGATTCTCTTCCTAAAACGGATTGAGGAATCCTTCCCGATCTCTTTTCCCCAGTGGAGTCAGTTTTGATATCCCTCGGTAAAGATATCCTTGCATCATTCGCAATTTTGGTATCTTAGGTCTAAAATTCGCGTCTTCTGATATTTAAGTCTCTTCCACCCTATCAAAACGAAGATTTTCAATCTTCATGTCTCAGGTTGAAGAAACTTAAATAGGGGAATCTGTCATACCCCAATTTTTGACCTAAGATACCACCTCATATCATTTGCATATGCATCATTTGCATCTCTAACAAATTGCATAGCCTGTGTTTGTTACATGTGACTCAGCAGGATTTAAACAAGAAATCACTCATCAGTACAAGCAACAATCAATTAGGGTTTTGTTCCCCCTTCATTTCAAATGAATCATCTTCATCAACAATCAACATTTGGTCCTCAGAGATTCATTTCAACAAGCTCAAAGGCACTGAATCAACCAAATTAGGGTTTTGACTGAAGATAGCACACCCCTGACTTTTGCTCAGGATTTGACCTAATGACTTGGGAAATGACCTCAAGACCCCAAGTGCATCATTTTGACTTAATCCATTGGCTCAGAACATCTCCTACACAAAGATTGATCAACAGTGAAATTTCAAATCATCAGATTAGGGTTTTTGAACTATCAGGGACTGAAATCAGGGATCACATTTGGGAAACCCTAAAAATCCCCAGGAAGTCAATCAAAGGCCTCAATCATCTTCAAATAATCCCTATGACAATATACAATGGAAATTGTATCTCAATTCAAGACCTACAGTCATCAATTTCATCTGGTCGACAATTAGGGCTTTTGACCTAATTCATCTGAACAACTGACTTTTTAATCAGGACATGATGTCACAACTCAAACTATGATTCAATATCGTCCAATACCTCAATATGATCCATTCATACCACTCATTTGATGAGGATAGCTTGAAATCTCCAAAAACGCGATTCGTCTGAAAAAGTCAACTGTACAAGATCACCATTGACTTTTGGGGAATTTTGGTCAACCATGACTTTTGAAGTTTCAAATCATCAATATATGATATATGAAGTCATTTGATCAAGAAAAATCAAGAAAATCAATCAAGAATCAAAAAGTCAAAAGTTTGACTTTCATACTTAGAAAATTTTCTAAGTGTTTTTCAATGGTTTTTTCCAAACTTTGGAAGGGAATAACTCAAAATTTCACTTACAAACTGAAAACAACTTCCAACTTGAAAGTTGTAGATTTTGATCCAATGAACAACTTTGTCACATATAATTTTTTTCCATAAGATCAACCATTTAAGAGATATGGAGCTTCAAAGTTGATATCTTTTGAAAATTTCACTTAAAATCTCATTTTCTTCAAAGTTCATGGATCTTTTTCACCCATTTCCTTAAGGGTCTTGAAGAAACTTTCAACTAGGGTTTTGAAGTACATAACATGAGCTTTCCAAAATGTCCAAGAGCATGAAAAAATATGGAGTGTAGCCATGGTTTTGAATTTTGTCATTAGAGGTCATTATGCATGAAATTTCAAGCCATTTTCACTAAGTTTCAATACTACATGATCTATAATCCAAGTGATGACACACCAATGCAATAATTGGAAGATATTTTTCTGGTTTGAGATCAGAATGGAAGAGGATAAGAAGCTTGAGATTTAACCATGGTTTAGTCACTTTTAACCATTTGCATTTAATGTGAAAGATTCCATTTTATCTCTTAAGCCAAATCATCACTTCTTGATCAACTTGCAAAGGTCTGAGTTCAGAACTTTTGGCCTATAAATAGAGGTTCAAATCACTTCCAAAATCACACCAAAACCTCACAAATTATAGGTTTTCTCTTTCTTTCTTGAATTGCAAGTTTCTTAAGTTTCAAAGAGGTAGAAATCTCAACCTCTAAACCCTTGAAGTTCTGGCCAAAATAATGCTTCCCACAACTCATAAACATCATATGGGATGTGCTTGATCCATTCATACACCCCAAAACACTTCAAATCTCAGAATCACTACCTCACTTCCATATGAACACATATTGAGCCTTATCATGCCAAATTTCACTCAGGCTCATTTCTGTCCAAACTAACACTTCAAACACCATCCATATACTTCATATGAACTATCCCAACACTCATCATCAACCAAAAACTTCAGAATCATCAAGCTCGATTCACACTTGGTCCTACTGTAGATCGGGTTCCATGGAATGATCCAGGTGAATTCAATCCATCCCAAGCATCCAGACACCTTCCCTAAGGTCCATTGAAGCTATCCAGATCATCAAACAACTTCTGTAACACCTCTACTGAAGAATTCGATTTCCAGTTGTGTCGTTTTTAAGGTAAGTGTTCATGAACTTCAAACTCTATTCTCCATGCATCATAAATAAAATATGAACATACCATCTTGTTTCTGCACCTATGAGGATCCTTAACCCTCAATCAATTGCATCATATCATGATCATACATGATTTCACAATGATTTGTCATATTAGGGTTCTTCGTGTTCATCAGAGAATTAATGATCTTAGAGTGAAAATAAATAAAATTAAATGATACCATCATGTTCCTTGTGAAAAACCGAGTGAGATAGACCCTTTACTTGATCAAAACCACACAGATTTGGAGATTTTCAAAAATCAGTTAGGGTTGTGTTCTTGGCGCGTTTTTTGGTTTGAGAAATTCAAATATTTGTTTCAAAATATATTCAATTGAAGGCGTATGTATTACAAGCCACAAGCGTGGCTCAGTTGGCAAGTGTTTTGGTTGGTGAGAGAGAGGGCGTGGGTTCAAACCCTGGCAGGACCAAACCATTTTTTTTACAACTATTTTTCTTCAATTTTTTTACACAACTTCATCAATTAATTTAACCAATCAAATTAACTCATTTTAATTTCATTTTTTGTACACTCCTCATTTAATATATGTATTTTATGCATACCAAAAAAAATCACCAAAAAATATTTATTTAATACATTTTTAAATAGGTTTAAAATGACATTTTTTTAAGTGTTTTTAAATACTTTAAAAATTGTTTTTCATTTGATTTTTCAAACTTAATCATTTGTAAATATTTTGTGATCAAACCCTAATCATTTAGGTGTAAATTAAGTATAATCTTTGTGTTTATCTTAGTTAATTTGATCTCTTTCAAAATTTCAAACCGTTTCAAAACAAACGATCACAGTTTTTCAAAACGATAAACCTTTTCTTTTTTGGTTTTCTTTTCAAAAGAAACTATTGATTAAATCTTTTTTTGGATTGATCAATTGATTTTCAAACATGGGCCTCCATGTAGGTATAAGTCCCGAGCCCTTTTTGTATATACCCTTTCCTTTTTCTTTGTACAGTTTTTCAAAACAGAAAACTTCTTTCAAAACAAAACTTTCAAACAGTTTTTCAAACGGCGAAACCTTGCGTCTGTTAATAAAACAATCAACCATGTTTTATGAAAATAAAACATGGGCCTCCATGTAGGTATAAGTCCCGGGCCCTTTTGTAAATACTTGTTTACATAGCTTTTGAATAAACTCAAGTGGGTCTCTCCCCGAGTATAAGTCCCGAGCCCCCGTGTTTACAAACGGATCATGCTTACAGGTATATTTCCTTCATAAACTCCATTGTATACACACACCTTGTCATATATATGTGCTTGTTCATACTTGTTCATATTTGTCCATGTACTTGTTCATATTTGTTCGTACTTGTTCATATTTGTGATTGTGTTATATATATGTTTGTTCAACTTAGTACAACACTAGGTTCCCCATAGCCTCCTATTGGGCTTCGTGCAAAGAATCTCCCTAGTTTAGGTTAGGACATAGAGTATGGTTTCCCGGTGAAATCGCTCTAAGAGCTCAAACCAACTATACCATGCCTCCCCTTGGGCTTCGTACAAACGACTTGTCCCTCCCATAGCCTCCTCTTGGGCTTACAATGCAAGGACCCTCGATAGTCCCTCCCATAGCCTCCTCTTGGGCTTACAATGCAAGGACCCTCGGATAGCCTCCTCTTGGGCTTCGTACAAGGACCCACGGGCTTCTTATAAGCATCCCCAATATCCAAATTAAATACCCTAGGAGATTAGACATTTATCATCTCTATGATAGGAGTATCTCTTCTATATAATCACAAACAATCAATCAATTAATCAATCAATCAACTTAACTTTTTTGCCACAAGGCTGGCTGATCAATCAAACCTTTTTGCCACCATACTGGCTGATTAATTAAAGTTTTTGTCACAAGGCTGGCTTCATTGAAACTTTTGCCACAAGGCTGGCTGATTAATCAAAACTTTTTGTCACAAGGCTGACTTCATTGAAAGTTTTTGCCACAAGGCTGGCTAAAAAACATCTTTATCATTCTAAGCACCATAAGTGGCATGGCCCAGGGCTTATAATGAAAAGATTTTCAAACAAAATCAAACAGATGTAAGTGATGATATAGATTAGATACATCGAACATTTAGATGACATTTGTCTCTTATCCTTTGCTTCCACTAGCATAAGTGGGAACTACGATTGCTCTGACTTTCTCAACATCCCTTTGAGAATACGTAGGCACAAGGTCGTATCCTTGGCGAGCAAAACTTCTCCCTCAAACCATTCAAACCTTAGCACCCGTAGACCCGAGCTACAGATGCTCTGATTCCCTCTAAGGGATATGTATGCAGAGGATCGCGATGATCTTTGCGAGCATAATCAAACAAACACCTTAGGTCTCACCTATTTCACAACAGAACCTCTCAATAACATGGAATGAAAAACATAGAAAAGAAACCTATAGAGTACTATAGATACGTTGGGTGCTAATACCTTCCCTTCGTATAACCAACCCTCTTACCCAAAGATCTCTCCCCCACTTTTTATGGTTATTGCAGCTTTTTTCCTTTTCCTACTTTGGAAACAATAAAAAGTTTGGTCGGAACAAAAAGAAAAATCATTTTTTGAGCACTCGAGCCCAGAGAAGGCATCAGGTGTCTCATCCCGAAAAAAGGATACGATTTTTCCCCGCGACAATGAGAAGGTAATCTTCATGTTGGATTGTTCAGCTTCAATCCTTGGCTGTCATGCTTACCACATGTCAAGGAGTAAGCATTGTGTAATCTCTGTTGATATATGGCTACTTTCTGCTGCATAGCATCTGATGCAAAAAACTGTTTTTGAAAGAAGATGTCTAAGGTTTTAGGGTTTTCAACAGAGTTTGAAGCAGATTTTTCAGCTTTAGTGCAAGTGTCAAAGATACTTGAGATCTCTCTCAAGTCCACTCATAACGGCATGGTTATTAAGGTTGGAGAGGTTCAATTGATCATTGTTCCTAATATTCATCTGCAAAGTTGTTTGATGATCTTCAAGATTGTCAAGTATGGTATGTTCCAAGGAAAAGGAACTGATAGTATACTGGTATGTAGCTACCAGTTGAAGAAAAAATGTTCTGGTACTAAACTAATGTAGTGTGAGTACATTCGTTTGGAACCTACTCCTAATCTGGATGAGGAGACATCTGCCTTGTGTGTTGATTGGTTAGAATACAATCAACTGAACCTTCCATCCCAATTGTCAGTTGATTTCGGGCATATATATGGGAATGTGGAAGTAAATCTCAGTGCAAGTAAAAGGATTCGTTCAGGTTTTCTTTAAAGACCTATATGAGTATTTAAGACGAGCTTGTATCTGGTATACTCTTATGATCAAAGGAACCAGATATGTGAAATGTTTTCTTAACCATAGAACAGTTAGTGGTAAGAACTGGATACTGCGTCTCTTTCACAATGAAATATGGTTTTGAATATTGTGTGATGACTTAAGGGAATCAAATTGCTGTGAAGAATATGAGTTTTCTACAAGTGTTATGTCATTATTGAATCTGTTCCAGAAACCTTATTGAGGGAACCTCCTCTGTAGGTTCAGATTGTGACATCCATTATCTCAAAATGAGAATGAAAGTCTGAAGAAAAGTTTATTGAGATATGGCATATATTATCCCTTAATCATGACTGATGTGTAGCTGAGTTGATGGTGTGTGTCGTGCTTTCTCTATCTTTCCCCAAGTGACATAAAAAGGATGATGAGTGTGAGATCCAAAAAGGCCTTAATAAATTATGTCATAACAGATGTTGAAACATCATTTCCTAGAAGAATGTTCTTATGTATGAAGAAGAAATCATTTAGAAGGATCTGGTGTGAGCAGTAAATTCTATATGAGTGTCTAATAGGTGCTTTGACGGGAGACTTAGTACTTATTGAATGTACAGCCTGAATACAAGACTCATATACTCTGTCGGGAGCTGAGTATGTGTATAGAGTATCCATGGTCTGGTTTGAACTATGTATTAATTGTAGTTCTGTGTTATCTTCTCTTAAGCATTAAGAAGGGCAATGGTTGGCTGGTGAGTTGATTCAAGCAGAAGTAGCATATAAGAGATGATAAATATCTTGATGGGAGATCGATATTAACATATACTATGTGATAATTTGAAGAAAAAGATGTATGTGATGCTTTTTTTATTACATCACAACACTTAAAGACACCAGTAAAGTATAGGTTCAGACCTATCTGTTGAAGACATGTTCAGGGCTATTCAAAAGTTTCTTCTACTTCAAGGAACAAGAAGTGGCAGTCTTGATCTTGTGTAGCTAGCAAACGAAGGATTTCAAACTTGGAAAGAGTGGCAAGTTCCAAATGAAGAATTCTTCATGGGTAAGGACAATCATTCAAAACATCCTTATGTCATAATTCTCAGGGGGAGAATGAAGTAAGACAAGACATCAACCAGCGTAGGTAAAGGAACACTCAGAGGAATGAATGAGATTCTAAGTCTGATAAACTAATGTCTTGTGTGATGTCACAACATCACTATATGTGAAGAATGAAGAAGCAGCATTAATGTTTGAAGTGACAGTTCTGACTTAATGTGGATTAGAATAGGCAGATTCTGATCTTGGTGATGTAACATGTTTTGGCAATACGTGTTTACTTTCATGATGAAGACTTCCTTAGTGAGTATGACTATGAAGACAGAAGTTTGGTGAGATGATCAACATAGCTAAAGATAAAAGAGGATTCTTCTAGTTCAATCAAGGAGGAGCTTAATTTGTCTTAGCAGACCATGATCTGATTGAAACATGGCAAGGTAATGATCAACAGTGGAAGAAGTGGTAGTTCTTTATGTTGAGCCTGTGGCATCCTTTCTATGGAAACATCTAGTGTCTAAGGGTCATCAGTTGACTATTTCAGGTGAAGACAAGGTGGGTAGACTTGAATCTGTTGCAGAAAGAGAAGTGGAGTTAATGGGATGTACTAAAACAGCTCAGTTGTATCCTAATGCTATACAAGACGTTATAACATCTAATTTCTGATATGAGTATCTTTTGTAAAGGAACAAATTTGCTATAGTGAGTGTGTTCAGCAGGATTGTTGAACAGAGGGTGCGGCTCTTGAAGATATAAAGATGCGTCTTATATTTTCCATTCATCATTTCAAGCTTATTCCATTGGGGAAGCTCAGACTATCTCAGATAGGGGGAGTGACTTCTTAGTTCAAGATATAATTCTAGAAAATTATCTTGGTCTGTTATACTCTACTATCATAATGAAGATGTTCCAAGTCAGCAGAAGCTTCTTCAACTTAGTTAAAGGGAGTTTCCTATGAAAAGGTTTATATAACAAGATGTATCATTACAGTTAGTTATTGGGGAATGGTTAAATCCAACCATGTGCATCTGGTATCCACAATTCTTTATCTGGTCTAATGGTTGCATACTTCAACAGGCGGTGGAAGGCTCTTCGCAGTTGCAGTAAACAATCTAAAGGTAATCATAACAACAAAAGTCTATGACTAGTGAGTCAGTTGAGTAAGTGGGAGGTCTATTACTTGGTTCATAGGAAGATTTGTCAAAATCTCTTAAAAGAATCTTAATCATTGTACTTAAGGGGTAAAAGAGGGACAATGTCTGACAGGATGTCATGACATAGTTAAAGACATTGATTCTTCAGGGTCAAACAAGGAAAACTGCATTGGGTTTATCTCTCCTTGTCAGTGGCCGGTGTAAAGTTCAATCAATGACTATGCATGCATGTTGAAAGTATTTGTGGGTAAATATTTTCGGTAATATATCGTATCCACAGGGATTGGTTTAATATCACTGTCGTTCTATAGTTAATTATTTTGAGTGAGAAACAGTAATTGGATTTGTTTTATAATTATAATGCTATCAAATCTAAACAATAATTTAAATGCAAATACTGAAAGTTTGTTAACGATTAAGGAAATATGTTGAGCTTCAGGGTTCATCAACCTATTCCTATACAATGTATTGATCAAATCACAAGTGAACAATCATTTGAAATATTATCTTCACTTATCCCCAAATATGATTCCATGTCTGCAAATCAAATTAGATAAACTTCTACCGGTATGAGATTCGATCTCTCCAAATATCAATATCGATAAGAGTAATAAAGAACGATAATCATGAAAACTCAATCACAATTCCATCTCTGCAAATTGAGATTGAATCAATATAGTAACCTAGGGCAAAAGTTAGAACCTTTTCTTTTGATCAAAGATTCCACGATAATTTAATATAAAAGCAAGGTTTCTTATTGATAATAAATTCAAACAATTGTTCATAGGAAAGAATTAATGGTATTGTATATTCATAGGTTAACTACTACCTTAAACTCAACAAGAGGAATTTAGCTCTCCATAGACATGAAGAACACACAAGAATTAATAGAGGGATTCATCTTCATCAACGGAATGTCTTCAATTGGTAAAGATTTGGCCTTCGATTGTTGTTCTCAGCTTCAAACTCAGAATGCTCTCCTAATTTCGCTCACAAAAGATCTGCCCTTTACTTGGAAGCTAGGGTTTTTATTTATAAGTTTTGGGCTTTTAACGTCGAGGTCGCGGCGCAGCAACGGATGAACGCGGCGCGACACAAAACAGAGACTTTTTCGTGGCGCCAGCTAGAACTCCCGCGGCGCGCCCTTGTCAAACTTTGTCTTTTTGCTTTGCCTTTGAGACTTCTAGCTTTCTCTCTTCCTCATGTTCTTGTAAAGCTCCTTTCCAACTCCAAACCTGCATCAATAGTACCCACAAGTGATTCGATTTGCTTTACACATGAACTAAACTTATTCAGTTCAATTCTTACTAAAAACCTATGGATCTATCACAATTTGCATTAGTTTAAACAAGAAATTACTTATTTTAACACATGAATTTACCATTAATTCACTCCTAACAATGCGCTGGATTAAAGATAACTCCTATCAGAAGAAAACAGTCAAAACTGCTTTGGAATGAGTAATTGCTTTTGGAACTGTTTCCTAATTAATCGGTTGACCATTGAACAAAACCAAAGACCATCGTTACTACCTATGATCTCAAATGGCTATAAATTAGCATCTTCGCAACAGGCTTCATAAATCAAATATCTCAAGATGTGTTTCGTGAGTGTTCGTGTTGGGTGTGTGCACGTTTGGTATTATAATGGGTTCGTTTACCAAAGCCTGTCCAGAAAAGCACAGGGTGGAGAAATCATGTGTCTCTACCAGTGGTGCTTCACAAATAACAACAAAAATGTTCCTCCTTATTCAGCCTTCGATAATGGAGTCATTTTAATTGTGATTTGTGATCTAAGTTATGAACGCAATTGTGATTTGTGTTCTAAGTTACGAGGAAGGATGGCAGAAAGTCATTCAAGCTTCATCTTGAACCTCAAGCTAGAAAGAGTGGGTTTTCATATTGTCACCAATAGTCCTCGCAGACAAAGGCCAACATCCATCGTCCTCCTCATGTACGAGTGTTGCATGAAGGTGTTGAACTTCAAAGGTATGATATTGGTTCAAGCTTTGTCATATTATGGCTAAAAAGGGGGAGAGATGCTACATAGCATGCTGATTTTGCTACTGTCAAAAGAAACAAAGGAAGATCTGAAGACAGAGTGAATTGAAAATGTTATGATGTGGTTAAGCAGTGAAGAACAGAAGTCCCAATTCTGAGAATGTAAAGGACTGTTCTTCCTGATGTCTTGAAAGTTGAAGCAGCTGCTCTTGATCTTAAGTTTAATATATGTTTAGTTTTAGCCAAAATAAGCCAAAGGGGGAGAATGTTAATGTTCTGGTCTTTAGAATTGTCTTATTGGCATCCATGCTTGGCTAAAACTTAATAGCAGCTGAATGTAATATTGTGTAAGTCTTGCAATTATGAAAAGAACAAAACATGTACTAAAGCAAGATGTTATATGGAATGTCATGACTTCAACCATGACATTGCGCCTGCAGAAATGAGGAAGAAAGATTCAGTTTGGTTTAAAACAGATACAGAATAATCTATGTGAATATTATGTAATCCTATGTGGCGCATATTTAAAGGTCAAAGAATCAAGTCAGAATATTTAAGAAGCAAATCTGAAGATTGGAGATTCAACGGTTTCTAATTTAGGAGATAAATTAGGAAACTTATGATTGAAGACCTTACTTGTAGCAGAAGAAATCTGCTGATCTGTAACAGCCCGAGTGCTGCGATCTGTAAGCCCAAGTCCAACTGGGATCAGGTTATAAATAGAAACCTTTGTAACCTAATTTTGTATGCTAACAACCCGAGCTTTAAAGATGTAGTTTCTAGGGTTAGCCGTGTAGGTGAACCCATCCGGAGTGTGGGATGGTCACTGATTTGTGCCTCAAAGCCTGTAGGTGAGAGGTTTATCTTAATCACTCAGAAGTTGTGAAGCAATGAGTGAAGTTTTGTTCTTGGAGGAAGCTTGTAAGCAACTTCAAGTTAATCTTGTGTTTGTCTTTGTTTAAAGTGTGGGAACTAGGCTGACGATGCAGTGGCTGGGTTGTTGACTACTAGACATCATTGCTATGATTGGGAGTGGAATGGAGATATTCCATATCTAGGGAGAACCTAGGTAGATATTGCATTGGGTAGGGTTTAAGTGCGAAGTTGTAAACGGGGGAGTTTAACTTCAAATTAAGACTACTGATAGTGGATTTCCTTCCTGGCTTGGTTTCCCATAGAGTAGGTTAGTTAGAACCAAATTGGGTGAACAATTCTCTGTGTTGTTTATGTTTTTGCATTGTTTATTTGTTTGTTCAGTTTGGATGTCATAACTTCGTGCGTGACATTGGTGTTTTGCTTAATGATTGTGCTGTCACAGAACCTCTGCAAAACAGATTTATTTGTGTTAACTGAACTTATATGATCCCGGAACTCATGGACTTCTGCATGCAAGAAGTAATCAAAATTTGGGGGATCTGTATGTATTGCCTCAGCTAAGGTGATGACAAAAAAGGTGTCGTGACATTGTGTATGACATTCTGAGTCTTTCTTTCCAGAATTTTCTAATAGGCTTCAAGGTTTCCAAAGCTCTTCAAGAATTAGGGCACACACAAAAATCGTTCTCAGCAAGTATTAATCATTTCCAATCGTTCCATTGTCCTCTTAAAGCTCCTGGGAACTCATACCAATCGTTTTTGAAGCTTGATACATCCTGGATCATCCTCCTTCATCTTCAACGGTTTGCATGTTTTATTTACAATACGAAACTCTTAATCTATTCCATTTGAATCAATACTATGTATCTATATGTGTTCATACTCATGTTTAGGATCTTTAGAACCATCATTTTGAAGGTTTGATGCAGGTACACGATTGTACCATGGTTAGGGCATAAACAAGCATGGCCTTCGTTCTCACGTGCGCGCTCGTTTTTAGACCTCAAGACCATCACCATTGAATTCACAATACTCTAATTAGTGGATCTGGGCGGACGTTGTGTTTGCTTGACGGTAGTTATGGCAGGTTTCGAAATCGCAATCAAGAAGAAGAACCTGCGGATTATTTCCGCAGGAAAAATGGCAGGTCCGAAGGATGAAGACGATGAACAGTTTTCGTGGGAAGATTGACTATTGCGTGGATCATTCTTATTCGCTGGTCAACAAAATACACACCTCTCTCCAACCCTCATTGGTTAGCATACTGGTTACAGGGCCCCACGCGGACTGAGTTATTTGACTTGTTTGAATTTATCACGTTCCATAATATTTAATTTATTGGTTACAGAAAATTATCATCAGGCATTTCCAGCGTAATTAGCTAGCAGCGTGTCTAATGTTACGCAAAAGGGGTGGGTTTGAACCCTATCCCTTGCAATGTTTTGATTAATTATTTTCATCATGTTTGGTCTACAGATCCCACGCAACAGGTATGACACGCCCACTGATGCACCCTCAAGTCTCAGCCGTTAGATTTCCATAAGGCTCAATCCAATGTCCCTGAAAGTGCAGGACTAACATGGACCTGCAGGACCATACCATACAGGATCACATGCCAGGTTTTTTTATTGTTTTTTTGTTATATAATTTTTGTTTTTTCCTTTTATTCAATTTAGTTTTAAATATATTTTATTAGGTTTTTATTTATAAAACTTTTTATAACTTTTTCTCTTTATCATAAAATCAACATAGTTTATTTGTTTTTTTTAGGTTAATAATTTTATTAGAATTAATTGTTATTTAGGTTAAAAATAATTAGACATAGGTTAATTAATCAATTTTTATTTTCTTATTCTTTTATATAAATAAATTAATTAGACTTAGGTTTTCACTTAAAATCTCAATTTTCTTAACTATAATTTTCTCCCGATTCTTTTCTCATCTCAAAATTCGTTGATTGACGCATGATTGCTTATTTATCGTTTTTATTTTGTTATTTATTTATTTATTTTAAAATTCTAGAAAATGTGTATAGGTCACATGGTATTTTTGTAATAGTTTAGGTTTCTAATTTCCGCCTTTACTTTCCGCATTTTCCCGACAGGTGTTTATTGTAATCCCCCATCCCGAAGCCTTGTAATAGCGTAGGAATTTTACTTTTCCGCATTTTAAATTTCTGTAAATATTAACTGCGTGGTTAGTAAATAGGGAGTGGAAGATAATTAATCAATTGTTAGCTCACTAATTCAAAGAATAAATAACTGAATACAACACACTTGCACGCACTCACCCCTAGGGTTTCCCATATTATGTTGCCTTTCGATCAAAATAGTCAAGTCCCTCAAACGTAGGGATACCTTAGCCCGCTGCCTTCGATTCAAATCACCATAGTCCCTCCGATAAAAGATTATAGTCCCTTCGAGTTGCCGACGATTAAAAATGATCTTGTCCCTCGATGTCTCCTCGATAAGTGATGATCATCCCTTCGAATGCTAAGGTATCCTCCCTGATTTCCTAAAATGACTATTATATCCTTCCCTGAGACTACCTGCCCTTTTTATGTAGGGACAGTCTTATGGAGAACGATCATCCTCGATGACCCTTTTTCAAATCCAATGAAAGGACTACCTGCCCTCCTTATGGTATGGATAGCCCTTTCAAAACAAAAACTTAAAGAACAAGAAAGACAATCTTAGGGTAGGTCCTCTTAAATGCTTGCTCAACATTCAAACTTTCAAATCACTTTTCACACCTCTTTTTCAAATCAATTCAAAAAGGCCACGCTTATTTTACAAGCTAAAGTCCTTATTCAAATCCTTTTTCTATTCGCACACGACACTTTTCAAACAATTCAAACAAAGTGAGCTAAGAAATTAAGAGCCCATGGATAACCATGGATACAAAGGGTGCTCATACCTTCCCTTTGTATAACCTACCCCCCGAACTCAAAATTTGTCAAAGGTTTTTCCTGTTCCTTTTACCTTTCCAATTGGATAAAATAAAAGTCGGTGGCGACTCTTGCTATCCGCAACATTTTAAAAAGTCAGTTCTCCCACCGTGTTACAGAATTGGCGACTCTGCTAGGGACTAATAAATAAAAAGAGGGGTTACCTTAGAGCTAGGATCATTTTAATTGTTTGATTTGTCTGCTTTATATTTCAAGGGCTGTTTGGGAATATTGTTGTGTGAAAGATCCTACACCCGGATCTAGTGTACCTTAGGTATATGGCATGAGACCAAGGAGACTATACGATGTATACTGCTACGATTTATATGGTAGCCATCGTTAGTGTGACACTTTAGTTTGTCTTGATGTTCCTTGGGATCCGACTTGAGGAAACATTTGGCTGCTGCATGGTGTCATTAAGCACTAATTTGCCTCTAGAACCCTAGTTGAACTTGACTTTGGCCTATTAGAAAGTAGCGAGATGGCTGGCTGTGGTTCCGAATGAAGTTGGTTGATACTCGATGCTACATTCATATGGACTGGACTTTCAAGTTGTTTTCGGTTGGCGATTCGATTGCTGAACTGAAATAATGCCTTCAAGAAAGGTCAATGATATGAGCTCCCTAGAACCCGATCTTTATATAGGACAGGTTGAACCAACTAAACTTCAGTGGGGAGGGTAATTACCTATGGACTTCATGCAAGCCTCTAAACCTAAGGACACTTGTTTGACTTGTTTGTGTTTGCTACTAACCTTTGTTTTCCTCGCAGGTTTCATTTAATCATCAAGATCAAGCAATGTTTCATCATCAAACCACAATCACCAAGCACAAAGCAAAGGAATGATCAAACATCAATAAAAAAAATCATCATATCATAACCCAATAATAAAAATCAAGAGCAAGTCATGGAGGCAAACAAGTATCATGGCAAGAGAATACTTAAGAAATGCATCTAAACATGAATCAAGAAAGAACATGAACATGTTAACACCAATCACCAAATTTATGCCTTAACAACATCACAAAGGATCATCACACAAGATCATCCAATGCAAAAGAGTCCATCATGGCATTAGGCTTTAATCTAACATCATCAACAATTAATCATGCCAAAATTCAACAAAGAAAATCTCAAGATGAAATGCATGAACAAAAGCATCAAGATCATCAAGAAATAGCATCAATTGAACATCCAAGCATTATCAAGATTCATGGCATCATCAAGATTTATCAAGGTATCACAACAATTTAGATTAAAATTTATCATGAAGAAAAAATAAAAACTAAAATGAACTTCTAAAATTAAAAACATGTTTCTATAATATTTTTCATCATTTTTGAATTTTAGACAAACATAAAACAATGAGATAAAATCCTAAAAAATTGAAATAATAATTCTAAAATATTAATCATGCATTTATAATATTTTTGATAATTTTCAAGTATTAAAATAATAAAATAAAATAATAAAATCCAAACAATTATCAAAGAAAATGAAAATAAAATAAAATGGATCAAGAGGTGCATCCATCAAAACAGACGCAAGAAATAGCAAGAAAACAAAGTCCAGCCCAAACCATACGCAAAAAACTCAGATCTAAGTTCATAAAAAACCGCAGTATGGGCCTCAGGAGGGGGTGTGAGTATCAGGGCCCAACAAAATGAAATTAAAAGTCCAAACAATATCATTCCAATTAGATTTTATTATTTAAAAAATAAAAGAAAAATGGTGTCGACCAATTAGAGCATGAAAACACAAAATTTTAAATTCAAAAAATGGCACCAACTTGCCACATCAAAATATTCAACATTAATCAAAAGTGTCATCACGTCGGTCGCCTCATGCCGGCGGCGGTACCTTGCTTTCAGAAATCAAGATCAACACATCATTCTAATTAAAAATTTCACGCTAAGCTCAAATATGACCATAAATTTTGTAACACCCCAATATTTAGATTTAATGATTTGATTCATTATTTGATGTTTTGATGTGAGTGTATGAGTTACGGTGATTTATCGATGATATTATGTGACGTGTGATGTTCATGTGATGTTGTGGGGTAGTTGAATTAAAGTGTTAGTTAGAATATTAATATAAAGTAGTCTAATTAATATTATTAATTTATTAAATAAAATAAAGAGATAAATGAGGTGAAGTTAGTAAGGGTATATTAGGAAGTTCATAATAGGGGTCCTAAGGCTAACTAGGTAAAAAGAGGAATAAGAGAGATTATTTATTCAACGTAGAATTTTGGAGAAAACTTGAAAGAAGAGAAGGCTAGGGCAAGAAGAGGAGAAGAAGGAAATCAACCGTAGAAATTTGAAAAGGAAATCAGTTCGGCTAATAATCTAAGTCAAGGGGGTTATCATGAGTATTATGTTTGGTTTAAGGGGTTGATAAATGTATGTTGGGGTTTGTGATACTTTGTGAAGTTTTGATGAAATTAATGAACAATGACGATATATTGTTGAAGTTATATGATTATTATGATTTCTGCTATGATTGGTTGTTGTATTGGTGAATGATAACATGATTTAGATTCTTAAATCCACCGTTGTTAAGGATTTGAAGGTTTAGGGTTTGATGAAGATCATTGGAGGTATGGTGAATGTTTGTAAATTGGTGTTTAAGATAATAAATTCATGTAAGAACTAGGTTAATAGACCTTATATCGCAGGAAAATCATGATTAAAATCAGTTTTTGGATAAAAGTTTGGGTCTAGTATGATGCATGTCGCGCAAGAATTTTTTGCAGAATCGCAGAGCCTGCTTTTGAAAATAAAAAGAGGCTCAAGTCAGTAGGTACCAAGCTTAGCGCAGTACAGGGGGCACTTAGCGCGGGTCCTTGGATGAAAAATTAATATTTTTTAAAAATGATTTCAGAATATGGAAGCTTATATTTCATTATAATTTCTTAAAATTCTCTAGAATTTATTGTGCACGTTTCGGTAGGTTTATAAGGCATTTTGTATGTAACTTGGTTTTGTGAATTCATGTGCTTCAGTACTTGATTTTGGTGAATGTTGTTGTGTTGATTGATAACATGATTAATTGATGGTTGTGTGTTGAGTAGACCAAGATGCTTGTGATGTTGTGAGTTTTAATGATGACATGACTTTGATGAATACATGAATGATGATGCCATTTTGACTAGTCGTGGTCGTTGATTTTGTGAAGTTGAGAATCGTGCATTCATACCATAATTGGTGGATGATAGTCTAGTAATGTTGTAGAACCATTGGTCCAGTGACGGCCCATAATCCCATTGTGTGGATTGAGTGTAATATTGTGATGTGCTCCGGTTCCAAGTGGGAATCGATCTTATGGTGGGGATCTTTGGAGAACGATGACTGAGTCATCAGTGATGAATTAGTACTACATGCATGAGTCCATTGTTTTTGCATTGCGTTGTTGTGACGTTGTGGGATTTGATGATATTTAATTATTTGTGATGTGAAATACCCAAGTGATAATTGTGATTGAATCATAAGGTGATGTTTTGAATAGGTGATGATGTGCAGGTGTGGGTAAGTAAGTGTATATGATGGATACGTTGTATCGGTATATGTATGATTGGTTAATTGTATACTGAAACAACTGCACAAAATCATTAAAGATCAATGAAGTCGCCATCAATTGTTTATTTATCCCACGAGATGGGAAAGGAAAACATTGAGTAAAACCTAAAAGGGAAATAAATAAAGGTCTTACGACCAAGAGAAAGGGTACGGATGTCAGTTACACAAGGGGAAGGGATTAGCACCCCACCGTCGTACTCGACGGGATCCGCTCTCGTTAGTCTAAATCTAAGGGTGTCTAAAACTAAATGCTAAAGGGAAACGCACGAAAAAAGAAGAGAAAAGAAACGCGGGGAAAAGAACGAAAAATATACAAAATTGTTCTCGTTCAGGCCCCGCGACCTAATGCCTACGTATCCCTTTCAAGAATCAGAGTCACCGTAGTTCGGCTCAAAAAAATTAGTGTGTGTGTGTGTGTGTGAGTTTTAAAATGAACAAAGATAAGTACAAATAAGTGAACTAAAGCAAGTTAACCATTTAATCAATTAAATAAAAATTGATTAAATTAATTAACCAAGGTTAAGAAAAATTAATTGGCAAGACTAATTAATTTTACTTAGCAAAGATCAACTAATTAAATTAATATTAATTAATTGATTAAAAGCTTAAAGTGGTGTAAAATAAAATAAAATAAGAGAATTAAAAGCTAATTAAAATATTTTTGTGGTTTTTAATAGGAGAAAAATAAAATCTAAATCTAAAAACATGTTTTTTGTATTTTTAATATTTGACTAAAATAAAAGTATGTAAAGATATTAAAACTAATTAACAATAAACTAAAAACATTATAAAGTGGGCTAATTAAATAAAACATGGGGGTGTTAATATAAAACTGGGGCGCTGGCCCAGCTTGGTAAAGGCCCAAGATGATTAAACACTCGGTCAAAGGGGGTGAAGAGTCTGCGGAGGGGTGCTGATAACATGAAGACCGGTGTTGGGCTGAAATTGAGCAGGCCCATAACTAAATACTCTTAGCTAGGGGTGTATGTAAATTTGCAAAAATAGGGTGTGTGGGAAGCAGAATCTAGACCGGACTTAAATTCACTTAGGCCCGTTTGGTGTAACACCCTTCTAAACCCCGCGGAAATTTTTTTAAAAATCAGAGTAAAACATGAGAAAGGGCATTACAACTCCAATAAAATAAATAAACATTCATGTCATGCCATATAAGGAACGATAAACCAAAATTATTCAGGTAGCATGTTAACACAGCGGAATATTCTTAACAACTGAATAATCAAACAACCGGAGTCATAGACTCATAATTCAACCATAAACCATAAACAAAGCAGAAGTTTATCAACCAACTCTAAAATAACGTTCCCGGTGTTACACGACCAGAGCATGACACAGACCCAACTGACTCTAACGAACTACTTGACGAGCTAATCCTCACCAAGTACACAAGCTACTCCTCAATCTGAAAAATAACAACAGTAAGGGTGAGTTTCATTCGCATTAACAAATGTTATAGGAATATAAACAATACAACTTCATCCATACATTATTCACCCAAATCAATTATATTCAGATCGCATAGCAACATTTATCAAATACAGTCATTCATACCAAAATACACACAAATTGCAACATTGGACAACTTCCATTCATGTTACAATTATACACAACAACCTAATGCAATGCAACTAATGCATGTGGTACCAATCATGGGATAACCCATCTCACCGATCCACCACCATAAAGATTCGGCTACTTTTCTCACTAATTCCACACAATGGGAATTAGCTACCGCTGCCCCACCACCATAAGGGATACAGCCCACAACATGATTATGAAATGCATGCATCAACCACGACATGCTCATCATTAACATCCACCAACAATTCATAATCATTCATATCACAACATACAAGCATAATAATATCACAACCATTTGATATTCACTACGACATAATACATTTAACACTACAAATATATTATCATCTCATCAATCGTAATGGCTAGAAACACCGCATAGCATGTTCGTACCATTACTTAAACGATCACCAAACACAATCCACAAAACCAACAAAATGATTTTTAAATTATAATCCCCTAATATACATCATAAAATAGGGCATTAATTCATCTACCAGGTACTCGAAACGGCGTACAAAAAGGATTAACGGTTTAAAAGTTACGGATATTTAAAATGAGTATTTTTCCAAAAAGCTTCAGTGGTAACCGGTTACCTGAATGATGTAACCAGTTACATCACTGACAGTAACTTTTATTTTTCAATTTTGCCCAGTGGTAACCGGTTACCTAAATGATGTAACCGGTTACATCATCGTGAAATGTAGTTCTTCGCCTGTTTGAGACCATGTAATCGGTTACTTCCCTCATGTAACCGGTTACATTACTGATATAGCAGAAAAATCACTTTTCTGCAGCACTGTTTTCATCCCAAGTGCGAACCCAATCATCTCAACACGTCCAAAATCTCATCACAGCACGAAAATGCACATTTATACATACTTCTAACAGGTATTAACATCAGTAATCAACATCAAACATCATTCACAACAACTCAATTGCATCATACATCATAATTGAACCTAAAGTTCTACAAACCCCAAAACCCCAAACACCAACATATAATCCAATTCGGAATCCTAACATACGAATTCAATCGAATCATTCATAATACCCATAATAGAGGTTAATGAGAAGAATCCCCCCTTACCTCGATGTCGAATTCTTGGATGCTCTTCCTCTTCGCACTTGCTCTTCTCCCAATTTCACGTTCAATCTTCTCTTCTCCCTTTTGGTTCTCTTTTCACAAAATACTCCTCTTTTCTATTTTTATGAAAATATAACTCTATTTTAGAAAAGGGCTTTGCAACTGATACACCCCCCCCCCCCCAACTGCTACTAGCAACACTGGCCCATTAGCCTTATTTCATCCATATTCTCAAATAATTCAATTTAATTCTAATATTTAATAAAAAAATTAATTAAATTAAATAAAGAACTTTATGGGGTGTTACATTTGGCGCGCTGGATAAGGAGACAGGATATGATAAAATTATCCTATCCTAATATAATCTGTTGTTTGGTGCACCAATAGGAAAGGATAATTTAAACCTATTACTAATCCTATCCTATTACCCCTTTATTATTTTTATCCTTATTTTAAGCTGGGTTAGAAAAATGATAGGATAATTAAAACAAAAACACACGCTTCTGATATTTTTTTCTCTCACGTTCCTTTTCTCACTCTCACGTTCTCTTTCATCTCTACACTTCCATCATCTCTGCCGTCACCAAATCAATTGCGTTTTCTGCTACGGTAATGTTTTCTTGTTCCAATTTCTCTATAATAATGGTTTCTTCTTCATCAATATTGATTTTTCTCAAAACCCTAATTTTTTCCCTATTCTTTTTTCACTAATTTCTTCTTCTTTTGTGTTCTCTTTGATGTTTTTTTTATGTTTCTACTATTTTGCTACCCATTGTGTTAAAAATTTTATTTTTTTCTTGATACTCGTTATTTTCTTTTTCTACTATTTACTGTATCTTCTGCTTTTCATTGTTTTTTCTCTGTTTCCCCTATTTTAACTCTATTATATGTTATTATATGGTTATATTAGTACCCTCATACTACTTGTTCATGTTATAGGTTAATATTGATTCAGAGGATCAAGATATGATGTTATATTTAATTTTAGAACAATCTTTTTTAGAGATGGTTGAACTTTGTTTTACAATTTTAATGATAGTTAGTCATTCTTCACTATGGTTTATGAAAATAATTTCATTAGACAACAACCGATGGATAGAGAAGGATTAAGGGGGTAATTTTTAGAATCTTTGATCAAGAGAGATGATGTGTTATGTGTTAATCAACTTTCACGCTAATTCTCTCCCTCTACTAACTTTCACGCTTTATTTCTCATCATCTCTCTCAAATGGAAACAAAAACCAGACATAATCCTCTGTTCTTCCATGGCTATACAAAACATGATCCTCTTTCTAATCTATACCGAGACAAAGCAAAAAAACCTCTGCCCAGATTTCTCACTCTCAAACTCTCATTTAATCCCTCTATTCTTAAATATTAAACACAAAAACAAACAATCCTCAACAACAATTATCAACACAATAAATTCAATCATGGCAAAAAATTCAAACAAGGCAACAATCAGCATACATGGTTGGAAATTCTGGCAAGACAGACTCAGAATGTCATACACAATGTCATGACACCTTTTCTGTCATCAGCTTAGCTGAGGCAGTACATACAGATCCCTCATATTTAGAATACTTCTTGCATGCAGAAGTCCATGAGTGTCGGGATCATATAAGTTCAGTTAGCACAAATAAATCTGCTTTCTAGAGGTTCTGTGACAGCACAGTCATTAAGCAAAACACTAATGTCATGTACGAAGTTATGACATCCAAACTGAACAAACAAATAAACAATGCAAAAACATAAACAACACACAGAATTGTTCACCCAGTTCGGTTCTAACTAACCTACTCTGGGGGCAACCAAGCCAGGAAGGAAATCTACTATCAGTAGTCTTAATTTGAAGCTAAACTCCCCCGTTTACAACTTCGCACTTAAACCCTACCCAATGCAATCTCTACCTAGGTTCTCCCTGGATATGGAATATCTCCATTCCACTTCCAATCATAGCAATGATGTCTAGCAGTGAACAACTCAGCCACTGCATCGACAGCCTAATTCCCAACACTTTAAACACAAACAAACACAACGTTAACTTGAAGTTGCTTAAAAGCTTCCTCCAAGAACAAAACTTCACTCATTGCTTCACAGCTTCTGAGTGATTAAAATAAACCTCTCACCTACAGGCTTTGAGGCACAAATAAGTGACCATCCCACACACCGGGTGGTTCACCTACACGGCTAACCCTAGAGACTATATCTTCCTAGCTCTGGCTATTAGCACACAAAATTAGGTTACAAAGGTTTCTATTTATAACCTGATCCCAGTTGGACTTGGGCTTAAAATCGCAGCACTTTGCTGTTACAAATATGCAGAAAATATTCTGCTACAAATAAGGTCTTTAATCATGAGTTTCCTAATTTATCTCCTAAATTAGAAACCGTTGAATCTTCAATCTCCAGATTTGATTCTTCAATATTCTGACTTGATTCTTTGACCTTTAAATATGCGCCACATAGGATTACATAATATTCTCATAGAATATTTTGTATCTGTTTTAAATCAAACTGAATCTTTCTTCCTCAATTCTACAGGCTCGATGTCATGGTTGAAGTCTTGACATTCCATATAACATCTTGCTTTAGTACCTGTTTTGCTCTTTTCATATTTGCAAGACTTATACAATATTATACTCAGCTGCTATTATGTTTTAGCCAAGCATGGATGCCAATAAGACAATTCTACAGAGCAGAACATCAACAATGGTAATCAATCAAAGATGGAAGTTATGACACACATGAAGAAGATTCAGAAAAGAAAACGAACCGACTCCGAATGTTCTCAAAGGAACGAATCCACAGTAATTTCGTTTCCTCTGTAACGTGAGCCACAAAACTGTTGTTGCGGTTTGATGTTGTGCTGAAGAGATGCCGCTGTGATGCTCGATTTGAAATGTTTAGTTTGTTGCGGTATTGTTAAGGAGTGTGTTGTCAAGATTTCGTTTATGTTGTGATGAATATCGTGGAAGAGCTGCGGTTAAATGATAGTAAGTAGATCTGGAAAATTGGTTGAAGGAATTAGTGTAGTGTCTGGAATCTGCTTATGAATTTTATTACAGGTATGGAAGGTTTTGCAGAGTGATTGGTGAAGTTGACGGTTTTGGGTTGAGAGTGTTTTGAGATGATGAAGCTAATTCGATGGAGTGTATCAGTGAGGTTTGAATACGATTTTGAAGGTGACGGATGAAAGTTTGAAATCTGGAAATATGAAGGTTGTGTGAATGAATCAAAATGGAGGAAGGTTGGATTGAGTTTTGGAGGAGACTTGTAACAAATTTAGCAGCATAAATTTATCTTTTTATCCTCTCCTTTTCTGATGAATCAAGGAATGTACTTATAGAAAGAATTTGTGAAAAGTTGAGAGGGAAATTTGAGTGATTTGGAAGGGAAATCCGCGTGAAGATTTTTGGGAGAGTTTTGGCCTTTGATTGTATTTGAATGAAGGGTGAGATTTTGTGTAATAACTGTTATGGACTTGTAATAGAAATGTAGAATTTGTGATGAACTTTTTTGAATTTGAAAAATGGAATTTGGAATTGGTTGTATGTTGTACTAAAAACGTGAGAAGCCTCTATGAGGGAAGTCCCACGAAATTAGCTTGAGTTAAGTATGGCTGGAAACGCGATTTGTTTTTGGTAGGGTCCCAACTAATTTTTTTTTATCACCACCGGTATAGTCCGGTTCGGGGGATCAGCTTTGGCATCAAGTGGGTCAAGCCCCCTCCCGATCGCAATTGCGGGGGGGAACGAACCGTGGTTCTCCCTACCAAGTCTAACGCCAATCACTGGACCAACTAACGATCGGTGGGTCCCAACTAATTTTCTTCCATCTTTTCTCTATTGGACCAAAAAATTAATAATAATAATAATGGATAATAATAATAATAATAATAATAATAATAATAATGGATAATAATAATAATAATAATAATAATAATAATACAAAAAACATGAAAATTGATTAGTAAGATAATTTATGATAATACTACTAATAGTGACAATTAAAGCAAAATAAAAAATGAAATGTAATATAAAAGATGTTTTCAATTTTAAATAATAACTCAACTTAAAAGATTATTTCAACTTGAATTATAATTAAAAACCAAAATTAATATTTTAAAAAAAAACTAACAAAAACAAGTCTAATAAAATGATTTTTTTTTTGAGTAAAAACAAATAGACTAAAAAATGAAGAAGAAAGGAACTTTGAACCTTCAATTTGGAATGAACTTGAAATATCGAATTTTACGTTAACTTCGCTTCATCTCACTTTTTTGATTCAGTCTCTGGCTTACACAATAACAAGAGAAACAAGACATATTTTAGCAATTTTGATTTAAGGGTTAGTAGACATAAAGCATAATCTGAAGAAATGCAATGATGCAAATGAGGTAGAATCTTAGGGTAAAAACCAGGGTGCAACAGCTGCCCCTATTTAAGTTTTTTCTATTAGGAGAGATGAAGATAGGAGATACTTAAATACAAACAAAACCCTATATTTAACCTAAGATGCCCCAAGAATGATATGAATGTATGAATCCTTTTCTTTGTTTTTGTTTTTGTATGATATGATATGAGACAGACTCGAATCTTCGTGGGGAATAAAGCACCACGAGAGACAAACTGTCGATGGAACGAGTACAACACCCGATGAAAGAGACATTTGGGTAAAAGGTGACAAACATCAGAGATATTCAGAAAAGCATAAAATAAACTCTAGAAAGCAACATGAACAATCATCGAAGAAGTTATGAGCTTTCAAAGTTGAGCATTAAACATGTAATTTCTTCATGAAAGAGTCAAAATCCTAACTTTGGCTTTTGAATCTTTGAATGACCAACTTGATTAATCTTGATCAAGTGACTTCAATAATCACATATTCATGAATTCGATCTTCAAAAGTTCATGGTTGACCAAATTTCCCAAAAGTTAAAGTTGATCTTGGACAGTTGACTTTTTTCAGTTGAATTAGTTCTTCCAAGTATCTATTGAATCTGTAACTCGGTGGGAGAACTGACTTTTAATTTCGCAAACAATGTTGCGGTGAGCAAGATTCGCCACCGACTTTTATTTTGTCCAATTAGGAAAGGTATAAAAGTACAGGAAAGACCTTTTGAGAAAAAGGGTTCGGGGGGTAAGTTATGAAAAGGGAAGGTGTTAGCACCCTTTTCATCTGTAGTTATCTACGGGCTCTTAGTTTGCTTAGCTCGTTTTGTTTTGTTTGAAAAGCTTGAAAAAGCATAGAGTGTGTGTGTGTGTGTTTTGAGAAATAGTTTGTTTTTGGAAATGTCTGAGGAGACAATGTTGAAAAACGGGGCGTGAAAAGCAATTTTATGTTGAGCAAGCAAACTAAAGGCTACTTACTCTATGTTTGATCTTTCTTATACTTTCTACTTTCATTTAAGGGATAAGACTAACCATACCATTTGTGGGTAGGTAGTCCTATCTAATGGACGTGCGGGTCATCGAATCGTCATAGGGGCTATGGGTAGGAAGTCCTATGAGATATGAATAGTTATAAAGGCAACCAGTAAGGATACCTTAGCCATCGAAGGGACTATCACCATTTAGTCGAGGGACAAGATCATTTTTACCGAAGGTGACATCGAAGGGACTATGATCTTTAATACGGAGGAACATGGTGATTTTGAATCGAAGGCACCATAGGCTAAGGCATCCCTACGCTCGAGGGACTTGACTATTATTTTTGAGAAGGCAACCGAGAGTGGGAACCCTAGAGGTGAGTGTGTGCAGCAATCACGTGTGTTGTGTTTAGATATTTAATCTTGATGTTAGTGATCTAACGGTTGATTTTAATCTTATCATACAATCCTATTAGCCATACATCTAAGCAGTTACTATTTGCAGAAATTAAATGCGGAAATTAAATCCTACGCTATTACAAAAATACCCATGTGACCTATACATCGATTTCTAATATTTAAATATACATGAAATAATTTAAACAAATAAATACTCAATCATGGAGAATTTTGATATGAGAAGAGAAATCGGGAGAGATTAGGGTTTAGTAAATGACTTAGGTTAATGATTAATTAAAATCTAATTACGAAATTATTTATTAAATTACTTAATTCTAAGTTAATTACCCTGAGTCTAAATAATTATTAAATCAAGTTAGATCTAATCTAACTTAATTAAATCTTGAATTGAAAATTAGTCTTAATTATTAAACTAAAAAAAACTAATTGAAATAAAGTGTATTTTTAGTGATTTTTTGAATAAAGTGAAATAATAAAAAAAAGACCTAATTAACTAATTTAACCAAAGGTTAGAAAGAAAATAACTTTACTTACCTAAACCTAATCCTAATGTTAATTAGAGGTTAATTGATTAATGGTTGATTAAATGGTTAGTAAGGAGTTTAATGGTTAGTTAAAAAACAAACAAAACAAGCAAAAGAAGGAAAATAAAAACAAACAAACAAACAAAATAGAATGTTGGGCGTGTGATCCAGTAAGGAGACTCTGTGAAGGTCCACGGTGGACAAGCGTATTGGAGCCTTAGATTTGGACGGAGTGGAGATCCTATGGTGAATTCGCAAAGACGCATCATGTGTTTGATGAGGAGGCATGCGCTGGATATGTAGATAAATGGAAGCAGAAAATAGGTGAAAATATTTTGAAGGCGCTGGGGATCGAACCAAAGACATCATGGTCACGCCTCTCCCTTTCCAACCACTTGTATTACACGCTTGAGGTGTTAGTGGAATCAAATAAATAAAACAAATAACGAAATAAACACTTATTAATCGAAATAAAAAAAAAAAGAATCAACGAGTAGGCCCCCTCTTCTGTTGACTATCCAATCGCGCTAAGAGAGAGGATGTGGAATTGTTGAATGGCCTATTGGAGATCCACACGCAATGTCCATCCAGTCTTCAGTCACTGTTCAAGTTCTTCTTCGCTTACCCCTATGGAATTTCCTATGGAATTATCCATGGGATTACCTGCGGATTTTTCTGCGAGTTCGTCCATTCCATGGCTGTGATTAAAACCTGCAAAACCAGCAAAGCAACAAACATGAATACCACCCATATCACATAAACTGGACCTTGTGAACACGCTGGTTTCGTTAGCTTGGACTGAAACGCCCTTAATCTACAAAAACGAAAGCAAACCTCTTAACACCATAACAATGGTGTTTCGCGTTTCCAGCCATGAAGCTTCGTACCTCTGCCTTGGATCCTCTCTAATTATTACCAGGAACTCATTCATATGATTAGGTTTGATCAAAACAAATTAAAACATGAGATATCGAAATCAGAAAGTATATGAATATGATGGACATGATACATGCATTCTAAATGTTGAGGAAATTAACCAACGATTCAAACTCACTCTCCAATACCTCAGCGGCGAATTGAGATAGTTGGGTTGCCCAGAAAGCTGCCTGTCATACCCCAAAATTTGCCCATAATTTTCAGATATTTTGACTCACCTGACTTTCAACTGCTTAAGAGTATGCAAGAATTGGACGCACTTACCTGTTTCCTGAGCAACAAGCCTCCATTTAGGGTTTTGTCTCTCTCCAAGTAAAATCAGGTTCTGATACCTCAAGTGGACTTCATGTCCTCTCATATGCTTCAAAGTATCCTCATGCCAATTTTCAAGCCTTGATTCATGAGATTACTCATTCAATTGCTCAAATTGTCAACAATCGACTAGTTTGACCTGAAAGTCAACTATGGTCAAATCACAGTCAAAAAACCTGATTTTTTGGTCAACATCAATATTTTGAAGTCACATTCATCATTGTATCAAGTATTGATCACGATTCATCAAGGAAAGCTTCAAAATCAACAAAAGTACAAGTTGCTAAATTAGGGTTTTGGACTAAAAGTCAACCCAACTTTGACTGGCCATAAGCCTCTCATACTTTATGAGAAATTCCTCAACAAAAGCTCATTCTCAAGGAAATTCAATTCCCTACAACTTTGAAGTTGGCTCCAAATTCAAGAAATGCACCATTTGAAAGATATGAGCCAAAACATTACAGGTCCTTCTAGAAGCTCGCAAAAAGCTGTTTTTTGTCAGGAGCAATATCATCAAAATAAAATCTCCAAATGAAAGATATGTTCCAAAGTGGCTTCTAGAGGACATCTTGGGCTTTCCAAAAAGTCCTAGAACATCTCCATACAATAAGAATTGAGAGAGATATGCATTGTTGAAGTTGGGTAATTTTGTGAAAATGCATGAGAGGCAAAATGGAGAATTTTGAGTTTTTTAACTAAATGGGCTTAAATCTTTGATCTCAAACTTGATCCATGAATTATCCATGACCCATAAGTCATTCAACTTATTTTTTAGAATATATTATTTATTTTACTTTGAATTTAATCACGTAAATTCAATTCAAATTAAATAAAATACTTAAAAATAATCAAAGATCACATATTATTCTAAACTTGATTCAATATCTCATCAAAGATTAGTGCAAATAAATCAAATTTAGTTTTGAAAGATTTGAGGCAAATTTAGCAAGTTTCAATCAAAAGATCAATCAAGAGTCTCTCACATTCCAATCATCTCCAATCATGGATTTCTTTCTCTTTTTGTAACCCTAATGCATTCCTATAAATAATCATAACATATACAACAAGGGGGAGGACGAAAATTGGAGGGAGGAATAGTGTTAATGTTCTGCTCTTTAGAATTGTCTTATTGGCATCCATGCTTGGCTAAAACTTAATAGCAGCTGAATGTAATATTGTATAAGTCTTGGTATTATGAAAAGAAAAAAACAGGTACTAAAGCAATATGTTATATGGAATTTCCTGACTTCAACCATGACATCGCGCCTGCAGAATTGAAGAAGAAAGATTCAGTTTGGTTTAAAACAGATACAGAATATTCTATGTGAATATTATGTAATCCTATGTGGCGCATATTTAAAGGTCAAAGAATCAAGTCAGAATATTGAAGAATCAAATCTGAAGATTGAAGATTTAACGGTTTCTAATTTAGGAGATAAATTAGGAAACTTATGATTGAAGACCTTACTTGTAGCAGAAGAAATCTGCTGATCTGTAACAGCCAGAATGCTGCGATCTGTAAGCCCAAGTCCAACTGGGATCAGGTTATAAATAGAAACCTTTGTAACCTAATTTTGTGTGCTAACAGCCCGAGCTTTAAAGATGTAGTTTCTAGGGTTAGCCGTCTAGGTGAACCACCCGGAGTGTGGGATGGTCACTGATTTGTGCCTCAAAGCCTGTAGGTGAGAGGTTTATTGTAATCACTCAGAAGCTGTGAAGCAATGAGTGAAGTTTTGTTCTTAGAGGAAGCTTGTAAGCAACTTCAAGTTAATGTTGTGTTTGATTGAGTTTAAAGTGTGGGAGTTAGGTTGTCGATGCAGTGGCTGAGTTATTGACTGCTAGACATCATTGCTATGATTGGGAGTGGAATGGAGATATTCCATATCTAGGGAGAACCTAGGTAGAGATTGCATTGGGTAGGGTTTAAGTGCGAATTTGTAAACGGGGGAGTTTAGCTTCAAATTAAGACTACTGATAGTGGATTTCCTTCCTGGCTTGGTTGCCCCCAGAGTAGGTTAGTTAGAACCAAACTGGTTGAACAATTCTCTGTGTTGTTTATGTTTTTGCATTGTTTATTTGTTTGTTCAGTTTGGATGTCATAACTTCCTGCGTGACATTGGTGTTTTGCTTAATGACTGTGCTATCACAGAACCTCTACAAAATAGATTTATTTGTGTTAACTGAACTTATATGATCCCGGCACTCATGGACTTCTGCATGCAAGAAGTAATCAAAATTTAGGGGATCTGTATGTACTGCCTCAGCTAAGCTGATGATAGAAAGGGTGTCGTGACATTGTGTATGACATTCTGAGTCTGTCTTACCACAATTTTCAATTGGTATTAGAGCAGGCATCCTGTCTGTTTCTGGATGAGTCCATGGGAGGTACTTTCTGGTTGCTGGAGGTAGGAGATTGTTTGAGCATTCCTATTCATAGTGTATGGTCCTTAGAAGTGGTGGATGGACCTATGTGTGGTAGACTAAACCAATCTGACCAAAATAGATGTACTCTCTTGGCAAGAGAAGATGGTGTTGCTGGATTCAAGGATATCCAAAGGGTTCATGCGGGAGTGAAGAATTTGTATTGATCTATTCAGCATATAGCAAAGTATAGAAGAAGAATATCAAAAACTTCATGTGGGAGTGAAGTTAATGAGAAGGTAATCTTCATGTTGGATTGTTCAGCTTCAATCCTTGGTTGTCATGCTTACCACTGGTCAAGGAGTAAGCATTGTGTAATCTCTGTTGATATATGGCTACTTTCTGCTGCGTAGCATCTGATGCAAAAAACTGTTTTTGAAAGAAGATGTCTAAGGTTATAGGGTTTTCAACAGAGTTTGAAGCAGATTTTTCAGCTTTAGTGCAAGTGTCAAAGATACTTGAGATCTCTCTCAAGTCCACTCATAACGGCATGGTTTTTAAGGTTGGAGAGGTTCAATTGATCATTGTTCCTAATATTCATCTGCAAAGTTGTTTGATGATCTTCAAGATTGTCAAGTATGGTATGTTCCAAGGAAAAGGAATTGATAGTATACTGGTATGTAGCTACCAGTTGAAGAACAAATGTTCTGGTACTAAACTAATGTAGTGTGAGTACATTCGTTTGGAACCTACTCCTAATCTGGATGAGGAGACATCTGCCTTGTGTGTTGATTGGTTAGAATACAATCAACTGAACCTTCCATCCCAATTGTCAGTTGATTTCGGGCATATATATGGGAATGTGGAAGTAAATCTCAGTGCAAGTAAAAGGATTCGTTCAGGTTTTCTTTAAAGACCTATATGAGTATTTAAGACGAGCTTGTATCTGGTATACTCTTATGATCAAAGGAACCAGATATGTGAAATGTTTTCTTAACCATAGAACAGTTAGTGGTAAGAACTGGATACTGTGTCTCTTTCACAATGAAATATGGTTTTGAATATTGTGTGATGACTTAAGGGAATCAAATTGCTGTGAAGAATATGAGTTTTCTACAAGTGTTATGTCATTATTGAATCTGTTCCAGAAACCTTAATGAGGGAACCTCCTCTGTAGGTTCAGATTGTGACATCCATTATCTCAAAATGAGAATGAAAGTCTGAAGAAAAGTTTATTGAGATATGGCATATATTATCCCTTAATCATGACTGATGTGTAGCTGAGTTGATGGTGTGTGTCGTGCTTTCTCTATCTTTCCCCAAGTGACATAAAAAGGATGATGAGTGTGAGATCCAAAAAGGCCTTAATAAATTATGTCATAACAGATGTTGAAACATCATTTCCAAGAAGAATGTTCTTATGTATGAAGAAGAAATCATTTAGAAGGATCTGGTGTGAGCAGTAAATTCTATATGAGTGTCTAATAGGTACTTTGACGGGAGACTTAGTACTTATTGAATGTACAACCTGAATACAAGACTCATATACTCTGTCGGGAGCTAAGTATGTGTATAGAGTATCCATGGTCTGGTTTGAACTATGTATTAATTGTAGTTCAGTGTTATCTTCTCTTAAGCATTAAGAAGGGCAATGGTTGGCTGGTGAGTTGATTCAAGAAGAAGTAGCATATAAGAGATGATAAATATCTTGATGGGAGATCGATATTAACATATACTATGTGATAATTTGAAGAAAAAGATGTATGTGATGCTTTTTTTATTACATCACAACACTTAAAGACACCAGTAAAGTATAGGTTCAGACCTATCTGTTGAAGACATGTTCAGGGCTATTCAAAAGTTTCTTCTACTTCAAGGAACAAGAAGTGGCAGTCTTGATCTTGTGTAGCTAGCAAACTAAGGATTTCAAGCTTGGAAAGAGTGGCAAGTTCCAAATGAAGAATTCTTCATGGGTAAGGACAATCATTCAAAACATCCTTATGTCATAATTCTCAGGGGGAAAATGAAGTAAGACAAGACATCAACCAGCGTAGGTAAAGGAACACTCAGAGGAATGAATGAGATTCTAAGTCTGATAAACTAATGTCTTGTGTGATGTCACAACATCACTATATGTGAAGAATGAAGAAGCAGCATTAATGTTTGAAGTGACAGTTCTGACTTAATGTGGATTAGAATAGGCAGATTCTGATCTTGGTGATTGTAACATGTTCTGGCAATACGTGTTTACTTTCATGATGAAGACTTCCTTAGTGAGTATGACTATGAAGACAGAAGTTTGGTGAGATGATCAACATAGCTAAAGATAAAAGAGGATTCTTCTAGTTCAATCAAGGAGGAGCTTAATTTGTCTTAGCAGACCATGATCTGATTGAAACATGGCAAGGTAATGATCAACAGTGGAAGAAGTGGTAGTTCTTTATGTTGAGCCTGTGGCATCCTTTCTATGGAAACATCTAGTGTCTAAGGGTCATCAGTTGACTTTTTCAGGTGAAGACAAGGTGGGTAGACTTGAATCTGTTGCAGAAAGAGAAGTGGAGTTAATGGGATGTACTAAAACAGCTCAGTTGTATCCTAATGCTATACAAGACGTTATAACATCTAATTTTTGATATGAGTATCTTTTGTAAAGGAACAAATTTGCTATAGTGAGTGTGTTCAGCAGGATTGTTGAACAGAGGGTGCGGCTCTTGAAGATATAAAGATGTGTCTTATATTTTCCATTCATCATTTCAAGCTTATTCCATTGGGGAAGCTCAGACTATCTCAGATAGGGGGAGTGACTTCTTAGTTCAAGATATAATTCTAGAAAATTATCTTGGTCTGTTATACTCTACTATCATAATGAAGATGTTCCAAGTCAGCAGAAGCTTCTTCAACTTAGTTAAAGGGAGTTTCCTATGAAAAGGTTTATATAACAAGATGTATCATTATAGTTAGTTATTGGGGAATGGTTAAATCCAACCATGTGCATCTGGTATCCACAATTCTTTATCTGGTCTAATGGTTGCATACTTCAACAGGCGGTGGAAGGCTCTTCGCAGTTGCAGTAAACTGTCTAAAGGTAATCATAACAACAAAAGTCTATGACTAGTGAGTCAGTTGAGTAAGTGGGAGGTCTATTACTTGGTTCATAGGAAGATTTGTCAAAATCTCTTAAAAGAATCTTAAGCATTGTGCTTAAGGGGTAAAAGAGGGACAATGTCTGACAGGATGTCATGACATAGTTAAAGACATTGATTCTTCAGGGTCAAACAAGGAAATTTGCATTGGGTTTATCTCTCCTTGTCAGTGGCCGGTGTAAAGTTCAATCAATGACTATGCATGCATGTTGAAAGTATTTGTGGGTAAATATTTTCGGTAATATATCGTATCCACAGGGATTGGTTTAATATCACTGTCGTTCTATAGTTAACTATTTTGAGTGAGAAACAGTAATTGGATTTGTTTTATAATTATAATGCTATCAAATCTAAACAATAATTTAAATGCAAATACTGAAAGTTTGTTAACGATTAAGGAAATATGTTGAGCTTCAGGGTTCATCAACCTATTCCTATACAATGTATTGATCAAATCACAAGTGAACAATCATTTGAAATATTATCTTCACTTATCCCCAAATATGATTCCATGTCTGCAAATCAAATTAGATAAACTTCTACCGGTATGAGATTCGATCTCTCCAAATATCAATATCGATAAGAGTAATAAAGAACGATAATTATGAAAACTCAATCTCAATTCCATCTCTGCAAATTGAGATTGAATCAATATAGTAACCTAGGGCAAAAGTTAGAACCTTTTCTTTTGATCAAAGATTCCACAATAATTTAATATAAAAGCAAGGTTTCTTATTGATAATAAATTCAAACAATTGTTCATAGGAAAGAATCAATGGTATTGTATATTCATAGGTTAACTACTACCTTAAACTCAACAAGAGGAATTTAGCTCTCCATAGACATGAAGAACACACAAGAATTAATAGAGGGATTCATCTTCATCAACGGAATGTCTTCAATTGGTAAAGATTTGACCTTCGATTGTTGTTCTCGGCTTCAAACTCAGAATGCTCTCCTAATTTCGCTCACAAAAGATCTGCCCTTTACTTGGAAGCTAGGGCTTTTATTTATAAGTTTTGGTCTTTTAACGTCGAGGCCGGGGCGCGGCAACGGATGAACGCGGCGCGACACAAAACAGAGACTTTTTCGTGGCGCCAGCTAGAACTCCCGCGGCGCGCCCTTGTCAAACTTTGTCTTTTTGCTTTGCCTTTGAGACTTCTAGCTTTCTCTCTTCCTCATGTTCTTGTAAAGCTCTTTTCCAGCTCCAAACCTGCATCAATAGTACCCACAAGTGATTCGATTTGCTTTACACATGAACTAAACTTATTCAGTTCAATTCTTACTAAAAACCTATGGATCTATCACAATTTGCATTAGTTTAGACAAGAAATTACTTATTTTAACACATGAATTTACCATTAATTCACTCCTAACAATGCGCTGGATTAAAGATAACTCCTATCAGAAGAAAACAGTCAAAACTGCTTTGGAATGAGTAATTGCTTTTGGAACTGTTTCCTAATTAATCGGTTGACCATTGAACAAAACCAAAGACCATCGTTACTACCTATGATCTCAAATGGCTATAAATTAGCATCTTCGCAACAGGCTTCAGAAATCAAATATCTCAAGATGTGTTTCGTGAGTGTTCGTGTTGGGTGTGTGCATGTTTGGTATTATAATGGGTTCGTTTACCAAAGCCTGTCCAGAAAAGCACAGGGTGGAGAAATCATGTGTCTCTACCAGTGGTGCTTCACAAATAACAAAAAAAATGTTCCTCCTTATTCAGCCTTCGATAATGGAGTCATTTTAATTGTGATTTGTGATCTAAGTTATGAACGCAATTGTGATTTGTGTTCTAAGTTACGAGGAAGGATGGCAGAAAGTCATTCAAGCTTCATCTTGAACCTCAAGCTAGAAAGAGTGGGTTTTCATATTGTCACCAATAGTCCTCGCAGACAAAGGCCAACATCCATCGTCCTCCTCATGTACGAGTGTTGCATGAAGGTGTTGAACTTCAAAGGTATGATATTGGTTCAAGCTTTGTCATATTATGGCTAAAAAGGGGGAGAGATGCTACATAGCATGCTGATTTTGCTACTGTCAAAAGAAACAAAGGAAGATCTGAAGACAGAGTGAATTGAAAATGTTATGATGTGGTTAAGCAGTGAAGAACAGAAGTCCCAATTCTGAGAATGTAAAGGACTGTTCTTCCTGATGTCTTGAAAGTTGAAGCAGCTGCTCTTGATCTTAAGTTTAATATATGTTTAGTTTTAGCCAAAATAAGCCAAAGGGGGAGAATGTTAATGTTCTGGTCTTTAGAATTGTCTTATTGGCATCCATGCTTGGCTAAAACTTAATAGCAGCTGAATGTAATATTGTGTAAGTCTTGCAATTATGAAAAGAACAAAACATGTACTAAAGCAAGATGTTATATGGAATGTCATGACTTCAACCATGACATCGCGCCTGCAGAAATGAGGAAGAAAGATTCAGTTTGGTTTAAAACAGATACAGAATAATCTATGTGAATATTATGTAATCCTATGTGGCGCATATTTAAAGGTCAAAGAATCAAGTCAGAATATTTAAGAAGCAAATCTGAAGATTGAAGATTCAACGGTTTCTAATTTAGGAGATAAATTAGGAAACTTATGATTGAAGACCTTACTTGTAGCAGAAGAAATTTGCTGATCTGTAACAGCCCGAGTGCTGCGATCTGTAAGCCCAAGTCCAACTGGGATCAGGTTATAAATAGAAACCTTTGTAACCTAATTTTGTATGCTAACATCCCGAGCTTTAAAGATGTAGTTTCTAGGGTTAGCCGTGTAGGTGAACCCATCCGGAGTGCGGGATGGTCACTGATTTGTGCCTCAAAGCCTGTAGGTGAGAGGTTTATCTTAATCACTCAGAAGTTGTGAAGCAATGAGTGAAGTTTTGTTCCTGGAGGAAGCTTGTAAGCAACTTCAAGTTAATCTTGTGTTTGTCTGTGTTTAAAGTGTGGGAACTAGGCTGACGATGCAGTGGCTGGGTTGTTGACTGCTAGACATCATTGCTATGATTGGGAGTGGAATGGAGATATTCCATATCTAGGGAGAACCTAGGTAGATATTGCATTGGGTAGGGTTTAAGTGCGAAGTTGTAAACGGGGGAGTTTAACTTCAAATTAAGACTACTGATAGTGGATTTCCTTCCTGGTTTGGTTTCCCCTAGAGTAGGTTAGTTAGAACCAAATTGGGTGAACAATTCTCTGTGTTGTTTATGTTTTTGCATTGTTTATTTGTTTGTCCAGTTTGGATGTCATAACTTCGTGTGTGACATTGGTGTTTTGCTTAAGGATTGTGCTGTCACGGAACCTCTGCAAAACAAATTTATTTGTGTTAACTGAACTTATATGATCCCGAAACTCATGGACTTCTGCATGCAAGAAGTAATCAAAATTTGGGGGATCTGTATGTATTGCCTCAGCTAAGGTGATGACAAAAAAGGTGTCGTGACATTGTGTATGACATTCTGAGTCTGTCTTTCCAGAATTTTCAAATAGGCTTCAAGGTTTCCAAAGCTCTTCAAGAATTAGGGCACACACAAAAATCGTTCTCAGCAAGTATTAATCATTTCCAATCGTTCCATTGTCCTCTTAAAGCTCCTGGGAACTCATACCAATCGTTTTTGAAGCTTGATACATCCTGGATCATCCTCCTTCATCTTCAACGGTTTGCATGTTTTATTTACAATTCGAAACTCTTAATCTATGCCATTTGAATCAATACTATGTATCTATATGTGTTCATACTCATGTTTAGGATCTTTAGAACCATCATTTTGAAGGTTTGATGCAGGTACACGATTGTACCATGGTTAGGGCATAAACAAGCATGGCCTTCGTTCTCACGTGCGCGCTCGTTTTTAGACCTCAAGACCATCACCATTGAATTCACAATACTCTAATTAGTGGATCTGGGCGGACGTTGTGTTTGCTTGACGGTAGTTATGGCAGGTTTCGAAATCGCAATCAAGAAGAAGAACCTGCGGATTATTTCCGCAGGAAAAATGGCAGGTCCGAAGGATGAAGACGATGAACATTTTTCGTGGGAAGATTGACTATTGCGTGGATCATTCTTATTCGCTGGTCAACAAAATACACACCTCTCTCCAACCCTCATTGGTTAGCATACTGGTTACAGGGCCCCACGCGGACTGAGTTATTTGACTTGTTTGAATTTATCACGTTTCATAATATTTAATTTATTGGTTACAGAAAATTATCATCAGGCATTTCCAACGTAATTAGCTAGCAGCGTGTCTAATGTTACGCAAAAAGGGTGGGTTTGAACCCTATCCCTTGCAATGTTTTGATTAATTATTTTCATCATGTTTGGTCTACAGATCCCACGCAACAGGTATCACACGCCCACTGATGCGCCCTCAAGTCTCAGCCGTTAGATTTCCATAAGGCTCAATCCAATGTCCCTGAAAGCGCAGGACTAACATGGACCTGCAGGACCATACCATACAGGATCACATGCCAGGTTTTTTTATTGTTTTTTTGTTATATAATTTTTGTTTTTTCCTTTTATTCAATTTAGTTTTAAATATATTTTATTAGGTTTTTATTTATAAAACTTTTTATAACTTTTTCTCTTTATCATAAAATCAACATAGTTTATTTGTTTTTTTAGGTTAATAATTTTATTAGAATTAATTGTTATTTAGGTTAAAAATAATTAGACATAGGTTAATTAATCAATTTTTATTTTCTTATTCTTTTATATAAATAATTTAATTAGACTTAGGTTTTCACTTAAAATCTCAATTTTCTTAACTATAATTTTCTTCCGATTCTTTTCTCATCTCAAAATTCGTTGATTGACGCATGATTGCTTATTTATCGTTTTTATTTTGTTATTTATTTATTTATTTTAAAATTCTAGAAAATGTGTATAGGTCACATGGTATTTTTGTAATAGTTTAGGTTTCTAATTTCCGCCTTTAGGGTGTGTTTGGTTCAAATGAGGGGGAGGGGAGGGGAGGGATTTTAATGAAGGGGAGGGAAGGGGAGGGGAGGTGAGGGGATTTTTTTAATCAGATGGGTGTTTGGTTCAAACGAGGGGAGGGGAGGGGAAGGGAGGGATTTTAATTAAAAATATGTTTGGTTCAGGAGGGGAGGGGAGGGGTTTTATTAATAATTTACATTTTTATCCTTATTACTTATATAAGTGTTACAATATGATATTCAAATGTGAAAAATTTATACATATTTTTTTGTTTGTAAATTTTTTAATATTGAGTGACTAAAAAGTTATAATTTACTACATAACGTTAAAAAATTGAGTTCACTGAATAAAATGTTCAAAAACAAATTAAACTATATGTTGATAACAACTTTGAAATCGTAATGAATTATTTAACTCATAAAATACATAAAATAATTTATTATTAAATATAAATAGTTTAAATTTTTTAATAAAATAAATAAATAAATTAAAATGAAAAATTTAAAATTTGATATAAAATAAAATATGATAGGATACATAACAAAATTTGAAAAAAACATAAATAAACATAAAAGAGTTATAAAAAATCAAAAAAGTGAAATGATTATGATTTATATTAAGGACAAAAATTTCAAAATAATTTGAAGGTAGAGAATAATTATAATAAGTTGATAGAAGCAATCGAGAAAAATCACACAGAAGAGAGCAATAATACAAAAGAAAATGAATTAATTTAAAATGTTAAAATTAAACTGAGGATATTATAGTAATTATAATAACTTTTAAAATATTAAAATTGAGATTCCCTCCCCTCCCCTCCAAATCCCTCCGATTTGGAGGAACGCAAAAAGTGTGTTTTGGAGGGATTTTGCTCCCCTCCCCTTCCCTCCCCTCCCCTCATAAAATTTGAACCAAACACATTTAATTAAAAATTGGGTTAATGAACTTTTTGGTCCCTCTAAATATTGCAGATTTCATTTTTAGTCCCTCCAAAATTTTCCTTTAAGAAATCGTCCCTTCAAAATTTTTCGTCTAAACTATTGGTCCCTAACGTCAAATTTGCTAGAGATTAGCTACGACTTTAGCCACTTATTAGCTACGAAATTTGACGTTAGGGACCAATAGTTCGAAAGAAAATTTTTGAAGGGACGATTTCTTGAAGGAAAATTTTGGAGGGATTAAAAACGAAATTTGAAATATTTAAAGGGACGAAAAAGTTCATTAACCCTTAAAAATATTCCCTCCCATCCCCTCCCCTCCCCTCCATCTACCCCGAACCAAACACACCCTTACTTTCCGCATTTTCCCGACAGGTGTTTATTGTAATCCCCCATCCCGAAGCCTTGTAATAGCGTAGGAATTTTACTTTTCCGCATTTTAAATTTCTGTAAATATTAACTGCGTGTTTAGTAAATAGGGAGTGGAAGATAATTAATCAATTGTTAGCCCAGTAATTCAAAGAATAAATAACTGAATACAACACACTTGCACGCACTCACCCCTAGGGTTTCCCCTCTTATGTTGCCTTTCGATCAAAATAGTCAAGTCCCTCAAACGTAGGGATACCTTAGCCCGCTGCCTTCGATTCAAATCACCATAGTCCCTTCGATAAAAGATTATAGTCCCTTCGAGTTGCCGACGATTAAAAATGCTCTTGTCCCTCGATGTCTCCTCGATAAGTCATGATCATCCCTTCGAATGCTAAGGTATCCTCCCTGGTTTCCTAAAATGACTATTATATCCTTCCCTGAGACTACCTGCCCTTTTTATGTAGGGACAGTCTTATGGAGAACGATCATCCTCGATGACCCTTTTTCAAATCCAATGAAAGGACTACCTGCCCTCCTTATGGTATGGATAACCCTTTCAAAACAAAAACTTAAAGAACAAGAAAGACAATCTTAGGGTAGGTCCTCTTAAATGCTTACTCAACATTCAAACTTTCAAATCACTTTTCACACCTCTTTTTCAAATCAATTCAAAAAGGCCACGCTTATTTTACAAGCTAAAGTCCTTATTCAAATCCTTTTTCTATTCGCACACGACACTTTTCAAACAATTCAAACAAAGTGAGCTAAAAAATTAAGAGCCCATGGATAACCATGGATACAAAGGGTGCTCATACCTTCCCTTTGTATAACCTACCCCCCGAACTCAAAATTTGTCAAAGGTTTTTCCTGTTCCTTTTACCTTTCCAATTGGATAAAATAAAAGTCGGTGGCGACTCTTGCTATCCGCAACATTTTAAAAAGTCAGTTCTCCCACCGTGTTACAGAATTGGCGACTCTGCTAGGGACTAATAAATAAAAAGAGGGGTTACCTTAGAGCTAGGATCATTTTAATTGTTTGATTTGTCTGCTTTATATTACAAGGGCTGTTTGGGAATATTGTTGTGTGAAAGATCCTACACCCGGATCTAGTGTACCTTAGGTATATGGCATGAGACCAAGGAGACTATACGATGTATACTGCTACGATTTATATGGTAGCCATCGTTAGTGTGACACTTTAGTTTGTCTTGATGTTCCTTGGGATCCGACTTGAGGAAACATTTGGCTGCTGCGTGGTGTCATTAAGCACTAATTTGCCTCTAGAACCCTAGTTGAACTTGACTTTGGCCTATTAGAAAGTAGCAAGATGGCTGGCTGTTGTTCCGAATGAAGTTGGTTGATACTCGATGCTACACTCATATGGACTGGACTTTCAAGATGTTTTCGGTTGGCGATTCGATTGCTGAACTGAAATAATGCCTTCAAGAAAGGTCAATGATATGAGCTCCCTAGAACCCGATCTTTATATAGGACAGGTTGAACCAACTAAACTTCAGGGGGAGGGTACTTACCTATGGACTTCATGCAAGCCTCTAAACCTAAGGACACTTGTTTGACTTGTTTGTGTTTGCTACTAACCTTTGTTTTCCTCGCAGGTTTCGTTTGTAGGATTTGTTTGTCCTTATTATCTTACGACATACCTGATGCATTGAATTCGCATAACATCATGACATCATAACATAGCATGATTAACTAACCCTTTCAAGGATCTTAGGAACTTAGAGCGCACAATTGCAGGTGCCAATATCAAGGACTTAATCCATATCAAGGGGCAAGAGGATTTACTTTCCTCTGGCCATTTGTCTTCCAAATCAGAGACATTGTGCCTATCAAGGGCAAGAGGATTTATTTTCCTCTAGCCATATGCTTTCAAACTCAGAAACAAGTATCCTGAATCAGAGGCGACGACCCACTCGATATGGTGAGCTTGATTCCCATAGAGACATATCCAAGAATCAAATTTCTTCGAACGAAGATGCAACTAGATCATTTTTAATGTTGCTAACTAAATTTCCTAAAGATCCTTGAAAAAATTGCAGTTGCATCCATAACATCGCATCACAGGTTTCTACCACAGGTTTCTCATCCTCCATCGTTGTATATTTCAGCACAAATGGATCTCGAGCAATCAGTCAAAGACCTTCAGGCTCAGAACACCCAATTCCAAGCTTTGATTTTGAACTTGTCCAAGGGGAAAGACGAGCTGAAAACTCTTCTGACCAAGAAAGAGAAAAATCCCAGAAGATCTGTGGGTGTCCTTAACATGGGAAGAAGATCCTGAAGAGGATGACAAGGAACAAAAGGACGACGCTAGTGTCAAAACTGATGCGAAAAGCAACCATGAGTCTGCCAATCCCTCTGAGGAAGAAGAGGACTACTACTATGAGGACGAACACCCTGAAGACAAATACAAGCTGCTGGAAGAACGTATGAAAGCCATGGAAATTCAGAAGGTACCCGGGCTGGATTTTGAAGAACTAGGACTCATCTCAGGGGTTGTCATTCCTCCGAAATTCAAGACTTCAACCTTTGCTAAGTATGATGTGTTAGAACAAGATTTGTTCTGATCAATTATCTTAGTTTTGATGATAACAATAATATGAATTTTGCTTAAGATGATATGGTACTCTAATCAATTGCAATTTCCCTTTCAGGAAATATATAAAAGAGTACGCATAATTCAGCGCTCAGAAGCTTTGTCTCAAAAGGTTCGGCATGCAACATCAGAACATGGTCTGGCAAGACATCAGAAGATGGTCGAAGCAGAATCAGAACATGGGTCTATGGAAGCATCAGAAGAACAAGAGATCAGAAGCACTGAAGTTCTGATGGTATCACGCTCAGAAGCACTTCAAGGTCAAAAGATCAGAAGATGCTATGCACCAAGCTGTTTGACTCTGATGATATTCAAACGTTGTACTCACAAACATCAGATCAGAAGGAAGTACAAGTGGCAAGCTACGCTGACTGACAAAAGGAACGTTAAAAGCTACTAAAGGCTACGTCAGTAGACACAACGTGAACAAGGCTCGAGGTAGTTGACAAAAGCGTATAACATTAAATGCGATGCTGTACGGAACACGCAAAGCATTAAATGCATTCAACGGTCATCTTCTCCAACGCCTATAAATATGAAGTTCTGATGAGAAGCAAGGTTAACGATTCTGCACCAAAACAACTCATATCAAACTTGCTGAAACGCTGTTCAAATCTAAACTCAGAATCTTCATCTTCATCAAAGCTCACTACATTGCTGTTGTAATATATTAGTGAGATTAAGCTTAAACGATTAAGAGAAATATCACAGGTGTGATTATCGCTTTCAAGAAGCATTTGTAATACTCTTAGATTGATTACATTAAGTTGTAAGGAACTAGAGTGATCGTGTGGATCAGAATACTCTAGGAAGTCTTAGAGGTTATCTAAGCAGGTTGTAACTAGAGTGATCGTGTGGATCAGTAGACTCTAGAAAAGTCTTAGAGGGTATCTAAGCAGTTGTTCCTGGAGTGATCAGTGTGTGATCAGAAGACTCTGGAAGACTTAGTTGCTGACTAAGTGGAAAACCATTGTAATCCGTGCGATTAGTGGATTAAATCCTCAGTTGAGGTAAATCATCTCTGCGGGGGTGGACTGGAGTAGTTTAGTTAACAACGAACCAGGATAAAAATAACTGTGCAATCTATTTTTATCTGTCAAGTTTTTAAAGCTACACTTATTCAAACCCCCCATTTCTAAGTGTTTTTCTATCCTTCAATTGGCATCAGAGCGCCGGTTCTAAGGTGCAAGCACTTAACCGTGTTTAGAAAAGATTCAGGAAGAGAAAAACGCTTCAGTAAAAGATGGTTGATGAAAGTGAAAAGTCTACACCAGCATCTACATCTGGCTCTGCTGAGCAATACAACGGTAACAATGGTTATACTAGACCGCCGGTATTTGATGGTGAAAACTTTGAATACTGGAAAGATAAACTGGAAAGTTACTTTCTTGGTCTAGATGGTGATCTATGGGATCTTCTGATGGATGGTTACAAACATCCAGTAAATGCCAGAGGCGTAAAGCTGACAAGGCAAGAAATGAATGATGATCAGAAAAAGCTTTTCAGGAATCATCATAAATGCGGAACTGTTTTGCTGAATGCTATTTCTCATGCTGAGTATGAGAAGATATCTAACAGGGAAACGGCCTATGACATATATGAGTCCTTGAAAATGACTCACGAAGGAAATGCTCAAGTCAAGGAGACTAAAGCTCTAGCTTTAATCCAGAAGTATGAAGCCTTCAAGATGGAGGATGATGAAGACATTGAAAAGATGTTTTCAAGATTTCAAACTCTTACTGCTGGATTGAGAGTTCTTGACAAGGGATACACCAAGGCGGATCACGTAAAGAAGATCATCAGAAGCTTACCCAGAAGATGGGGTCCTATGGTGACTGCATTCAAGATTGCAAAGAATCTGAATGAAGTTTCTCTGGAAGAGCTCATCAGTGCCTTGAGAAGTCATGAAATAGAGCTAGACGCAAATGAGCCTCAAAAGAAAGGTAAGTCTATTGCATTAAAATCCAATATCAAGAAATGCACTAACGCTTTTCAGGCTAGAGAAGAAGATCCTGAAGAATCAGAATCTGAAGAAGAAGATGAATTGTCCCTGATCTCCAGAAGGCTAAATCAACTCTGGAAGACCAAGCAAAGGAAGTTCAGAGGCTTCAGAAGTTCAAAGAAATTTGAACGTGGAGAATCTTCTGATGACAGAAGATTTGACAAGAAGAAGGTCATGTGCTATGAATGCAATGAGCCTGGACACTTCAAGAATGAATGTCCAAATCTTCAGAAGGAAAATCCCAAGAAGAAGTTTCATAAGAAGAAAAGTCTTATGGCAACCTGGGATGAGTCAGAAGATGATTCAGACTCTGAAGATGAGCAGGCTAACTGTGCGCTGATGGCGACAGAAGATGACGGATCAGAATCTACATCAGAATCAGATTCTGAAGAGGTATTTTCTGAACTTACTAGAGATGAGTTAGTTTCCGGTCTAACTGAACTTCTGGAACTCAAGTCTCAGATTAGTCTCAAATACAAAAAGCTGAAAAAGCTGTTTGAATTTGAAACAAAGAAGCTTGAGTTGGAAAATTCTGAATTAAAAGAAAAACTTTTAAAATTATCCAATAATGTTGGATCTCCTTCTGATTCAGAAAAATCCATTCCTAGTCTAAACCATATTCTGAAAGAATATGATTTAAGTTTCAGGAAGTTCTTATCTAGAAGTATTGGCAGAAGTCAGCTAGCTTCTATGATATATGCTGTGTCTGGAAACAAAAGAGTTGGCATTGGTTTTGAGGGTGAAACCCCATACAAACTTGAACCTGTTGATGAAATGAAATTCACATACAAGCCATTGTATGATCAGTTCAAGTATGGCCACTCCCATGATATTAGGCACACTTCACATGCTCAAAGTTTTCACATAACACACACCAAAAAGCATGTGACACAACCTAGGAAATATCATGAAACTCACATTAAAAATTATCATGCTGTTCCTCCTATTGCTTACAATGTTAAACCCAAGTTCAATCAGAACTTGAGAAAATCTAACAAGAAAGGACCCAAGAAAATGTGGGTACCTAAGGATAAGATTATTCCTATTGCAGATATCCTTGACTGCAAAAAGGACAAAGCACAACATGTCATGGTACCTGGACTCTGGATGCTCACGACACATGACAGGAAGAAGGTCTATGTTCCAAGACCTGGTGCTTAAGTCTGGAGGAGAAGTCAAGTTCGGAGGAGATCAGAAGGGCAAGATAATTGGCTCTGGAACTATAAAGTCTGGTAACTCTCCTTCCATTTCTAATGTACTTCTTGTAGAAGGATTAACACATAACCTCTTATCTATCAGTCAATTGAGTGACAATGGTTATGATATAATCTTTAATCAAGAGTCTTGCAAGGCTGTAAATCAGAAGGATGGCTCAATCCTATTTACAGGCAAGAGGAAGAACAACATTTATAAGACAGATCTGCAAGATCTTATGAGTCAGAAGGTGACTTGTCTTATGTCTGTTTCTGAAGAGCAGTGGGTCTGGCACAGAAGATTAGGTCATGCTAGTTTGAGAAAGATTTCTCAGATTAACAAACTGGATCTGGTCAGAGGACTCCCTAATCTGAAATTCAAATCAGATGCTCTTTGTGAAGCATGTCAGAAGGGCAAGTTCTCCAAACCTGCATTCAAGTCCAAGAATGTTGTTTCTACCTCAAGGCCATTAGAACTCTTGCACATTGATCTGTTTGGCCCAGTCAAAACAGCATCTGTCAGAGGAAAGAAATATGGATTAGTCATCGTAGATGATTATAGCCGCTGGACATGGGTAAAATTCTTGAAACACAAGGATGAGACTCATTCAGTGTTCTTTGATTTCTGCATTCAGATTCAATCTGAAAAAGAGTGTAAAATCATAAAGGTCAGAAGTGATCATGGTGGTGAATTTGAGAACAGATCCTTTGAAGAATTCTTCAAAGAAAATGGTATTGCCCATGATTTCTCTTGTCCTAGAACTCCACAGCAAAATGGAGTTGTAGAACGAAAGAATAGGACTCTGCAAGAAATGGCCAGAACCATGATCAATGAAACCAATATGGCTAAGCATTTCTGGGCAGAAGCAATAAACACTGCATGCTATATTCAGAATAGAATCTCTATCAGACCTATTCTAAATAAGACTCCCTATGAATTGTGGAAGAATAGAAAGCCCAACATTTCATATTTCCATCCTTTTGGATGTGTATGCTTTATTCTGAACACTAAAGATCATCTTGGTAAGTTTGATTCCAAAGCACAAAAATGTTTCCTTCTTGGATATTCTGAACGCTCAAAAGGCTACAGAGTATACAATACTGAAACATTGATTGTAGAAGAATCAATCAATATCAGGTTTGATGATAAGCTTGGTTCTGAAAAACCAAAGCAGTTTGATAATTTTGCAGATTGTGATATTGATATATCAGAAGTTGTTGAGCCAAGAAGCAACGCATCAGAAGCAGAGCTTCTCAGAAGCAAAGAATCTGAAGATCAAGTATCAGCTTCTCTGGAGGATCTAAGCATTTCTGAAGAACCATCTGTCAGAAGATCATCCAGACTCATCTCTGGTCATTCAAAAGATGTCATTCTTGGAAAGAAGGATGATCCAATCAGAACAAGAGCATTCCTTAAGAACAATGCAGATTGTCAATTAGGTCTTGTATCTTTGATCGAGCCAACTTCTGTTGATCATGCTCTAGAAGATCCAGACTGGATAATTGCTATGCAAGAAGAACTGAATCAGTTTACAAGGAATGATGTTTGGGATCTTGTTCCTAGACCAGATGGATTCAATATAATCGGTACAAAATGGGTCTTCAGAAACAAGCTCAGTGAGAAAGGTGAAGTGGTAAGGAACAAAGCCAGACTGGTGGCTCAGGGTTATAGTCAGCAAGAAGGGATTGACTATACAGAAACCTTTGCACCAGTGGCCAGGTTAGAATCTATTCGTCTACTAATTTCATTTGCCACTCAACATAACATCACTCTCTATCAGATGGATGTTAAGAGTGCCTTCTTAAATGGTTATATAGATGAAGAAGTTTATGTCCATCAACCTCCTGGTTTTGAAGACTCTATGTCTCCTAATCATGTTTTTAAACTTAAGAAATCATTGTATGGATTGAAACAGGCTCCCAGAGCTTGGTATGAACGCTTAAGTTCTTTCCTTCTGGATAATGGTTTCACTAGAGGAAAAGTGGACACTACTCTCTTTTGTAAAACCTTTAAAAGGGATATTTTAATTTGTCAAATATATGTAGATGATATTATTTTTGGAACATCTAATGCTACACTTGGAAAGGAGTTTGCTGAGTCTATGCAGGCTGAGTTTGAAATGAGCATGATGGGAGAACTCAAGTATTTCCTTGGAATACAAATAAATCAAACATCAGAAGGAACGTATGTTCACCAAACCAAGTATGTGAAGGAACTTCTGAAGAAGTTTAATCTTCTAGACTGCAAAGAAGCCAAAACTCCTATGCATCCAACATGCATTCTAGATAAGGATGAGGTAAGTAAGAAGGTAGATCAGAAGTTATACAGAGGTATGATTGGATCTCTTCTATATTTGACTGCTTCTAGACCTGACATTCTGTTCAGTGTTTGTTTGTGTGCTAGATTCCAATCAGATCCTAGAGAATCTCATTTAACTGGTGTTAAGAGAATTCTAAGGTATCTGAAAGGTACTACTAATGTTGGCTTAGTTTACAGAAAATCTAAAGAATACAACTTAGTAGGATTCTGCGATGCTGACTATGCTGGAGACAGAATTGAAAGAAAAAGTACTTCAGGAAGTTGCCAATTTCTTGGAAGTCATTTGATCTCTTGGTATAGCAAGAAGCAAGCAACTATTGCTCTATCAACAACAGAAGCAGAATATGTCGCTGCTGCTGGTTGTAGTACACAGATGCTCTGGATGAAGAGTCAGCTGGAAGATTATCAGATATTTGAGAGTAACATTCCTATATTCTGTGATAATACTTCTGCTATATGTTTATCTAAGAATCCTATTCTTCATTCAAAAGCTAAACATATTGAGATTAAACATCATTTCATAAGGGACTATGTTCAGAAGGGTGTTATATCTTTAATCTTTGTTGATACAGACCATCAATGGGCTGATATCTTTACAAAACCCCTGGCTGAAGATAGGTTTAAGTTCATTCTGAAGAACATCAGTATGGATTTATGCCCAGAATGAGAAGATGAGAAGTTCTTATGTATGAGTATCTTCTGAAATGAAAATGGATTATTTTTTATCAGAAGTTCTGATTGAAATCTGTTAGAAATTATGATTCGGTTATTACTAACGTTTCATTGTCTAAGTTGATTCAGAACCTCTTTTAAAGCAAAAACAGCTGTTACGTTTTATCTCGGGATGGTAAACCTGTCGTTACTATTCATGGATAAACGTGCGTGCAGTTGAAGGGACGCCGACCATAGGTAACTGTGCTAGTCACCTCATTCGTCTTTATTATCTCTCCTCACGTCACGTAACATTAAATGCTATTCATCTTTCGTTTCATTTTATTTTCTTTTAAATACTCTTCAAACTCTTCTCTTTCCCTCTCATCTTTCTCTATCTCTTTGCATTCCTCATCAAGTTTTTATCTCTCTCTCTTCCGTTTTCGTCTCCTGTTCAAACAATTTTTTTTTAAAAAAAATCCTAGCTCAAACCTAGCGTTCACCCTAAGCCTGTTGAAGATCTATGACTCAAAGGCGACAGATCTCTGCATATCTCGGGATGGCTCTCCTACTACCTCTCAAGTCAGACCTCTTCTTTGATGTTGTTATCAACTTTCACCTAAAGACAGAAGACTTTCTTGAGTTATGGGAGGAGGTTAAGAATGATATTCTTAACTTCTATGTTAAGGGAAAGCCCCGTTTGCAACATTAGCTCTCTGTCTGTGAACTGTCCCTCTCTTCCTCTTTGGTCACTTGGATCTCTTCTACAGTGGAGGTTCTAGTCTGGAAGACAAGAGTCCACAGGGATTCTTGATGGGTTGACACAGAGCGTGTCCTGCTAGGGTGCTGTTTTTAATTTTTGTAGTCATTTCCTCTTGGGATGACTTTTTATGTATTTGCTAGGAATGTTTCTCATCTTGTTAAACATAGGAACCTTTTGTAATATTTTTTGATTATCAATGAAAAAGTTTCCTTGCTTTTACATTCCAGTGTTTTTATTTGTCGTTTTCTGCATCTGAATCTTTTGAAATATTGCTTTTTGATGTAATGACAAAAAGGGGGAGAAGATAAATGATACATGATTTGATTAATCTATCAGTTGCTGGGTAAAAGTCCCACACATTCACTAACAAGAACTGCAAGTTCTATATGGTTTAAGTGTTTTGCAGGTATAAAGAAGTGAAGAAAATCTTCAAAGCAAACACAAGAAGCAAAACCATGGAAACTGAAGCAAGCTGAGTGCTATCAAGCTTCAAAAATCAGAAGCACTGATAATAGAATTTGATCCATATTTGTCTATTTGTTCTGACAAAATTCTATTTGCTCTGATACATATAATGTTATGGCTCTGATACATATAATGTGTTCGAATATACATTTTATGTTCTGACTCGTTCATGCTGACTTTTGTCGTTTAGTTTTTGTTCTGTAACATTTCAGGATGTAGAGATGCTCTGATGATGCTCTGGTACATTCAACAATGTTCTGATACAAATCTAGCATGAAGTGATGTTGGTAGAAATTCAAGCTCTGAAGCTATCCGAGGGAAGCAGAAATTCAAAGCTGTGAATGTTCTAAAGATCCAGAAAACTCAAGTTCTGAAGCTGTCCTAAATGGAAGCAGAAATCAGAAGCTGTGAATGTTCAGAAGATCAAAGAAATTCAAGTTCTGAAGCTGTCCTAGATGGAAGCAGGAATCAGAAGCTGTGAGTGTTCTATGGATCTAAAGAAATTCTAGTTCTGAAGCTGTCCAATGGAAGCAGAAGTCAGAAGCTATGAATCCTCTAAAGACAGAAGCTTATATGATCGTCTCTACCAAAATAATTAGGGAAGTCTTTTATTAAAGTTCTTCGAGTATTTATTTCAGGGGGAGATTATTTATCTCAGGGGGAGATTGTTAATCTCAGGGGGAGACATATTCATATGCTTATGCTATAGCTGTGTAATTTGTCTTTTGCCGTCTGTTCTTTCTGATCGCAAATTCATATCATTTATATATGTTTTTGTCATCATCAAAAAGGGGGAGATTGTTAGAACAAGATTTGTTCTGATCAATTATCTTAGTTTTGATGATAACAATAATATGAATTTTGCTTAAGATAATATGGTACTCTAATCCAATGCAATTTCCCTTTCAGGAAATATATAAAAGAGTACGCATAATTCAGCGCTCAGAAGCTTTGTCTCAAAAGGTTCAGCATGCAACATCAGAACATGGTCTGGCAAGACATCAGAAGATGGTCGAAGCAGAATCAGAACATGGGTCTATGGAAGCATCAGAAGAACAAGAGATCAGAAGCACTGAAGTTCTGATGGTATCACGCTCAGAAGCACTTCAAGGTCAGAAGATCAGAAGATGTTATGCACCAAGCTGTTTGACTTTGATGATATTCAAACGTTGTACTCACAAACATCAGATCAGAAGGAAGTACAAGTGGCAAGCTACGCTGACTGACAAAAGGAACGTTAAAAGCTACTAAAGGCTACGTCAGTAGACACAGCGTGAACAAGGCTCGAGGTAGTTGACAAAAGCGTATAACATTAAATGCGATGCTGTACGGAACACTCAAAGCATTAAATGCATTCAACGGTCATCTTCTCCAACGCCTATAAATATGAAGTTCTGATGAGAAGCAAGGTTAACGATTCTGCACCAAAACAACTCATATCAAACTTGCTGAAACGCTGTTCAAATCTAAACTCAGAATCTTCATCTTCATCAAAGCTCACTACATTGCTGTTGTAATATATTAGTGAGATTAAGCTTAAACGATTAAGAGAAATATCACAGGTGTGATTATCGCTTTTGTCATACCCCAAAATTTGCCCTCATATATTTACAAACGCCATTTTATTCCGAATAAATAAATTAGCACAGTTGGTAAGAATTTGAGCATGAAAGCTACAATAGCGCGAGGTCCCGTGTTCGAGTCTCCCTACTGATAGTCTTTTTTTATTTATTTATTACTAACATAATTTCTGTTTTAAATTACTTTTTCTGAAAATCATAAAAATAATTTGTTTTTATTTTTAATAACTTTCTACACTTTCTGCATCTTAGTTTAGTGTTTAAATTAAAATTATAGTCCTAAAATGTTAATCAATTAATTGTCTTTTTGGGCTTTTAGTTATTTTATGGTCCAATATGCTTTAACCTAATTTTGCATTTTTATAAATAGGAACAATTAACCCTTATTTTGGGACACACACATTACAGTAGAAACAACTTTCTAACTTTATTCTCCAACGCCTTTTTTGCCACTATCTTTTACACTCACGCTCTCTCACTCACGTTGAAAGAAAATCAACACACTAATACAGTTCCAAAAAGAACTTGTTCACATCTCTCACCCATTCATGATACATATTATATATTCATCATTCTACAAACTTTGTTTACATACAAACCAGCTTTCTAGACAGAGGCCAAGAATTCCATTTACAAAAGAGGCTTTCACAAGCTTGTTACAACAATGGCATAACTGACGAAATCAAAAGAAAAAGAAAAGGGAAGTGACAATAGTTTTTGTTACAATTGTTCATGTGTTGTTTTCCAATTCTCTTTTACCGCTTAAAGTTTCAATCTTCTCTTACAGATTAAAACGAAAAGGAAGAGGATTGGAGGCTGCCGAAAACTTTATTGTAGAAGCTAAAGAATCGCAACCAAGGAGGAAGCAGGAGACTGAGTTCCAAGCCGATTCAAGCCATTCCAGGCAGTGAGCGAGTTTCGTCGATCTTCTCCGAATCCAAACCAATCAACACCATCGTCCAAAGCCTCGGGAATCGACCCTAGGCGGGCATCACGGTTTGTGTTACACCATGGCTAGGTTTCAAGAGCTCTAAATTAGGTTTTTTCGTTAGAGAAGGAATTAACCCAAATTAAAGGCATCATGGGATTCGTGGGGCTGTTCCCAGTCGGTTTGGGCTATTACTCGTTATTATTCGCAAACTTTGAAGGTTGAAGACCTATGGCCATGCAAGAACACTGTGGCCAAAGGGTATTCTCTGTTTCAGAAAGCCAACGAAAGAGATGAAGGGTTTGGGCGGCGCGAGCTTTTAATTTTTAAATTCACTTTTTGTATCTAGTTATATTATTTGTGGATTGATTTCCTCACAACAAGTGAAACATGTCCCAGTGGAAAAGGCGCTCCAAGCTCTTCGTATGCGTGAGGAAGGTAGTTCGAATCCCGCTGCAAGCAATTGTTTTGTTATTTTTATGATGATTCTTGCCTACAGATCGTGTGCATGCTGTCTATGTTGTCCCGTGATACACCTTCCTTCCAATGCCACATGATGCGCCTGAGGACAGATCAACGCGTGGGGATACGCAGACATACCATGGTCCTTCATGAAGCCTCCACACTGAATCAGACGCCCCACCCAGCTAAGTGTTATTTCTTTTTATTTTTAAGATTTTCTTTTTATTTTCTTTTTGTTTTTTTATCTCCTTTTGTTTTATTTAAATTAAGAGTTTTTATTAGTATAATAATTTCACATAATTATTAATTTAATCGGCACTCGATTTTTCCCATAAATGCTAAAAATTAATATTAATATTATTATTATTATTATTATTATTTTACAAGAAAAATCGTTGTTCTTTAAACCAAATAATTTTAAATATTTGTTAACCTCGAGGCATTTATCAATCCTGATAGTCTTAGGTTTGTTCTTGGGTTTGTTGGTAGGTGTTTTCCACTAACGCATCTTTTAGCCTTACAAACCTTGTGGGTCCCAATAGGTTTTCTTGAATAACCCTTTTGGGGTTTATAAACTTTTTTAATGGATTGTAATTAGGGTTTGAATCAGTAATACACTAACATTCCTTTTCTTCATGCCTAATTTTCAGGGTTCATCGCAATCTTCCGACAATACGCCACGCCTTTTACAAAGCTAAGTCCGATTAAATTTCTTTATTATTTTCTTTTTCTTTCCCTTTTATTTTACAAATTCTGCCTATTATTTCTTTTTATATATTTATTTTGCCTTGTCAACGAACCCTTCCTACACTTACTTCTTTCCTTTATTCTTTTCTGTCAATCCCCCAAATGGTCGGAGTTAATGCTTCAACAAACCAACGCCCACCAACTACGTCAGATACGAAGCCAAGGTTTGTCGAGTCAAAGCTACGAGTGTTGGTAACACTAAACCCTAAACCTTGATATTTTTCTTTGTTCATTATTACTTATGTCAAACCCTATTAAGGGATCCGCTGGTTTCTTATTCCCTTTCCCATATTCTTATGTATCTGTTCCTAGTTTGTATTGTGTGGCCTTGAAGGCACTTAATCTGTGATATTATTTTTTACTACGTGGTTAGTAATTTAGGGAGTGCAAACCATGAACTGAACATAGATCACCTAACTACAAGATAAATGTAATCAAAGTTAACCACGTGAATGTTGCACCCACACACCTTTAGGGTAATCCCTCTGGATGCCTTTGTTGCCTGTTGCCTTGTTGCCTTTAATTGTATTAAATAGTCAAGTCCCTCGATTCCGAGGATACCTAAAGCAAAACAAACGTTGCCCTAAGTTCATTATCATTAATTTTGTCCCTCGAAGTTGCCTCGGTAAAAACATGATGATTGTCCCAATTGCTAAGGTATCCTCGCATGATGCCTTGAAAAGACTATTATATCCTTCCCTTAGATTACCTGCCCTCTTTATGGCATGGGACAATCTTATGGCGAACGATTACTCGATGACCCTTAAACATCCAATTGAAAGACTTCCTGCCATTCATGGTATGGATAGATCCTTTCGCCCGAAAAGTTAAAAGAACAAATTTTCGAACTTAGGGTAGTTGCTATTAAATTGCTAGCTCTAATTCAAATTTCTTTTTACACCTCTTTTCCAAATCAAATTCAAAAAGACTACGCTTATTTACAAGCTAAGGTTCTTCTTCGAAAATCATTTCAAATTCAAAATACTTTTCACACCTCCTTTCAAAACAATTTCAAACAAGGCTACGCTTATTTACAAGCTAAAGTCCTTAACGGAATTTTTACTATTCGCACACTGTTTTTCAAACAAATCAAACATTTTCAAGGTGAGCTAAGCAATTAAGAGCCCATGGATAACCATGGATACAAAGGGTGCCTTACACCTTCCCTTTGTATAATTTACCCCCCGAACTCAAAATCTTTTAAAAGGTATTTTCCTGTTCTTTTAGCCTTTCCTAAAATTGGATAAAATAAAAGTCGGTGGCGACTCTTGCTTAACCGCGACATTTTCGATCGATAAAAAGTCAGTTCACCGTATTACAGAACTGGCGACTCTGCTGGGGATTTTTCGAATAAAAGAGGGGTTACCTTAAAAGTTTAGGATTCACTTAAATGTTTTCTATTGTTTGCTTTGCTTGTTTTATTTTTCAGGGGCGTTTTGGGAAAATTGAAGGACGAATCCTATTCCCGGATTCAAGAACACTTAAGATTAGGAGTGGCATAGTCATGGAGACCCCCCTTGTGCATGCTTGGGGTTGGTCAAAATGAAGTTCACGCTTGAGTTAGGCCTCCACTGGTTATTGTGTACCTCTTTTGCATGAGAGAGGTTTATGCATGTATCTTTGGGTGCGTCGGAGCTCAAGGACCTTTAGTTACCCTTAACCCATCCTGGCTTTTAGGAACGTAGTGGGAGGGCTATTCTTGGTGCATGCCAAGTTATGGTCGCTACCCGATACTACAGCTCAGATAGGTTTCTTCCTAAAGTATCATTGCGTGGTATGCATGTACCATGTTCGAGGGTGCTTTAGAGGGGGCTGACAATTCTGAGTCACTTGGTAGAACCCGTTGCTGAAATCTCCTTATCCATAGAAATACCCTTGGGAAGGACACCTGATCAGACTCCATGCAAGCCTTAAGCCAAAAATTGTGTGACTTGTGTGACTTGTGTGACTTGCGTGACTGGTGTGACTTGCTTGTGTTTACTACTAACCTTCATTTCCTCGCAGGTTTTGTTGAAAGGACTTGTTTGTCTTTACCATCCCACGCTATGCCTGATTAACTGCATTCGCATAACATTCATGACATCATGACATCATAACATTGCATGCTTACTAACCCTTTCAAGGATCTTAGGAATTTAGAGCGCACAATTTCAGGTGCTCTTATCAAGGGCTGAACTCTTATCAAGGGGCAAGAGGATTTACTTTCCTCTCGCCACATGCCTTCCAATTAAGAGACGTTGTACCTATCAAGGGGCAAGAGGATTTATTTTCCTCTAGCCATATACTTTCAAATTCAGAGGTATCTCGAATCGGAGGCGATGACCCACTCGATATGGTGAGCTTGATTCTCAAAGAAGGATGTTCCAAGATGAAAGTCAGAGTTCTTCGGATAAGGCTGCGACCGATTTAATTTCTATATGTCGTGAACTAAATTTCCTAAAGATCCTTGAAAATATTGCATTTGCATTCATAACATCGCATAACAGGTTTCTTACAATAGGTCTCTCATCTCCCTCGCTATTTATTTCACGCATCATGGACCTTGAACAATCTGTCAAAAATCTCCAAGCTCATAACGACCAATTCCAAGAGATGATCTTTAACTTGGCCAAGGGGCAAGAAGAATTGAAGGCACTCCTATTCTTGGGGTACAATTACAATGCGAGATGCGCTAATTATTCAAACAATCCTGGTTATGGTGTAAAGGATGGTAGACTGTTGAAGCGTGCGATTAAAGATTTAATCATGACACTCAAATCAGAAAAGACCACGACGACAAAGTCACGACAACTGAGTCACGACAACAAAGTCATGACAACTGAGTCACGATAACAGAATCACGACAACTGAGTCACGACAACAAAGTCCCGACAACTGAGTCACGATAAGGGAATCACGACAGCGAAGTCACGACAACTGAGTCACGATAAAGGAATCACGACAACTGAGTCACGATAAAGGAATCACGACAACTGAGTCACGATAAAGGAATCACGACAACTGAGTCACGATAAAGGAATCACGATAACTGAGTCACGATAAAGGAATCACGACAACTGAGTCACAACAATCAATTCATCCATATGATCCAGACGCTCAGGGCAATCGAGCCAACGAATTCTCCTGACTATAAACCCAATGCGAGGTGCGCATACCATTTCAACAGTCTTGGACGTTACACAAACAATTGCTGGACATTAAGTAATAAGATTCAAGATCTGATCAATGAAGGAGAAATCAAATCCAACCCTCCTGAAAGCCCTGTGGTGATCACCGCTCCTATGCCTAGTAATGACAAGATTGATTGACGTCTCGACGGACGAACTTTTGGATCATTAGATCTACTTTCATTTGCAAGTTCTTTCCTGTTTGTTTAAACATTTGACTCATGATAGACATTATCTGTTTTAATAATCATCATCAGTGCATTGCATATATTTGTCTTGAATAAATTATTTCGTTATCACTCATTTTAAATTGCGTCTTTACTTTGCATATGTCGTATGATACTCAACTCTGGCTAAAGTTGTATACCTTTTGAGGGAGGATGACGAAAACGATACCGCAACCTCATACAGTATGCTTTTGAGCGGACTATGCTGACGATGTACAGGCATTGTTTCAATTCCTAAACAGTGGAGATATAAGGATGTTAATCCCTCGACAACCCCTTTGAGCCTAAGGAGTAGAAGTTTCTTTCTTGTACTAATTAAAACCCTTGATCATAACCTGGGGCAGGGTAGTTCTCAGTTAGTTTGGTTGTGCATTCTATTTTAAGAGAATCATTCAGTAAACCTTTCAACAAAGGTTTCAATCACAAACGTTCATCCACACACATTAAAGAAGTGTTGGCTCATCAATCATTAAGTAAGGCAGTCAATATCTTTCAAAAAAAAAAAGATGAAAATGAAGAAAAACATACATACAAAGAAAAGCCTGCTAAGTCAAAAATCAAAAAGAAGACTTAGGCAAAAAAATCAAGGCATCCCGCTGACTGTAATCTCAAAAGTAAACAGTTCAGGCAAAAGTTAGGGATATCAAAAATAAAAAAAGGAAAGTCAATAAATTCTTGAGCGACACAAAGTTGTGACTACCAAAAGGAAGAAATGACTGCCGTCTCAAAAAGTTCCCTCTGCTTGGGAATCATCATCATTATCAAAAGATGCAAACCCAAAAGTCTCTTGGAACCTGAATGCATAAGCCGAATTTACTGAGTTTAGGACTGAAGATCATCATGAAGAGGGGTGGGGATAAATAAACTTTGAGCCTTTATCCTTTGTTTCTTAAACCGTGAACCAAGCCACGTTACAACCCTTGAAAGTCCTAATTGAAGCATGGTTAGTTCGAAAGCATACTGTCACCAAAAAAAAAAGGTATCCTGACTCCTTAAGGTTTACCAAAAACGAGGAGTCGGTATTTCATTCTTACAAACATTATTGCAAATATCATTTTTTTACAAGTGTCGTGTTTTTGCATCTCATGCTTTAAAGGTTTTTCAAAAATTCAAGACAAACGTATGCATTGCATCTCATAAATTCATTATTAAATATATTCTGCTACATAATTTCAAATGTTAGCATCAGAAAGAACTTGCACAGGGTACAACTAATGACTGAAAGTTATCCCGACAGACAAGATTACGCCGAGAAGCAATGTATCCTACGTATACAAGGGGCATGGCATGCTTTGCCCAACCAATCTGGGGCAATCCAGTCAAGATTATAAGAATCTCTCAAAAGCCAAACAATCAAAGGCATACACCTCAAGTGGGTTTCAAACTATTTGTCCAAACAATCTGGGGCAATCAAGACAAGATTCCGAGAACCTCTCAAGGATGCCAAAATAATCAGGGGCACGCATCCAAGAAAATCTGAAGCTACTTCTCAACCAACATAGGACATCATATTGGGCATATGACTACTAGGGGGATGTCCCCTAAAGTGCACATCTTATAAAGGCCTCGCAAGGCGAATCTTTCCAAAGTTCCTGCTAACTGGGGGCAAATCTATACAAGTCCAGTTTGACATTTTAAGTGACGTGTCCTAAATCAAGTAGTAGTTACTATAATACTGGGGGCAACTTTCACCCATGTCTCCCCACAAAGCCGGGTTCACAAGATCATATCCCCACAAAGTAATCATTAAGAAGATATCTTCAAAAGTTCTCGTTCCGACACAAATATGGATCCCCAACAGAGTTTACATCTCCCGCATTACCGGTCATCCAACATGTTGCTTTTCTCCAACATGGTTTATCTCTAAAATCAGGGTACATCAAGTCACTGATCATCTCCAAGTAGAAATCATAAATTCCCAGCTGAGCATCTTCAAGACAAGATCAGACAGTACAATTACAAGGACATAAAGATCTACTTTCTTAATCAAAGACAACATAAATCATATTCACATATCATATGTCATAAACATGTTCATACACTGCATACATTACCTCATAATGAACTCATACATAACATGCAAAAGCTCTCATTTATTTTGAGGGATTCATTACATAACCCATGCATCATGACATTGCATAAAGATTAACCTTACCTTTTTCAGAATACAGGTACCGACAAATGAACGAAATCTCCAACTTTCCAAGATCTAATTCAGCTACTACGAATTGTACTGACACGATCAATGCTCGAAGATCTAATTCATTTACCACGAACGGTAATGACACGATCACTTTCAAAGTCTAATTCAGCTACTACGAACAGTACTGACACGACAAAAGATCTAATTCGGTTACTACGAACAGTACCGACACGATCAACTCTCAGAGATCTAATTCTATCATCACGAACGGTGTAGACACGATCACTGACGTCCAAAGTCTAATTCAGCTACTACGAACGGTACTGACACGACAGAAGATCTAATTCAGATACTACGAACGGTACTGACACGATCAAATTTCAGAGGTCTAAGTCTATCATCACGAACGGTGTGGACACGATCACTGGCTTTCCCAGTCTAATTCAGTCACTACGAACGGTGCTGACACGACAAGAGAATCTAATTCTATCATCACGAACGATGAAGACACGATTATCTCCTCAGATCTAATTCTATCATCACGAACGATGAAGACACGATCATCTTTCCAAGATCTAATTCAAGTATCACGAACGATACTGACACGATCAATTCCCAAGGATCTAATTCATCTACCACGAACGGTAATGACACGATCAACGCGCAAACAACATCTTCTCAAAATTCAACTACCTCTCAAAACACTCCAAACATGATCGAATGCATGATTTACTGGATGGCATCTTCAAGCCCATCCCTGACAAAGGTCCCTACTTCAGCAAGGGCAAATTTCTGGGTATTCTAGTGTTCAATCCTCTTCTACCTTCAGATTCCGACAGTCACACATGCCAATCTACATCTTCAAATATAAGAAGATTGAACAGGGGCAGCTGTCATACCCCAAAATTTGCCCTCATATATTTACAAACGCCATTTTATTCCGAATAAATAAATTAGCACAGTTGGTAAGAATTTGAGCATGAAAGCTACAATAACGCGAGGTCCCGTGTTCGAGTCTCCCTACTGATAGTCTTTTTTTATTTATTTATTACTAACATAATTTCTGTTTTAAATTACTTTTTCTGAAAATCATAAAAATAATTTGTTTTTATTTTTAATAACTTTCTACACTTTCTGCATCTTAGTTTAGTGTTTAAATTAAAAATATAGTCCTAAAATGTTAATCAATTAATTGTCTTTTTGGGCTTTTAGTTATTTTATGGTCCAATATGCTTTAACCTAATTTTGCATTTTTATAAATAGGAACAATTAACCCTTATTTTGGGACACACACATTACAGTAGAAACAACTTTCTAACTTTATTCTCCAACGCCTTTTTTGCCACTATCTTTTACACTCACGCTCTCTCACTCACGTTGAAAGAAAATCAACACACTAATACAGTTCCAAAAAGAACTTGTTCACATCTCTCACCCATTCATGATACATATTATATATTCATCATTCTACAAACTTTGTTTACATACAAACCAGCTTTCTAGACAGAGGCCAAGAATTCCATTTACAAAAGAGGCTTTCACAAGCTTGTTACAACAATGGCATAACTGACGAAATCAAAAGAAAAAGAAAAGGGAAGTGACAATAGTTTTTGTTACAATTGTTCATGTGTTGTTTTCCAATTCTCTTTTACCGCTTAAAGTTTCAATCTTCTCTTACAGATTAAAACGAAAAGGAAGAGGATTGGAGGCTGCCGAAAACTTTATTGTAGAAGCTAAAGAATCGCAACCAAGGAGGAAGCAGGAGACTGAGTTCCAAGCCCAAGCCATTCCAGACAGTGAGCGAGTTTCGTCGATCTTCTCCGAATCCAAACCAATCAACACCATCGTCCAAAGCCTCGGGAATCGACCCTAGGCGGGCATCACGGTTTGTGTTACACCATGGCTAGGTTTCAAGAGCTCTAAATTAGGTTTTTTCGTTAGAGAAGGAATTAACCCAAATTAAAGGCATCATGGGATTCGTGGGGCTGTTCCCAGTCGGTTTGGGCTATTACTCGTTATTATTCGCAAACTTTGAAGGTTGAAGACCTATGGCCATGCAAGAACACTGTGGCCAAAGGGTATTCTCTGTTTCAGAAAGCCAACGAAAGAGATGAAGGGTTTGGGCGGCGCGAGCTTTTAATTTTTAAATTCACTTTTTGTATCTAGTTATATTATTTGTGGATTGATTTCCTCACAACAAGTGAAACATGTCCCAGTGGAAAAGGCGCTCCAAGCTCTTCGTATGCGTGAGGAAGGTAGTTCGAATCCCGCTGCAAGCAATTGTTTTGTTATTTTTATGATGATTCTTGCCTACAGATCGTGTGCATGCTGTCTATGTTGTCCCGTGATACACCTTCCTTCCAATGCCACATGATGCGCCTGAGGACAGATCAACGCGTGGGGATACGCAGACATACCATGGTCCTTCATGAAGCCTCCACACTGAATCAGACGCCCCACCCAGCTAAGTGTTATTTCTTTTTATTTTTAAGATTTTCTTTTTATTTTCTTTTTGTTTTTTTATCTCCTTTTGTTTTATTTAAATTAAGAGTTTTTATTAGTATAATAATTTCACATAATTATTAATTTAATCGGCACTCGATTTTTCCCATAAATGCTAAAAATTAATATTAATATTATTATTATTATTATTATTATTTTACAAGAAAAATCGTTGTTCTTTAAACCAAATAATTTTAAATATTTGTTAACCTCGAGGCATTTATCAATCCTGATAGTCTTAGGTTTGTTCTTGGGTTTGTTGGTAGGTGTTTTCCACTAACGCATCTTTTAGCCTTACAAACCTTGTGGGTCCCAATAGGTTTTCTTGAATAACCCTTTTGGGGTTTATAAACTTTTTTAATGGATTGTAATTAGGGTTTGAATCAGTAATACACTAACATTCCTTTTCTTCATGCCTAATTTTCAGGGTTCATCGCAATCTTCCGACAATACGCCACGCCTTTTACAAAGCTAAGTCCGATTAAATTTCTTTATTATTTTCTTTTTCTTTCCCTTTTATTTTACAAATTCTGCCTATTATTTCTTTTTATATATTTATTTTGCCTTGTCAACGAACCCTTCCTACACTTACTTCTTTCCTTTATTCTTTTCTGTCAATCCCCCAAATGGTCGGAGTTAATGCTTCAACAAACCAACGCCCACCAACTACGTCAGATACGAAGCCAAGGTTTGTCGAGTCAAAGCTACGAGTGTTGGTAACACTAAACCCTAAACCTTGATATTTTTCTTTGTTCATTATTACTTATGTCAAACCCTATTAAGGGATCCGCTGGTTTCTTATTCCCTTTCCCATATTCTTATGTATCTGTTCCTAGTTTGTATTGTGTGGCCTTGAAGGCACTTAATCTGTGATATTATTTTTTACTACGTGGTTAGTAATTTAGGGAGTGCAAACCATGAACTGAACATAGATCACCTAACTACAAGATAAATGTAATCAAAGTTAACCACGTGAATGTTGCACCCACACACCTTTAGGGTAATCCCTCTGGATGCCTTTGTTGCCTGTTGCCTTGTTGCCTTTAATTGTATTAAATAGTCAAGTCCCTCGATTCCGAGGATACCTAAAGCAAAACAAACGTTGCCCTAAGTTCATTATCATTAATTCTGTCCCTCGAAGTTGCCTCGGTAAAAACATGATGATTGTCCCAATTGCTAAGGTATCCTCGCATGATGCCTTGAAAAGACTATTATATCCTTCCCTTAGATTACCTGCCCTCTTTATGGCATGGGACAATCTTATGGCGAACGATTACTCGATGACCCTTAAACATCCAATTGAAAGACTTCCTGCCCTTCATGGTATGGATAGATCCTTTCGCCCGAAAAGTTAAAAGAACAAATTTTCGAACTTAGGGTAGTTGCTATTAAATTGCTAGCTCTAATTCAAATTTCTTTTTACACCTCTTTTCCAAATCAAATTCAAAAAGACTACGCTTATTTACAAGCTAAGGTTCTTCTTCGAAAATCATTTCAAATTCAAAATACTTTTCACACCTCCTTTCAAAACAATTTCAAACAAGGCTACGCTTATTTACAAGCTAAAGTCCTTAACGGAATTTTTACTATTCGCACACTGTTTTTCAAACAAATCAAACATTTTCAAGGTGAGCTAAGCAATTAAGAGCCCATGGATAACCATGGATACAAAGGGTGCCTTACACCTTCCCTTTGAATAATTTACCCCCCGAACTCAAAATCTTTTAAAAGGTATTTTCCTGTTCTTTTAGCCTTTCCTAAAATTGGATAAAATAAAAGTCGGTGGCGACTCTTGCTTAACCGCGACATTTTCGATCGATAAAAAGTCAGTTCACCGTATTACAGCTTTCAAGAAGCATTTGTAATATTCTTAGATTGATTACATTAAGTTGTAAGGAACTAGAGTGATCGTGTGGATCAGAATACTCTAGGAAGTCTTAGAGGTTATCTAAGCAGGTTGTAACTAGAGTGATCGTGTGGATCAGTAGACTCTAGAAAAGTCTTAGAGGGTATCTAAGCAGTTGTTCCTGGAGTGATCAGTGTGTGATCAGAAGACTCTGGAAGACTTAGTTGCTGACTAAGTGGAAAACCATTGTAATCCGTGCGATTAGTGGATTAAATCCTCAGTTGAGGTAAATCATCTCTGCGGGGGTGGACTGGAGTAGTTTAGTTAACAACGAACCAGGATAAAAATAACTGTGCAATCTATTTTTATCTGTCAAGTTTTTAAAGCTACACTTATTCAAACCCCCCCTTTCTAAGTGTTTTTCTATCCTTCATGATGGAGTCTCTTGTCCTAAACTACACTTGAGGTCTTATATGAGGAAGATTCGGCCTCATACTGCTGATAAGAAGCTCTGGATCCATTTCTTTCAAGAAAGCCTATCAGGAACACAACTGGAATGGTACTATCAACTCGAGGGTACCTACATTCATACTTGGGAAGACTTAGTTGTTGCTTTCTACAAGCAGTCCCAATACAATGCTGATCTTGCACCGACTCGCATGCAACTACAAGGCATGTCTATGGGGCCGAAAGAAAGTTTCAAGGAATATGCTCAGAAATGGAGAGACTTGGCTGGTAAAGTTCAACCCCCTTTGGCGGACAGAGAATTGGTGGACATGTTCATGAGTACACTAACTGGTCCTTTCTATAGCCATCTAATTGGAAGCTCTTCATTCGGTTTTACCGACCTCATACTGACTGGGGAACATGTTGATAGTGGAATCCGAAGTGGAAAGATTCTAATGACTTCAACTTCTAGTGTCACAAAAAAGACATACAATGGGAGGAATGAATCTGACACTGTTGGGGCAATCCCGGTATCTAATCAAGCATCGATACAACAACAAGACAACCAACGTAAACAAGGCGCATCCAAAAGATAATTCACGAAGATCAACATGTCTTTGACTCAAGCGTCTGCAGCACTTGTTGAAAGCAGAGCTACTTACACAGATAGCTCCTCATCCAAATCCCAACACTTCCTCCCCTCGTTATAATCCCAACGCGAGGTGTGCATATCACTCCAATAGTCCTGGACATGACACTGACAATTGTTGGACATTGAAGAATAAGATTCAAGACATGATCGATGCTGGGGAAATCAAGTTCGACCCTCCTGCAACCCCTAACATGATCACCGCTCCCATGCCCAATCACAACAAGATTGCTAATGCTGTGAATGGCTAGACGGACGAACTTTTGGATCATTAGATTTACTTTCATTTGCAATTTCTTTTCTGTTTGTTTAAACATTTGACTTATGATAGACATTATCTGTTTTAATAATCATCATTAGTGCATTGCATATGTTTGTCCTGAATTAATTATTTCGCTCTCACTCATTTAAACTGTGTCTTTATTTTGTTTTTGCTTTGTGATATTCAACTCTAGCTAAGCTGAAAGCCTTTTAAGGGAGGATGACGAAGACGATACCGCAACTTCATACAGTATGCTTTTGAACAAACTATGTGTAATACGGTGAACTGACTTTATTTGAAATGTCGCGGTAAGCAAGAGTCGCCACCGACTTTTATTTTATCCAAATATCAGAAAGGCTAAAAGAACAGGAAAAACCTTTTAAAGAAATTTTGAGTTCGGGGGGTAATTATGCAAAGGGAAGGTGTAAGGCACCCTTTGCATCCATGGTTATCCATGGGCTCTTAATTGCTTAGCTCACTTTGTTTGTTTGAATTGTTTGAAAAGATTTTGAATAAGTTTGAATAAGAACTTTAGCTTGTAAATAAGCGTAGTCTTTTTGAAAAGTTTCTTTAAAAAGAAGTGGGAAAAGATTTTTGAATTTGAATTTGAATTTGAAAAGGAGCAAGCAATTAATAGCAACTACCCTAAGTTTAGAAATTTGTTGTTTTTTTAGCTTTTCAGGGCGAAAGGGTCTATCCATACCATGAGAGGACAGGAAGTCTTTCAATTGGATGTTAAGGGTCATCGAGGTTTATCGTTCGCCACAAGACTGTCCCTGCCATAAAGAGGGCAGGTAGTCCAAGGGAAGGATAGAATAGTCATTAATCTTTTTAGGCATCATGCGAGGATACCTTAGCAATAGGACAATCATCTTTATATTTCCGAGGCAGCATCGAGGGACTAGATGATTTTTATTCTTTAAGGAAACCTTGCTTTAGGTATCCTCGGAATCGAGGGACTTGACTATTTAAAGGCAACAAGGCAACAATATAAGGCAACAGGCAACAAGAGGGATCACTCTAAAGGTGTGTGGGTGCACAATCACGTGGTTCAATTCAGTTATTTATCTTATAATTAGTGAGCTATTTTGTTTTAAACAAGGCTTGCAATCCCTAGGATTACTAACCACGCAGTTAAAAAAATAAAGGCAGAAAAACATAATGTCCTTTTACAATAAACACCTGCGAGGAAGGGGAAATAAAAGACAAAAAATAAGAGGGAACAATAATTAAGATAAACCCTTTGTGGTGTCGTTTTATTTTACCTCCCCGTTTCACTTGGGAGGACGGCACGCTAGACCCTTCACGCGAAATTTGGAAGGAGAATGCGCCCGTGGTGGGATGAATTTTATTTCAGTTCTTCCTACGATATCACACGAACTTTCTTATTTGTCCTACGAGTAGGAAAGGGGAAAAAAGATCTCAACTAAACCCTAGGAGTTTGCTAAGTGTGGGGATTTACACTTAGACTAGAAATTCTGGAGTCCGGGAGGTCGGTTATACATAGGGAAGTGTTTAAACACCCTACATATCTGTAGTACTCTACAGGAACCTTCTCTGTGTCATTGTGTTTGTGTTTGCTGCTAATGATTGGGAAAGTTTCTCCTTTGTGTTAGGAGAAGGAATTGATTTGATTTGAAAAGACAGACAGACAGACAGACTGACTATTTTTGGTATTTTATTAGCTCGCTGAGATTCCTTGTGAACCTCATGCCTACATATCCCTAGTGGAAGTCAGAGCTTAATGTAGTTCGGGGAACTAACTAGGGAAATTAATTGTTTTTGGTGCCTTGCTTGAAGCTCAAGGTTGAAGCTTGGAATTAAATCTCTGTTTACAGTAAAGAGACATGAAATTATCTCTACAGAGAGGTATTTGTACTATTCTACCACAAACATTTTGAAAGAGTGACAGAATAACTGGATTCATTTCATTCAAGAGGGGGACCTTACTTGGGTGTACAAGTATGCCAGTCAGATGCCTCTTAAATGAAAGAAAAATGCTCGTCCAAATTAGGGAAAGTGTACAAGTCTGGGGATGTGCCAGAGCATGTCTTTCAGAGTCCTAAATGGGAGACTTTGATTGAAATTGAAATTGAAATGTTTGTTTGTTTGAATGTGGTAGAGTAGTAAAAAATATCTCTCTATAGAGATAAGCTATGTCTATCTACTGTATGAAAGATTTGACTTTAGCTGGCTTGTATGAGGCCCAAGCTTGAGGCTTTTTGATTGATTTATTAATGTTATTGACTCTGGGAGATGGCTCCATTGGGGGTTAATTACAGGGTATTTTTGTGTTCTGTACAAAGCCCAGAATTGAGGCTGACTCTGTTTAGGGAGACTCTATTTGTGTGCCTTGTACAAAGCCCAAGGTTGTGGCTGACTGTTGAGGATAATTGTGGTTTTTTAGACTATGACTCTAGTTAGGGAAAATATTATTTTCTGCCTTGTACAAAGCCCAAGGTTGTGGCGGACTCTTAAATGAATTAAGTATGTATGACTATATGGGGAAAGATCCTAAGTGTTAGGAATCTTTGACACATGAAAGATATGGTTTATCTGCCTTGTACAAAGCCCAAGGTTGTGGCTACTGAGTGATGAAGAACTCACTGGGGAGACTCTTGACAGGGGAGTTTTATTGTTTGGGTGCCTTGTATGAAGCCCAAGGTTGAGGCTAACTGTTTTTGTTGGTTTTAACTATACTGGAGATTAAAAAAGACTGTTTTTCTTTTGGAAGCTAACCCTTTCCAGGGATTTTGACTCAGCTGGTGAATTTGTCTGTTAAAAGACTGACTTTATCATGTTTTTTGGAGGCTGACCCTTTCCAGGGGTGTTTTGACTCTTTTGGGGAAATTATCTCCTAAGAGAATGAAATTATTGTTTTGACATTTAAAACAGATGTTGGAGGCTAACCCTTTCCAGGGGTTTTTTTGTTGAAATGAAGGAATGGATTGATTTTAAATGACTTTGGAGGCTAACCCTTTCCAGGGATTTTGGATTTGAAGGATTGGTTTTAATTGACTTTGGAGGCTAACCCTTTCCAGGGATTTTGAGATTGAAAAATGGATGGCAGAAAGATTATCTAGTGGAGACTCTTTGTTTAAAGCCCAAGATGAAGGCTGACTCAATGCTGAGGATGACCAAAACATAGATCCTAGACTCTACTAAGGAGGATTGATGAAGATAAGGGTGACAGAGACTGTCCATGTCTCTCATTCCAAAAAGTGTACTCAATGCAAAATTGAGACAATCTTAGCTTGTTTTGAAGTCTGGTTTAAATTGGAAAAAACTCACCAGGGTAGGCTAAAAGGTGACTAAAGACCTGTTCCTATGTTTGTAAGAAACCTGATGGGTCCTTGTATACAAGCTCAAGAGGAAGCTGGAAATGCTTTTAAGAAGCCTGTGGGTCCTTGTACAAAGCCCAAGAGGAGGCTAATCGAGGGTCCTTGTTATAGCACAAGAGAAAGCTTATGTGGTTTTGAACTTATTTTGGCTCTAAGCAAATGGGTAAGAGGTTTCACCGGGAATAATTCCTCTTTGGGTGGATGTGTCCTATTTATTTGGATTCTAAGGTTTTTGCCAAGATGTTTCACCGGGAATAATTCATCTTGGGGGTTTGAACTACAGATCTCTAATTAGGAAAGAGCCTTCACCGGGAAGACATTCTCAATCCTAGGTCATATTCCTATAATATATATATAGTTTAACTGTCCTAAGGTTTATACTCAAACGCAGTTCTAAACTAATATATGCACAGTTTATATTTGACAGTAATTTAAATAAAGACTGTAAATTGAAAGCTTGTAAAGCCTAACCTGGATGGAGTGGAGGCCATTGAAGAAGTATGTACAGAGCCTCAACAGTAATTTTGTTGTTTTGTTGATAACAGTTGAATATATATATATGATAAACAGTTAAGGGTTTTTTTGAAAACAGAAGAAGTGAAGATGGACAAAGGTCACATAGGTATCTGAAGAGTTTCACCGGGAATAATGCCCTTCAAATACCAGAAGAATGTTTTGAAAACAGAAAGAAGATTTTGAAAATACAGTTTTGAAAACAAGCTAAGAAGAGAAGATTTTTGGGACTTACACTCTATTAGAGGCCCAGTACTTTACAGTACTGGTGATAAAAGCAATTTAAAAAAAATGATTTGGAATGATATAAGGTTTTGTTGTTTGAAAACTCTAATCATTTGATTTTATTCAGAGATTGGAAACAGCTTTGAGATTTGACAAAAGTCAACTTAATTAAAGCAAAGATGAAGATCTATGCCTAATTAAGACCTAAGTGATTAGGGTTTTATCATAAATTTATTTACAAAAATGATTAGGTTAAAACAAAGTGAAAATATGTATTAAAGTATTTAAGAAAACACCTAAAAACATACTATTTTAAACCTAATAAAAACATGTGAAATAAATAATATTTTTATGATTTTTTTTATTATTCACAAAATAGAGATATCAAATAGCATGTGTGTAAAAAATGAAGTGAAAATAAATTAATTTGATAGGTTAATTAATTATATGAAGTTGTGAGAAAATTGAAGGAAATAAGTGATAAAAAATAATGTTTTGGCCTCACCATGGTTTGAACCCACGCCCTTGAAGCCAACAACTCAAAATAACACCACTGCGCCAACGCGCGTTTGGTGTTAGTAAGTTGCCTCCACTTGGTCATATTTCAAAACAAGTTGTAATTCCTTAAAAAATAAAAGAATCAAAAAGTCTGGGGCGAGGGGGATTCGAACCCCAGACTTGTGGCATGATGATACTAAAGGCGCATGTGTGGCCACTAGGGCAAGTTGTTTAGTCGTTTATAAAACGCTTTCAGTTAAATATATTTTAAACCCTCCCCTGAGAAATTAAAAATGGCGCCACCACCATCTTCGTCTTCAACCTCAAGCTCCATGATTTTTTGAATTTCTGAACTCACTCGTTTCTCAATCATTTGCCATGATGTAAACACGAAACTTGCTCTAAATTCACTCACGATTCTAAATATGTAACTAACATGAACTAATATTAACTACATCTAATTAATTTAACAGAAATCGTGAAGAACCCTAAAATTTCAAAATCAAATTAAATGACTATACTGAAAGATAAATGAATGATGATAGAGGGTTTTCAATCCTCTGATGATGCTGAACAAGATAGAATCGAGCTATTTCACAAAGAGTACTTAAATTATAGAGGTGAAGTTCAGAAACTTACCTCTGAAACTGAAGGTCGTGAGGATGATGGAGAGCACCTGGGCTTGAATGAATGATCTCAATAGCTTCCCTGAGACTCAATGATGCTAACTGGATGCTTATTGTAGCTTGAATCCTCCTGAATTGCTCTATGGACCTCCCTCGATTTCAGCTTCAAGTGAACATGGAGGTTGTTGAATTTGGAGTTACAGGTGAGCTGCAGCCATCTGGTTAGCTCCACTATGACCTAGGGAGTGTGTCTGAATGATTGGTTTGGCCTGAGACTCCCTGAGTTACTCCATGGACCTCCAACTGCAAATGCTTCCAAGTGAGAGCAACAATGGTGTTCCTCCACTTACAGAAGTGATCCAGGTGCTTGGATCACCTCAAATAACCTCCCTTGAGATGTTGGAATGCTCACTTTCCAAAGATGAGCTTTGGTTTGAAGAAAACGATTCTTCTTGCCAAAGAACTTTGAAAAACAATGAACAAGAGGAGAGAAAGAGAAAGCAAGTAATTGAGTTGCTTTGGTGTGTTTTTTGAATGAGAATGAGGCCTCTATTTATAGGCAAATGGATCAGTATAGCTGCAGAGGAGTGAGCTTCCTTAGTGAGGGAGTTTTGGTTTCTTAGCCATGAAGAAATTCAAAGAATCTCCAAAATGCAATGATGCATTTTCGAGCCAATTCTCCCAACCATTGATCTTGCAGGATCTTAGGGAACATTTCTGATATGTAGCAAGTTTCTATTGGCTTAGGAGAAGATTCCAATTGGTGAATCATTGCTTATCATAAATTCTCAAAAGTAATGATTACATAATCACATGTTCTTGCTTTTGGGAATCTTCTTCAATCTTCATGCCATGGTGAAAATGAATGCATGGCATTGTTTCAGACATGTTATGGGTCGTGTAGCATCCATTCATGAAGCAAAATGCACAAAATTGCAAAGTTCCAATTTGCACATGACCTATAATTTCACTTTATGAGGCCAACTTTGAACAAGCATAACTCCTAGCTCAAATTGAATTTTGAGAAGGTTGAACACAATTTGGAAAGCCCTAAACATCTACTTCAAATCATTAGTTTATGTCTTCTTCAGATTCCTTTGGGAAATTTGTGAAAAATGAGGCCAAAGTTGGAAGAAAACTAGGTTAAAACACTTAGAAAAATTTCTAAGTGTTTATGACCTAAACTTCAAAATTTCCAAAAACTTCATAAATGGTTGATCTTTTGAAAAAAGTTCCCTTGTAAGATGTTGTTTTATTTTGCAAGATCTACAACTTTCATGTTGGAAGTTTTTTGAGTTGTGTAGGTGAAATTTTGAGATCTCACCATGCCTTTAAAAACCCTAATTCCCGACTTTTCGCTCCTTGATGAATTTCTTTGAATTTCTTTGGCCAAATGACTTTGATATCCATATATTGATGATATTGATCTTTGAAAGTCATTTTTTGACCAAAAACCTTAAAAGTCAATGATGATCCTTCACAGTTGACTTTTTCCTGACAAAGTGAATTTTTGGGCTTTTGTGTAGAAATAAGATCTTCTCCCCAAATGGATGATATAAATGGATTATATGGAGGTAGTAGAGATCCTTGAATCATGTCTTGAGTTTTGGATTCATGCCCTGATCAGAAGTCAACTATCTTGGTGAATTAGGTCAAAACCCTAATTTGTCGACCATGTGAAAGTAATGACTGTAGACTTTGAATTGAAGTGTGATGTCCAGTAGATCTTGTAATATGAGTTATTTGAAGAAGATTGATGTCTTTGAATGACCCTCTGGGGCTTTTTAGGGTTTCCCAAATGTGATCCCTGATTTTAGTCCTTGATAGGCTCAAAACCCTAGTCTGGTGACCTGAGTAAGCCTGTACTCATATGACTGGATGTCTAATCAATCATAGATGAGAAAAGTGAAGTTTTTGAGCTCCATGATTGTATTAGAGGCTAATCTTTGTATTGATTGATCCTTTGCCTGAGCTTTCTTGTCTTTGAGCATCCTCGATTAGGTACCAGATGGAGAAATGACTGCTCTGGGTACTTGTCTTGACCTGATGAAAAATCCTGAAGATATGTCATCTCAGGGGGGTCAAAAATTAGGGTATGACACCCTTGAATGCCTTGATCTTCCTCAAACTCTCAATCGACTCTGAAAATTAAAAGGAAAATAAACAAGGGTTAATGTATTACAGATTCAATGGCAATTGAGGCAAACCCTATTAAAAGGCAAAATAAAATAAAATAAAATAAAAAGAAAATGATATTTAAACAAGAGAAGTTAGAAAACTTAGCTTTTTTGATCTGATAGGGCGCGTGGCTGAAAGATCTTGATTAATCCTGAAAATTGGGCACAAAGAAGAGAAATGTTAGTGCATTAAGTGATCTAAACCCTAATTGATTAGAAACCCCAAAGAGTTTACAAATCCTAACCCTGAATTTAAGAAGAATTTAAGAAAACTTATTGTGACCCAAAAAGTTTATAAAGCTTAAAAATGCGTTAGTGGATAACACCTACCTGAGAATTCTAGGGTTTATAAATAAATCGAGGTTAACAAACCTAAAAATTAACTATTAATTTTCAATTAATTAATTAATCAAAAGTATATACAAAAATAATAATTTTTATGGTTAGAAACAATTATTCTAATGTTATGAGGAAAATCGAGTTTTCGATTAAATAAATTAAAAGGCTATATGGAATTATTATAATAATAATAAACGTTTAAATGAAATAAGTTAAATAAAAACAAAAGAAATAAATAAAGGTTTATGTATAAAATAAAAATAAAATAAAAAGAAAAGTAAATAAAGAAATTTAGCTGGGCGTGTGATCCTGTGTGTCACGCTGGTGAATTCCATGGTGTACCATCAAATTGATAGGTGTTGGATCTGGAAGTTTGATGATCTGGGGGTCTGCACGTGAGGGAGTATGGTGTGCAAGCGCAGGCATATGGTACTGGATTGGTGAACAATAATTCATAAAAATTAAACTTGTTCCCAGCCTGGTTCGAACCCAGGACCTGCAAATGATAAACAACACCTCTTAAACATTCAGCCATACACATTTAATCGTTAGTAGAATAATCCCAATTAAATATATTAAAATAAAATAAAGGCATAGTGGGATAGTCAAAGTGGGTCCCTGTGTTCCCTGCGCTCAGCCAATCACGATGAGAGAGGAAGTTATGACTTTCTGACTGGCCAGCGGTGTGATGACACGCAGACGGAAAGAGAACGAAGAGGTTGACCACCGAATGAGAACCAGCCACGCGCGCCACCCATGTCCAGACTACTGTTCATCTTCTTCCTTGGGATTACCTGCGGATTTTGCTTTGAATCTTGCAGCGGATTTACTTACGAAAAAACCTTCGAGACCTGAAACCTACAAAATCCGGTCAAAATAGAAACGAGATGGACCCTTGTCCACTAATTTGGACCTCCTAAATCCATTGGTGGTGTTCGTTTTTTCAAAAACAAGCTGTAGCTACGGATCCGAGCCAACTCGATGTTGAAGCCCTAGCCATGGTGGCTATTCGTACGTGCGTGGAAGCTTCAACCTAAGGGTCCAGATCTCCTCTAAATCATGCCATTATCTCATTCAAATCATCATACCACGTTAAAACAACAATATATGGGGAAAACGAAAAAAATAAGAAAACATGTAAAACATGACATGTGGGATATGAGTATGCACGTTACAAGGGACCATGAATCACTCAGTACTTACTCTTAGTTATCTCAGGAAGATGAATATGGAGTTATCTTGGATTGAAAGTGGCTGGGGACCGAATTCTCCTTGTGCCCTAGTTTTTGTTGTTTTTTACAACTTTGAAACCCTTGTCTCTTGGCCAATTTTTCGTCCCCTAGCATATGAATGAGTTGGATATATATAGGAGAGTGATTCTAGGTCAATAACTTTGGAAAGAATCAAATCAATCAAATATTTGTATGGTGAGAAAATTTGATTGAAATTTTGAATGAAAACTTGCTCTTTTGGTTCCAATTTGATTCCATATTTCTCAATCAATCTCATATGATTTGTAAGCCAATATTTGCTCAATATTTGATTGAGAAATTTATCAATGCCATATCTTTTATATTTATCATTATTTCTTCATTAAATTTTGAATTAAAATGAATATAATTCAAAATAAAAATAAATAATAATGCTAATAATAGAGGGATGGCGTGGTGGGCTCTTAGTTACTTCATTAACATATTTAAAACCCAAAACATTGGCCCATTTAGTCAAAAACTTAAATTTCACCACTTTGGCCTTCATGCATTTTCATCAAAATTGCTCAACTTTAGAAAGTCATAACTCTCTCAAAAATTATCATATGGAGGTGTTATAAGACTTTTTGAAAAGCTCAAGATGTCCTCTACAGGCCACTTTGGAACATATTTTGCATTTGAGGATTTTATCTTGAAGATATGGCTCCTAACAAAAAACTGCTTTTTGCAATCTTCTAGAAGGACCTGTAATGTTTTGGCTTATATCTCTTATGCGGGAACATTTCTTGACCTTGGGCCCAACACCAAAGTTGTAGATAATTGAATTTCCTTGAGAATGAGCTTTGGTTGAGGAATTTTTGATAAAGTATGAGAGAGATATGACCAGTCAAAGTCAGGTTGACTTTTAGTTCAAAAACCCTGAATTAGTAACTTTGAGTTCTGTTGATTTCTGATCTTTCCTTGATGAATCATGATCAACCTTTGATCAAATGATGAATGGGACTTCAAAATATTGATGTTGACAAAAAATTAGGAGTTTTGACTGTACTTTGACCACGGTTGACTTTTAGGTTAAACTAATCGACTGTTGATTATTTGGGTCATTGAGTGAGCAATCTTTTGAATCAGGACTTGAAACTTGGCATGAGGGTAGTTTGAATCATATGAGAGATCATGGAATCCACTTGAGGTATCAGAATTTCAAATTCCTTGATTAAATCAGAAACCCTGATTTAGAGGCTGTTGTTTAGGAGAGAGGTAGCCTTGAGCAATTGGAGATCTTTGAGCATTTGAAAGTCAGATGGACTGAAATATGATTAAATATGATGGGCAAATTTTGGGGTATGACACTATGCTGACGATATACATGCATTGTTTCAATTCCTAAACAGTGGAGATATAAGGATGTTAATCCCTCGTTAAACCCTTTGAGCCTAAGGTGTAGGAGTTTTCTTTCACGTGCAAATTGAAACCCTTTAATCATAACCTGGGGCAGGGTAGTTACTCATTTAACTCAATTATGCCAGTTGGCCGTTTACACAAATAGTGATGGATTCTTGTAACCACTAAGTCAAGGAGTCAACAACTATCAAAAAAAATTGTTAAGTCAAAACATATGAAGGGGACTTATCAAAAATTGAAACATCCTGGTGACTGTAATATCAAAATAAACATTTCAGGCAAAAGTTAGGGATAACAAAGTCAAAAAAAAAGAGGTCGCTAAAAAATCCTCAACAAAAGAAAATATTACAAGAAAGGGTGACTGCCTGTCCAAATAAACTTCTGATGCTTTAACCATCCTCACATGTCAGTATTATGACTCCAAGACTCCGCTAGGACCTAAACGCAAAGTTAACTGAGCATAGGATCGAAAAACATCACGAAGATTGGGAAGGGTACAAATAAACTTTGAGCCTTTATCCTTTGTTTCTTAAACCGTGAACCAAGCCACGTTACAACCCCTAAAAGTCCTAACTGAAGCATGGTTGGTTCAAAAGCATACTGTCACCAAAATTGTATCATGACTCCTTGAGGTTTACCATAAATACTGAGTTGATATCTGATGGGTTGTTTACGTATAGCCTAAATATAGAACTGCAAGTGCACAGCCTATCGAAGTAATATATAAGATTATCGAACCACAGAGACCAATCGTCAAACTATCAACTCTATTGCTAAGGTGCTTATCTAAGGTGAACAAGAATATTGATGTGAATGCAGTGTAACAAAGTGACTAAGCGAAGTAAATAACAGTTTAAACGACAGTTTGGAATGTAAATCATGAAATCAGACTATGATCCAGTCATGCATAAATGAAATCACTCATGGGGCAGTATTTTATATTTGTAGCAAAGAATCAACTTAACGGGAACTTGTAGCTTTTGCCTACTAAGAACCGAGTTTACTCTTTAAATTAAATTCCTTTATGGTCACATATAAAGGGTGCCTTCCCCGTAAAGAGGTAAACCTATTTTTAAGAAATTGATAGTTTTGACTTAACAGAAAAGTAATTTTGACTTGGAAAGATTAACTTAAAGAGACTTTTGGCTTTTGACCAAGAGTCAGATTTCAAACCTACAAACGCGTTCGAAAATAGTTTCAAAATCGTTTTCTAAAAAGTGTTAATGATTCCTATTTAACCAACCAAATCGCTTTTGCTCTTTTTATTTGGTTAAATAATAATCAAGTCATATCATTAGTATGGACGGCTTTTGATCTTACCCAATAAACATTTGAACATAATTGACTTAAGCTAAAAGCAAAACATCCCCAGAGTATTTTCACTAGCACGATTATTGGAACACAATCATGATGAAAATCATTACATTCAAACCTTTATAATTTAGCCAGACATAATAAGTGCGAGTCTATAACACATGTAGACTATGATAAGAGCGAGTAAGTAAAAGGGTGCGAGTCTATAAAACGTGTAGACTATGGTAAGAGCATTTAAAGTCTATAAAACACGTAGACTATGGTAAGAGGAATTATAGATAAAAATGTAATTAAATAGAACCTGCTCCAAGAGGAGGCTTGATTCGGGTACAAGTTGCGGAAATGTAAAAGCGGTATGATGAACTTTAACCAAAGTGCTCCAAGACTCGATTACAACTCAATCTACACCGTAATAACTCCCCGATGTGAAGAGATTATCACTTTACAGAAACTGATAGTATATGGCTTAAGATTGTACTAAGCTTGGATGAAACTACAAAATGAAAAATGAAATCTATTTATAGAGGATTCTGGAGTCGCGTAAAGATAGGAGTTCCCCTCAATTCCTTCTGAGCGGGAAGAGTTTTGTAAAGGTCGCGGGTGCGGTGTGTGAAAACGGAAAGGATCGTGGGAACGTGGCAGTTGGCCCCAGAGTGGAGTGGGCCACGTTATAGCATCCCTTATAGCCGGCGCGGTGCTGGACGCCACAAGTGCAAATCTTCTTGAAAAACCCTCTTTTCTTGGCGTTTTGGCTCGTTTCTTCACCGAAGGCTCTGAAAGGTCAAGAATCCTGAAAACAAAGGAAATAGAAGCATAATACAGAAAAATGATAATAAAAACTAAGGAAAACAAGTGATATTTGAGTCAGAAACATAGTGCGATTCAGTGCGATCAATATCACGTTCTTACAAATATCATGCTTTTACATCTTTTGTTTTAATGTTTTTCAAAAACTCAAGACAGAGATATGAAGGATAGAAAAACACTTAGAAAGGGGGGGTTTGAATAAGTGTAGTCTTAAAAACTTGAACGATAAAAACAAATTGCACAGTTATTTTTATCCTGGTTCGTTGTTAACTAAACTACTCCAGTCCACCCCCACGGAGTGATTTACCTCACCTGAGGATTTAATCCACTAATCGCAACAGATTACAATGGTTTTCCACTTAGTCCGCGACTAAGTCTTCTAGAGTATCCTGATCACAACCTGATCACTCCAGGAACAAATGCTTAGACACAAGCTAAGACTTTCTTAGAGTATCCTGACCACCACGTGATCACTCTAATTACAACTGCTTAGACACAAGCTAAGACTTCCTAGAGTATCCTGATCAACACTTGATCACTCTAGTTACTTACAAATTAATGTAATCAAATAAGAGTATTACAAATGCTTCTGAAAAGCTATAATCACAACAGTGATATTTCTCTTAACGTTTAAGCTTAATCTCACTAATATATTACAACAGCAATGTAGTGAGCTTTGATGAAGATGAAGTTTCTAAGCTTTGAGTTTGAACAGCGTTTCAGCAAGTTTTTCAGAAATAATTTCGTTCAGAATTGGTAACCTTGCTTCTCATCAGAACATCATATTTATAGGCGTTTGAGAAGATGACCGTTGGGCGCATTTAATGCTTTGCGTATTCCGTACAGCTTTGCATTTAATGTTTCACGCTTTTGTCAACTACCTCGAGCCTTGTTCACGCTGTTTCTACTGACGTTGCCTTTAATAGCTTCCAACGTTCCTTTTGTCAGTCAGCGTAGCCTGCCACCTGTACTTTCTTCTAATCTGATGTTTGTGAATAAAATATTTGAATATCATCAGAGTCAAACAGCTTGGTGCATAGCATCTTCTTGTCTTCTGACCTTGAAGTGCTTCTGAGCATGATACCATGAGAACTTCAGTGCTTCTGCTTCTGATCTCAAGTTCTTCTGATGCTTCCATAGACCCATGTTCTGATTCTGCCTTGACCATCTTCTGATGTCTTGCCAGACCATGTTCTGATGTTGCATGCTGAACCTTCTGAGACAAAGCTTCAGAGCGCTGATTTGTGCATACTCTTTATATATTTCCTGAAAGGGAAATTGCAATGTATTAGAGTACCACATTATCTCACACAAAATTCATATCCTTGTTATCATCAAAAATAAGAATATTGATCAGAACAAATCTTGTTCTAACAATCTCCCCCTTTTTGATGATGACAAAAACATATATAAATGATATGAATTTGCGATCAGAAAGAGCGGACGGCTAAAGACAAATTACACAGCTATGGCATAAGCATGTGAATATGTCTCCCCCTGAGATTAACAATCTCCCCCTGAAATTAATACTATAAGAATTTTAATAATAAAAGACTTCCCTGATTATTTCGGTAGGGACGTTCACAGTGCTTGATCTTCAGAACATTTATTACTTCTGATTTCTGCTTCCATAGGACAGCTTCAGAACATTGAATTTCTTTAGATCCTCAAAACATTCACAGCTTCTGACTTTTGCTTCCATCGGACAGCTTCAGAACTTGAATTTCTTTGATCTTCAGAACATTCACAGCTTCTGACTTTTGCTTCCATCGGACAGCTTCAGAACTTGAATTTCTTTGATCTTCAGAACATTCACAGCTTCTGACTTTTGCTTCCATCGGACAGCTTCAGAACTTGAATTTCTTTGATCTTCAGAACATTCACAGCTTCTGATTCTTGCTTCCATTGAGACAGCTTCAGAGCTTGAATTTCTTCTAACATCACTTCATGCTAGATTGTATCAGAACATTGTTGAATGTACCAGAGCTTCATCAGAGCATCTCTACATCCTGAAATGTTACAGAACAAAACTAAACGACAAAAGTCAGCATGAATGAATCAGAACATAAAATATGTTTCAGAACACATAATATGTATCAGAGCCATATAAGCCATATAGAATGTATCAGAACAAATAGACATTCAGAATCATATCAAATTCTATCATCAGAATATCTGAACATTCTTCCTTCTTGCTTCTGATTCTGAAGCTTCATAGCACTCAGCTTGCTTCAAGAATCCAAGAGCTTGATTCATCATCTTGTTGCTTCTCATGTTGATCTTTTAAAGAGAATCTTCAATTCCTGCAACAACACAACTTAAAAACATAGAACTTTGCAAGTTCTGTTAGTAATGTGGGGCCTTTTTACCCGGTAACTGATAATATTAATCAGATCATTTATCATATATTTTCTCCCCCTTTTTGTCATAACATCAAAAAGAATATAAAAGATTCAGATGTAGAAAACGACAAAGGAAAGAAACAGAATAAACTTTTTCATTGATTTAAACAAGCAGGATTACAAAAGATGTATGCAGAAAACAGATGCAACAAGGAAAGAAAACTACAAAGACCAAACGACTAAGACCCTAGCCTAGACAAAATCTGCGCCAGAATGTCATGAACCCCATCAGTGCTTGCAGTTTGCCTTGCCATGAAGGAGCGAAACTCAGCATTGGCTGCTTCTTGTGCGTCCAAACAAGAAGCCAGCAAAGCTTGATTCTGATGCAGAGCTTCCAAAGTCTCCATCAGAGCTGAGGGTACACCAGAAGAAGAAGCACCATAGTTTCTGCCAACAGCAATCTCAGCAGGACGATCTTCCGGGAGGTCTTCAGCTTTTGTACCTTCCATCTCAACATCTGAGTCTGACTCAAGACCAGCCTCAGCATATTCTGGTTCAGGTAACTCAGAAGCTCCAACTTCCAACGCCTGAAGAATAGCTGCTAGGTTTGTTGGAGGAGTAGGACCAGCAACTTCAGCAGGATAAACCACTTCTGGAAAGACCATGTGAGGAGCACTTTCAGAAGGGTTCATTCTGAACCAATTGAACAACCATTGAAAATCTCCAGTCAGCACTGGAAACCTTGGTCTCCATACCACAATGTCTCTGCAGGGATTTTCCTCTACCATCTCATCTGCAGGTATCCTCTCTTCAAGAACTCTTCTGTTCCTGATGATATGGTGATAGCTGCTTTCACCAACTTCCAAGAGACGACCACGAGCCCCAGGTGCTTCAGTCATGATCATTCTCTGGACATGCGTAGCCCTAACTAGAAAATCCTGGCGAAAGGCTTCCCAGAGGTTGCAGGTAGCATACTCATCCAGATGATTAAGGTGAGCAGCACCCAGAATCTCCAACCAGCTATTTACATCAGAATGTAAAAGCTCTAGAAATGATTGAGTGGTAGGTGTTGGAGGGTTGACAGTGAACCTGGAGTCGGGAAACACAAAATTGTAGGGGTTAGGAGTTCTGGTGGGAAAAGGGTGTGAGAGAGATGAGGATATATCTGAGGGACGGGTTGGAGGAGAGGAGATATCAGATGGTGAAGAAGGTGGTTCCAGAGAGATGAAAGAAGAGGAAGAAGTGGTGGAAGTCTGTGAAGAGGGAGGTGATTGAGGGGTACCATCAAGGGGTTGATACACACGTCTAGAGTAGTTTCCAGACATCATAGCTTCAAACAGGTTCACTTTGAGAGGGTCATAGGTGATCCTTACTCTTTTTGGTTTGATTTCTGGTTCATCAGTTGCCTTTCTCTTTTGTTTACGATCAGTTTCTTGATATCCAGAGCTTGACGAGGGATTCATGATGAAGTTGCAGATAGTGAAAACTGCTAGGGTTTATGATATGAATGCAAAGAGAGAGAGAACAAAAAAGAAACTGAATGCAAGAGAGAGAAATATAAGAGGGAAAAAAACGTTTGAAGAGTATAAAAAGAAAACGAAATAAAAGGAAATGATGGATAGCATTTAATGTTACATGACGTGAGGAGAGATAATAATGACAAAAGAAGTGATTTGCATAGTTACCTAAGTAGGCGTCCCCTCAACTGCACGCACGTTTGTCCAGAGATAGTGAACACGTGTTTACCATCTGGATAGCCAGTTACAGCTGTTTTACTTTTAAAGAGATTCTGAATCAACTTAGACAATGAAACGTTAGTAATAACTGAATCACTACTTCTAATTGATTACAATCAGAACTTCTTATAAAAGACTAATCCAATCTCATTTCAGAAGATACTCATACATAAGATCTTCTCATCTTCTCATTCTGGGCATAAATCCATACTGATATTCTTCAGAATGAACTTAAACCTATCTTCAGCAAGGGGTTATGTAAAGATATCAGCCCATTGATGGTTTGTATCCACAAAGTTTAAAGATATAACACCCTTCTGAACATAGTCCCTTATGAAATGATGTTTAATCTCAATATGTTTAGCTTTTAAATGTAAGATAGGATTCTTAGATAAACATATAGCAGAAGTATTATCACAAAAGATAGGAATGTTACTCTCATATATCTGATAATCTTCTAGCTGACTTCTCATCCAGAGCATTTGTGTGCTACAACCAGCAGCAGCAACATATTCTGCTTCTGTTGTTGAGAGAGCAATAGTAGCTTGCTTCTTGCTGTACCATGAGATCAGGTGACTTCCAAGAAATTGACAACTTCCAGAAGTACTCTTCCTTTCTATTCTATCTCCAGCATAGTCAGCATCACAGAATCCTACTAAGTTGTAATCTTTGGATCTTCTGTAAACTAAACCAACATTAGTAGTACCTTTTAGATACCTCAGAATTCTCTTAACCGCAGTTAAATGAGATTCTCTTGGATCTGATTGGAATCTAGCACACAAGCAAACACTAAAGAGAATGTTAGGTCTAGAAGCAGTTAGGTATAGAAGAGATCCAATCATACCTCTGTACAACTTCTGATCTACCTTCTTACTTACCTCATCCTTACCTAGAACACATGTTGGATGCATAGGAGTTTTGGCTTCTTTGCTTTCAGAAAGGTTAAACTTCTTCAGAAGTTCTTTCACATACTTCGTTTGATGAACATAAGTTCCATCAGAAGTTTGGTTGATTTGAATCCCAAGGAAATACTTGAGTTCTCCCATCATGCTCATTTCAAATTCAGCCTGCATAGACTCAGCAAACTCCTTTCCAAGTGTAGCATTAGATGTTCCAAAGATAATATCATCAACATATATTTGACAAATTAAAATATCCTTTTTAAATGTTTTACAAAAGAGAGTAGTGTCCACTTTTCCTCTAGTGAAACCATTTTCCAAAAGGAAAGAACTCAAACGTTCATACCAAGCTCTAGGAGCTTGTTTCAATCCGTATAATGATTTCTTTAATTTAAAAACATGATTTGGAGACATGGAGTCTTCAAAACCAGGAGGTTGATGGACATAAACTTCTTCATCTATGTAACCATTTAAGAAGGCACTCTTAACATCCATCTGATAAAGAGTGATGTTTTGTTGAGTGGCAAAAGAAATTAATAGACGAATAGATTCTAACCTGGCCACTGGTGCAAAGGTTTCTGTATAGTCAATCCCTTCTTGCTGACTATAACCCTAAGCCACCAGTCTGGCTTTGTTTCTTACCACTTCACCCTTCTCGCTTAGCTTGTTTCTGAACACCCACTTAGTGCCGATGATGTTAAATCCTTTTGGTCTAGGAACCAAGTCCCATACATCATTCCTTGTAAACTGATTGAGTTCTTCTTGCATGGCAATTATCCAGTCTGGATCTTCTAGAGCTTGATCAACAGAAGTTGGCTCGATCAAAGAAACAAGACCTAATTGACATTCTGCATTGTTCTTAAGGAATGCCCTTGTTATGATGGGATCATCTTTCTTTCCAAGGATCACATCTTCTGAATGAGCTGAGGCAAGTCTAGGTGATCTTCTGACTGTTGGTTCTTCAGAAATCCTGAGAATCTCTAAAGATGCAGCAACTTGATCTTCTGATTCATTGCTGCTGAGACTGCCAGCTTCTACAGCTTTGCTTCTTGGTTCTTCAACTTCTGAGATATCAATATCAAAATCTGCAAAATTCTCAAACTGCTTTGGTTTTTCAAGACCAAGCTTATCATCAAACCTGATATTGATTGATTCTTCTACAATCAATGTTTCAGTATTGTATACTCTATAGCCTTTAGAGCGTTCAGAATATCCAAGAAGGAAACACTTTTGTTCTTTAGAATCAAACTTACCAAGATGATCTTTAGTATTCAGAATAAAACATACACATCGAAAAGGATGGAAATATGAAATATTGGGCTTTCTGTTCTTCCACAATTCATAAGGAGTCTTATTTAGAATAGGTCTGATAGAGATTCTATTCTGAATATAAAATGCAGTGTTTGTTGCTTCTGCCCAGAAATGCTTAGCCATATTGGTTTCATTGATCATGGTTCTGGCCATTTCTTGTAGAGTCCTATTCTTTCGCTCTACAACTCCATTTTGTTGTGGAGTTCTAGGACAAGAGAAATCATGGGCAATACCATTTTCTTTGAAGAACTCCTCAAAGAATTTGTTCTCAAATTCACCACCATGATCACTTCTGACCTTTATGATTTTACACTCCTTCTCAGATTGGATCTGAGTGCAGAATTCAAAGAACACTGAATGAGACTCATCCTTGTGTTTCAAGAACTTTACCCATGTCCAGCGGCTATAATCATCAACAATGACTAATCCATATTTCTTCCCTCTGACAGATGCTGTTTTGACTGGGCCAAACAGATCAATGTGCAAGAGTTCTAACGGCCTTGAGGTAGAAACAACATTCTTAGACTTGAATGCAGGTCTAGAGAACTTGCCCTTTTGACATGCTTCACAAAGAGCATCTGATTTGTATTTCAGATTTGGGAGTCCTCTGACCAGATTTAGTTTGTTAATCTGAGAAATCTTTCTCAAACTAGCATGACCTAATCTTCTGTGCCAGACCCATTGCTCTTCAGAAACAGACATAAGACAAGTCACCTTCTGCTTCTCAAGATCAGAAAGATCAATCTTATAAATGTTGTTCTTCCTCTTGCCTGTAAATAGGATTGAGCCATCCTTCTGACTTACAGCCTTGCAAGACTTTTGATTGAAGATTATATCATAACCATTGTCACTTAATTGACTTATGGACAATAAGTTATGCGTTAATCCTTCGACAAGAAGTACATTAGTTATGGAAGGAGAGTTACCAAGACTTATGGTTCCATAGCCAATGATTTTGCCCTTCTGATCTCCTCCAAACTTGACTTCTCCACCTGGTTTAAGCACCAGGTCTTGGAACATAGACCTTCTTCCCGTCATGTGTCGCGAGCACCCAGAGTCCAGGTACCATGACATTTTGCTTTTTGTCCTCTTTGCCGCCAAGGATATCTGCAACAGAAATTATCTTCTCCTTAGGTACCCACAATTTCTTGGGTCCTTTCTTGTTAGTTCTCCTCAAGTTCTGATTGAACTTGGGTTTAGCAAAATATTTAACAGGAGGAACAGCATGATATTCTTTAGGTTTGTCAGCATGATATTTCTTAGGATGTGTCACATGCTTCTTGGTGTGAACAGTGTTAAACTTCTGTGCATGTGAAGTGAGCCTAATATCATGTGCATGGCCATATTTGAACTGATCATACAATGGCTTGTATGTGATCTTCAGATCATCAATAGGTTCAAATTTATGTGAGGTATCACCCTCATAGCCAAAACCAAACCTTCTGTTTCCAGAAACACCATATATCATAGAAGCAAGATGACTTCTGCCAATACTTCTAGATAAGAACTTTCTGAAGCTCGAGTCATATTCTTTCAGAATATGATTCATGCTAGGAATGGATTTTTCTGTTTCAGAAGGAGATCCACTATCTTTGGATAGATTTAAAACTTTTTCCTTCAGTTCAGAGTTTTCCACTTCCAGCTTCTTAGTTTCAAATTCAAACTGCTTTTTCAGCTTTTTGTATTTGATACTAAGATGAGCCTTGAGTTCCAGAAGTTCTGTTAAACTGGAAACTAACTCTTCTCTAGATAGTTCAGAAAATACCTCTTCAGAATCTGATTCTGATGTAGATTCTGATCCATCATCTTCTGTAGCCAGCAGCGCAAAGTTGCCTTGCTCTCCTTCAGAGTCAGATTCTGATTCTGATTCAGAATCATCCCATGTTGCCATAAGACCTTTCTTCTTATGAAACTTCTTCTTGGGATTCTCCTTCTGAAGTTTTGGACACTCGTTCTTGTAATGTCCAGGCTCATTGCACTCATAGCAGACAGCCTTCTTCTTGTCAGATCTTCTATCACCAGAAGATTCTCCTCGTTCAAATCTCTTTGAACTTCTGAAGCCTCTGAACTTCCTTTGCTTGCTCTTCCAGAGTTGATTCACCCTTCTGGAGATCATGGACAGTTCATCTTCTTCTTCAGATTCTGATTCTTCAGGATCTTCTTCTCTAGCCTGAAAAGCGTTAGTGCATTTTTTAACATTAGATTTTAATGCAATAGACTTACCTTTCTTCTGAGGCTCGTTTGCGTCCAGCTCTATTTCATGGCTTCTCAAGGCACTGATAAGCTCTTCCAAAGAAACTTCATTCAGATTCTTGGCAATCTTGAATGCAGTCACCATTGGACCCCATCTTCTGGGTAAGCTTCTGATAATCTTCTTTACATGATCAGCCTTGGTATAGCCTTTATCCAGAACTCTCAATCCAGCAGTTAGAGTTTGAAATCTTGAGAACATCTTCTCAATATCTTCATCATCCTCCATCTTGAAGGCTTCATATTTCTGGATTAGAGCAAGAGCTTTAGTCTCTTTGACTTGAGCATTTCCCTCATGGGTCATTTTCAATGACTCATATATATCATGGGCAGTTTCCCTGTTAGATATCTTCTCATACTCAGCATGAGAGATAGCATTCAGCAAAACAGTCATGCATTTGTGATGATTTTTGAATTCTTTCTTTTGATCATCAGTCATTTCACTTCTTGTGAGCCTTACACCAGTAGCTTTAACAGGATGTTTGTAACCATCCAACAGAAGATCCCATAAATCAGCATCCAGACCAAGAAAGTAACTTTCCAGTTTATCTTTCCAGTATTCAAAGTTTTCACCATCAAATACTGGTGGTCTAATATAACCATTGTTACCGTTGTATTGCTCAGCAGAGCCAGATGTAGATGCGATCAATATCACGTTCTTACAAATATCATGCTTTTACATCTTTTGTTTTAATGTTTTTCAAAAACTCAAGACAGAGATATGAAGGATAGAAAAACACTTAGAAAGGGGGGGTTTGAATAAGTGTAGTCTTAAAAACTTGAACGATAAAAACAAATTGCACAGTTATTTTTATCCTGGTTCGTTGTTAACTAAACTACTCCAGTCCACCCCCACGGAGTGATTTACCTCACCTGAGGATTTAATCCACTAATCGCAACAGATTACAATGGTTTTCCACTTAGTCCGCGACTAAGTCTTCTAGAGTATCCTGATCACAACCTGATCACTCCAGGAACAAATGCTTAGACACAAGCTAAGACTTTCTTAGAGTATCCTGACCACCACGTGATCACTCTAATTACAACTGCTTAGACACAAGCTAAGACTTCCTAGAGTATCCTGATCAACACTTGATCACTCTAGTTACTTACAAATTAATGTAATCAAATAAGATTATTACAAATGCTTCTGAAAAGCTATAATCACAACAGTGATATTTCTCTTAACGTTTAAGCTTAATCTCACTAATATATTACAACAGCAATGTAGTGAGCTTTGATGAAGATGAAGTTTCTGAGCTTTGAGTTTGAACAGCGTTTCAGCAAGTTTTTCAGAAATAATTTCGTTCAGAATTGGTAACCTTGCTTCTCATCAGAACTTCATATTTATAGGCGTTTGAGAAGATGACCGTTGGGCGCATTTAATGCTTTGCGTATTCCGTACAGCTTTGCATTTAATGTTTCACGCTTTTGTCAAATACCTCGAGCCTTGTTCACGCTGTGTCTACTGACGTTGCCTTTAATAGCTTCCAACGTTCCTTTTGTCAGTCAGCGTAGCCTGCCACCTGTACTTTCTTCTAATCTGATGTTTGTGAATAAAATATTTGAATATCATCAGAGTCAAACAGCTTGGTGCATAGCATCTTCTTGTCTTCTGACCTTGAAGTGCTTCTGAGCGTGATACCATGAGAACTTCAGTGCTTCTGCTTCTGATCTCAAGTTCTTCTGATGCTTCCATAGACCCATGTTCTGATTCTGCCTTGACCATCTTCTGATGTCTTGCCAGACCATGTTCTGATGTTGCATGCTGAACCTTCTGAGACAAAGCTTCTAAGCGCAGATTTGTGCATACTCTTTATATATTTCCTAAAAGGGAAATTGCAATGTATTAGAGTACCACATTATCTCACACAAAATTCATATCCTTGTTATCATCAAAACTAAGAATATTGATCAGAACAAATCTTGTTCTAACAAGATATGCATTGCATCTCATGAATTCATTATTAAACATATTCTTCTACATAATTTCAAATGTTAGCAACAGGAAGAATCTGCACAGTGTATGGCTAATGACTAACAGTTATCCCGACAGACAAAATCACTTCAGAAGCAACATCTCCTACAAGGGGCATGACATGTTTGTCCAATCAATTTGGGGAAATCAGGTCAAGATTCCAAGAATCTCTCAAGAATGTCAAACAATCAAGGGCATGCATCCAAGTGGGTCTGAAGCAACTTCCCAATCGACATGGGGCATTATCCTAAGTCTATGATTACTGGGGGCATGTCATCCATAATACACATCTCATAAAGTCCTCGCGAGGCGAATCTCTTCAAAGTCCCTACAAGCTGGGGCAAAGCTATGCAAGGCATGTTTAACACTTCGACCAACAAGCATTGGTGTGTCCCATTCAATAAAAGTCCAGGAATGCCAGTTACTATAACCACTAGGGGAAATGTTCAAGGTATCCATGTATTCCACCAGAGCCGATTTCACAAGATCATATCCCCACAGAGTAATCCTCAAGAAGATATCTTCAAATTTTCTCGTTCCAACAGAGACTTAGTTCCTCGATGGAGTTTACATCTTCGACACTGCCGGTTCCCCGACACTTTTCTCTTCTCCAAACAGGGTCATTCATCTCTCTTATCCCTAGTCAGGGTGCATTAAGATCAATCATTCAAATTGTTTTCATCCCCAAGCAGATGTCAAAAATCCCCAGCTGAGCATCCTCGAGCATGAAGCGGGAGTTCCTACTAAAAAGGGAGACCTGTTTATTTTCCCCGCCAGACGCTACTACAATCTACTATCATCATTAAACAACATTTTGCATTCATACATCATACGCCTCATGGCACACACATAACATACATACGTCTCATGGCATATGCATAACTCTCTCATTCATTTCAAAAAATAAACATTACAATACATGCATCAAGATATTGCATAAAACTAATGTTGCTTTTTCAGTCTATTCCTACAAATCAAGTGAACATATAGTGCAGAGATAATCAAGTCAACGATTTAATTCTAACACTCATTCAAGACAGAGATTTAGTTCTGATACTTAATTTTGGATATCTTCCAGAGATAGTTCAGAGATAATCAAGACAGAGATTTAGCTCTGATACTTAATTTTGGATATCTTCCAGAGATAGTTCAAAGATAATTAAGAGACAAACCAAGATCTAAATTCATCAATACAAATGGTGGAGACGATCATTCCAAGATCTAAATTGGTTACCCCACAAGGTGCTGAGACGATCGACATTACAAGATCTAAATTGGTTACCCCACAAGGTGCCGAGACGATCAACCACCCAAGATCTAAATTCATCAATACAAATGATGGAGACAATCATTCCAAGATCTAAATCGGTTACCCCACAAGGTGCCGAGACGATCATTCCAAGATCTAAATCGGTTACCCCATAAGGTGCCGAGACAATCATTCCAAGATCTAAATCAGTGCCTATACATGGTGCCAAGACAATAAACTTATCCGAGATCTAAATAAGTTACTATACACGGTACTGAGATGGTCGACGATCCTAGATCTAAATCTATCATCACAACGATAGAGACGATCGACATTCCGAGATCTAAATCAGTTACTATACACGGTACTGAGACGATCGACGATCCAATATCTAAATCTATCATCACAGCGGTAAAGACGATCATCTGCTCAAGATCTAAATCCATTACTATATACGGTGCTGAGACGATCGACATTCAAGCCAATCTAACAAGTCAGGTGGCATCTTTAAGCCCACTTCATATTTTCTGCTGATGGCATCTTTAAGCCCATCCTCGACACATGTTCAGGTACCAGCAAGCGCAAATTTCTGGGTATTCTAGTGTTCAATCCTCTTCCACCTTCAGATACCGACAGACACACAAGCCAATTTACATCCTCGGGTTTAAGAAGATTGAACAGGGGCAGCTGTCATACCCCAAAATCTTTCCATAATTTTCAGATATTTTGACTCATCTGACTTTCAACTGCTCAAGAGTATGCAAGAATTGGGCGCACTTACCTGTCTCCTGAGCAATAAGCCTCCATTTAGGGTTTTGTCTCTCTCCGAGTAAAATCAGGTTCTGATACCTCAGGTGGACTTCATGGCCTCTCATATGCTTCAAAGTATCCTCATACCAATTTTCAAGCCCTGACTCATAAGATTACTCATTCAACTGCTCAAATGGTCAACAGTCGACTAGTTTGACCTGAAAGTCAACTATGGTCAAATCAAAATCAAAACACCTGATTTTTTGGTCAACATCAATATTTTGAATTCACATTCATCATTTGATCAAGTATTGATCATGATTCATCAAGGAAAGCTTCAAAATTAACAAAAGTACAAGTTGCTAAATTAGGGTTTTGGACTAAAAGTCAACCCAACTTTGACTGGCCATAAGTCTCTCATAGTTTATCAGAAACTCCTCAACCAAATCTCATTTTCAAGGAAATTCAATTCTATACAACTTTGAAGTTGGATCCAAAGTGAAGAAATGCACCATTTGAGAGATATGAGCCAAAACATTACAGGTCCTTCTAGAAGCTCGCAAAAAGCTGTTTTTTGTCAGGAGCAATATCATCAAAATAAAATCTCCAAATGAAAAATACTTTCCAAAGTGGCTTTTAGAGGACATCTTGGGCTTTCCAAAGAGTCCTAGAACATCTCCATACAATAAGAATTGAGAGAGATATGCATTGTTGAAGTTGGGTAATTTTGTGAAAATGCATGAGAGGCAAAATGGAGAATTTTGAGTTTTTTAACAAAATGGGCTTAAATCTTTGATCTCAAACTTGATCCATGAATTATCCATGACCCATAAGTCATTCAACTTATTTTTTAGAATATATTATTTATTTTACTTTTAATTTAATCACCTAAATTCAATTTAAATTAAATAAAATACTTAAAAATAATCAAAGATCACATATTATTCTAAACTTGATTCAATATCTCATCAAAGATTAGTGCAAATCAATCCAATTTCGTTTGGAAAGATTTGAGGCAAATTTAGCAAGTTTCAATCAAAAGATCAATCAAGAATCTCTCACATTCCTATCATCTCTATTCATGGATTTCTTTCTCTTTTTGTAACTTTAATGCATTCCTATAAATGTTCATAACATATACAACAAGGAGGAGGACGAAAACTGGAGGGAGGAATAGGGTTCAAGGTTTCCAAAGCTCTTCAAGAATTAGGGCACACACAAAAATCGTTCTCAGCAAGTATTAAGCATTTCCAATCGTTTCATTGTCCTCTTGAAGCTCCTGGGAACTCATACCAATCGTTTTTGAAGCTTGATACATCCTGGATCGTCCTCCTTCATATTCAACAGTTTGCATGTTTTTTTTACAATTCGAAACTCATAATCTATGTCATTTGAATCAATACTATGTATCTATATGAGTTCATACTCATGTTTAGGATTTGTTAGAACCATCGTTTTGAAGGTTTGATGTAGGTACACGACTGTACCATGGTTAGGGCATAAACAAGCATGGCCTGCGTTCTCACGTGCGCGCTCGTTTTTAGACCTCAAGACCATCACCATTGAATTCACAATACTCCAATTAGTCGATCTGGGAGGACGTTGTGTTTTCTTGACGGTAGTTATGGCAGGTTTCGAAATCGCAATCAAGAAGAACCTGCGGAAAATTCTGCAGGTAAAGCCACAGGTATTTCCGCAGGAAAAATGGCAGGTCCGGAGGATGAAGACGATGAACAGTTTTCGTGGGAAGATTGACTATTGCGTGGCTCATTCTTGTTCGCTGGTCAACAAAATACACACCTCTCTCCAATCCTCATTAGTTTTCATACTGGTTACAGGGCCCCACGCGGACTGAGTTATTTGACTTGTTTGAATTTATCACGTTTCATAATATTTAATTCATTGGTTACAAAAAATTATCATCAGGCATTTCCAGCGCAATTGGCTAGCAGCATGTCCAATGTTACGCAAAGGGGGTGGGTTCGAACCCTATCCCTTGCAATGTTTTGATTAATTATTTTCGTCATGTTTGGTCCACAGATCCCGCGCAACAGGTATCACACGCTCACTAATGCGCCCTCAAGTCTCAGCCGTCAGATTTCCATAAGGCTCAATCCAATGTCCCTGAAAGCGCAAGACTAACATGGACCTGCAGGGCCATAGCATACAGGATCACATACCAGGTTTTTTTATTGTTGTTTTGTTATATAATTTTTGTTTTTTTGTTTTATTCAATTTAGTTTTAAATATAGTTTCTTAGATTTTTATTTATAAAACTTTTTATAACTTTTTCTCTTTATCATAAAATCAACATACTTTATTTGTTTTTTATAGGTTAATAATTTTACTAGAATTAATTTTTATTTAGGTTTAAAATAACTAGACATAGGTTAATTAATCAATTTTTATTTTCTTATTCTTTTATATAAATAATTTAATTAGACTTAGGTTTTCACTTAAAATCTCAATTTTCTTAACTATAATTTTCTCCCGATTCTCTTCTCATCTCAAACTCCGTTGATTGATGCATGATTGCTTATTTATCGTTTTTATTTTGTATTTAATTATTTATTTTAAAATTCTAGAAAATGTGTATAGGTCGCATGGTATTTTTGTAATAGTTTAGGTTTCTAATTTCCGCCTTTACATTCCGCATTTCCCCGACAGGTGTTTATTGTAATCCCCATCCCGAAGCCTTGTAATAGCGTAGGAATTTTACTTTTCCGCATTTTAAATTTCTGTAAATATTAACTACGTGGTTAGTAAATAGGGAGTGCAAGATAATTAATCAACCTTTAGCTCACTAATTCCAAGAATAAATAACTGAATACAACATACTTGCACGCACTCACCCCTAGTGTTTCCCCTCTTCTGTTGCCTTTCGATCAAAATAGTCAAGTCCCTCGAACATAGAGATACCTTAGCCCGCCGCCTTCGATTCAAATCATCATAGTCCCTCTGATAAAATATTATAGTCCCTTCGAGTTGCCTACAATTATAAATGATCTTGTCCCTCGATGTCGCCTCGATAAGTGATGATCGTCCCTTTGAATGCTAAGGTATCCTCACTGGTTGCCTAAAATGACTATTATATCCTTCCCTGAGACTACCTGCCCTCTTTATGGTAGGACAATCTTATGGCGAATGATCATCCTCGATGACCCTTTTTCAAATCCAATGAAAGGACTATCTTCCCTCCTTATGGAATAGATAGCCCTTTCAAAACGAAAACTTAAAGAACAAGAAAGACAATCTTAGGGTAGGTGCTCTTAAATTCTTGCTCAACATTCAAACTTTCAAATCACTTTTAACACCATTTTTTCAAATCAATTCAAAAAGGCTACGCTTATTTTACAAGATAAAGTCCTTATTCAAATCTTTTTTCTATTCACACACGACACTTTTCAAACATTTCAAACAAAGTGAGCTAAGCAATTAAGAGCCCATGGATAACCATGGATACAAAGGGTGCTCATACCTTCCCTTTGTATAACCTACCCCCCCGAACTCAAAATCTTTCAAAGGTCTTTCTTGTTCTTTTTTCCTTTCCAATTGGATAAAATAAAAGTCAGTGGCGACTCTTGCTATCCGCAACATTTTAAAAAGTCAGTTCTTCCATTGTGTTACACCGCCTCACTTCAAATTCACTAGTGCCCTAGTTTTTGAATCTTTGGGAAACTTGAAAACCCTAACTGCTTGGCCAATTTTTTCATCCCCTCTTATGTTGACGTGTTTGATATATATAAGAGCATGGATTAGGTCAAATATTTGTCTTGGATTTCAAGTTATTTGATGACTTAGCAATATGAAAAGATTTTGCATGAAATATTTCTAAGTTTGAGTACCATGTTATTTCATGCATGTTTTCTTTTTAATCTCAGCCCTTGAATTAGATTTGATCTGATTGAATCAAAGAAAAAGTTTAATGCACCAATTATATAATTATTTTGATGATTTTATTTGATTTTATTTGAATAAAATCAAATATAAATGAAATAAATTCATAAAATAAATAATTTTTGACCAATGGACTCTCCTTGGGCTCAAACTCACGTGGGTACTTCAATAGTTATGGCCCAATACTTAAAAGTTTCAACTTTATCAATTAGTGTTTTACAATTTTCTTGAAAATTGACCAACTTGTACCAATCATATCTCTCTCATGTTTTATTGTATGGAAGTTTTCTAGGACTTTTTGATAAGTCCAAGATGTCCTCTACAGGCCACTTTGGGACCTTTTTTACATTTGGTGATTTTATCTTGATGATATTGGCTTTGACAAAAAACTGCTTTTTGCGAGCTTCTAGAAAGACCTATAATGTTTTGGCTCATATCTCTCAAATGAAGCATTTTTGGCCTTGACTTTAGAGAGACAAAGTTGTTGAAAATTCAATTTCCTTAAAAATAGGATTTGGTTGGGAAATTTCTGATGAACCATGTGAAAGTTATGGCTGGTCAAAGTTTAGTTGACTTTCTCCTACAAAACCCTAATTTAGAAACTATGAGCTTTGTTGATTTTTGAGCTTTTCTTGATGAATCATGATCAACCATTTATCAAATGATGAATGTGACTTCAAAATGTTGATGTTGACCAAAAATCAGGAGTTTTGACTTTGATTTGACCATAGTTGACTTTTAGGTCAAACTAGTCGACTATTGATCATTTGAGCAATTGAATGAGCAATCTTATGAACCAGGGTTTGAAACTTGGTATGAGGATAATTTGAAGCATATGAGAGACCATGGGATCCATTTGAGGTATTAGAATTTGATTTGACTTCGAGAGAATCAAAACCCTAGTTTTGGTCCTTATTGCTTAGGAAAAGAGTGATCATGCTTGCCATTAGAGATTGCTTGAGCCTGTGGAGAATACCTGAGCCAAACTATCTTGAAATACAGTGGGCAAATTTTGGGGTATGACAGAATCAAACTCTTATAGCTAAATGAATGATATTAATGGCTTATGATGGGGCATTTGAGATCTTTAAATCAATTTTTGAGTCATAAGACCATGCTTTGACCAAAAGTCAACTTTTTCAGAGAATTAGGTCAAAACCCTAATTGTGTACCAGATGAACTTGAAAGTTATTGATCTTGATTTGAACCACACTTGGACTTGGATATTGATGAGTGAAATCACTTAAGCATATGAGAAGGTTTGAGTCACCTTGTGAGTTTCAAAACCCTAATTTGCCTGAGCTCCTTGATCAATCACCTATCTTGTGAAAACAAAACAAAAAAAAACAAACACAATTTTTTTTGTATATTTTTGGTTAGGAAATGATGTTTGAATAATTATAAATGATGATAATGAGGATCTTACTCTTTTAGTTTTAATGCAAATGAGGTGGGATCTTATGGTCAAAATTTTGGGTATGACACCTCATCTCTTCAATCTTTTTGCAAACAATACCACTTTAACCGAAACACATATTTTCAAAAGGTTCATGTGGAGTACCATAGATGTGAGAGGTACTAATACCTTCCCCTTACATAACAAATCCTTGAACCTAGATCTTATTTTTTTTGTTGGGTTTTATAGATATTTTCCCTTGAAGGATAGAAAAACACTTAGAAAGGGGGGGATTGAATAAGTGTGACTTTAAAATCTTGGGCGATAAAAATAAATTGCACAATTATTTTTATCCTGGTTCGCTGTTAACGAAGCTACTCCAGTCCACCCCCGCAGAGATGATTTACCTCAACTGAGGATTTAATCCACTAATCGCACGGATTACAATGGTTTTCCACTTAGTCCGCAACTAAGTCTTCCAGAGTCTTCTGATCACACACTGATCACTCCAGGAACAACTGCTTAGTTCACTCCTAAGACTTTTCTAGAGTCTACTGATCAACACGATCACTCTAGGCTTAGTTCACTCCTAAGACTTTCTGCTCAGCCAACTGCCAAGACTTCCTCTAGAGTATTCTGATCAACCTGATCACTCTAGTTACAAACTGCTCAGCCAACTGCCAAGACTTCCTAGAGTATACTGATCACACGATCACTCTAGTTCCTTACAACTTAATGTAATCAATTCAAGAGTTTACAAATGCTTCTTAAAAGCTATAATCACAACTGTGATATTTCTCTTAACGTTTAAGCTTAATCTCACTAATATATTACAACAGCAATGTAGTGAGTTGATGAAGATGAAGATTCTGAGTTTTGATTTGAACAGAGTTTCAGCAAGTTAATTTGAATTGTATTGGTGCGAAATCGTTAACCTTGCTTCTCATCAGAACTTCATATTTATAGGCGTTGAGAAGATGACCGTTGAATGCATTTAATGCTTTGCGTGTTCCGTACAGCATCGCATTTAATGTTATACGCTTTTGTCAACTACCTCGAGCCTTGTTCACGCTGTGTCTACTGACGTAGCCTTTAGTAGCTTTTAACGTTCCTTTTGTCAGTCAGCGTAGTCTGCCACGTGTACTTCCTTCTGATCTGATGTTTGTGAATACGATGTTTAAATATCATCAGAGTCAAACAGCTTGGTGCATAGCATCTTCTGATCTTCTGACCTTGAAGTGCTTCTGAGCGTGATACCATCTTCTGATCTTCAGTGCTTCTGATCTCATGTTCTTCTGATGCTTCCATAGACCCATGTTCTGATTCTGCTTCGACCATCTTCTGATGTCTTGCCAGACCATGTTCTGATGTTGCAAGCTGAACCATTTGAGATACAACTTCTGAGCGCTGAATTATGCGTACTCTTTATATATTTCCTGAAAGGGAAATTGCATTGGATTAGAGTACCATATTATCTTAAGCAAAATTCATATTATTGTTATCATCAAAACTAAGATAATTGATAAGAACAAATCTTGTTCTAACAATCTCCCCCTTTTTGATGATGACAAAAACATATATAAATGATATGAATTTGCGATCAGAAAGAGCAGACGGCAAAAGACAAATTACACAGCTATAGCATAAGCATATGAATATGTCTCCCCCTGAGATTAACAATCTCCCCCTGAGATAAATAATCTCCCCCTGAAATAAATACTCGAAGAACTTTGATAAAAGACTTCCCTGATTATTTCGGTAGAGACGATCATATAAGCTTCTGCCTTCAGAGAATTCATAGCTTCTGACTTCTGCTTCCATTGGACAGCTTCAGAACTTGAATTTCTTTAGATCCTTAGAACACTCACAGCTTCTGACTTCTGCTTCCATTCAGGACAGCTTCAGAACTTGAATTTCTTTGATCTTCAGAACATTCACAGCTTCTGATTTCTGCTTCCATTCAGGACAGCTTCAGAACTTGAATTTCTGGATCTTTTAGGACATTCACATCTTCTGATTTCTGCTTCCCTCGGATAGCTTCAGAACTTTGAATGTCTACCAACATCACTCCATGCTAGATTTGTATCAGAACATTGTTGAATGTACCAGAGCATCATCTGAGCATCTCTACATCCTGAAATGTTACAGAACAAAATCTAAACGACAAAAGTCAGCATGAACGAGTTAGAACATAAAATGTATACTCAAATACATGATATGTATCAGAGCCAAATGTATCAGAGCATTTAGGCTAAAAACGTGTATCAGAGCAAATAATGTATCAGAGCCATAACATTATATGTATCAGAGCAAATAGAATTTTGTCAGAACAGGATAGACAATATATTCAAATTCTATTATCAGTGCTTCTGATTCATTCTTCTTTTCTTGCTTCTGATCTCTGAAGCTTGATAGCACTCAGCTTGCTTCAGTTTCCAAGAGCTTATTCCTTTTACAGAATAACGCTTCTTATGTTTGCTTTGAGTGTTTGCTTCTGAAGATTCACTTCACTTCTCTGTACCTGCAAAACACTTAAACCATATAGAACTTGCAGTTCTTGTTAGTGAATATGTGGGAGCCTTTACCCAGCAACTGATAGATTTAATCAAATCATTTATCATTTATCTTCTCCCCCTTTTTGTCATAACATCAAAAAGAATATTAAAAAGATTCAGATGTATAAAACGACAAAAGAAAACATTTACTGGAATGTAAAACACAAAGAAACTTTTCATTGATAATCAAAAGATATTACAAAAGGTTCCTATGTTTAACAAGCAGAAGCAGCAAGGAAAAGAAAACTACAAAGTAGAATTTCCAAAGAGGAAATGACTACAAAAATTAAAAAAAACAACATTCGGTCAAGAAACTCAACATAGAAGTTGAGTATATCTTCCCACAACTCAAGAAAGTCTTCTGTCTTTGGATGAAAGTTGATAACAACATCAAAGAAGAGTCTGACTTGAGCGGTATTAGAAGAGCCATCCCGAGATGCACAGAGATCTGTCGCCTTTGAGTCATGGAGCTTCAACAGGCTTAGGATGAACGCTAGGTTTTGAGAGAAGAAATGAAAAAACGAGAGAGAGAGAAAAAAAATCTTTAAGAGGAAAACAAAGAGATAGGAAACCAAAAACCATTTTGAAGAGTATTTAAAAGAAAATAAAGTGAAACGAAAGATGAAAAGCATTTAATGTTACGTGACGTGAGGAGAGATAATAAAGACAAATGAGGTGACTAGCACAGTTACCTATGGTCGGCGTCCCTTCAACTGCACGCGCGCTTATCCATGAATAGTAACGACAGGTTTACCATCCCGAGATAAAACGTAACAGCTGTTTTGCTTTAAAAGAGGTTCTGAATCAACTTAGACAATGAAACGTTAGTAATAACCGAATCATAATTTCTAAAAGAATTCAATCAGAACTTCTGATTAAAAGAAATGTTTCACATTCATTTCAGAAGATACTCATACATGAGAACTTCTCATCTTCTCATTCTGGGCATAAATCCATACTGATGTTCTTCAGAATGAACTTAAACCTATCTTCAGCCAGGGGTTTTGTAAAGATATCAGCCCATTGATGGTCTGTATCAACAAAGTTTAAAGAAAAAATACCCTTCTGAACATAGTCCCTTATGAAATGATGTTTAATCTCAATATGTTTAGCTTTTGAATGAAGAATAGGATTTTTAGATAAACATATAGCAGAAGTATTATCACAGAATATAGGAATGTTACTCTCAAATATCTGATAATCTTCTAACTGACTCTTCATCCAGAGCATCTGTGTACTACAACCAGCAGCTGCGACATATTCTGCTTCTGTTGTTGATAGAGCAATGGTTGCTTGCTTCTTGCTGTACCAGGAGATCAAATGACTTCCAAGAAATTGGCAACTTCCTGAAGTACTTTTTCTTTCAATTCTGTCTCCAGCATAATCAGCATCACAGAATCCTACTAAGTTGTATTCTTTAGATTTTCTATAAACTAAGCCAACATTAGTAGTACCTTTCAGATACCTTAGAATTCTCTTAACAGCAGTTAAATGAGATTCTCTAGGATCTGATTGGAATCTAGCACACAAACAAACACTGAACAGAATGTCAGGTCTAGAAGCAGTCAGATATAGAAGAGATCCAATCATACCTCTGTATAGCTTCTGATCTACCTTCTTACTTACCTCATCCTTACCTAGGATGCATGTTGGATGCATAGGAGTTTTGGCTTCTTTGCAGTCTAGAAGATTAAACTTCTTCAGAAGTTCCTTCACATACTTGGTTTGGTGAACGTACGTTCCCTCTGATGTTTGATTTATTTGTATTCCAAGGAAGTACTTGAGTTCTCCCATCATGCTCATTTCAAACTCAGCCTGCATAGACTTAGCAAACTCCTTTCCAAGTGTAGCATTAGATGTTCCAAAAATAATATCATCTACATATATTTGACAAATTAAAATATCCTTTTCAAAGGTTTTACAAAAGAGAGTAGTGTCCACTTTTCCTCTAGTGAAACCATTATCCAGAAGGAAAGAACTTAAGCGTTCATACCAAGCTCTGGGAGCCTGTTTCAATCCATATAATGATTTCTTAAGTTTAAAAACATGATTAGGAGACATAGAGTCTTCAAAACCAGGAGGTTGATGGACATAAACTTCTTCATCTATATAACCATTTAAGAAGGCACTCTTAACATCCATCTGATATAGAGTGATGTTATGTTGAGTGGCAAAAGAAATTAATAGACGAATAGATTCTAACCTGGCCACTGGTGCAAAGGTTTCTGTGTAGTCAATCCCTTCTTGCTGACTATAACCCTGAGCCACCAGTCTGGCTTTGTTCCTTACCACTTCGCCTTTCTCACTGAGCTTGTTTCTGAAGACCCATTTTGTACCAATTATATTGAATCCATCTGGTCTAGGAACAAGATCCCAAACATCATTCCTTGTAAACTGATTTAGTTCTTCTTGCATAGCAATTATCCAGTCTGGATCTTTTAGAGCATGATCAACAGAAGTTGGCTCGATCAAAGATACAAGACCTAATTGACAGTCTGCATTGTTCTTAAGGAATGCTCTTGTTCTGATTGGATCATCTTTCTTTCCAAGAATGACATCTTCTGAATGACCGGAGATGAGTCTGGATGATCTTCTGACAGATGGTTCTTCAGAAATGCTTAGATCCTCCAGGGAAGCTGATACTTGATCTTCAGATTCTTTGCTTCTGAGAAGCTCTGCTTCTGATGCGTTGCTTCTTGGCTCAACAACTTCTGATAAGTCAATATCATAACCTGCAAAATTATCAACCTGCTTTGGTTTTTCAGAACCAAGCTTATCATCAAACCTGATATTGATTGATTCTTCTACAACCAATGTTTCAGTATTGTATACTCTGTAGCCTTTTGAGCGTTCAGAATATCCAAGAAGAAAACATTTTTGTGCTTTGGAATCAAACTTACCAAGATGATCTTTAGTGTTCAGAATAAAACATACACATCCAAAAGGATGGAAATATGAAATGTTGGGCTTTTTATTCTTCCACAATTCATAGGGAGTCTTATTTAGAATAGGTCTGATAGAGATTCTATTCTGAATATAGCATGCAGTGTTTATTGCTTCTGCCCAGAAATGTTTAGCCATATTGGTTTCATTGATCATGGTTCTGGCCATTTCTTGCAGAGTCCTATTCTTTCGCTCTACAACTCCATTTTGCTGTGGAGTTCTAGGACAAGAGAAATCATGGGCAATACCATTTTCTTTGAAGAACTCTTCAAAGGATCTGTTCTCAAATTCACCACCATGATCACTTCTGACCTTTATGATTTTACACTCTTTTTCAGATTGAATCTGAATGCAGAAATCAAAGAACACTGAATGAGTCTCATCCTTGTGTTTCAAGAATTTTACCCACGTCCAGCGGCTATAATCATCTACGATGACTAATCCATATTTCTTTCCTCTGACAGATGCTGTTTTGACTGGTCCAAACAGATCAATGTGCAAGAGTTCTAATGGCCTTGAGGTAGAAACAACATTCTTAGACTTGAATGCAGGTTTGGAGAACTTGCCCTTCTGACATGCTTCACAAAGAGCATCTGATTGGAATTTCAGATTAGGGAGTCCTCTGACCAGATTCAGTTTGTTAATCTGAGAAATCTTTCTCAAACTAGCATGACCTAATCTTCTGTGCCAGACCCACTGCTCTTCAGAAACAGACATAAGACAAGTCACCTTCTGACTCATAAGATCTTGCAGATCTGTCTTATAAATGTTGTTCTTCCTCTTGCCTGTAAATAGGATTGAGCCATCCTTCTGATTTACAGCCTTGCAAGACTCTTGATTAAAGATTATATCATAACCATTGTCACTTAATTGACTGATAGATAAGAGGTTATGTGTTAATCCTTCTACAAGAAGTACATTAGAGATGGAAGGAGAGTTACCAGACTTTATAGTTCCAGAGCCAATTATCTTGCCCTTCTGATCTCCTCCGAACTTGACTTCTCCTCCAGACTTAAGCACCAGGTCTTGGAACATATACCTTCTTCCTGTCATGTGTCGTGAGCATCCAGAGTCCAGGTACCATGACATGTTGTGCTTTGTCCTTCTTGCAGCCAAGGATATCTGCAACAGGAATAATCTTATCCTTAGGTACCCACATTTTCTTGGGTCCTTTCTTGTTAGATTTTCTCAAGTTCTGATTGAACTTGGGTTTAACATTATAAGCAATAGGAGAAACAGCATGATAATTTTTAATATGAGTTTCATGATATTTCCTAGGTTGTGTCACATGCTTCTTGGTGTGTGTTATGTGAAAACTTTGTGCATGTGAAGTGTGCCTAATATCATGAGAGTGGCCATACTTGAACTGATCATACAATGGCTTGTATGTGATTTTCATTTCATCAACAGGTTCAAGTTTGTATGGGGTTTCACCCTCATAACCAATGCCAACTCTTTTGTTTCCAGACACAGCATATATCATAGAAGCTAGCTGACTTCTGCCAATACTTCTAGATAAGAACTTCCTGAAACTTAAATCATATTCTTTCAGAATATGGTTTAGACTGGGAGTGGATTTTTCTGAATTAGAAGGAGATCCAACATCATTGGATAATTTTAAAAGTTTATCTTTCAATTCAGAATTTTCCAATTCAAGCCTCTTTGTTTCAAATTCAAATAGCTTTTTCAGCTTTTTGTATTTAATACAAATCTGAGACTTGGATTCCAGAAGTTCAGTTAATCCGGAAACTAACTCATCTCTAGTAAGTTCAGAAAATACCTCTTCAGAATCTGATTCTGATGTAGATTCTGATCCGTCATCTTCTGTCGCCATCAGCGCACAGTTAGCCTGCTCATCTTCTGATTCATCTTCTGACTCATCCCAGGTTGCCATAAGACTTTTCTTCTTATGAGACTTTTTCTTGGGACTTTCCTTCTGAAGATTTGGACATTCATTCTTGTAGTGTCCAGGCTCATTGCATTCATAGCACATGACTTTCTTCTTGTCAAATCTTCTGTCATCAGAAGATTCTCCACGTTCAAATTTCTTTGAACTTCTGAAGCCTTTGAACTTCCTTTGCTTGGTCTTCCAGAGTTGATTTAGCCTTCTGGAGATCAGGGACAGTTCATCTTCTTCTTCAGATTCTGATTCTTCAGGATCTTCTTCTTTGGCCTGAAAAGCGTTAGTGCATTTCTTGATATTTGATTTTAATGCAATAGACTTACCTTTCTTTTGAGGCTCATTTGCGTCCAGCTCAATCTCATGACTTCTCAAGGCACTGATAAGCTCTTCCAGAGAAACTTCATTCAGATTCTTCGCAATCTTGAATGCAGTCACCATAGGACCCCATCTTCTGGGTAAGCTTCTGATGATCTTCTTCACATGATCAGCCTTGGTGTATCCTTTGTCAAGAACTCTCAATCCAGCAGTAAGAGTTTGAAATCTTGAAAACATTTTTTCAATGTCTTCATCATCCTCCATCTTGAAGGCTTCATACTTCTGGATTAACGCTAGAGCTTTGGTCTCCTTGACTTGAGCGTTTCCTTCATGAGTCATTTTCAAGGACTCATATATATCATAGGCCGTTTCCCTGTTAGATATCTTCTCATACTCAGCATGAGAGATAGCATTCAGCAAAACAGTTCTGCATTTATGATGATTCCTGAAAAGCTTCTTTTGATCATCATTCATTTCTTGCCTTGACAGCTTTGCGCCACTGGCATTTACTGGATGTTTGTAACCATCCATTAGAAGATCCCATAGATCACCATCTAGACCCAGAAAGTAACTTTCCAGTTTATCTTTCCAGTATTCAAAGTTTTCACCATCAAATACCGGCGGTCTAGTATAACCATTGTTACCGTTGTATTGCTCAGCAGAGCCAGATGTAGATGCAGGTGTAGGTGTAGTCCTTTCACTTTCATCAACCATCTTTTAAATGAAGCGTTTTTCTCTTCCTGAATCTTTTCTAAACACGGTTAAGTGCTTGCACCTTAGAACCGGCGCTCTGATGCCAATTGAAGGATAGAAAAACACTTAGAAAGGGGGGGGATTGAATAAGTGTGACTTTAAAATCTTGGGCGATAAAAATAAATTGCACAATTATTTTTATCCTGGTTCGCTGTTAACGAAGCTACTCCAGTCCACCCCCGCAGAGATGATTTACCTCAACAGAGGATTTAATCCACTAATCGCACGGATTACAATGGTTTTCCACTTAGTCCGCAACTAAGTCTTCCAGAGTCTTCTGATCACACACTGATCACTCCAGGAACAACTGCTTAGTTCACTCCTAAGACTTTTCTAGAGTCTACTGATCAACACGATCACTCTAGGCTTAGTTCACTCCTAAGACTTTCTGCTCAGCCAACTGCCAAGACTTCCTCTAGAGTATTCTGATCAACCTGATCACTCTAGTTACAAACTGCTCAGCCAACTGCCAAGACTTCCTAGAGTATACTGATCACACGATCACTCTAGTTCCTTACAACTTAATGTAATCAATTCAAGAGTTTACAAATGCTTCTTAAAAGCTATAATCACAACTGTGATATTTCTCTTAACGTTTAAGCTTAATCTCACTAATATATTACAACAGCAATGTAGTGAGTTGATGAAGATGAAGATTCTGAGTTTTGATTTGAACAGAGTTTCAGCAAGTTAATTTGAATTGTATTGGTGCGAAATCGTTAACCTTGCTTCTCATCAGAACTTCATATTTATAGGCGTTGAGAAGATGACCGTTGAATGCATTTAATGCTTTGCGTGTTCCGTACAGCATCGCATTTAATGTTATACGCTTTTGTCAACTACCTCGAGCCTTGTTCACGCTGTGTCTACTGACGTAGCCTTTAGTAGCTTTTAACGTTCCTTTTGTCAGTCAGCGTAGTCTGCCACGTGTACTTCCTTCTGATCTGATGTTTGTGAATACGACGTTTGAATATCATCAGAGTCAAACAGCTTGGTGCATAGCATCTTCTGATCTTCTGACCTTGAAGTGCTTCTGAGCGTGATACCATCTTCTGATCTTCAGTGCTTCTGATCTCATGTTCTTCTGATGCTTCCATAGACCCATGTTCTGATTCTGCTTCGACCATCTTCTGATGTCTTGCCAGACCATGTTCTGATGTTGCATGCTGAACCATTTGAGATACAACTTCTGAGCGCTGAATTATGCGTACTCTTTATATATTTCCTGAAAGGGAAATTGCATTGGATTAGAGTACCATATTATCTTAAGCAAAATTCATATTATTGTTATCATCAAAACTAAGATAATTGATAAGAACAAATCTTGTTCTAACATCCCTTTCCTCTGGAAACAATAAAGTTCAGTGGCGACTCTTACTTTGTGAGTCGCCAAGACATTGCATCTTGTGCATACGTATTCCCTCGTGCAATGGGAAAGTCAGAGCTGTTAGAACAAGATTTGTTCTGATCAATTATCTTAGTTTTGATGATAACAATAATATGAATTTTGCTTAAGATAATATGGTACTCTAATCCAATGCAATTTCCCTTTCAGGAAATATATAAAGAGTACGCATAATTCAGCGCTCAGAAGCTTTGTCTCAAGGGTTCAGCATGCAACATCAGAACATGGTCTGGCAAGACATCAGAAGATGGTCGAAGCAGAATCAGAACATGGGTCTATGGAAGCATCAGAAGAACATGAGATCAGAAGCACTGAAGCTCAGAAGATGGTATCACGCTCAGAAGCACTTCAAGGTCAGAAGATCAGAAGATGCTATGCACCAAGCTGTTTGACTCTGATGATATTCAAACGTTGTATTCACAAACATCAGATCAGAAGAAAGTACAAGTGGCAAGCTACGCTGACTGACAAAAGGAACGTTAAAAGCTATTAAAGGCTACGTCAGTAGACACAGCGTGAACAAGGCTCGAGGTAGTTGACAAAAGCGTATAACATTAAATGCGATGGTGTACGGAACACGCAAAGCATTAAATGCATTCAACGGTCATCTTCTCCAACGCCTATAAATATGAAGTTCTGATGAGAAGCAAGGTTAACGATTCTGCACCAAAACAACTTATATCAAACTTGCTGAAACGCTGTTCAAATCAAAACTCAGAATCTTCATCTTCATCAAAGCTCACTACATTGCTTTTGTAATATTTTAGTGAGATTAAGCTTAAACGATTAAGAGAAATATCACAGTTGTGATTATCGCTTGTAAGAAGCATTTGTAAACTCTTAGAATTGATTACATTAAGTTGTAAGGAACTAGAGTGATCGTGTGGATCAGAATACTCTAGGAAGTCTTAGGAGTGAATTAAGCAAGTTGTAACTAGAGTGATCGTGTTGATCAGTAGACTCTAGAAAAGTCTTAGAGGGTATCTAAGCAGTTGTTCCTGGAGTGATCAGTGTGTGATCAGAAGACTCTGGAAGACTTAGTTGCTGACTAAGTGGAAAACCATTGTAATCCGTGCGATTAGTGGATTAAATCCTCAGTTGAGGTAAATCATCTCTGCGGGGGTGGACTGGAGTAGTTTAGTTAACAACGAACCAGGATAAAAATAACTGTGCAATTTATTTTTATCTGTCAAGTTTTTAAAGCTACACTTATTCAAACCCCCCCTTTCTAAGTGTTTTTCTATCCTTCAATTGGCATCAGAGCGCCGGTTCTAAGGTGCAAGCACTTAACCGTGTTTAGAAAAGATTCAGGAAGAGAAAAACGCTTCAGTAAAAGATGGTTGATGAAAGTGAAAAGACTACACCTACACCTGCATCTACATCTGGCTCTGCTGAGCAATACAACGGTAACAATGGTTATACTAGACCGCCGGTATTTGATGGTGAAAACTTTGAATACTGGAAAGATAAACTGGAAAGTTACTTTTTGGGTCTAGATGGTGATCTATGGGATCTTCTGATGGATGGTTACAAACATCCTGTAAATGCCAGAGGCGTAAAGCTGACAAGGCAAGAAATGGATGATGATCAGAAAAAGCTTTTCAGGAATCATCATAAATGCAGAACTGTTTTGCTGAATGCTATCTCTCATGCTGAGTATGAGAAGATATCTAACAGGGAAACGGCCTATGACATATATGAGTCCTTGAAAATGACTCATGAAGGAAATGCTCAAGTCAAGGAGACTAAAGCTCTTGCTTAAATCCAGAAGTATGAAGCCTTCAAGATGGAGGATGATGAAGACATTGAAAAGATGTTTTCAAGATTTCAAACTCTTACTGCTGGATTGAGAGTTCTTGACAAGGGATACACCAAGGCTGATCATGTAAAGAAGATCATCAGAAGCTTACCCAGAAGATGGGGTCCTATGGTGACTGCATTCAAGATTGCAAAGAATCTGAATGAAGTTTCTCTGGAAGAGCTCATCAGTGCCTTGAGAAGTCATGAAATAGAGCTGGACGCAAATGAGCCTCAAAAGAAAGGTAAGTCTATTGCATTAAAATCTAATATCAAGAAATGCACTAACGCTTTTCAGGCTAGAGAAGAAGATCCTGAAGAATCAGAATCTGAAGAAGAAGATGAACTGTCCCTGATCTCCAGAAGGCTAAATCAACTCTGGAAGACCAAGCAAAGGAAGTTCAGAGGCTTCAGAAGTTCAAAGAAATTTGAACGTGGAGAATCTTCCGATGACAGAAGATTTGACAAGAAGAAGGTCATGTGCTATGAATGCAATGAGCCTGGACACTACAAGAATGAATGTCCAAATCTTCAGAAGGAAAATCCCAAGAAGAAGTTTCATAAGAAGAAAAGTCTTATGGCAACCTGGGATGAGTCAGAAGATGATTCAGACTCTGAAGATGAGCAGGCCAATTGTGCGCTGATGGCGATAGAAGATGACGGATCAGAATCTACATCAGAATCAGATTCTGAAGAGGTATTTTCTGAACTTACTAGAGATGAGTTAGTTTCCGGTCTAACTGAACTACTGGAACTCAAGTCTCAGATTAGTCTCAAATACAAAAAGCTGAAAAAGCAATTTGAATTTGAAACAAAGAAGCTTGAGTTGGAAAATTCTGAATTAAAAGAAAAACTTTTAAATTTATCCAATTATGTTGGATCTCCTTCTGATTCAGAAAAATCCACTCTTAGTCTAAACCATATTCTGAAAGAATATGATTTAAGTTTCAGGAAGTTCTTGTCTAGAAGTATTGGCAGAAGTCAGCTAGCTTCTATGATATATGCTGTGTCTGGAAACAAAAGAGTAGGAATTGGTTTTGAGGGTGAAACCCCATACAAACTTGAACCTGTTGATGAAATGAAATTAACATACAAGCCATTGTATGATCAGTTCAAGTATGGCCACTCCCATGATATTAGGCACACTTCACATGCTCAAAGTTTTCACTTAACACACACCAAAAAGCATGTGACACAACCTAGGAAATATCATGGAACTCACATTAAAAATTATCATGCTGTTCCTCCTTCTGCGTACAATGTTAAACCTAAGTTCAATCAGAACTTGAGGAGAACTAACAAGAAAGGACCCAAGAAAATGTGGGTACCAAAGAAAAAGACTATTTCTTTTGCAGATTCTCTTGGTGACAAAGAAGATAAAAGTCAACATGACATGTCTCCTGAACTCAAGTTGATCTCAACACTTGAAGGGAAGAAAGATTATCTTCCAAGTTCTGGTTCTTAAATCTGTTGAAGAAACTATGTTCGTAGGAAATCAGAAAAGAAGTTTATTAGTCTTGGAACCATCTGTATTGTTTGTCTCTAAAGCATTGATGCTTCTTTCTTGATTATTCTGAATGCTCTAAATGCTACAGAATATACAACATTGAAACATTGATTGTGGACAAATCAATAAACATCTGTTTTGATGATAAACTTGTTTCTGATGAAACAAAGAGCTTAAGAATTTCTGCAGATACAGTTTTGTCTTATCAGAAGCTGCAGAACAAAGAAGTGAACCTCCAGAAGCTGTGTATATCAGAAGTAATGGATCAGAAGATCATTCAGATTTATATCAGCACACTTCAGAAGGAGTGTTTTCAAAAGAGAAAGTTGATCAGATCAGAAGCAGTGATCAGAATCTGAAGGCGTAAAGTCTATTCTGAAATTTACAGCTGTCATCTATTATCTGATGGTGAACACGTGTCTGTACGGTTAGTAGAAAGCGTGCAGTTGAAAAGACGCCGACCTAGGTAACTGTATTAAATCATTTCATTTACTGTGTTCTCTCTCCTAATGTCATTTCTCATTAAATGCATAATGATTTTGTTTTAAATCTTTTAAATAACCCGCTTCATCTTCATTCCCTCTTTTTTCTCTCTTTCTCTCTATTTTGTGCATTCACTTCGTTGCATCTCTCTTCAAACCCTAGTTCTCTGATTTGATCTCAAAGCATTATCATCATGAACACTTCCTCTTGTTCATCTTCCTCAAAAGAAAGACCGACTTCTTCACAAATCTGTCTACGAAGTTATAAAGATGCTCCTTTGAAAACTTGCTTGATACCCACGAAGGACTTGGAGGTTTTATGTGAAACTGCTGTGGACATCAACAACCTTAAAGCTAATGGCTTTCAGTGTGATGCAAGAATCTTTGAGCAAGGATGGTCTAATTATCTTGATAGATTGGTTGGTCCAATTTATCCTGAACTTGTGAAGGATTTTTGGGTACACGCAACGGTTACACCAACTGCCATCATTTCATTTGTGCTAGGGCATGAAGTGGTTATCACTGAGAAGCTCATCAGGAAGCTGTACAATCTGGATGATGAAGAAGGTTGGTCTGGTCTTCAACCCAATACAGTTGACTGGACTCCAGTTGAAAAACTAATCTCTACGGTTTTTGGAATTGATTCTCATAACACAGGCACCTTAAGGCCTTTCTATAAAGTATGGGCTGAGATTATTCTGGGTTCTCTTCACCATAGAAAAAGGATGCTCTTCTCCTCCTACATCAGTCCGACTCACAAGTACACTCTTTTCTGCATTGGCAAAAAGATAGAGATCAACATCTCTCATATTCTGTTTGAGAATCTGAAAACATCTATTTTTGAATCAAGAGAAGATGAAAGGGCGAAGTACCCTCATATTCCAAGAACAACCATTCCTTTCGGAAGAATGATTTCAGACATTCTGATTGAAAGCAAAGTTGTGGACTCTATCAGAAATCGCAATGCATCGCACTCTCTTGGAGTAATTCAAGGTCCCATCTTCAATGGTGTTGATTTGTTCAGATTGGAACTCATTAAGAATGTACCTTTCGTGTGCACAAGCTTTCCTGACATTCTGTCAAGAAGAATTGCTGTTGAAGGATTCATCTCCTTGTTTCATAAAGAACTTGATCATGTTATCAAGCTTTACATGGAAGATTGTGTTAGGAAGCAATCAGACGTTGATCCTGCTTGGATCCGTGGCAGAGTACTCCCATCCAAAGATGATATTCTGAAGAAGGATAAGAAGGAACGACAGGCAAGGCTAAAAAGAAAAGCACAAGAAGATGAGGCTGAGAGAGCCAAGAAGTTGAGGGTCACCTATGATCCTGACAAGGTGGACTCTAAAGAACGAAGAGATAAAAGGATCAGAGATTCCTTTCGCAGAACCAGATCTTCTTCTTCTTCTGTACAATTCTCCAGAAAGGTCTTTACTCCACCTCCTTCCGTCCCTAAACCATCTTTCCAATCACCTCCATCTGAACCAAAAGTAAACTTCACCTTACCAAATCCTTCTCCATCATCTTTCTCCTCTCCCATTCTAAACCCCACACCTTTAAGTATTCTTCCCCCAACTCCTTCTGATAAATCTCTCTCACCAATTCCCTTTACAAACACTCCATCCTCGTCTCAATCTATCATTTCTGATATTCCATCCTCATCAATCATTCTCTCAGATATCCCTTCTTCCTCATCCACCGTACCTCCAACTTCTATATCCCATCCCTTACCTACAGAAAAATCCGAACCTTACTGTCTTCTCTATCCTGACTACAAATTCACCTTCAATCCGCCTGAACCTGAACCCTATACCTACCTGGAACTTTTCAGACTTGAGGTGATTAGCAGTCTAGACCTTCTGAAGGATGCATTCCTAAATGGTCTGGATGATGTTTCTACAAGAAATCTCTGGAGAAGATTTCGCAAGGATTTTCAAGTAGAAGCAATGGGAGTACAGAAAAGACTAGTGGCTGCTGCCCCTGGTTACCCTGGTTACCTTCTGGAGGAAGATAATGGTATATACTACCATCCTCTCAGAAATTGTGTTGCTGCGGAAGAGAAGCCCTTCTTGGATGAGATGGAACAATTAAGACTCGCTGCTGCATTGGAAGCAAATCCTTGCAGGGAGATTGTGGTTTGGATACCTCAATATCCTGTTCTGCTCGGAGATTTCAAGACTCTCTTTGACTATCTGAGGGAAAACCCGTCTGAGAAAGATCCAAACTTGGTCATTCCAGAAGTTGTTGACCCACCAGTAGTTGAAGGTCCTTCTGCTCCAAGGAATCTAGCTGCCATTCTTCAGGCACTTGAGAATGGAGACTCGGAAATTCCTGCTGCAGAATATGGAGATGCTTCTATGCAAGAAGCAGATGCTGAAGATCATGTTGCCAAAACTGTTCCTGTTGAGGAAATCCCTGCAAATAATCTATCTATGGAAGCTGCAGATCAACATGCCATTCCTGTGGTTGAAAGCGGTGAAGCTTCTTCTGGTGAATCTTCTCGTCTTGCAAGGACTCTAGAAGAAATTCAGAAGAGACAGGATGAGCAAAGCTCACTCAATGATCAGTATAGTGCTTTCATGGTGAGGCAAGAAGGACACAACAATATGGTTCAAGAGATGCTGACCAAGATCTTGTCAAGACTAGGGCCATCTTAGATTGAGTCTGTGTTGTTTCTTTCCTTTCGTTGCATCTATCTTTGTGCATCTGATCTTTCTTATCTTCATGTACTTCTGTACCTGCTGTTTGCACTTCAATGAAATCGTCTTCTTTCTCCGTGTGTTTCATTTTATTTGTCGTTTTATGCATCTGAATCTTTTGAAATATTCTTTTTGATGTTATGACAAAAAGGGGGAGAAAGATAAATGATAAATGATTTGATTTAATCAGTTGCTCTTACTAACAAGAACTGCAAGTTCTATACGGTTTAAGTGTTTTGCAGGTATACTGAAGAGAATCTTCAAAGCAAACACAAGAAGCAAAACCATGGAAACTGAAGCAAGCCGAGTGCTGTCAAGCTTCAGAAATCAGAAGCAAGAAAGAAAAATGAATCAGAAGCACTCATAATAGAATTTGATCTATATTTGTCTACTTGATTTGACAAAATTCTATTTGCTCTGATATATTATTTGCTCTGATACATATAATGTTATGGCTCTGATACATATAATGTGTTCTAACATACATTTTATGTTCTAACTCGTTCATGCTGACTTTTGTCGTTTAGTTTTTGTTCTGTAACATTTCAGGATGTAGAGATGCTCAGATGATGCTCTGGTACATTCAACAATGTTCTGCTACAAATCTAGCATGAAGTGATGTTGGTAGAAATTCAAAGCTCTGAAGCTATCCGGGGGAAGCAGAAATCAGAAGCTGCGAATGTTCTAAAGATCCAGAAAACTCAAGTTCTGAAGCTGTCCTGAATGGAAGCAGAAATCAGAAGCTGTGAATGTTCAGAAGATCAAAGAAATTCAAGTTCTGAAGCTGTCCTGAATGGAAGCAGAAATCAGAAGCTGTGAATGTTCAGAAGATCAAAGAAATTCAAGTTCTGAAGCTGTCCTAGATGGAAGCAGGAATCAGAAGCTGTGAGTGTTCTAAGGATCTAAGGAAATTCTAGTTCTGAAGCTGTCCTATGGAAGCAGAAGTCAGAAGCTATGAATTCTCTGAAGACAAGAAGCTTATATGATCGTCTCTACCGAAATAATCAGGGAAGTCTTTTATTAAAGTTCTTCGAGTATTTATTTCAGGGGGAGATTATTTATCTCAGGGGGAGATTGTTAATCTCAGGGGGAGACATATTCATATGCTTATGCTATAGCTGTGTAATTTGTCTTTTGCCGTCTATTCTTTCTGATCGCAAACTCATATCATTTATATATGTTTTTATCATCATCAAAAAGGGGGAGATTGTTAGAACAAGATTTGTTCTGATCAATTATCTTAGTTTTGATGATAACAATAATATGAATTTTGCTTAAGATAATATGGTACTCTAATCCAATGCAATTTCCCTTTCAGGAAATATATAAAGAGTACGCATAATTCAGCGCTCAGAAGCTTTGTCTCAAGGGTTCAGCATGCAACATCAGAACATGGTCTGGCAAGACATCAGAAGATGGTCGAAGCAGAATCAGAACATGGGTCTATGGAAGCATCAGAAGAACATGAGATCAGAAGCACTGAAGCTCAGAAGATGGTATCACGCTCAGAAGCACTTCAAGGTCAGAAGATCAGAAGATGCTATGCACCAAGCTGTTTGACTCTGATGATATTCAAACGTTGTATTCACAAACATCAGATCAGAAGAAAGTACAAGTGGCAAGCTACGCTGACTGACAAAAGGAACGTTAAAAGCTATTAAAGGCTACGTCAGTAGACACAGCGTGAACAAGGCTCGAGGTAGTTGACAAAAGCGTATAACATTAAATGCGATGGTGTACGGAACACGCAAAGCATTAAATGCATTCAACGGTCATCTTCTCCAACGCCTATAAATATGAAGTTCTGATGAGAAGCAAGGTTAACGATTCTGCACCAAAACAACTTATATCAAACTTGCTGAAACGCTGTTCAAATCAAAACTCAGAATCTTCATCTTCATCAAAGCTCACTACATTGCTTTTGTAATATTTTAGTGAGATTAAGCTTAAACGATTAAGAGAAATATCACAGTTGTGATTATCGCTTGTAAGAAGCATTTGTAAACTCTTAGAATTGATTACATTAAGTTGTAAGGAACTAGAGTGATCGTGTGGATCAGAATACTCTAGGAAGTCTTAGGAGTGAACTAAGCAAGTTGTAACTAGAGTGATCGTGTTGATCAGTAGACTCTAGAAAAGTCTTAGAGGGTATCTAAGCAGTTGTTCCTGGAGTGATCAGTGTGTGATCAGAAGACTCTGGAAGACTTAGTTGCTGACTAAGTGGAAAACCATTGTAATCCGTGCGATTAGTGGATTAAATCCTCAGTTGAGGTAAATCATCTCTGCGGGGGTGGACTGGAGTAGTTTAGTTAACAACGAACCAGGATAAAAATAACTGTGCAATTTATTTTTATCTGTCAAGTTTTTAAAGCTACACTTATTCAAACCCCCCCTTTCTAAGTGTTTTTCTATCCTTCAAGAGCATCGTAGTTCGGGGTAGAAAGATCTTTTTGTGGGTTGATTGATTTTATTTATGAAAAGGGGGCTAATCGCACAGGCGAAAAATACTTGTTTGAAATGGGTGCTTGCACTTGGACAAGATTTACGCTTGGGCAAAGACGAGCTCCGCGCTTGGGTAGAAAATGAAGTGATGAGTTTGAATTGTTTTTAGAGATTTTATGAAAAGGTGATACAAATCGAGTATTAAGGGGTCTTTAATGGAATCCAAGCATTCAAACAAAGACTTAACGACCATCACCTAAATGATTTAGAATAACTTGCACAAGTACATACAAACCCTTCTTGATTCATCCATTATAGACTAAAGTCGATTTGATTACCTAAGGTATTTTTAAAGTTTTTTTATTATGAAAAAGGAAGTTGAAAAAAGGCACTTGGTGTTGACCAAAGTTTTAGGGATGGCAAACAGACCCAAACCCGCGGGGCCCACCCGCACCCGAACCCGAGTCAACGGGTGAAAACCCGAGTTGACTGGGTTTGGGTTTGGGTGCCACCCGATATTTCGGGTGTGGGTTTGGGTAGTGTGAAACCCGCGCCCGAAACCCGAAATCACACCCGAATATATATATATATATATATATATATATATATATATATATATATATATATATATATATATATATATATATATATATATATATATATATATATATATATATATATATATATATATATATATATATATATATATATATATATATATATATATTATATATATATATTATATATTATATAATATATATATATATATATATATATATATATATATATATATATATATATATATATATATTATATATTTATATATATATATATATATATATATATATATATATATATATTTTATGTATTTTGTTGTGGGTTTGGATTTGGGTGAAAAAACCCGAACCCAACGGGTGTGGGCGTGGGTGTTATTTTGTCACCCGAATAGCTTTTGGGTTTGGGTTCGGGTTCGGGTTCGGGTGGTAATTTCGGGTGCGGGTTTGGGTAGTATAAAACCCGCACCCGCGGGCACCCGTTGCCATCCCTACAAAGTTTATTATGATATTGTTTGAGTGAAAGGGCTTGAGTATGAAGTGTAATGGAAAAGCAACTTGATGTTGATCAAGTGTTTGAAGTTATCTTGAAAAAGTTGATTTTAATTGTTTTTTTTGGTTTTTTAATAATTAACACAAGCAAAATAAACATGCATGGAAAATACCCACACCCCAACCGAAACTCTAAATCCCCATGCACTATTTTTGTATCGATTACATTGAGAGATTACAAGGATAAGCGGAAAAGTAATATATAAATAAGGGAACAATGGTATATTTAAAATAAAATGGACAATAAAAAAAATGCGAAAACTAAAGTAAATAAAGCATAAAAGAAATAATTCAAGAGAAGAGAATGAACTATCAATACATGAGCAAAAATAAATAACATGAGAAATGAGAATCATGCAATATCAACACAACAAAATAAAGCATAAAAAATAATAAAAAAAGTTCTAATTAAATAATTATATGAATTAAAAAAATTAAAATATTTTTTGGGTTTTTAATATGTTAGAAGATTAAATTCTAATTCGTGCATAAACCTAAATTGAAAACGGATTAAAAATGAATTAGAAATGATGAAAATAAGAAGAAAAAAAACAAAGGAAACAAGTCCAGCCGTACGATCTGCCATGAATTGATCAAAAGAAAAGACTCGATGGATTTCCATTAAGAGACACTAATTAACAATCTGCTTGCTCCCATTCGTCACACAACGCTTAAGCAACGTTTGTCACCTTCTTGGTGAGATACTTTTCATGCTTTTGTCCGATATACCATATATATACGACAGTCGGGCAATTTAAATATTCTCACTCTTGAGGTTTTTGAGGTTATAATTATTTATGGAAAGTAATTATTTGAAAGAAAATAGTAAGCATAGTTGATGAAGCCAATTGAAAAAACATGATTCATGAAATATAGATAGACCTTGTGTTACAGTTTACAGTAGAGTTTAATTAACAAGAGCATGAGGGAGAGAGAATTGTCATGATTAATATATCACAAATTGTCAAGCAAATATAATGTATTACACTATGTGGTGACAAAAACAAAACAATGCCTCTCTTGGCTCTCCAAAGTATAACTTTAAATTGGCTGAAAAAATTGACCTGTAGTCATAAATTTTCTCAAAATCCTGTCTTGGTGCATTCTGTCACACTTTCATCATAAAAACAAAACAATACCTTTTGCAAACTTATAACCAGTAATTGGCTGGAAATTTTCCTGATATTGGTCATAAATTATATCTCAATTTCTCAACTGATTCCCAACTGGGATGGGAGCAGTAATTTCTGCTATACATTGAATCGAAACAACATTACATCTCCTTCTTGTACAATGTAGTCTTTGCCTTCAGATCTCAACTGCAAACAACATATTTAGGTGAATTTAGAATAACGTTTTAGGAAAATAGATTTAGTATCAAATGATTTGCAGTATCAAATCCCCTGAACTTATTAGTAATTTATATTTAGGCCCTGCGATATTTTTAGTTCAGGGTTCTATTTAAAAAAATATTATAGTTAAGATCTAAAATAAAACTATGATTACGATTAGAGTATTTGAATTAAGTTAATAAATGTGGCAGCACAGCACTACACCAGTTTGGATTAGCGTTTAAACACGCAGCATACTTCCTTGAATAGACCAATGAATTCAGATCATATCAAACAAAAAATCACTAAATCACATTTATAGAAATCAATAATAACACTGTTAACACCAAGCTAATGATATAAATAAGAATAAAAACGCAGCCGTGTTTATTGGGAGGGAAATGAAATGAGCAACTTACAAGTCCTTTTTCTCGTGCTGCAGCAAGTGAACCAGCAGCAACAAAGTCTTTATAAGCCACCTAATTTAAAATAACAATTTTTTAATGATGGTTAATGAATGCATTACATAACCTTTGATATCTGCTTAAAACAAATACAAGAGCATATGTAAAATAAGTAGATAAACTTTCAGGATCTCACTTGATTCAGTTTCCCCAATCCAGTGATAGCTTTTTTGTTAGTAGGCCTCTAATTACAAAGGTTTATGTTAGGGGCAGGCCCGATTGACAAGGCCCAGTTTAAGTAAATAAGGTGTCTGGTAAGAAACAGATGGGATTAGGATGTTTTAGGTTTGGTTGGTTAGGAGAGACTAGGCTCTCTAATTCCTAGAGTTTAGATTAGTTTCTAGCAGTTATTTATTTGGTCTACAACAGTTGTATTCCTTTCTGCTTCTTCATGTACCCAATTCTGCAGAAAATATTTTCCAAGTTTTGTCAATTATCAGTCCCAATATTTATACAAGATCTATCAATATCTTAGTAGTACGTATGAATGTTACAGGAATCTGAAATTATGAAAGAAATTGAGGTTGTATTATTGAGAATCTGAAATTATGAAAGAAATTGAGGTTGTATTATTGATTGGAAAAAAATATATTTCAGAAGATAAAAACACCTGAAATCCCAGAGCAAAGCTCTTTTGCTCTTCAGAGAAGATATGCCTCTTCCTCTTCCTAACCCTAGTGTTAAGAGTCCCACATCGGACAATATATAGCCTGAACATGTCTTTATAAGTGGGGGCAATCCTCACCCTACAAGCCGGTTTTGTAGGGTTGAGTTAGGCCTAACCACACTTCTTAACATGGTATCAAGAGCCTGGTTTAAGATATGGTGGGCCACCTTCTATGGTTTCCGCTATCAGGCCACCCACCATTTATTTCCACGCTCCAGTTGTCTAGTCCTGGGCGTGAGTGAGGGGGTGTGTTAAGAGTCCCACATCGGACAATATATGGCCTGAACATGTCCTTATAAGTGGGGGCAATCCACACCCTACAAGCCGATTTTGCAGGGTTGAGTTAGGCCTAACCACACTTAAAACCTAGGATTCTAACTCAAAACCTAGGATTCTAACTCAACAAGACGATCAAAGATACCCTCTCTCTTTCTCCTCAAAGTACCTTATTTGGGAAAATGATTAGTTAATTGCCTATTTGGGACCACCTTATATTGTGTCCAAATCTTGCCGCCCTCTTGAAAAAGAGACTTGTCTTTAAGGCTGAGATAAGGAAATTGAATTGTGACGTCAATTTATCATTCCAAGCTACTATGGAAGCCCTGGTATGAACAGCTTGTTTGACACCAAAGAACCCAAGCATGAGTAATTTCTGAAAAGCAGCTACTACAATACATGGTAAGGAAGCAATAACGACAAGCGCAAAACACCACTGCAATATGACACCCTGAAGGTTAAAAAGCCTTAGGTATCCAACCACATAATTGCCCAAGAACTCTTTTTATGAAATAGTAGCTGAAGATCCAGTCACTTCCCCAGGAATCTGAATGATGAATAAAGAGAGCTAATTCTAGGATATAGCAACCAAACAACCAAGCATAATCCAGCCAAGAGGGATCAACTTCACAAATCAGACAATGCTATAACTCTCATGTATTAAGTTCAAAGAACGTTTTCCACAATTTCTCTCAATGACATTTAGCTTTTCTTGGTCTTACACTACCTCGAACTATTAGACTATACTCCATCTAGTCAACCCTCGTGATAGTGATTCAACGAGTCTTCTCCACATATCTGAGGCACCTTAGAAAAAATTCTACCAACTTTATGATAGAAACCAACTGATATAGAAGAAGAAAATAGGGAAAATTCTTGTGATTATATAATCATATCGCAGAACTTTGAGAGTTTGCACCTCCCCCAAATCCAAAATGGCCTCTTTCCAGTCAAATTCCAAGATAATAAACTCTCCCCTATCTCCCCCCTATTTATTCTAAAAATAAACCCACAGAATTAATAAAACGTAATCGCTCCTTATAAAAACATAACTACTACAAAATTGACCAAAGTCAGTTTTCCTTAATGAGAGGTCTAACACTTATCTACTACCTACTTCCCTATATGTAACACCATCTTAGTCAATACACAAGAATTAAGAAAGTAGTTTTATATTAAATTTTTCAATGGTACTTCTTATGCTCAATGGTATTTTTCCTATCTACTTAAGAGATTATTACTTAATTTTTGAAATCTACTTATATATTATAAATACAAGATTGGTTAAATGCAGTGCCTTTAACCAAAAGTAGTAATAAAAATCAGATTTTCATGTCTGACGAGTTATAAACTTCTTATTAATGTTTTAAATGAATACAATACTCGCTATTCCAATTTCCAAGTCGTGTACTATATAATGTATTAAAAGTAGGAGTTCGAAAGTGTATGTCCTTCATGCTTACTGTCTCTGCTCGAATGAAACCCTTCTCAAAGTCAGAATGAATAACTCCAGCAGCTTGAGGTGCAGTCATTCCTAGTATAACAGAGATTTAAAATTTATGTGAGAGATTCAATCCAAACCCTAATATTATTATTGATTCTGTTTGGTCCATCAATCAGATTACTTCATAAGAAAAAGGGGCAATAAAGCATACAAAATAAAGCCACAATATCATCCGAGAGGCATTTGTTAACTAAAGGAAAAACAGTATTGCCTATCCAAAGATATTGCAAACTCCCATTTTAATTTAATTTGTTTTAAGATTATGAAAGATGATATTTTCACACATAAATTTGGAAACAAGAGTTGACGATTTGGATGGTTAACCTTGTTCAAATATGTGGTTAAATTAGTTTTGTGGATGTTTAATTAATATAACAAGAGTCACAACTCATTAACCATCCCCTGAACGTAATTAACCACGATTCTTATCGTTATTAACCATGATTTTTGGTGTTTAACTATACATGACCTTCAAGTTTTCAAATATATATGATAGTTATTAACCACAATTTGTATTCAAATATTCTCTTGAAAATCATGGTTAGTAACATACAAAATAGTGGTTAATTATGTTATGTGGATGGTTAGCAACACCTTGTTATATTCATTAATCATCTACTAAACATAAACACACATGTACTTAAATTATACCCTAGAATGTATTTTAGTGTGTGTTTAGGTTTATTGTTGAACTTTGTTGTCCCATTTTGTGTCAAAGTACCAGAGCTCTAAATTTCTATATGTCCAATTATTTGAACATGGAATTCATAAACGAATGTATGTAAAATGTGTGAAGGACGCAAGTGCTGGACACGGCAGTGATAGGTCAACACCACCAGTAATTATTTGAGAAAATTATATAGTTGAATGTTACTAATATGTTAGTGTCACGTATTGGATACACTAGACACGCCTCAATCTGAAGTGTCAGTACTAAATATGAAGAAGATAAGAAAACAAAAAACTAACCTTCACGTATTGTCCATGCTTTTGTCTCCTGTATAAACATAAGAAAAACAATATCAGTTTTGGAGATGAAATACAAGAGAGTTAAAACCTAGGAGGCCCTTGGAAACATTTAGTTTTACTAGTTATGTACAATACTAATTGTGGAATAACTAATAAGGGGTCCAAGTTAACATATAATGTCATTATCATTGCACACGTTTTTAACAGGATACTCTATACAGTAATGCTCTCTAAAACTGTCCAAGGTTTCGTCTTACCTTCTCACCAGAAGTAAAATAAGTTCGCAACCCCAAAAGATCATAGGTTGCTCTAATTAGGTTCCCAAGACCACTTTCACTAACACCAAGGGATTTCAAATATTCTTGCCTTTCCTCAATTGCTAGTTCAGAAAGCTCTGCCTCAACCTGCGAAGACAAATAACCCCATCTTACTTGATTCCAAATCTATGTGGTTATAATCACAAGAGTGCCAATAATTGTTATTTCAATCTAGAGATATCATGAGCTATCAAGTGACCAGTCTAGCAAAAGTTGACATCATCAAATTTCCCCCAATGAAAATACATGGAAAGTTGTAATTACCCATATGACATTTGTGAAACTAGAAGAGAAAGGAAAACTCATAGAACAGAAAAACTCAAACCTACTTTCAGTCCTTTTTCCCAGAGAAACACGACTAGCTCGGCAAGGTTAAATAGTCATATAACCATATCTCGAAATATGACAGTGGCTAGGAGGATAGCGATACTAAATTTAAATAAGAGTAACTTAAAATGGTGTTTTAAATGACGTTTCAATTTTCTTGTGTTGTGTATTGTCCATCTAACAATACACGTGACAAAGACTTTTGTGTGACTTAAATGTTTGTCGTATCAAACACCCTAAGACTTCATGAGGATGAACCTACTTGAGTGGTGAAGAATTTGACAACTAAAAGGGTCACATACACGGCCGCAAACATCACCACCACCTCATCAGGACAGTGGATACAGAATTAATGATCATCATTTGCAGTGCCAGGTGGTAGGATAAGATGCAATAGTTTTCTTCCCATACTCTATATCATGTGATAATAGAAGACAATAATGGACAAATCATTGAACAAGGAAAGTTTGACCAGCTATCACCATACTACTGATTTTCTTTTTTCAGAGAAAGAAAGTTAGCGTAAAAAGCTTAAACATGCACCGACACCTCTGAAATCAAGCGTGTCCGTGTCCGTGTCAATGACAGACACCTGCACCGACACTTGCAATTACATTTAATTTATTCATTTTTTCAAATTATTAACGGTGTCGCCGTGTCAGTGTCGGGGTCGTTTTAGGGGTGTCCGTGCTTCATAAACATCTGTACAATCATTTTCAAGATAAATGAATGGCAAAGCTATATTACCTTAGTGTAACTAGAAAACAAACAATGGCAACATATTTATTTAACTTGCCAAACAAATATAACTCATAAGTTGCCTATCTAGCAGTATACCTGTGCTGAAATTGTTACAATTCCTGACTTCAGCTCAGATGCAACATTCTTGACACCTACAACGTAATCATTGTTTGTAGCATCAGCTAAATCAGTCTCCGCAACATTTGCCACATATATAACGGGTTTCATGGTGAGTAAGCAGAGGTTCTTTATAGCATCCTTTTCAAAGTCTGTTAAGGCCACAGATCGGGCAGGTTTTCCATCCAAGAGTGCTACACTAATTTTTTCCAATGCAGCCTTTTCTGCCTCTTCCTACAAACAAAATTTTCAAAGTCAAGTGGTGTGTCGTATCTAACCAATTTAAGAGTCAGTGACAGGCAATAACATTTAAAGAATGTAACCTTGACTTTAGTTTGTGAATCCTTTGCCTTGCTTTTTTTTAGTTTATCTAGTCTTTTTTCAATCTGCATTTCTTCAAACAAGGAATATCTTAGTTTGATTTGGTCAGTTAATTTTGTCACAGAAAACCAAAAGTACTCTTCACAACGTAGAGGAAGAAAGTAATACAATAATTTCAACCAAATAAATTAATACAATCATGAATCATGATAAATATGATTGAAGCCATTATGTGTTGCCACAAACATTAAGAATGATAATAACAGATTCAAATGAAACAAAGGCGGTAAAATTGTGTAGAATGACAGTTAGTAAGCTGACCTGGTCTAAGTCTGTGAAAACAAGCTCCAAGTTGATAACATCAATATCAGATTTGGGATCAACTTTCCCATTCACATGAATAATGTCATTGTCGTCAAAACATCTAACAACCTAATATGATAATCAACCGATTCATAGCAATATTAAATCAGTAAATGATAAACACAAAAACAAATAAAAAAATCAATACATACAGTATTAAATCAGGATTTTCCACTTATTTCCATGAGCTCTCTAGAATTGCTTCTAAAAATAGTTTATAACATATATGAAATCATTTGACTTTATTTATATTTTGTTTTAGAAATAGTTTATACATAAGCACTTACATTATAAGTGGTTAATTAAGCTATTTATCCAAATGAAGTTATTAAAAAGGGAAGATACAAAATGAAAAGAATAGAAGATGGAAGCAAAATGATGACAAGGAAATGATGATAGATAAACACCTGAAGTATGGAGTCCACTTCACGAATATGTGATAAAAACTTATTACCAAGCCCCTGCAACAGTTGAGGTAAGATAGAGATTAAAGCAATACATGTAAGTTTCTACAACAAATAAAGAGAAGATTCAAAAATAAGATAAATTAGTGTCAGTTGACACCAAACCTAAACAAGGAGAAGAGAAATTAAGTGAACCTCGCCTTGACTTGCACCCTTGACTAGCCCAGCAATGTCTACAAACTCTATAGATGCTGGAACAACTCGTTGAGATTTACTGAGGTCGGAGAGCACATGGAGACGAGAATCTGGAACAGCAACAATCCCTACGTTTGGCTCAATTGTACAAAAAGGGAAATTAGCAGCTTGGGCTTTTCCATTTTCCACCTAGACATGTGAGATCACTATTAATCAATATTTGATAGATTACTATTGCATTCCGAACAAGGTTTATATCTATACAAATCATCAATACAAAATATATAGAAGAAATTAAAGTTTTTTTATTGTACAAAGGCATATAAAGTTATTGCAAGGATAATGCTAAAACAGTTCTGGCGTATTTGGTCGAAGTAGTGGTTCAAAAGATTCATTTTTCACAACAGCTACTACTTACAGGAGATTTGATTATTGATTCTAGGTAGATTATCCATTAACCATAAAGTCCCGACGAAACCATAAAATTTGAGCAAGTTTTAAAACATATCACCATATCACAAGTAATAGCCTATTGGGAAGTATAAGAGGAAGATATTAGAAACTTTGCACTTAGATTCAACTTCAGCACACCTGTGAGAGTCTTTCTAATAATTTTGTCTTAAAATCTTGTAAACTGAACTCATGCCCCTAAGTTATCTACAATAAATAAATAAATAATTACACTTAAACACTGATATTTTAAGCAACTTTGTCAAATAAGTGAAAGGACAAAAAAACTGAAATATTCAAAAGGAAGCATGTTTTGGAATTATGTTTATCATTTTAGTAGTAGGAAATGGAATTTTGGTAAAAGCCTTTGGAAGCAATAATTTTTGTTTAAAGAGAGTCAAATTGAAAGCAACTGTGTTTATAGGCTTCACAACCGGTTTCTTATTTATAGCTTGTCTATAATCGACAGTGGAGTATCAAGGGGTAACTATGAGTTTATTTCAAGCAAACATACAGCCTAGTAATTAGTAGCTAATTTGAAGCTTAACAGTAACTCACCATATAATATTGTTGACGGTATATATTTAACAAAAATGTTAATACTTACTATTCTTAACAACTGTTAAATTAATAGTGTAACACAGTTGTATTGAAACCCAAATAAAATAGAGATGATTAAAATGATGAACAGTCACACTAACTCTTGTTTTGCTAGTTGTAACTTGTAAGAGTTACAAGACTTACTTTCTTGTATTTCTATATTTTTATTTCCTTCCTATTTCATTATACCTACAATGTATGAAAGACGTTTGTGTTGAAAATATGAACAAACATACTTAAAGACATGAGAAATAAAGAATTGCATTTGAAATACACAGCAAGTACCCTACTTTCTTAATCTTCAATTTAACTTATAATTAAGCACTTGAATCTACCACTTGTTTCTCCTCTTATCATCTTCGTTAGCTACAGTAGTTCTCTTCGCTATTTTTAGCACAGTGCAAGGTAATTAATTACTTATATTATATGCTACTTAGGATTTTTTCAATCCTCCAAACAAGTTCACTCCTATTTATATTTTTTTATAATACAATAATATAATAAATCGCCTGCAGTAACCATATCTCGACTTAAAGAAAGCATCAGCAGTCTGAATGCATATAAGGCTTAAGGTGTCTATCCCAATTTCATCTGTAGCATTAGCGTTAATCACAATACAAATGAACTGCTGTTTACTTTAAATAGTGCTACACGCAGGAGCTACCAAAAGCTTTGAAACACAAAATCACATAGCAGAACCCCAAGGAACAGTCAGTATAAAATTGATAGAAAATTAGAAACAAACCTTCCTGATGCATAGCTCAAATTGCAGTTATAACAGTTAGCAGTTATATAACTGAATATTGCCGTAGTTAGCCGTTGGGGGTTAACACATACGCAAAATTCAGTTAGTTTTTTATTTCTGCTATAAATGCCTCCCAATGTATTACAACTGACTACCAGGCTTATGAACTTTTTCCTCTTGGAATCTTCCAATCATTTCACTAATAAAAATAAAACCATGTTCATTATGCTGGATTCTTAGGGTTTCCTCTTGAAATCCCTAGAATTCAGTCTTCAATTTTAGTTTTCATCACCTCTGGCTCTAAATCATATAACACAAGGACAGCTCATTCGGTTATGAAAGCCATCAGAAGGACTGAATCACATAGCAGACCACCAAACAAAATCTTTTCATAAGCAAACTAATAGGGGATAACAGACAAGCTAACTCGTAAAGATAGATGATAAGGTAGCAAATTGAATTTAAAATACTTCGTAAAATTAGTCATTGAACTAAGCAAAACATAAAATGATATAAAAATATATTTTTTAAATTAATATTAAAGTTTTCAATTCAGATAATGAAGATAAAAATGAGAGAAAATTAACTATAGGCTCAAAGGCTTGAAGTAGCTTATGAAAAAGTATTATAAGCTAGTGAAAAATGTTATAAGCTCGTGAGAAAATGATCATAACCAAACAACTATTATTTGATTATACAAACTTATACATTATAAGCTATACAACAACAACAATTAAGCCTTATACCACTAAGTGGAGTCGACTACATGGTTCAACTTGCATCATGTTCTATCAAAGACTATGCTTCTATCCAAATCATTAATTTCGAGATCTTTCTTAATAATTTTTCTTATGGTATTTTTATGTCTTCCTCTTTCTCTAATTGTTTGATTTCTTCTCTATACATGCTCAAACCATTTAAATCTATTTTCCATCATCTTCTCTACTATAGGTGCTACCACAATACTCTCTACAATTGGACGTCTAGTCTTACCACACATCCAATGCAAATTCCTGAATCTCAGATACACTTACTTTAATCTCTGCTACACTTTATAAGCTATCCACTATAGATTTGACTTTGCTAAATAGAACCTTAATCTCTGTCAGACATTTTGTCAAACACATACCCATCAAACAAAATATAGAGTCTACAATCAATACTTAAGCACCCAGATACCCAAAACTGTATGAAAGATAACTTACCTAACACATAACACATGGAACAAATACCCATTATTTCAAATAATACCCCGCTACCAAAAAAAAAATGAAAGCAACAGAGAAAGAGAGTGGCTTACGACGGCATTGAAGAGGGTAGACTTGCCAACATTGGGGAGGCCAACAATACCAGCCTTGAGGCTCATGCTTATCTTAGATGAAGATGAAGAGTAAGAAAGGTTTGGTTGAACTTGAACCCCATAAAATTGAAAAGAGTGTTTGGTTAAAAGAGTGTAATGGTTACCGAAAAACCTTGACTTCAATGGATGAACTAAACTGGGAACTAGTTTAGCCATGATTATTAGAAGAATTGAGAGAAGAGAGTGTTATCTATTTTGTTCTACGCGCTCAATGGATACGATATGATGAATGCAACTGGTTTATCTATCTCTATGCGGTTTATCAATGTCTGCCAACCGTTTGTAATTTTTCACCAAACTTTTTATCTTTTGCTCTACTTACTTATGATTTTTGTCTACTAACGTAATAAAAAAAGAGGGGGGACAAAAACCAAAATAACAAAAACGAAAGTATGGAAGGCCCAGTCTATTACGAACCAAATTGTTAAAAATAGACATAGGAGCTTCAATTCACTAAACAAGGCCTTAAATGGATAGATCTAATGAAGATAATTTGTCTGTGCAATGGTTCCTTTTCCTAAAAATATGAGATATAATAAAGGACGTGTTAACGATTTCTTTTCCTAAAGATATGAGATATAATAAACGACATATTATTGGTTCTATATATACAATTTAGCCATATGTTTTTTAAAGGCCAATGAACTAAGCTCAATTGTTGAAAGCTTGAGTGACCAATTTAGAGTCAGTTTCTAACTATAGGTGTAACACTCTGATAATTAGATTTAATTATTTAATTAATATTTGATATTTTTGATGTGATTATGTGATGCGTGACGTTTATGTCGATGTGTGTGGGGTAGTATAATTGAGATGTTAGTTAGAATAATAATATAAAAATAGTCTAATTAGCATTGTTATTATTTAAATTAAATAAAATAAGAGATATTGTGAGATAAGTTAGTAAGGGCAAATGTGGAAGTTCATAATAAGGGTCCTAATGCTAACTAGGTAAAAGAGAAAAGAGGAGAATTATTCATTCGACGTAGAATTTGGAGAAAACATGAAAGAAGAGAGAGTTAAGGCAAGAAGAGAAGAAGGAGAAGATCAACCGTAGGAATTCAAAAAGGGAATCAATTAGACTAATAATCTAAGGTAATGAGGGTTATCATGGTTATTATGTTTGGCTTAAGGGATCGATAATTGTATGTTGGGGTTGTGTGTTGTTCTTGATGAAATTGATGATCTATGTTGGTAATTTTGTTTGATTGTATGGTTAACATGTTGTATGATGATGTTGATTGTTGTATTGATGATTAATAACATGATTTAGATTTAAATCCACCATTGTTGATGGGTTTGAAGGTTAGGGTTTGAGGAAGATCATTGGAGGTATGATGAATGTTTGTAATTTAGCGTTCAAAATGATTATTAATACATGTTAGAATTAGGATTATAGACAGTAAATTGTAGGAAATTATCAATTAAAACATGTTTTTGGGCAAAAGGTTGGGTCTGGTTTGATGCAGGTCGCGCAGGAATTTTCTGCAAAATCGCATAGACCGCTTAGCGCGATGGAGCCCGCTCAGTGCGCTCTTAAAAATGAAAAGAACCAATTTACAATAAAGAGCTTGCTTAGCGCGCTATAGGTGTGCTTAGCGCGGGTCCTTGAAATTGAAAATTAATATTTTTGAGAAATGATTTCAGAATATGGTAACTTATATTTTATTATAACTTCTGAGGATTTTCTGGAATTTACTATGCACGTTTGGGTAGGTTTATAAGGCATTTTGTATGAAACTTAGTTGTGGGAATTCTTGTGTTTCTATACTTGACTTTGGTGAATGTTGTTGTGTTGATGGATAACATGATTAATTGATGTATGTGTGTTGTGCTGAACAAGATGCTTGTAATGTTGAGTGTTTAAATGATGACATGACTTTGATGAATACATGAATGATGATGCCATTTTGACTATCCGTAGTCGTTGATTTTGTGATGTTAAGCATCATGCATTCATAGCATAATTGTAGGACGATAGTCGAGTGGTGTTGTAGGACCATTGGTCCAGTGACGACCCTTAATCCTATTGTGCGGATTAAGTGCAATTTGTTGATTGTAAACCACTACTGCATATATTCCTTATGTCTTACATAATGATTATGAAATGCTCACCCTTTTTGTTTGAATATTGCCTCCACGTGGGTAACACACAAGTAATCAGGAGTAGTCCGTTGAAGTTTGAGGATAGCTTCATGGCGTCCTTTTACCGTTGTTTAGATTGAAGGGAGTCTTGCTCTGATACGTAACATTGGGGATGGGGTCGTTATGTTTTAGAACTATTATGTTCACTTTGATTATTTGAGTTTGAATTACATTTTAAAGTTGATGTTTTGAGTTATAACTCATGAACCATGATATTCAGTTGGTGTTCATGTGAAGCAGCGCGAAAAATACCCAAGCGTAAGGAACACTCGAAATACAACAAAGTAGCCATCGATATTTATTTATTCCAAAAGGAAAGCGAAAATATCGAATAAAACCCACGAGAGAAAAGAAATGGTCTACACGACCAAGAGAGGGTTCGGGAGTAGGTTAGGCAAAGGGAAGGTATTAGCACCCCTCACATCCATCGTACTCGATGCGAGCCATTTAGTTAGTTTGCGAATGTGTGTTGGCGTGATGTTTTTCGTTCTTCTACTTATTATGCGAGAAAAGAAAGGGTTTTTTGTTTTTTATTAATGTGCTCCCCAAAACATCGCGTCTTCTGCCTACATATTCCCTCGTGCAATGGGAAAGTCAGAGCATCGTAGTTTGGGATAAAAAACTACGAGTTTGTTGGTTGATTTTACGGAACAATGTACGAATCACTCTTTATGAAAAGTTTTTTTTTGAGGTCGCACAAGGGAGAGAATAAGTTTTATGGGTTGAATTGATTTTGTAGAGTATGAGTGTTGAATGCTTGAATTCTGACAACCCATATATTCAACACTTAGAGAGATTAGAATTGAACTTTCATCTTTCCCATTTAATTCTTTTATTGAAAAGAAGAGAGGTGAGTTTCAATTTGACTTTATTGAGTATGAGTGTTGAATAATTAAGTCCTAACAACTCACGTATTCAACACTTAGGGAGAGATTAGAACTGAACTTCCATCTTTCCCATCTAACTCTCTTTGAAAAGAAACGAGACAATTTTAGTTTTCATTTGTAATAGACAAATGAGCATCAGATACTCATGAGAGAGGTAGGAACTGAACTTCCCGCTTTCTCGTTTAACTCTTTATTGAAAGGAAATGATGTGAATTTTAAGTTCATTTATTGAGTATGAAAGTTGAATACTTGAGTACTAACAACCCATATATTCAACACTTAGGAAAGATTAGAATTGAACTTCCATCTGGCCCATTTAACTCTTTTGTTAAAGAAATTATTCAAGTTTTAAGTTGATTTTATAGAGCATGAGTGTTGAATACGTGAGTCCTAACAACCCACATATTCAACACTTAGGGAAAGATTAGAACTGAACTTCCATCTTTCCCATCTAACTCTTTTTATTGAAAAGAAGTGAGACGATTTTAGTTTTGACTCGTAATAGATAGATGAGCATCAGATACCTGTGAGAGAGGTAGAAACTGAACTTTCCGGTTTCTCATTTTGTCATTACTTAGTCAAACTATCCTCAGTTTATTTAAAAGGTATTTTCATTTGATTATAATTATTTGAATATTTAAGTCAAAAGACTTGTGTTCAATTAGTTAAAGAGGAGATAGGAACTGAACTTCCCACTCCTCTATTCAATCATATTAAGAAAAGAAAATGAATTTTAAAAAGAAATTCGACATTAGATCGAGAGTTTGTTTATTGAATGAAAATATTGAGATTTTATAAATGATGAATTTATTTTTTGTGTTTTGAAAGATTGATTAATTTATTAAAAGATATTCAACTTAATTATTTAAAATAATTAAAAGTTAACTAATAAAATTAATTAATTAATTAAATTGAATTAACCAATTGAAAAAGTTAAGATTTAATTAATTGAATAACTAACCAAACAATTCTTTAAGTAATTAATCCAAATGGAAATAAAAGTTTTAAATTAAAAAGAAAAGAAATCAAATGTTGTTGGGCTAGTAATGATAAAATCAAATGGGCCTAAAGGGGGTGCATGACCCTTTGCAGGAGTGTGATGAGCCCATAAAAAAATAATAAAACGAAAAAAAGAGAAGACCAAGCCCAGCTTGGACCGGTCCGGTTTGCGTAAAGTGAGACCTAGTCTCTGAACCAGTTCATACCAAATAGAGGAACCCTAAATCCCTCTTTTCTTTCTTTGTTCACGCTAAAACATGGAAACAAACCTCACTCTCAAAAGCCAAACACATAAACGCAGCAAAATCAGCTCAAGAACAATAAACCCTAATCCCAATCAATCCCTAAATACCCCAATCCATTATAATTCATGAGATAATTACATCAGATTACATGAGCAAACAATGTTAAATGCAAGAAAAGCAAGAACTTGGTGAAGACTACCTCGTGTACGATCTCGACAGAACCAGGTATGATTCTCTTATTTCTTTACGTCTACTCCACTTCCTCTTCACCTTCGTCTCATCCGCTTATACGGTTCTCTGCATTCTGCTGGTTGATTTGTTTGTTGTTGTTGTTGTTGTTGTTGTGTCTGAGCGCGAGTTTTTTTGTGAGTTTATGAGCAATGCATATTGCATTTTGAGGGGTGTTTGATGCGGTTTCAGGGGGGTTGAGGATAAGCTGATGAAATGAGTGAAACGTGAAGTGGGTTGATAGTTGATGGAGTGTTATGGCTGTTAGTTTTGGGACGATGAAGGATTTTGTATGGTGAGAGTTGAGGACTGTAGTTTCTAAGTTGGCGAGTTGATGTTGTTGATGAAAGGTTGTGAGTTCTGCAGTAACTTGGAGGTGATATTGACTTGATTTGTGGAAGGTTTTTGAAGAAGGTTGAATGGAAGTTTGACAGAAGTTTTGAGTGAAGGTGGTTGTTTGAGGAATGAGGGTGAAGGTTGTGACTTTTTGAGTGAATATGGACTTCTAACCTATTCTTCAAGTAATCTTCACATTTTTCAATCCAAAATGATAATTGATTAGCATTTACTTTGGATAACATCCTTTTAAATAATAGTCGCCAAAAGGACCTTGGGCCTAATTCCAAAGACATCAAACTTGAATGAACACATTAATCCACAAGAAAACCCCAATCACCAGGTGAAGCCAACCATAACCATGCTCTGACCTCCAACAAAAGGTTACATGTGGATGCAGATGAATGATTTTTATTAATGAACATGACTGACTGGTAGAAAGGTATGTAGATGAATTAGGGCTAAAGAGCCATATGAAGATGAATGATAGTTGGACAAATTTTAGGGTATGACAGCTGCCCCCGTTTAAACATCTTTAACTTGGAGATTCGAAGAAACGGTCTTTGAATCGACGGGTGGAAGATTGTTTAAATACCTCAGACCCCAAATTTGGCCGATGCAATGAGTATGAAATGAATATGAATGTGATGATATAAGATTGAGACACATGTTCTTGACTGCAGAGTCAAAATGAGATTGACTGAGAAGTATGAGATTTATGGAGTTGTAACCAGTTAAGATATATCAGATTGTCTTAACAAAGAATGCAAAGGTATTGAAAAATATCAGAATGTCTCAAAAAGTTAAGATATATCGGAATGTCTTAACAAAGAAATGCAATGATTGAGAAATATCGGAATGTCTCAAAAAGTTAAGGTATATCGAAATGCCTTAATCAAAGGAATGCAAGATTGAGATATATCGGAATGTCTCAAACAATTAAGGTATATCAGAATGCCTTAATCAAAGGATGCAAAAGAATTGAGAAATATTAGAATGTCTCAAAGAATTAAGTTATATCAGAATGCCTTAATCAAATGATGCAAAGGAATTGAGAAATATCAGAATGTCTCAAAAAGTTAAGATATATCGGAATGTCTTAACAAAGAAATGCAATGATTGAGAAATATCGGAATGTCTCAAAAAGTTAAGGTATATCGAAATGCCTTAATCAAAGGAATGCAAGATTGAGATATATCGGAATGTCTCAAACAATTAAGGTATATCAGAATGCCTTAATCAAAGGATGCAAAGGAATTGAGAAATATCAGAATGTCTCAAAGAATTAAGTTATATCAGAATGCCTTAATCAAATGATGCAAAGGAATTGAGAAATATCAGAATGTCTCAAAAATTTAAGATATATCGGAATGTCTTAACAAAGAATTGCAACGATTGAGAAATATCATAATGTCTCAAAAAGTTAAGGTATATCAGAATGCCTTAATCAAAGGAATGCAAAATTGAGATATATCGGAATGTCTCAAACAATTAAGGTATATCAGAATGCCTTAATCAAAGGAATGCAAGATTGGGATATATCAGAATGTCTCAAAAGGTTAAGGTATATCGGAATGCCTTAATCAAATACAAAAAGGTAAACTTTCATATGAGAACCAACTTAAGGTTGACTACCATACGGGAACTGGTAAAGAAACATTTGTCAGACGAGAACTGACCACCAAACGAGAAATGAATTTAAATTAAAAGTCAGACGAGAACTGACTACCAGGCGGGAATTGTATTTAATTTGTCAGTCAAACGAGAACTGACTACCAGAAGAGAATTGGATTTAAATTAACGGTCAGACGAGATCTAACTACTAGACGAGAATTGGGTTTAAATTAATAATCAGACGAGAACTGGATTTAACTAACAGTCAGACGAGAATAGACTACCAGGCGAGAACTGAATTTTGAGGTGCCAAAAAAGGTTAGATTTCTGACATATGGATGACTCCATGATGTATAATGCATGATTGATGTTAATGCATGCATGATGATAACAATGCATGAAGATGCTTTGACTGTTTAGATGGTGAATACCAAGAAAGGTTCTTGAAACAAATTTCCCATTAAGAGGGTGTTGCTATCATAATTCCAGACACTCATTTTGAACTTAATAGTTGCTGATGTCTGACAAAAACTCTCTTAAGCAACTTAAAGGTACATAGAAGACTTATTTGTTTGCAATGTACTTTACCCTAGCCAGTGGGGTCTCTGAGGAATTTTGTCTCGATTGAATGTTTGTGAACAACTTACAATAATCAGACATTGAGATGGCTTTCCCCAGTATCTTGGATTTCAATGCAGGATTTGATTAACAGATCCTTGGAGAGATATTACATTATCTCGACGTGACTGCCCCATATTGACTGAATGTTAGAACAACCTGCCCCATATTGACTGATCTTTGAATGATGCCCCTGAATGCATGATTTTTTTGGGAAGAATTCACCCCATACAATAATGTCTTCAAATGCTTTTCCCCACATTGGGTCCTTTAAGAATGATCAAAATCATTGTTGATTGTTCACTGTTGGAACTTCCTTGATGCTAAGTGTTATATTGAAAATAAAATTATTCATTCAAAATGGTAATTTTAATGCGACGTGCATGTAAGTTTTGAAAACAAATCATTTAATGAAATGAAAGTGATGCACAGTGAATGTATCACTAGTTTATTCAAAATGTGAAAGATGATGCGGTAATCAAGATAGATGATTTAACAAATCTCTTTAGGAGTCAGGTTAACACAACCTTGCTGAATATACTTTTAAAATAAACCTTGCTTCAATTAGGTCTTTTGAAGGTTGTAACGTGGCCTGGTTCACAGTTTATGAAACAAAGGATATAAAGCTCAAATTTTGATTTTAACCCACCCCATTCTTCATGATATTCTCCAGTCCTACGTTCATTTAATTCGGCATACTCATTCAACTTCCAAGAGGATTCGGAGATGATAACGTGATGATTTGAGAACCAATGATCTTGAGGTGGCAGTCACCTATTCTTCTTTGGAAGTCACACAAGTTTGTTCTTTCTTTTCTTTCGATAGTGATCTTTTTATGATTCGTTCATTTTGATTGTTTTGAATCCCTAACGTTTGCCTAAATCGCCTTTCAAGGGTGTCGACATAGCGGGCTTATTTCTTTATTTTTTTTCATTTTTGAGAACAACTTGTATGACATTAGTTCGCTTGATTTTTGTTGAAAGGGTCGTGACTGCATGTTTTAATGGTTCAAGAGAAACAACCGTTGTAAGCTTTTAGGTTCTCACTGTTTCTCCGACATTGCGTGCGAAGAGAGGAAGCGGTTGAACCTTTGAAGGAATGTTTTCCTCATAAATTTAAATGCATAGCCAAATTAAATGAACAGCTACCCTGTCCCAGGTTAAAATTGCGCATTGTTTGTGCACAAAGAAACACCAACTTCTAGGCTCAAAGTGGTTGATTAGGAGTTATCTTCCTTATGTCTCCGGTGTTTAGGAGTTGAAACAATGCCTTACATCATCAGAAAAGTGTTATTTGAGATCATACTGTCAGCAATTTGGTATTTTGTTTTCATCATCCTCCCTCCAATCTTTGCTTAAACAAAAGTTTGATAAAGAAAAGGGATAAACAATGATATTTTTTTTCTTTTTTTTGCGATAAAATTAGAAAAACGGGTGAACACGAATGGGTTGATTCAAAACAATGCATGCTCATTTCATTAATATTACCATTTTAAAAAACAACAAACTTAAAAGCAAACAGTACATTAACGGGCAAAGAAAATGCAAATGAAAATGACAAAAATGCCTACAGGATCATCAACTTTGAGGATAAGCTCTTCTTTCTGATTCTTTGACTTCAGGGGATGCTTCTTGCTGTCTTAGCACTCACTCGAGTATGGGATTTCCATTCACCAAAAAATTCCCTCCTTGAAGAGTAAGGTACTTTTGGTCGATCAACTGCTGAACTTTGGCTTCATAGGCATTGCAGTCCTCTGTTGAGTGTCCTATTGTTCCAACGTGATATCCACATTGCACATTAGGATCATACTTAGGTGGGAACGATTTTTGGTCGCTTAAGAAACTTGGGAACCACCAACGAGCTTTGAACCAGATGTGGCAGAAGTTGACTGTAGGTCATAGGAATTGGGTCCAGAGGAATATTTCTTCTCTCTAGATTATTTTGAGGTATGTGTGGATTTTGATGCTGATTTAGATATCCACGACCATGAGCTTGCTGACTTGCATGAGGTATGACCCATGGTTGTTGGTACTGAGGACCAAAACGCATTGGTTGCGGGCATTGAATAGTCGCTACATATGGATATTGACCATAAGGTACCAGAGACTGAGTTTGTGGAGCTTCCCGGGTTGTATCACTTTTAACATCTTCCTTTTGAGAATCTCTAGAGGATACCTCCTTGTCAACTTGACTACTCGAGGCATCTTGGAGTTTTCCATTTTTGAGACCACTCTCGATGTATTCTCCAACCATCACCAAGTTAGAGAAGCCTGATGATGCACAACCTATCATCTTTTTAAAGTATGGACCTGCAAGGTACCCATAAACATATCAACCAGGTCTATCAAACATTGGTGGTTGAACACGAGCAACTAACTCCCTCCATCTTTGAGCGTACTCTTTAAATTATTCGGTTCTCTTTTGAGAAAGATTTTGTAATTGAGTGCGGCTTGGAGCCATATCTGAATTGTACTCATACTGCTTCAAGAATGCCACAACCAAGTCTTTCCAGGTGTGGACGTCTTTTCTCTCCAATTGCATATACTATTCTAATGAAGCCCCACTAAAGCTGTCTTGAAAATAATGGATGAGAAACTTGTCATCGTGAGCGTACGGAGACATTTTCCGAATAAACATCGTCAAATGAGACTTTGGGAAGCTAACACCTTTGTACTTTTCGAAATCTGGCATCTTAAATTTTGGAGGAATCACCAAATCTGAAACTAAACAGAGGTCAACAACATTAAGACCATAGTCATCTTTTCTTTTTAGGGCTTTCACTTGTTCCTCTAGAACACGCAACATTTGAATAGCTTCTATATCCTAAGGATCTCTGATGTTGATCACAGGGTTCTTTCTTGCAAATCGAGAATTTTCAGTATCATGAGGAATAAGGACATGATCATCCAATTGTCGTGGAGAATCGTACATCAGATTATTCATCACGGTAAAGCCTAATGTAGAATCGACATTCTCCATAACAACGCGTTGAGAATTGTTCTTCGACGAAACTAGCATGGCTTCCAACATTGGTCCATCTTTCCCTTCACATCGTCCAGGTCTTCCCTCAATGCAACTTGATTAAGTTCCAAATGCTCCATTATCTGCTGATGGTTAGCACGAGTCCGCTATTAGTATCAGGAATCAGCTAGCTAGTCATGGACAAGAGGTGACATGAGTTTTTCTGATGGAAATGAAATGTATGGTGATGCCGGCAAAAATGTAATGCAATGATTCATGTCATTCATAATCATAAGTAATGGTTCTTATAGCACATGTTGCGGGTTATAGGATGGCCAGATTGACACCTACCCAACAATTCCACTCACGGGATAGCTCTAAGAGGTTTTGATAAAAGGTGTTGACCGTACGAGACCTCGCGTCCCTATGGTTAGGCACTACACAACCATTGACTTAGGTTACATTAACTAATTCATAATAACTGTTTAAGGGTCCTAAGAGGTCCCTAGAGTGATTGACCCTTATGAAAAATGTTATCGACGTGGAAACTAATCACCAACAAATAACCATTCCAAAATGTCCACTCTAGGTGGGGTCTTCGTACCAACCATACAAGACCTAAGTCCCGACGGTCAAACAGTACACAACCACCAACTAACTTAAATATTTTCTCAGACTCGGGTAGAAAGTCTCTCTCATTGTATCAAGAATCTCCCATAAGTTCCTAACAATAGATATAATATCAACAACAGTATAATATCAGCAGTAAAGAAATATCACAATAAATAAATCATACAAGAGAAGAAAACAACAAGAAGAAATCATAAACAAACGAAAACACACAAACATAAAGAAAACCAAACTAGGGTTGGCTCGCTTAGGAGAAGTTTTCTCCAGCAGAGTCGTCAGTTGAAGCGGCGCAAAAAATACCCAAGCGTAAGGAACACTTGAAATACAACAGAGTTGCCACCGATCTTTATTTATTCCAAAAGGAAAGGGAAAATATCAAATAAAATCCACGGGAGAAAAAAAATGGTCTACACGACCAAGAGAGGGTTCGAGAGTGGGTTAGACAAGGGGAAGTTATTAGCACCCCTCACATCCATCGTACTCGATGGGACCCATTTAGTTAGTTTGTGAAAGTGTGTTGGCGTGATGTTTTGTGTTATTCTACTTATTATGCGAGAAAAGAGAAAATAAAGGGTTTTTTGTTTTTTATTATTGTGCTCGCAAAGACATCGTGTCTTGTGCCTACGTATTCCCTTGTGCAATGGGAAAGTTAGAGCATCGTAGTTCGGGGTAAAAAACTACGAGTTTGGTTGTTGATTTTACGGAGCAATGTACGAATCACTCTTTGTGAAAGGGTTTTTTTTTGAGGTCGCACAAGGGCGAGAATAAGTTTAATGGGTTGAATTGATTTTGTAGAGTATGAGTGTCGAACGCTTGAGTTCTGACAACCCATATATTCAACAATTAGGGAGAGATTAGAATTGAACTTCCATCTTTCCCATTTAACTCTTTTATTGAAAAGAAGAGAGGTGAGTTTCAAGTTGACTTTATTGAGTATGAGTGTTGAACAATTAAGTCCTAACAACTCACGTATTCAACACTTAGGGAGAGATTAGAACTGAACTTTCATCTTTCTCATCTAACTCTTTCTGAAAAGAAACAAGACGATTTTAGTTTTGATTTGTAATAGACATATGAGCATTAGATACCCACGAGAGAGGTAGTGTAACACCCCTTACTAACCCCGCGTAAATTTAATTAAATTCATTCAAAGTACATGAAAATAAGGGTGCCACAATTCATAATAAAATAAACATCATTCAGTCATGTCATGCATTTACTGAGGCAATCATCATCGATTAAAACATTTCATGTTAACACAGCGGAAATTAAATCAAACGGACTAAGTTCAACATCTTTAAAACTTATCCTTCGAAACATCAAACATAACTAGAGTTATAAAACATAAACTCTAAGCATCGCGTCCCCAGTGTTACAAATATCAGAGCATGACACCTGACGCTAACTAAATAACTGACTCATGAGCTAATCCTCACCGAGTCGAACAGCCGCTATCCTCAATCTGAAAATGACAACATGTAAGGGTGAGTCTCATCATAATTAACAAATGTTATAAGGTTATAAAGTAATAACACATCATAGTTGCATCGTTCACCCAATTGTTTCATAAACAGACATTCAAACAAGCTTCATCATCATAAACAATCAACCAACACATCATCAATATTTACAACACTGGAATACATCCAGTCATGTTATAAAAATATGCATATGTATGAACTGACACTATGCATGTGGTACCAACATGATCAAATGAGAATAACCCATGACCGATCCAACATCATCAAGATACGGCCCTGCCAGCACAGATTCCACACAATGGGAATCATGCCCTTCACTGATCCAACACATCATCATGGATACAACATCATCAATGAATATGAATGAATGCAACCTACATGAACATACTTATACCATCGTCAAGTCTAATGAGTAACATCATCAAAATACTCATTTCATCATACCTACCATCATCATCAAGCATGTTTATATGTATATGCATCATTCAATCACAATCACATCATTAATCATCAAATAGATTATTTTATAAGGTTCGTTTAGCTCGAAACGGCATATCAAACGGACCAACGGTTAAAAAGTTATGCATCTTTAAACTTTTTTTAAAATGTTCCAATCACTAACAGCACGCGGCCCCAACTTGGTTCGCGGCGCAAATTGAGCGTCTCAAAAATCCTTGGCTCTCTGCCAAGCAGTTCGCGGCGCAAACATATGCTCGCGGCGCGAAACGAGAAAAAGGTACGCCTTCGCGGCACCAACATTGGGACGCGACGCGAACTGAGCGTGTCAAAACTTCCTGGCTTTTTGCCCAACCGTTCGCGGCGCCAACCCTGGGACGCGGCGCGAACCGGTAAATTTCAGAACCCCAAATCGCAGAAAATAGCATTCTACACATCCCAATTGCCCTCAAATCATACCAGCACGAATTTCAGGAAATGGATCACACATACAACACAAAATGCACATCAGAATACACTAATTAAGCATCAATTAAGACCATAACATCACACACATCATAGATTCAACAAAGGGATTAAACATCCCACAATTGACTCAATCCCTAAACCTATCATATGACTCAATTGATATGAATCCCACCTATTCTATGCTATTAACCCCTAACCCGATAATAGATGCTAATCAGATAAGTCCCCCTTACCTTAGCCAAATTCTTGAATTCTTCCTCTTTCTCTGCTTCTGCACTTTCATGTTCTTGCTCTCTTCTCCTCTTTTGCTCTTTTCTCGTTCTATTTCCAATTTTCCTCTTTTCCTTCTTTTATGAAAAACAACATAATTTTAGTAAAAGGCCTCATGACTAACACCCCTCCTTTTACTAAACACTACCTCGGCCCAATTGTTTTATTTTCCATAATTTTCAGAGAAATGTCAAATAATTCCAATAAAATAATTTAAATTCTAATTAAATTAATTTAAGGAAAACTACGGATGTTACAGGTAGGTGTAACACCCCCAATTCTATACTAAGAAAATAACGCATACATTTGCATAAATCAGAGTAAAGAAGCATGCATCTCACGAGGGCGTTACACATATTTCAAAATAAAACAACATGCAATGGTCATTTCCGAATAACACGGGATTTAAAGCAACATGCTAAAGCACAGCGGAATAATCATCTCATCAAATAAATGGTAAAATCGGATGATTCCCATACATCATCCACCATATCTCAATATTTTAGCTCAAGGCCATTCATCAACAAAATAACATGTTCAAATACGAAATACAATATGAGTAAACAATTATCTCATAACAACGAGTTATAAAATATAAACGCAAATCCCATGTGTTACATATGATCAGAGCACAAGTGACTACTTAGTCACGACACCTTACAAGAGATCTAAATCTCTAAGCTAAGCCTCCTTCGAAGCATCACTATCCACAAAACCTGCACGTTACCAACAAAGCATAACATTCAAACAGAAGGGTGAGAATTCAAATTCTAAATAGAAAATATAATAATGGGAAAATGCAACACAAGTAAGCATACATTTCACAATTTCTCACTCCTCTCAAAACATGTATTTATCTCTAATATAAAGTTAACATGTTTAATACAATTAAGTATCACAATCAAATTCACAACCTCATATGTTGATGATTTACATATATACACATATATCACCCATACATATATATATATATATATATATATATATATATATATATATATATATATATATATATATATATATATATATATATATATATATATTTCACATTCCATATCAAATATGTATTAATCACATATATCTCATTCTCATCACATTCCCTAATTCATATCAAATGATTCATCATTCCACATATATGCATATCAATCACAATTCACATCTACACATTCATATCACTTAATCACACATCATAACATTTCAGACTGATACGTGTGACTCAAGTGTGACTCTATGCGATATGCATGTGGATCCCTCCGTTATCATTTCCGGTCATGCCGATTGCCACTCTCTACGGACAAGATAACCACCTCAAAGCCCCATACTCGTTAAGCTTTCAAACCCCATACTCGTTAGGTTTGGGACAAGCAAATAATCTCCACGAGATTACCCGACATTGCCTCTTTCAAATACCTCAAAGCCCCATACTCGTTAAGCTTTCAAACCCCATACTCGTTAGGTTTGGGACAAGCAAATAATCTTCGCAAGATTACCCGACATCGCCTCTTTCAAAGACTCATGCTAGTGTAAGTGTGCAACAAAACAAGACTCATGCATTTAAGACGATCTCTATCTCTTAAACTACACAATCACATCTTTTCTATAATCGCACAATATACACAACATGACTTCAATACCAAAAAATGCATCACTCAACACACATCAATCAATCACATGTATTCAAGTCTAGCATCATCATTATTCAACCACATATCGATACATACACATTTAAATAATCATTATCAACAAGACAGATTCAAATAGTATATATATATATATATATATATATATATATATATATATATATATATATATATATATTCATTCCAACATATCATGGATATCACATCACTTAACACATCTATGAATATTAGTCACAAGTCATTAATTCATAATGCACACATAAGTAATCACATGTTATCCATATATTAAGATCAAAATTAAACCATTCAACATTAACCAACTCTATTCTATCATATAGATAATCTCATTAGCTTCCTAACGCTTCGAACGGTGCATAAAACGGAGTTACAGATAAAAAGTTATGCTAATTCTAAGTTACAAACATTTTTCCGAGATGCACAGTGGAACTCGGTTCCTCCCCATGTGGGAACCGGGTTCTGTCTTCCTAAAAAGCTCGTTTCTGGTTTTTACTATGGGAAACCGGGTTGGCACATCTGGGAACCGGTTCCCACGTAACAGTAGCAGAAAAATTCATAGTTTTGACAGCAAAACACATTTCAAATCATACCAAATCCAACCCAAACGAACATTTCAAATCATCAAATCAACTCATTAAACACCCAATTCATGCAACAATAACATCATTTATCACCACATAACAACATAACAACAAGAGATTCACAAAATGAGTAAAAGTTACATAAACCCTAACATTTCCAAAACTATGAAATTGAAAGATGAAGAGATTCACATACACACACAAACATTTACCCAATCATAGATTCTACAAGAACTTGGATTCAAACCCTTACCTCTAGCTCTTAATCCACCCTCTTGATGAAATCTACCAATCCTCTCCTCTTTGTTCTTCTCTTCTTTCTCTTCTCTTCTCTCTAACCTCTTTCTTTCTATTCCCTTCTTCTAGGTTTCCTCACCTAACATCTACTATATTTATTTTAAAATTTGGACTTAACCCACCCAACTCTCATTCTAGTTAACTAAGCCCATTAACTCTTATCTCCTAATATTCACTAATAGTCCAATAAATCAAATTAGCACAAAACACATATAATTAAATATTCAAATAATTATAATATCACATAATAACTAGATAAATAAATAATTATTAAAAACACCAAATAATATAATTAATAAAAATACTAATAAAATCGGGCTGTTACAGTAGGAACTGAACTTCCCGCTTTCTCGCATAACTCTTTATTGAAAAGAAATGATATGAATTTTAAGTTTATTTATTGAGTATGAGTGTTGAATACTTGAGTCCTAACAACCCATATATTCAACACTTAGGGAAAGATTATAACTGAACTTCCTTCTTTCCCATCTAACTCTTTTTATTGAAAAGAAGTGAGACAATTTTAGTTTTGACTCTTAATAGACAGATGAGCATCAGATACCCGTGAGCGAGGCAGAAACTGAACTTCCTGTTTTTTCGTTTTGTCATTACTTAGTCAAACTATCCTCGGTTTATTTAAAAGGTATTTTCATTTGATTGTAATTATTTGAATATTTAAGTCAAAAGACTAGTGTTCAATTAGTTAAAGAGGAGATAGGAATTGAACTTCCCACTCCTCTATTCAATCATATTAAGAAAAGAAAATGAATTTTGAAAATACATTCGACATTGGATCGAGGGTTTGTTTATTGAATGAAAATATTGAGATTTTGAAAATGATGAATTTACTTTTTGTGTTTTGAAAGATTGATTAATTTATTAAAAGATATTCAACTTAATTAATTAAAATAATTAAAAATTAACTTATAAAAATAATTAATTAATTAAATTTAATTAATCAATTGAAAAAGTTAAGATTTAATTAATTGGATTAACTAACCAAACAATTCTTTAAGTAATTAATCCAAAGGGAAATAAAAGTTTTTTAATTAAAAAGAAAAGAAATCAAATGTTGTTGGGCTAGTAATGATAAAATCAAATGGGCCTAAAGGGGGTGTATGACCCTTTGCAAGAGTGTGATGAGCCCATAAAAAAAATAGGGCAAAATAACATTTTTGGTCCCTTATGTTAACCTCGAGGTTCATTTTGGTCCCTTAATTTTAAAAAGTATCATATTGATTCCTTAACTCTTCAAAAGGTGTCATTTGAGTCCTTTTTGTCATATTAGCGACTGATTTAGCGACCGATTTTTGAGTTTTTCCGTCGCTAATGTGACAAAAAGGACTAAAATGACACCTTTTAAAGAGTTAAGGTACCAATATGACACTTTTTGAAGTTAAGGGACCAAAATGAACCCTGACGTTAACATAAGGGACAAAAAAAGGTATTTTGCCAAAAAATAATAAAACAAAAAAAGAGAAGACCAAGCCCAGCTTGGACCGGTCCGATTTGCGCAAAGTGAGACCTAGTCTCTGAACCGGTTCATACCAAATAGAGGAAACCCTAAATCCCTCATTTCTTTCTCCGTTCACGCTAAAACATGGAAACAAACCTCACTCTCAAAAGCCAAACACATAAACGCAGCAAAATCAGCTCAAGAACAATAAACCCTAATCCCAATCAATCCCTAATCCATTATGATTCATGAGATAATTACATCAGATTACATGAGAAAACAACGATAAATGCCAGAAAAGAAAGAACTTGGTGAAGACTACCTCGTGTACGATCTCGATTTGAACCATGTATGATCCTCTTATTTCTTTGCGTCTACTCCACTTGCTCTTCACCTTCGTCTTATTTGCTTATGTGGTTCTCTGCAATCTGCTGCTTGATTTGTTTGTTATTGTTGTGTTTGAACGAGAGTTTTGTTGTGAGTTTATGAGCCAATCATATTGCATTTTGAGGGGTTTTTGATGCGGTTTCAGTAGGGTTAAGGATAAGCTGAAGAAATGAGTGAAACATGAGGTGGTTTGATAGTTGATGGAGTGTTATGGCTGTTAGTTTTGGAACGATGAAGGATTTTGTATGGTGAGAGTTGAGGACTGTAGTTTCTAAGTTGGCGAGTTGATGTTGTTGATGAAAGGTTGTGAGTTCTGCAGCAACTTGGAGGTGATATTGGTTTGGATTTGTGGAAGGTTTTTGAAGAAGGTTGAATGGAAGTTTGACAGAAGTTTTGAGTGAAGGTGGTTGTTTGAGGAATGAGGGTGAAGGTTATGGTGTCTGAGTTTTTGAGAGAATGAGATAGAGTTTAGGCAGCGGTTTTGAGCAAAGAGGAAGTTTCAAGAGAGTTTTTTTGTTAGGTTTTGGTGGCTGCTGACGCATCTTTGTTAGTGCCCCCCCTGTTGAGTGAAGAATAAGAAGTTTTATAGTGAAAAGGCTTGGGGAGTTTTCTAGGGTTGGATATCATTTCAGGTTTGGACCGAGGTTCGGTTTATGATGCAGCAGAGGTCTGAATTGTTGCAGAGTGAGGAGTGGAGAGGTTTTTTTTGAATTCCACAGCAGTGTAGTGGAATAATGGGAAAGGTTTTTGGTGCAGTTGTACTATGCCCTCTTTTGTCCTTCCATTTTTGTGCAAGTTTTTCTGATTTTTGTCTTTTTGTGCACTGTTGCATTTGTATTGGTTTTTCTGTCTTGACTCAATGTTGATGGGCCTGTTTTGATGCTGCACAAATATTACTAATTGCTTTATATGTTTCTCTTTTGTAATTGACAGGTTGCAAGTTGGCAAGGGTGCAAGTTGGAGTTACTTAGCTCATGGAGATAACTTGAAAATTACTATGCAAGATGAAGTGGATTGCTTGCAAGTTAGACTAGGAATGTTGTTATAAGTCTATTTGACCTTGGTAGAAACATAAATTTTTTGCCATGTATTTAAGTAACTTGTAATGGATTCTTGATGTTGAAATATAGCTTTAATTTTTCAAGAATATAGACTTCTAACCTATTCTTCAAGTAATCTTCACATTTTTCAATCAAAGTGATAATTGATTGGCATTTACTTTGGATGACATCCTTTCAAATAATAGTCGCCAAAAGGACCATGGAGTAACATGGTGAAAGAATTCAAATAGGACATGGTCAATACAAGACCAAACCTCCATGGATCACTTTGTTGACTAAAAAGTAAAAAGTAGCTGTGAATAAATTCCAAATTCTCCTTCCATCGAAATATGATTCAAACTTGAATAAGAATTAAGTCAAAATCCAATGCCCTGCATTCTTTCTTCTTATTCTTCAAGTAACATTCGAAATGGTGACTTGGTCCATCAATGAAACACAAAAACCTAATCCACGGGCCTAATTCCAAAGACATCAAACTTGAATGAACACGTTAATCCACAAGAAAACCCCAATCACCAGGTGAAGCCAACCATAACCATGCTCTAACCTCCAAAAAAAGGTCACATGTGGATGCAGAAGAATGATTTTTATTAATGAACATGACTGACTGGTAGAAAGGTATGTAGATGAATTAGGGCTAAAGAGCCATATGAAGATGAATGATAGTTTGGCAAATTTTGGGGTATGACATTATGAAGTTTATTTTAAAGATGTTTTAGATTATGGATTCTGCTGCGAGATAATATGTTTTGCTTTATGTTGATGAATAAGATATAGTATTAAATAAATTTTGAGAACCCATGTTACGAAGCAAGACTATTGTTTGTGAAGTTTTTATGACGACGTGACACCCTTGTTGGTTATTTTATTTGATGTTAATTCGCATTATATTGCGAATATTCTATGTGGGTTAGAAGGGTGTTACAATAGGAATCTCCAAATCCTCTCAACTGCTAATTCAAATGCTCTCATGACTCCAATGAATTTTGTATTCAAAGCAAAATTGTTACCAAGGTTTTTTGCATAACAACCAAAAAGGTTTGCTAAATGGTCCCTGAAAATGCCTTCCACAGATGTAACACCCTTCTAAACCCTGCGACAATTATTAAAATACTCAGAGTAAAACATGAAAACAAGGGTGCCACAATTAAGAAAAAAAATAAAATCAAATATAATTCATCTGTGATGCTTTATTAGGAACGATTCATCAAATAACAATCTCATGTTTATCACAGCGGAATAGTGTAACATCACCAAAATAAACCAATGGAACATAATCCAAAAACCAATTAAATAGATTATAATTATTAAACTCTATAACTATCATTCCCAGTGTTACAAGACCAGGGCATGACCAACACGACCCAAAATAAATGGATAGACTCTACGAGCTATCCTCACCAAAGCAATAAGCCGCTACTCCTCAATCTGAAAACTATCAACATGTAAGGGTGAGTCTCATTCACAATTAATAAATATTATGTATTCATAAGCAACAAAACATCATAGGCATATCATCCACCCAATTGCAATATATTCAGATTTGCATACAATCGTTCAACATCCACACCAACAAATATATCACCAAATATAACACTGAAAGCCATTCAATCATGTTATATCAATATGCATATGTATGTACTGACTCTATGTATGTGGTACCATACATCATGGGATTAACCTATCTGACTGATATAAACGTCGCCGAGATACCGTCTTACCGGCACAAATTCCACACAATGGGAATTATGCCCACCATTGATCCAAACATCACCGGGATCCATCACCAAAATGATTTATGAATGAATGCACACATATAACATACTTATAACATCATCGATCCAATGCACCACATCGTCTCACCATTATCATCACCAACAAGTATGCACATGCATGCTTCAACAATCATTCTATCATTTACACATTTGACACAATAAACATGGAAATAACCACAATTCATCCATCACTACACCAATACATTGCCATACTCACAAAATCATATATATATGCACAATGTTTCATTTTACCAAAGCAATTAAATCAGGTTTAAAAAAATAAATTTGGGCCACTGTCCATCTCACCCAATCATCATAGAAAACATTTACTTAGCTTTGCAACGCCCAAAACGGCACCAAAAAAAGATACACGGATCAAAAGATACGCTGTTTCAAAGTTCAGAAAATTTCTGCACAGCATGGTCCGCTTAGCGACCCTCCAGCGCGCTTATGGAATCAATTTTCCAATAATCCTGCTTCAAGCAGTCAAAGACAGTAGCTAACTACTTTGGGACCTCCGCTTAGCGGGCTCAATTAGTTTTTGGAAAACGAACAGCATCCGCTTAGCGAGCCTGAGGCCGCTTAGTGGACGTGCGATTATGCAGAGTTTCACCTCTGTAACAAACCTGTGACATCCATCCTCCCTCACTCAAAACTCGATCTAAAAATCGATTTGGCACGTATTACCACAATTTGAGTCATCATTCGACCTCAATACCACATAAAATCCTACTTTCAATTACCCTAACCATAAACTCCTAAACCTAACAATCTCAAACCCTCACATATCCAATTGAAGAAAACAATATCTTAATCAATCCTATCACATATAAAACACATAAGAGATACTAATAGGAAGAGTCCCCCGTTACCTTGTGTAATACGGTGAACTGACTTTTAAAGAAATAAGCAACAATGTTGCGGTGAGCAAGAGTCGCCACCGACTTTTATTTTATCCAATTGGAAAGGCTAAAAGAACAGGAAAGACCTTTTGAAAGATTTTGAGTTCGGGGGGTAATTTATACAAAGGGAAGGTGTAAGGCACCCTTTGCATCCATGGTTATCCATGGACTCTTAATTGCTTAGCTCACTTGTTTGTTTTGAAATGTTTGAAAAGGAGGTGTCAAAAGTAAAAACTTTGAAGAAGAACTTTAGCTTGTAAATAAGCGTAGTCTTTTTGAATTTGATTTTGAAAAAGAGGTGTGAAAAGTAATTTGAATTTTAGAGCAAGCAATTAGTAGCAGCTACCCTAAGTTTGAAAAATCGTTCTTTTAGCTTTTCGGGCGAAAGGATCTATCCATACCATGAGAGGGCAGGAAGTCTTTCAATTGGATATATCGGGTCATCGAGAATAATCGTTCGCCATAAGACTGTCCCATGCCATGAAGAGGGCAGGTAGTCTAAGGGAAAGATATAATAGTCATTTTATCTTTTAGGCATCATGCGAGGATACCTTAGCAATAGGGACAATCACTCTTTATAAGGCAATCTCGGGGGAGTTTCAATAACTTTGAAGGCAACATTGCTTTAGGTATCCTCGGAATCGAGGGACTTGACTATTTTTAGGCAACAAAATTAAGGCAACAAAAATAAGGCAACAAGGCAACCAGAGGAATTACCCTAAAGGTGTGTGGGTGCGACAATCACGTGATTAAGTTCGATTATTTATCTTGTAATTAGTTATCCTAATGTTGTTCAAGGCTTGCACTCCCTAAGATTACTAACCACGCAGTTTAAAATTGCAGAAATTAAAGGCAGGAGAATAAAAATCCTACGCTATTACAATAAACACCTGCGGGGATGGGGGAAATTAAAAGACAGAAAATAATAGGGCACAATAATTAGCATAAAATTCTTGAATGCCTTGATCTTCTTCGAATCTTCGATTGACTCTGATCATCTGAGAATTAAATGGACAATAATAGGAGTGAGTGTAGGAGAGATTCATTAACAGATGAAGTAAACCCTATTTTGGGCAAAAGGGAAAAATTAGAATTAAAATAATATTTAAATAAGCAAAGAATTAAAAAAAACTTAGCTTCCGATTGGTGGGGCGCGTAGGCGGAGGATTTCTGATTAACCCTAAAAAGAATTGACATGAAGAAGAGAAGCGTTAGTGCATTTAAGATTCGTTAACTATGGGTATAAACCCTATTTCACAAAACAAATAAATGGGATTGAACAAACCCTAAAAGGTTAATGGAATCAAAAGTTTGATAAGATGGGTAGATGAGCCATAATAGAATATGATAATTATAAGGTTAAATCTAATATTTTAATTAATTAAGCGTATAAATAAAAATTAAAATTAAAGGATTGTAAAGAAAATCGAGTTTTGGATTCAAAAGTAGATAATTATAAAACTATTATTTATATAAATGATTTATAGTAAAATAAATAACAAAAGAATGATAATAATAATAATAAAAAGAATAAAAGATGATTATGTAATTGAAAAATAAAATAAATTTTTTTAGAGAAACTTAGCTTGGATCAGGTGTGTTGAGTCTGCGAAGGTCTATGGTGGACGCGTGCTTCTAGGCTTTTGGATTTGCATTTGCCGAAGATCTGATGGTCATGCCTTGAAGGTCTACCATGATCACGTGTGTGGCCCCTGCGCTGGATCTGGAAACAAATACACCCAAACAATTGTTAAAAAATTAATTGACGTGAACGAGTTTCGAACCTGCATTTACAAGGTCCCATCTCTCCCTCGCTAACCACATGAGCCAATGCGCTTTGTTGGTTATTAGATCCATCCACATCAATAAATGTCAAAACACATTGTAATTGGAAAATTCAAAGAACACAGGTCAGCAGGGCCCACTGTCATGCGCTGTAACCAATGACGAGAGGAGAGAGTATATTGAATTGTTGGCTGGCCAATTGTGGTTAGGCACGTTCGCAGTCCAAGGATAAGTCGCTATTCATCATCTTCATCAAAACAATTAGCCACGAAATTGCTTCTGCTCTACCATGGCTTTTTACATACCATTGCTTGTAGCTATTTTCTGAAAAAGCAAGAAACTCAAACAACATGTTAAAAGAACACACACGGTGCCCAGATCACCAAAACCGCATGCCGCGAATTCAATGGCGGCGTTCTTTTGGCTTAAAACGTCGTGAAAGAGGAGATCCGAAGATTATCTCCTTCAAGCCCTAACCATGGCAATTCCATGGATATGCATCTAAACTCTCTGCAAATGGTTTCAATTGCCTCTAAACTTCACCCTGAACTCAAATATACTGTTAGATTAATTTTAAACACGATAAATCATGGGCTATAAATTTCAAAAATGTGAATGAATATGAGGCATGGAAACACGTAATATAAATAGCATGGGGCCTATGTAATGGTGCATTCTCACCCTAAATTACCTCAGGAATCGATTGGAATGGTTTTTTAGACTTGAAGGTGGCTGAAAAGATGAACACGAATTGCACTTTTCTTTTGAGAATTTTTGCACTTGGAAGCCCTAGTTTCCTCACCTATTTTCGTCCCCCTACTGGCTGCATGTTTAAGTATATATATATATATATATATATATATATATATATATATATATATATATATATATATATATATATATATATATATATATGAGGATTTTAGGGTTAAAAGAATTGGAACCAATCAATCATTGGCATGTGAGAATATTTGATTTGGAATTAGTGCAAATCTTTCCATTTTTGAAACATATATTGCTTCCATTATTCCCTGCGAATTTCCTTAAGTTCAGCTCCAATTTTCATCCAAGATTTGACCAAAGAATAAGCCAATACCATATCTTTTATGTTTTATATCATATATTTATTTTATTTTAGAATTTAAGTGAATAAACTCAAAATAAAAAATAATAATAATAAAAATAAAACAATGGTGTCATGGGCCTTATAATGGATCATGAACATGCTTGGAGTCCAAGAACCTAAGCCCAATAGTCAAAAGAATCAAGTTTGTTCATAATGACTTCTATGCATTCCTTGTAATTTACCCAACTTTAGAAAGTCATAAATCCTTCAATATTTATCATATGAAGATGATATAGGACTTTTTAGAAAGCCCAAGATGTCCTTTAAAGGCCACTTTGGAGTATATTTTCCATTTGGAGATTTTATCGTGATGATATGGCTCCTGGAAGAAAACAACCTTTTTGCGAGCTCCTAGAAGGACCTGTAATAGTTTGGCTCATATCTCTCAAATGAAGCATTTTTAGACTTGGCATGTGAGAGACAAAATTGTAGAGAATTCAATTTCCTTCAAAATGAGCTTTGGATGAGAAATTTCTGATGTTCCATGTGAAAGTTATGGCTGGTCAAAGTTCAGTTGACTTTCTCCTATAAAACCCTAATTTAGAAACTTCAGGTTTTGTTGATTTCTGAGCTTTCCTTGATGAATCATGATCAATACTTGATCAAATGATGAATGATACTTCATAATTAGGATGTTGACCAAAAATCAGAAGTTTTGACTGTGGTTTGACCATAGTTGACTTCTAGGTCAAATGAGTCGACTGTTGAGTGTTTGGGCCTTTGAGTGAGCAATCTTTTGAATCGAGGCTTGAAACTTGGCATGAGGGTACTTTGAATCATATGAGAGACCATGGAATCCACTTGAGGTATCAGAAGTTCAAATTCCTTGATTAAATCAGAATTCCTAATTTAGAGGTTATTGTTTAGGAGAGAGACTGCATGCCGCCTTCTTGTGTATCTTTGAGCTTTTGAAAGTCAGATGGACTGAAATATAAATAAATATGTTGGGAAAATTTTGAGGTATGACACCTTGATTCTAAGTTTCTTGACAGTCCTCTCCTTCTTCTTCCTCTTCTTCTTCTTCTTCTTCTTCTTCTTCTTCTTCTTCTTCTTCTTCTTCTTCTTCTTCTTCTTCTTCTTCTTCTTCTCTGGTTTATACGTGTTTTGCAAACTCCTCTTCTGACTATTCTATTTCTTTATCTCCCAATTTCCCTTATAAAAAATAGGAATTAACTTCAGTAGGGCCGCACACTTAGCACCCCCCTCATTACTAAACACAACATCAAGCCCACTTACTTCATTCATAATTTCTCAATTAATCCGATTATTTAATTAATCCCAAATAATTAGTTTATAGGAAATATGGGGTGTTACAACTGAAGGATAGAAAAACACTTAGAAAGGGGGGGTTTGAATAAGTGTAGCTTTAAAAACTTGACAGATAAAAATAAATTGCACAGTTATTTTTATCCTGGTTCGTTGTTAACTAAACTACTCCAGTCCACCCCCGCAGAGATGATTTACCTCAACTGAGGATTTAATCCACTAATCGCACGGATTACAATGGTTCTCCACTTAGTCAGCAACTAAGTCTTCCAGAGTCTTCTGATCACACACTGATCACTCCAGGAACAACTGCTTAGATACCCTCTAAGACTTTCTAGAGTATACTGATCCACACGATCACTCTAGTTACAACCTGCTTAGATAACCTCTAAGACTTCCTAGAGTATACTGATCCACACGATCACTCTAGTTCCTTACAACTTAATGTAATCAATTCTAAGAGTATTACAATTGCTTCTTAAAAGCTATAATCACAAACTGTGATATTTCTCTTAACGTTTAAGCTTAATCTCACTAATGTATTACAACAGCAATGTAGTGAGCTTTGATGAAGATGAAGATTCTGAGCTTTGAATCGAACAGAGTTTCAGCAAGTTAATATGAGTTGTTTTTGTGCAGAATCGTTCAGAATTGTTAACCTTGCTTCTCATCAGAACTTCATATTTATAGGCGTTGGAGAAGATGACCGTTGAGTGCATTTAATGCTTTGCGTGTTCCGTACAGCATCGCATTTAATGTTATACGCTTTTGTCAACTACCTCGAGCCTTGTTCACGCTGTGTCTACTGACGTAGCCTTTAATAGCTTTTAACGTTCCTTTTGTCAGTCAGCGTAGCTTGCCACTTGTACTTCCTTCTGATCTGATGTTTGTGAATACAACGTTTGAATATCATCAGAGTCAAACAGCTTGGTGCAAAGCATCTTCTGATCTTCTGACCTTGAAGTGCTTCTGAGCGTGATACCATCAGAACTTCAGTGCTTCTGATCTCATGTTCTTCTGATGCTTCCATAGACCCATGTTCTGATTCTGCTTCGACCATCTTCTGATGTCTTGCCAGACCATGTTCTGATGTTGCATGCTGAACCCTTTGAGACAAAGCTTCTGAGCGCTGAATTATGCGTACTCTTTATATATTTCCTGAAAAGGAAATTGCATTGGATTAGAGTACCATATTATCTTAAGCAAAATTCATATTATTGTTATCATCAAAACTAAGATAATTGATCAGAACAAATCTTGTTCTAACAATCTCCCCCTTTTTGATGATGACAAAAACATATATAAATGATATGAATTTGCGATCAGAAAGAGCAGACGGCAAAAGACAAATTACACAGCTATAGCATGAGCATATGAATATGTCTCCCCCTGAGATTAACAATCTCCCCCTGAGATAAATAATCTCCCCCTGAAATAAATACTCGAAGAACTTTAATAAAAGACTTCCCTGATTATTTCGGTAGAGACGATCACATAAGCTTTTGTCTTTAGAGAATTCATAGCTTCTGACTTCTGCTTCCATTGGACAGCTTCAGAACTAGAATTTCTTTAGATCCCTAGAACACTCACAGCTTCTGATTCCTGCTTCCATCTAGGACAGCTTCAGAACTTGAATTTCTTTGATCTTCAGAACATTCACAGCTTCTGATTTCTGCTTCCATTTAGGACAGCTTCAGAACTTGAATTTCTTTGATCTTCAGAACATTCACAGCTTCTGATTTCTGCTTCCATTTAGGACAGCTTCAGAACTTGAGTTTTCTGGATCTTTAGATCATTCACAGCTTCTGATTTCTGCTTCCCTCGGATAGCTTCAGAGCTTTGAATTTCTACCAACATCACTTCATGCTAGATTTGTATCAGAACATTGTTGAATGTACCAGAGCATCATCAGAGCATCTCTACATCCTGAAATGTTACAGAACAAAAACTAAACGACAAAAGTCAGCATGAACGAGTCAGAACATAAAATGTATATTAGAACACATGATATGTATCAGAGCCATATAGGCTAAAATAATGTTATCAGAGCAAATAGAATTTTGTCAGAGCAAATAGACAAATATGGATCAAATTCTATTATCAGTGCTTCTGATTCATTCTTCTTTCTTGCTTCTGATTTCTGAAGCTTGACAGCACTCAGCTTGCTTCAGTTTCCATGAGCTTATTCTTTTTACAGAATAACACTTCTTATGGTTTTGCTTCTTTGTTTGCTTTGAAGATTCTTTTCACTTCTTTATACCTGCAAAACACTTAAACCATATAGAACTTGCAGTTCTTGTTAGAAAATGTGTGGGAGCTTTACCCAGCAACTGATAGATTAATCAAATCATTTATCATTTATCTTCTCCCCCTTTTTGTCATAACATCAAAAAGAATATATCAAAAGATTCAGATGAATAAAACGACAAATAAAATCACTGGAATAAAAACAGAGAAACTTTTCATTGATAATCAACAAGAAAGATTACAAAAGAGGAATGCAGGAAAACAGATGCAACAAGGAAAGAAAACTACAAAGACCAAAGGACTAAGATCCTAGCCTACGCAAAATCCGCGCCAGAACATCATGAATCCCGTCAGTGCTTGTAGCTTGCCTTGCCATGAAGGAGCGAAACTCAGCATTGGCTACTTCTTGCGCGTCCAAACGAGAAGCCAGCATAGCTTGATTCTGATGAAGGGCTTCCAAGGTCTCCATCAGAGCTGAGGTTTCACCAGAAGAAGAGGCACCTGAATTTCTGCCAAAAGGGACAGCAATCTCAGCAGGGTGATCTTCTGGGAGATCTCCAGCTTGTGCATCTTCCATTTCCTTATCTGAGTCTGACTCAGAATTAGCCTTAGCATATTCTGGTTCAGGCAGCTCAGAAGTTCCATCTTCCAACGCTTGAAGAATAGCTGCAAGATTTGTTGGAGGAGTAGGACCAGCAACTTCAGCAGGATAAACCACTACTGGAAAGACCATGTGAGGTGCTTTTTCAGACGGGTTCATTCTGAACCAGTTAAACAACCACTGAAAATCTCCAGTCAGCACAGGAAACCATGGTTTCCACACCACGATGTCTCTGCAGAGATTTTCTTCTTCCAAGTCATCTGCAGGTATCTTCTTCTCAAGAACACTTCTGTTCCTGATGAGATGGTGATAGCTGCTTTCACCAACTTCCAACCGAAGACCACGAATACCAGGAGCTTCAGACATGATCCTTCTCTGAGTGTCTGTAGCCCTAACCAGAAAATCCTGACGAAAGGTATCCCAAAGGTTGCTTGTAGCATACTCATCCAGATGGTTAAGGTGAGCAGCACCCAGAATCTCCAACCAGCCATTTACATCAGAATGTAAAAGCTCCAAATATGATTGAGTGGTAGGGGTTGGAGGGTTGACAGTGAACCTGGAGTCGGGAAGAACAACACTATAGGGATTAGGTGTTCTGGTGGGAAAAGGGTGTGAGAGAGATGAAGAAATATCTGATGGATGGGTTGAAGGAGAGGAGATATCAGATGGTGAAGAAGGTGGTTCCGAGAGGATGAATGAGGAGGAAGAGGTGATCCTTACTCTTTTTGATGTGGTTTCTGGTTCAGCAGTTGCCTTTCTCTTTTGTTTCCGATCATTATCTTGATTCCCGGAGCTTGACGATGGATTCATGATGAAGTTGCAGGTATTGGAAACTGCTAGGGTTTATGATATGAATGTAAAGAGAGAGAACGAAAAAGAAACTTAATGCAAAGTGAGAGAAATATAAGAGGGAAAAGAAACGTTTGAAGAATATAAAAAGAAAACTGAAAGAGAGTAAATGATGAAAAGCATTTAATGTTACGTGACGTGAGGAGAGATAATAATGACAAAAGACGTGATTTGCACAGTTACCTAAGTAGACGTCCCCTCAACTGCACGCACGCTTGTCCAGGAATAGTGAACACGTGTTTACCATCTGGATAGCCAGTTACAGCTGTTTTGCTTTTAAAGAGATTCTGAATCAACTTAGACAATGAAACGTTAGTAATAACTGAATCACAATTTCTAATTGATTTCAATCAGAACTTCAAAAAAGATTTCATTTCAGAAGATACCCATACATAAGAACTTCTCATCTTCTCATTCTGGGCTTGTTTCTGAAGACCCATTTTGTACCGATTATATTGAATCCATCTGGTCTAGGAACAAGATCCCAAACATCATTCCTTGTAAACTGATTCAGTTCTTCTTGCATAGCAATTATCCAGTCTGGATCTTCTAGAGCATGATCAACAGAAGTTGGCTCGATCAAAGATACAAGACCTAATTGACAGTCTGCATTGTTCTTAAGGAATGCTCTTGTTCTGATTGGATCATCCTTCTTTCCAAGAATGACATCTTCTGAATGACCAGAGATGAGTCTGGATGATCTTCTGACAGATGGTTCTTCATAAATGCTTAGATTTTCCAGAGAAGCTGATACTTGATCTTCCGATTCTTTGCTTCTGAGAAGCTCTGCTTCTGATGCGTTGCTTCTTGGCTCAACAACTTCTGATATATCAATATCACAATCTGCAAAATTATCAAACTGCTTTGGTTTTTCAGAACCAAGCTTATCATCAAACCTGATATTGATTGATTCTTCCACAACCAATGTTTCAGTATTGTATACTCTGTAGCCTTTTGAGCGTTCAGAATATCCAAGAAGGAAACATTTTTGAGCTTTGGAATCAAACTTACCAAGATGATCTTTAGTGTTCAGAATAAAGCATACACATCCAAAAGGATGGAAATATGAAATGTTGGGCTTTTTATTCTTCCACAATTCATAAGGAGTCTTATTTAGAATAGGTCTGATAGAGATTCTATTCTGAATATAGCATGCAGTGTTTATTGCTTCTGCCCAGAAATGCTTAGCCATATTGGTTTCATTGATCATGGTTCTGGCCATTTCTTGCAGAGTCCTATTCTTTCGTTCTACAACTCCATTTTGCTGTGGAGTTCTAGGACAAGAGAAATCATGGGCAATACCATTTTCTTTGAAGAATTCTTCAAAGGATCTGTTCTCAAATTCACCACCATGATCACTTCTGACCTTTATGATTTTACACTCTTTTTCAGATTGAATCTGAATGCAGAAATCAAAGAACACTGAATGAGTCTCATCCTTGTGTTTCAAGAATTTTACCCACGTCCAGCGGCTATAATCATCTACGATGACTAATCCATATTTCTTCCCTCTGACAGATGCTGTTTTGACTGGGCCAAACAGATCAATGTGCAAGAGTTCTAATGGCCTTGAGGTAGAAACAACATTCTTGGACTTGAATGCAGGTTTGGAGAACTTGCCCTTCTGACATGCTTCACAAAGAGCATCTGATTTGAATTTCAGATTAGGGAGTCCTCTGACAAGATCCAGTTTGTTAATCTGAGAAATCTTTCTCAAACTAGCATGACCTAATCTTCTGTGCCAGACCCACTGCTCTTCAGAAACAGACATAAGACAAGTCACCTTCTGACTCATAAGATCTTGCAGATCTGTCTTATAAATGTTGTTCTTCCTCTTGCCTGTAAATAGGATTGAGCCATCCTTCTGATTTACAGCCTTGCAAGACTTTTGATTAAAGATTATATCATAACCATTGTCACTCAATTGACTGATAGATAAGAGGTTATGTGTTAATCCTTCTACAAGAAGTACATTAGAAATGGAAGGAGAGTTACCAGACTTTATAGTTCCAGAGCCAATTATCTTGCCCTTCTGATCTCCTCCAAACTTGACTTCTCCTCCAGACTTAAGCACCAGGTCTTGGAACATAGACCTTCTTCCTGTCATGTGTCGTGAGCATCCAGAGTCCAGGTACCATGACATGTTGTGCTTTGTCCTTTTTGCAGCCAAGGATATCTGCAATAGGAATAATCTTATCCTTAGGTACCCACATTCTCTTGGGTCCTTTCTTGTTAGATTTTCTCAAGTTCTGATTGAACTTGGGTTTAACATTGTAAGCAATAGGAGGAACAGCATGATAATTTTTAATGTGAGTTTCATGATATTTCCTAGGTTGTGTCACATGCCTTTTGGTGTGTGTTATGTGAAAACTTTGAGCATGTGAAGTGTGCCTAATATCATGGGAGTGGCCATACTTGAACTGATCATACAATGGCTTGTATGTGAATTTCATTTCATCAACAGGTTCAAGTTTGTATGGGGTTTCACCCTCAAAACCAATGCCGACTCTTTTGTTTCCAGACACAGCATATATCATAGAAGCTAGCTGACTTCTGCCAATACTTCTAGATAAGAACTTCCTGAAACTTAAATCATATTCTTTCAGAATATGGTTTAGACTAGGAGTGGATTTTTCTGAATCAGAAGGAGATCCAACATTATTGGATAATTTTAAAAGTTTTTCTTTTAATTCAGAATTCTCCAACTCAAGCTTCTTTGTTTCAAATTCAAATAGCTTTTTCAGCTTTTTGTATTTGAGATAATCTGAGACTTGAATTCCAGAAGTTCAGTTAGACCGGAAACTAACTCATCTCTAGTAAGTTCAGAAAATACCTCTTCAGAATCTGATTCTGATGTAGATTCTGATCCGTCATCTTCTGTCGCCATCAGCGCACAGTTAGCCTGCTCATCTTCAGAGTCTGAATCATCTTCTGACTCATCCCAGGTTGCCATAAGACCTTTCTTCTTATGAAACTTCTTCTTGGGATTTTCCTTCTGAAGTTTTGGACATTCATTCTTGAAGTGTCCAGGCTCATTGCATTCATAGCACATGACCTTCTTCTTGTCAAATCTTCCGTCATCAGAAGATTCTCCACGTTCAAATTTCTTTGAACTTCTGAAGCCTCTGAACTTCCTTTGCTTGTTCTTCCAGAGTTGATTTAGCCTTCTGGAGATCAAGGACAGTTCATCTTCTTCTTCAGATTCTGATTCTTCAGGATCTTCTTCTCTAGCCTGAAAAGCGTTAGTGCATTTCTTGATATTGGATTTTAATGCAATAGACTTACCTTTCTTTTGAGGCTCATTTGCGTCCAGCTCTATTTCATGACTCCTCAAGGCACTGATAAGCTCTTCCAGAGAAACTTCATTCAAATTCTTTGCAATCTTGAATGCAGTCACCATAGGACCCCATCTTCTGGGTAAGCTTCTGATGATCTTCTTTACGTGATCAGCCTTGGTGTATCCCTTGTCAAGAACTCTCAATCCAGCAGTAAGAGTTTGAAATCTTGAGAACATCTTTTCAATGTCTTCATCATCCTCCATCTTGAAGGCTTCATACTTCTGGATTAAAGCGAGAGCTTTAGTCTCCTTGACTTGAGCATTTCCTTCATGAGTCATTTTCAAGGACTCATATATGTCATAGGCCGTTTCCCTGTTAGATATCTTCTCATACTCAGCATGAGAGATAGCATTCAGCAAAACAGTTCTGCATTTATGATGATTCCTGAAAAGCTTCTTCTGATCATCATTCATTTCTTGCCTTGTCAGCTTTACGCCACTGGCATTTACTGGATGTTTGTAACCATCCATCAGAAGATCCCATAGATCACCATCTAGACCAAGAAAGTAACTTTCCAGTTTATCTTTCCAGTATTCAAAGTTTTCACCATCAAATACCGGCGGTCTAGTATAACCATTGTTACCGTTGTGTTGCTCAGCAGAGCCAGATGTAGATGCAGGTGTAGACTTTGCAGTTTCATCAACCATCTTTTACTGAAGCGTTTTTCTCTTCCTGAATCTTTTCTAAACACGGTTAAGTGCTTGCACCTTAGAACCGGCGCCCTGATGCCAATTGAAGGATAGAAAAACACTTAGAAAGGGGGGGTTTGAATAAGTGTAGCTTTAAAAACTTGACAGATAAAAATAAATTGCACAGTTATTTTTATCCTGGTTCGTTGTTAACTAAACTACTCCAGTCCACCCCTGCAGAGATGATTTACCTCAACTGAGGATTTAATCCACTAATCGCACGGATTACAATGGTTCTCCACTTAGTCAGCAACTAAGTCTTCCAAAGTCTTCTGATCACACATTGATCACTCCAGGAACAACTGCTTAGATACCCTCTAAGACTTTCTAGAGTATACTGATCCACACGATCACTCTAGTTACAACCTGCTTAGATAACCTCTAAGACTTCCTAGAGTATACTGATCCACACGATCACTCTAGTTCCTTACAACTTAATGTAATCAATTCTAAGAGTATTACAATTGCTTCTTAAAAGCTATAATCACAAACTGTGATATTTCTCTTAACGTTTAAGCTTAATCTCACTAATGTATTACAACAGCAATGTAGTGAGCTTTGATGAAGATGAAGATTTTGAGCTTTGAATCGAACAGAGTTTCAGCAAGTTAATATGAGTTGTTTTTGTGCAGAATCGTTCAGAATTGTTAACCTTGCTTCTCATCAGAACTTCATATTTATAGGCGTTGGAGAAGATGACCGTTGAGTGCATTTAATGCTTTGCGTGTTCCGTACAGCATCGCATTTAATGTTATACGCTTTTGTCAACTACCTCGAGCCTTGTTCACGCTGTGTCTACTGACGTAGCCTTTAATTTAATAGCTTTTAACGTTCCTTTTGTCAGTCAGCGTAGCTTGCCACTTGTACTTCCTTCTGATCTGATGTTTGTGAATACAACGTTTGAATATCATCAGAGTCAAACAGCTTGGTGCAAAGCATCTTCTGATCTTCTGACCTTGAAGTGCTTCTGAGCGTGATACCATCAGAACTTCAGTGCTTCTGATCTCATGTTCTTCTGATGCTTCCATAGACCCATGTTCTGATTCTGCTTCGACCATCTTCTGATGTCTTGCCAGACCATGTTCTGATGTTGCATGCTGAACCCTTTGAGACAAAGCTTCTGAGCGCTGAATTATGCGTACTCTTTATATATTTCCTGAAAAGGAAATTGCATTGGATTAGAGTACCATATTATCTTAAGCAAAATTCATATTATTGTTATCATCAAAACTAAGATAATTGATCAGAACAAATCTTGTTCTAACAACAACTCCCCCCACTAAAAGAGTTTTCGTCCTTGAAAATATGCCTCAAGTGAAGAGTTCAGGATAGGAGTCCTTCATCTGACTCTCTAGTTCCCAGGTAACATTTGCACCTGGTGTTCCTCCCCAAGCTACTCTGACCAACGCTATCTCTTTACCACGTAACTGCTTCAACTTCCGGTCTTCTATCCTCATAGGCAATGCCTCAACTGTCAAATTATCTCTCACCTCACATCATCCACTTGGATCACTTGAGACGGATCCGCAATGTATTTCCTCAACTGAGATACATGAAATACATCATGCAAATTCGCAAGCACGTGGCAAGGCAATACGATAGGCCACTTCTCCCACTCTTTCCGTAATTTGAAATGGACCAATAAAATGTGGCGTCAACTTCTTTGACTTCAGCGCTTTGCCAACATTAGTCATAGGAGTCACTCTCAGGAATACATGACATTCCTCTTGAAATTCAAGAGTCCTCCTTCTCGTGTCATGGTAACTCTTCTGACGACTCTGAGAAGCTTTCATCTTTTCCTGAATCATCTTAATCTTTTCTATAGTATCTTGTATAATCTCTGGTCCAATTACCGTACTCTCACCAGATTCATACCAGCATAACGGCGTCCTATATATCCTACCATACAAAGCTTCAAACAAAGCTATACCAATGCTTGAATGAAAATTATTGTTGTAGGTAAATTCAATCAACGGTAAATAACTATCCCATGCACCACCTTTTTCCAACACGCAAGCACGCAACAAATCTTCCAACGATTGAATCGTCCTCTCTGTTTGACCATCAGTTTGCGGATGATAAGCAGAACTCAATCTCAACTTAGTACCCAACGCTTTCTACAAACCTTTTCAGAATCTCGATGTAAACCTTGGATCTCTATTTGACACGATACTCGAAGGAATACCACGCAGACTCACTATCTTCTCAATATACAATTGAGCTAACTTCTCCATAGGATAATCCATTCTCATCGGTATGAAGTGAGCAGACTTCATCAATCTGTCCACAATAACCCAAATAGCTTCACAATTCTTAACAGTCCTTGGCAAACCAGAAACAAAATCCATGGATACGCTGTCCCACTTCCATTCCGGAATAAACAACGGTTGCATAGTTCCATACGGCTTCTGATGTTCAATCTTCGACTTCTGGCAAGTCAAACAAGAGTAAACAAATTCAGCAATCTCTTTCTTCATTCCAGGCCACCAAAACAACTTCTTTAGATCATGATACATCTTGGTAGCACCAGGATGAATACTCAACCCGCTACGATGTCCTCCTTTAAGAATACTCTTTCTCAATTCGGCAACATCAAGAACACAAACCCGATCACCAAACCTCATTATATCATTCTCGTCAATTCTGAATTCACCTCCCTTGCCTTGGTTAATCAAAGTCAATCTATCAACCAACTCCACATCAGCTTTCTGGCCTTCTCTAATCTCATCAAGAATACCACTTGTCAGCTTTAGCATACCCAATTTAATACTATTAGAAGTACCTTCACATACTAAACATAAATCTCGGAATTGTTCAATCAAATCCAATTCCTGCACCATTAGCATAGACATATGTAAGGATTTCCTACTTAACGCATCAGCAACGACATTCTCTTTACCTGGGTGGTAATTCAGTCCAAAATCATAATCTTTAAGAAATTCTAACCATCTTTTATGTCTCATATTAAGCTTTTTCTGATCAAAGAGATACTTCAGACTCTTGTGATCGCTAAATACTTCAAACCTCAAACCATACAGATAATGTCTCCATAATTTCAATACAAAGACCACTGCTGCCAATTCTAAATCATGAGTCAGATAATTCCTTTCATGCACTTTGAGTTGTCTTGAAACATAAGCCACAACCTGTTGATTCTACTTTAATACACCACTTAATCCCATCAATGAAGCATCACAATAAACCACAAAAGATTTTGCCAGATTCGACAAGATCAGAATAAGAGCACTAGTCAACCTCCTCTTCAACTCTTGAAATCCTCGTTCACATTCCGAATCCCAAACAAATGCTTGACCCTTCCTTATCAGCTTAGTTAACGGTAATGCTAACTTCGAAAATCTGTCTATGAACTTTCTGTAGTAACCTGCAAGACCAAGGAAACTACGAATTTCGAAAACTGACTTCGGCGCTTCCCACTGAGATACCGCTTCTACTTTCGTTGGGTCAACCGCAACATCATTCTTGGAAATCACGTGACCAAGAAAACTCACCTCACTTAACCAGAACTCGCACTTTGACAGTTTAGCATAAAGCTTCTTCTCTTTCAACAATTCCAATACAATTCTAAGATGTTCCGTATGTTCTTCTTCGCTTTTGGATTCCAATACAATTCACCGTCTTCGTAAAACAATTAATATGAACTCGGTTGAATTCCAACCAGTTCATCCCCAGAATAACGTCAAGTTGTTCTAGCGGAAGGCACACTAAGTCCATTCCGGGCTCCCTATCAAAAATATCAATCGGACAATTCAAGCAAGCAGACGAAGTAGTCACTGAACTCGACGTAGGAGTGTCAATAACCATATTTCCGTTAATATCAGATATTTCTAAATTCAATCTTTGAGCATAATCCAGAGAAATAAACGAGTGAGTTGCCCCAGTATTTATAATTGCAATTAAAGGCGTGCCATGGATAAAACACGTACCTTTAATCAATCGATCATCAGGAGTAGTCTCTGACCCAGAAAAAGCAAGAACCTTTCCCCCATATTGGTTCTTCTTTGGTTTTTTGCACTGTGGACTGATATGGCCTTCTTCTCCATAATTATAGCAAGTCACGATCTTCAGCCTACAATCAGAAGCAATATGACCCGCCTTACCACATTTGAAGAACTTCTTTTCTCCACTCTTGAACTCATTCCTTCTATGTCCAGTCTCACTACAGTTGTAGCATCTAACTAGAGCACTAGAATCTCCCCCACTAGGTCTTTTCCAATCACCAGCCTTTGGATTTCCTCTACCATATGGCTTACCTCTATCCATAGTGTAACACAGTGGGAAAACTGACTTTTTGTTTTGATTTCGCAAACAAATATTGCGGTGAGCAAGAGTCGCCACCGACTTTTATTTTATCCAATTAGGAAAGGTATAAAAGAACAGGAAAGACCTTCTTTGAAAGAGATTGAGTTCGGGGGGTAGGTTATACAAAGGGAGGGTGTAAGCACCCTTTGTATCCATGGTTATCCATGGGCTCTTAATTGCCTAGCTCACTTGTTTTTGTTTGATTTGTTTGAAAATGCAGTGTGTGTTTAGAAAAACAATTTGTTTTGAAAATGTCTGAAAAGACAATGTTTTTAAAAAAATGAGGTGTGAAAAGCTTTCTGAATGTTTTTGTTGTGAGCAAGCACTTAAGAGTTACCTACCCTAAGTTTGTAAGGTCTTTCCTATTCTAAAGACTTTCCTTGAGTGATAATACTATCCATACCATATAGGGGCAGGTAGTCCTATACATTGGATGTAAAGGGACATCGAAGAGTCATCGAATGATCATAGTGGCTATCCATTCCATAAGTGGGTAGGAAGCCCTATGCATTGGATGTGAAGGCAACATGTAAGGATACCTTAGCAATCCGAAGGGACTATCATCATTAATCGTAGGCAACTCGAGGGACGAGATCATTTTATTGTAGGTAACTCGAAGGGACTATGATCTTTATTCCGAAGGGACGATGATGATTTTGAATCGGTGGGAAGCATACGCTAAGGTATCCCTATGCTCGAGGGACTTGAACGTTAATCAAAAGGAAACACTAGAGGGGAAACCCTAAAGGTGGGTGTGTGAGCAGTAAAATAAGTGTGTTAGATTCATATATTTGATCTTAGAAATTAGTGAGTTAACGGTTCAATTTTAATCTTTCCATGCAATCCTATTAGCATACATCTAAACAGTTTATAGGTGCGGAAAGTAAAAATGCGAAAATTAAACCCTACGCTATTACATCGCTTCGGGGTGGGGATTACACAACCAAAAATGGGGAGTGCGAAAAAGTAAAGTCCTAGTTTAAGCTATTACAGGGCTTTTGCAGTTACATAATTGATAAAAATGTAGAAAATAAAATGCGGGAAATTAAATATCCTAATTAACTATTACAAACCAGTAACAATTGGATAAAAATTAAAAAAAATATACGAGAAATAAATAGCGGACGAATCAAGAAAAAATTGAAAAGGAGAAGGAAAAATATTTGATGGTAATTAACCTAAATCTAAGTTAGTTAATGAAGATATGTTTAATTATAAATTTAATCTAATTAAGTTCCTAATTAAAAAGATCTCATTAAATCCTAAAAGACCAATTAAAAAATATAGTTACAAATTAAACATTAAAACTAACTCTATTTTTTTGTGATTTTATGATTCTTTATAATTAAAATTAAATCAAATGAAAACCAAAATCTAATTAAAAAAGGTAAAATTAAAAGGAAGAAAAAAAAACAATTGCTTAGTTATATATACTAATTCTAACTTGTTAGGTGTTAATTAGCTATTTGTTAGTTAAAATAATTAAAAAAGGTTGAAAATAAAAGAAGTGTCGAAAAAATTGATGAATAGAGCAGTAAAGACGCTGGGACTCGATCCCAGGTCTTTGGGTTTTTAAATCTACACGTCCACCACCTGCACTACGTTAATTTGATGAAAATAAAACAATAAAATAGATAAAGCGCATCTGATTGGTACGTTCAAACAAAAGGTCAGACGGGCCCCACATACTAACTCAGTAGCCAATCCCGTTGCCCCATAATGCCAACGTTGTAGTCAATGGCTCAATATTACTATTCATCGTCTTCTTCTTTTTTTAGGCCCAGAAATTGCTACAGTTCTGCGTCCATTTAGCTACGGTTTTGCGACAAGAATGTTGTAGCAAATACTGGAAAATTAACGCCTACAAAATCTCGCAAACAAAAGTCAAAGGAATACTCCTCCCCCTAAATCGACCCTTACGATCACGATGGTAGCATCGTTTTTGACTGAAAATGTCAGTATACTGGGTTACAAAAAGAAATAGAGCTTATGCCCTAGCCATGGTACTTCACGATTTAAGCTCCCTAGCTTTGTTTCAATGGTTCAACCTTGCGCTAAACATCACCAGGAACTTGTACATATGGATAGATCTCACTAAAACACAGTAATATGAGAGATACAAAATTAACAAAAAAATGCATGAATATGTGAATCATAGAGCACTAGTTCTTGATATGGTTACACGGTGCAATTCATTTAGACTTACTATGTAACTCCTTGTGAGTTGAATGGAATGAGAATTTGATTTGTAGAGTGGCTGTATAGGGAAATTTCGACTTGCCCTAGTTTTTTTTTGAAACTTTGAAAATTTGGAACTTGTTTTTGAGGCTAGGGTTTCGTGCCTTGTTGCTGAGTGAGGTTAGGCTTATATAGAGAGTGATTTTTAGGGTTAAAGCTGTTAGAACAAGATTTGTTTTGATCAATTATCTTAGTTTTGATGATAACAATAATATGAATTTTGCTTAAGATAATATGGTACTCTAATCCAATGCAATTTCCTTTTCAGGAAATATATAAAGAGTATGCATAATTCAGCGCTCAGAAGCTTTGTCTCAAAGGGTTCAGCATGCAGCATCAGAACATGGTCTGGCAAGACATCAGAAGATGGTCGAAGCAGAATCAGAACATGGGTCTATGGAAGCATCAGAAGAACATGAGATCAGAAGCACTGAAGTTCTGATGGTATCACGCTCAAAAGCACTTCAAGGTCAGAAGATCAGAAGATGCTTTGCACCAAGCTGTTTGACTCTGATGATAATCAAACGTTGTATTCACAAACATCAGATCAGAAGGAAGTACAAGTGGCAAGCTACGCTGACTGACAAAAGGAACATTAAAAGCTATTATAGGCAACGTCAGTAGACACAGCGTGAACAAGGCTCGAGGTAGTTGACAAAAGCGTATAACATTAAATGCGATGCTGTACGGAACACGCAAAGCATTAAATGCACTCAACGGTCATCTTCTCCAACGCCTATAAATATGAAGTTCTGATGAGAAGCAAGGTTAACGATTCTGAACAAAAACAACTCCTATTAACTTGCTGAAACTCTGTTCTACTCAAAGCTCAGAATCTTCATCTTCATCAAAGCTCACTACATTGCTGTTGTAATATATTAGTGAGATTAAGCTTAAACGTTAAGAGAAATATCACAGTTTGTGATTATAGCTTTTAAGAAGCAATTGTAATACTCTTAGAATTGATTACATTAAGTTGTAAGGAACTAGAGTGATCGTGTGGATCAGAATACTCTAGGAAGTCTTAGAGGTTATCTAAGCAGGTTGTAACTAGAGTGATCGTGTGGATCAGAATACTCTAGAAAGTCTTAGAGGGTATCTAAGCAGTTGTTCCTGGAGTGATCAGTGTGTGATCAGAAGACTCTGGAAGACTTAGTTGCTGACTAAGTGGAGAACCATTGTAATCCGTGCGATTAGTGGATTAAATCCTCAGTTGAGGTAAATCATCTCTGCGGGGGTGGACTGGAGTAGTTTAGTTAACAACGAACCAGGATAAAAATAACTGTGCAATTTATTTTTATCTGTCAAGTTTTTAAAGCTACACTTATTCAAACCCCCCCTTTCTAAGTGTTTTTCTATCCTTCAATTGGCATCAGAGCGCCGGTTCTAAGGTGCAAGCACTTAACCGTGTTTAGAAAAGATTCAGGAAGAGAAAAACGCTTCAGTAAAAGATGGTTGATGAAACTGCAAAGTCTACACCTGCATCTACATCTGGCTCTGCTGAGCAACACAACGGTAACAATGGTTATACTAGACCGCCGGTATTTGATGGTGAAAACTTTGAATACTGGAAAGATAAACTGGAAAGTTACTTTCTTGGTCTAGATGGTGATCTATGGGATCTTCTGATGGATGGTTACAAACATCCAGTAAATGCCAGTGGCGTAAAGCTGACAAGGCAAGAAATGAATGATGATCAGAAGAAGCTTTTCAGGAATCATCATAAATGTAGAACTGTTTTGCTGAATGCTATCTCTCATGCTGAGTATGAGAAGATATCTAACAGGGAAACGGCCTATGACATATATGAGTCCTTGAAAATGACTCATGAAGGAAATGCTCAAGTCAAGGAGACTAAAGCTCTCGCTTTAATCCAAAAGTATGAAGCCTTCAAGATGGAGGATGATGAAGACATTGAAAAGATGTTTTCAAGATTTCAAACTCTTACTGCTGGATTGAGAGTTCTTGACAAGGGATACACCAAGGCTGATCACGTAAAGAAGATCATCAGAAGCTTACCCAGAAGATGGGGTCCTATGGTGACTGCATTCAAGATTGCAAAGAATCTGAATGAAGTTTCTCTGGAAGAGCTTATCAGTGCCTTGAGAAGCCATGAAATAGAGCTGGACGCAAATGAGCCTCAAAAGAAAGGTAAGTCTATTGCATTAAAATCAAATATCAAGAAATGCACTAACGCTTTTCAGGCTAGATAAGAAGATCCTGAAGAATCAGAATCTGAAGAAGAAGATGAACTGTCCTTGATCTCCAGAAGGCTAAATCAACTCTGGAAGACCAAGCAAAGGAAGTTCAGAGGCGTCAGAAGTTCAAAGAAATTTGAACGTGGAGAATCTTCTGATGACAGAAGATTTGACAAGAAGAAAGTCATGTGCTATGAATGCAATGAGCCTGGACACTTCAAGAATGAATGTCCAAAACTTCAGAAGGAAAATCCCAAGAAGAAGTTTCATAAGAAGAAAGGTCTTATGGCAACCTGGGATGAGTCAGAAGATGATTCAGACTCTGAAGATGAGCAGGCTAACTGTGCGCTGATGGCGACAGAAGATGACGAATCAGAATCTACATCAGAATCAGATTCTGAAGAGGTATTTTCTGAACTTACTAGAGATGAGTTAGTTTCCGGTATAACTGAACTTCTGGAATTCAAATCTCAGATTAGTCTCAAATACAAAGAGCTGAAAAAGCTATTTGAATTTGAAACAAAGAAGCTTGAGTTGGAGAATTCTGAATTAAAAGAAAAACTTTTAAAATTATCCAATAATGTTGGATCTCCTTCTGATTCAGAAAAATCCACTCCTAGTCTAAACCATATTCTGAAAGAATATGATTTAAGTTTCAGGAAGTTCTTATCTAGAAGTATTGGCAGAAGTCAGCTAGCTTCTATGATATATGCTGTGTCTGGAAACAAAAGAGTCGGCATTGGTTTTGAGGGTGAAACCCCATACAAACTTGAACCTGTTGATGAAATGAAATTCACATACAAGCCATTGTATGATCAGTTCAAGTATGGCCACTCCCATGATATTAGGCACACTTCACATGCTCAAAGTTTTCACATAACACACACCAAAAAGCATGTGACACAACCTAGGAAATATCATGAAACTCACATTAAAAATTATCATGCTGTTCCTCCTATTGCTTACAATGTTAAACCCAAGTTCAATCAGAACTTGAGAAAATCTAACAAGAAAGGACCCAAGAGAATGTGGGTACCTAAGGATAAGATTATTCCTATTGCAGATATCCTTGGCTGCAAAAAGGACAAAGCACAACATGTCATGGTACCTGGACTCTGGATGCTCACGACACATGACAGGAAGAAGGTCTATGTTCCAAGACCTGGTGCTTAAGTCTGGAGGAGAAGTCAAGTTTGGAGGAGATCAGAAGGGCAAGATAATTGGCTCTGGAACTATAAAGTCTGGTAACTATCCTTCCATTTCTAATGTACTTCTTGTAGAAGGATTAACACATAACCTCTTATCTATCAGTCAATTGAGTGACAATGGTTATGATATAATCTTTAATCAAAAGTCTTGCAAGGCTGTAAATCAGAAGGATGGCTCAATCCTATTTACAGGCAAGAGGAAGAACAACATTTATAAGACAGATCTGTAAGATCTTATGAGTCAGAAGGTGACTTGTCTTATGTCTGTTTCTGAAGAGCAGTGGGTCTGGCACAGAAGATTAGGTCATGCTAGTTTGAGAAAGATTTCTCAGATTAACAAACTGGATCTTGTCAGAGGACTCCCTAATCTGAAATTCAAATCAGATGCTCTTTGTGAAGCATGTCAGAAGGGCAAGTTCTCCAAACCTGCATTCAAGTCCAAGAATGTTGTTTCTACCTCAAGGCCATTAGAACTCTTGCATATTGATCTGTTTGGCCCAGTCAAAACAGCATCTGTCAGAGGGAAGAAATATGGATTAGTCATCGTAGATGATTATAGCCGCTGGACGTGGGTAAAATTCTTGAAACACAAGGATGAGACTCATTCAGTGTTCTTTGATTTCTGCATTCAGATTCAATCTGAAAAAGAGTGTAAAATCATAAAGGTCAGAAGTGATCATGGTGGTGAATTTGAGAACAGATCCTTTGAAGAATTCTTCAAAGAAAATGGTATTGCCCATGATTTCTCTTGTCCTAGAACTCCACAGCAAAATGGAGTTGTAGAACGAAAGAATAGGACTCTGCAAGAAATGGCCAGAACCATGATCAATGAAACCAATATGGCTAAGCATTTCTGGGCAGAAGCAATAAACACTGCATGCTATATTCAGAATAGAATCTCTATCAGACCTATTCTAAATAAGACTCCTTATGAATTGTGGAAGAATAAAAAGCCCAACATTTCATATTTCCATCCTTTTGGATGTGTATGCTTTATTCTGAACACTAAAGATCATCTTGGTAAGTTTGATTCCAAAGCACAAAAATGTTTCCTTCTTGGATATTCTGAACGCTCAAAAGGCTACAGAGTATACAATACTGAAACATTGATTGTGGAAGAATCAATCAATATCAGGTTTGATGATAAGCTTGGTTCTGAAAAACCAAAGCAGTTTGATAATTTTGCAGATTGTGATATTGATATATCAGAAGTTGTTGAGCCAAGAAGCAACGCATCAGAAGCAGAGCTTCTCAGAAGCAAAGAATCTGAAGATCAAGTATCAGCTTCTCTGGAGAATCTAAGCATTTCTGAAGAACCATCTGTCAGAAGATCATCCAGACTCATCTCTGGTCATTCAGAAAATGTCATTCTTGGAAAGAAGGATGATCCAATCAGAACAAGAGCATTCCTTAAGAACAATGCAGACTGTCAATTAGGTCTTGTATCTTTGATCGAGCCAACTTCTGTTGATCATGCTCTAGAAGATCCAGACTGGATAATTTCTATGCAAGAAGAACTGAATCAGTTTACAAGGAATGATGTTTGGGATCTTGTTCCTAGACCAGATGGATTCAATATAATCGGTACAAAATGGGTCTTCAGAAACAAGCTCAGTGAGAAAGGTGAAGTGGTAAGGAACAAAGCCAGACTGGTGGCTCAGGGTTATAGTCAGCAAGAAGGGATTGACTATACAGAAACCTTTGCACCAGTGGCCAGGTTAGAATCTATTCGTCTATTAATTTCATTTGCCACTCAACATAACATCACTCTCTATCAGATGGATGTTAAGAGTGCCTTCTTAAATGTTTATATAGATGAAGAAGTTTATGTCCATCAACCTCCTGGTTTTGAAGACTCTATGTCTCCTAATCATGTTTTTAAACTAAAGAAATCATTGTATGGATTGAAACAAGCTCCCAGAGCTTGGTATGAGCGCTTAAGTTCTTTCCTTCTGGATAATGGTTTCACTAGAGGAAAAGTGGACACTACTCTCTTTTGTAAAACCTTTAAAAGGGATATTTTAATTTGTCAAATATATGTAGATGATATTATTTTTGGAACATCTAATGCTACACTTGGAAAGGAGTTTGCTGAGTCTATGCATGCTGAGTTTGAAATGAGCATGATGGGAGAACTAAAGTATTTCCTTGGAATACAAATAAATCAAACATCAGAAGGAACGTATGTTCACCAAACCAAGTATGTGAAGGAACTTCTGAAGAAGTTTAATCTTCTAGACTGCAAAGAAGCCAAAACTCCTATGCATCCAACATGCATCCTAGGTAAGGATGAGGTAAGTAAGAAGGTAGATCAGAAGTTATACAGAGGTATGATTGGATCTCTTCTATATTTGACTGCTTCTAGACCTGACATTCTGTTCAGTGTTTGTTTGTGTGCTAGATTCCAATCAGATCCTAGAGAATCTCATTTAACTGCTGTTAAGAGAATTCTAAGGTATCTGAAAGGTACTACTAATGTTGGCTTAGTTTACAGAAAATCTAAAGAATACAACTTAGTAGGATTCTGCGATGCTGACTATGCTGGAGACAGAATTGAAAGAAAGAGTACTTCAGGAAGTTGCCAATTTCTTGGAAGTCATTTGATCTCCTGGTACAGCAAGAAGCAAGCAACTATTGCTCTATCAACAACAGAAGCAGAATATGTCGCTGCTGCTGGTTGCAGTACACAAATGCTCTGGATGAAGAGTCAGTTAGAAGATTATCAGATATATGAGAGTAACATTCCTATATTCTGTGATAATACTTCTGCTATATGTTTATCTAAGAATCCTATTCTTCATTCAAAGGCTAAACATATTGAGATTAAACATCATTTCATAAGGGACTATGTTCAGAAGGGTGTTATATCTTTAAACTTTGTTGATACAGACCATCAATGGGCTGATATCTTTACAAAACCCCTGGCTGAAGATAGGTTTAAGTTCATTCTGAAGAACATCAGTATGGATTTATGCCCAGAATGAGAAGATGAGAAGTTCTTATGTATGAGTATCTTCTGAAATGAAAGTGGATTAGTTTTTTTTATCAGAAGTTCTGATTGAAATCTTTTAGAAATTATGATTCGGTTATTACTAACGTTTCATTGTCTAAGTTGATTCAGAACCTCTTTTAAAGCAAAACAGCTGTAACGTTTTATCTCGGGATGGTAAACCTGTCGTTACTGTTCATGGATAAGCGCGCGTGCAGTTGAAGGGACGCCGACCATAGGTAACTGTGCTAGTCACCTCATTTGTCTTTATTATCTCTCCTCATGTCACGTAACATTAAATGCTATCCATCATTTGTTTCATTTTATTTTCTTTTAAATACTCTTCAAACGCTTCTCCTTCTCTCTTATATTTTCTCTATTACACTCTGTCTTTGTTTTCCTTCTCTATCTCTTTGCATTCCTCATCTAGTTTTTTTTTTCTCTCTCTTGCTCAAACAAAGTTTTTTTTTTAAAAAAAAAAAAATCCTAGTTCAAACCTAGCGTTCACCTTGAATCCTTTGTCTGGGTCTCTTAATCATGCTCTAAGCCTGTTGAAGATCTATGACTCAAAGGCGGCAGATCTCTGCATATCTCGGAATGGCTCTCCTAATACCTCTCAAGTCAGACCTCTTCTTTGAAGTTGTTATCAACTTTCACCCAAAGACAGAAGACTTTCTTGAGTTATGGGAAGAGGTTAAGAATGATATTCTTAACTTCTATGTTAAGAGAAAGCCCCGTTTGCAACAGTAGCTCTCTGTCTGTGAACTGTCCCTCTCTTCCTCTTTGGTCTCTGGGATCTCTCCTACAGTGGAGGTTCTAGTCTGGAAGACAAGAAGACCACCGGGATTCTTGATGGGTTGACACAGAGTGTGTCTTGCTAGGGTTTTGTTTTTAATTTTTGTAGTCATTTCCTCTTGGAATGACTTTTTATGTATTTGCTAGGAATGTTTCTCATCTTGTTAAACATAGGAACCTTTTGTAATATCTTTTGATTATCAATGAAAAGTTTCTTTGGTTTTACATTCCAGTGGTTTTATTTGTCGTTTTATTCATCTGAATCTTTTGATATATTCTTTTTGATGATATGACAAAAAGGGGGAGAAGATAAATGATAAATGATTTGATTAATCTATCAGTTGCTGGGTAAAGCTCCCACACATTTTCTAACAAGAACTGCAAGTTCTATATGGTTTAAGTGTTTTGCAGGTATAAAGAAGTGAAGAGAATCTTCAAAGCAAACGCAGAAGCAAAACCATAAGAAGTGTTATTCTGTAAAAAGAATAAACTCATGGAAATTGAAGCAAGCTGAGTGCTGTCAAGCTTCAGAAATCAGAAGCAAGAAAGAAGAATGAATCAGAAGCACAGATAATAGAATTTGATCCATATTTGTCTATTTGCTCTGACAAAATTCTATTTGCTCTGATAACATTATTTCAGCCTATATGGCTCTGATACATATCATGTGTTCTAATATACATTTTATGTTCTGACTCGTTCATGCTGACTTTTGTCGTTTAGTTTTTGTTCTGTAACATTTCAGGATGTAGAGATGCTCTGATGATGCTCTGGTACATTCAACAATGTTCTGATACAAATCTAGCATGAAGTGATGTTGGTAGAAATTCAAGCTCTGAAGCTATCCGAGGGAAGCAGAAATCAGAAGCTGTGAATGTTCTAAAGATCCAGAAAACTCAAGTTCTGAAGCTGTCCTAAATGGAAGCAGAAATCAGAAGCTGTGAATGTTCTGAAGATCAAAGAAATTCAAGTTCTGAAGCTGTCCTAAATGGAAGCAGAAATCAGAAGCTGTGAATGTTCTGAAGATCAAAGAAATTCAAGTTCTGAAGCTGTCCTAGATGGAAGCAGGAATCAGAAGCTGTGAGTGTTCTAGGGATCTAAAGAAATTCTAGTTCTGAAGCTGTCCAATGGAAGCAGAAGTCAGAAGCTATGAATTCTCTAAAGACAGAAGCTTATGTGATCGTCTCTACCGAAATAATCAGGGAAGTCTTTTATTAAAGTTCTTCGAGTATTTATTTCAGGGGGAGATTATTTATCTCAGGGGGAGATTGTTAATCTCAGGGGGAGACATATTCATATGCTCATGCTATAGCTGTGTAATTTGTCTTTTGCCGTCTGCTCTTTCTGATCGCAAATTCATATCATTTATATATGTTTTTGTCATCATCAAAAAGGGGGAGATTGTTAGAACAAGATTTGTTCTGATCAATTATCTTAGTTTTGATGATAACAATAATATGAATTTTGCTTAAGATAATATGGTACTCTAATCCAATGCAATTTCCTTTTCAGGAAATATATAAAGAGTACGCATAATTCAGCGCTCAGAAGCTTTGTCTCAAAGGGTTCAGCATGCAACATCAGAACATGGTCTGGCAAGACATCAGAAGATGGTCGAAGCAGAATCAGAACATGGGTCTATGGAAGCATCAGAAGAACATGAGATCAGAAGCACTGAAGTTCTGATGGTATCACGCTCAGAAGCACTTCAAGGTCAGAAGATCAGAAGATGCTTTGCACCAAGCTGTTTGACTCTGATGATAATCAAACGTTGTATTCACAAACATCAGATCAGAAGGAAGTACAAGTGGCAAGCTACGCTGACTGACAAAAGGAACGTTAAAAGCTATTATAGGCAACGTCAGTAGACACAGCGTGAACAAGGCTCGAGGTAGTTGACAAAAGCGTATAACATTAAATGCGATGCTGTACGGAACACGCAAAGCATTAAATGCACTCAACGGTCATCTTCTCCAACGCCTATAAATATGAAGTTCTGATGAGAAGCAAGGTTAACGATTCTGAACAAAAACAACTCCTATTAACTTGCTGAAACTCTGTTCTACTCAAAGCTCAGAATCTTCATCTTCATCAAAGCTCACTACATTGCTGTTGTAATATATTAGTGAGATTAAGCTTAAACGTTAAGAGAAATATCACAGTTTGTGATTATAGCTTTTAAGAAGCAATTGTAATACTCTTAGAATTGATTACATTAAGTTGTAAGGAACTAGAGTGATCGTGTGGATCAGAATACTCTAGGAAGTCTTAGAGGTTATCTAAGCAGGTTGTAACTAGAGTGATCGTGTGGATCAGAATACTCTAGAAAGTCTTAGAGGGTATCTAAGCAGTTGTTCCTGGAGTGATCAGTGTGTGATCAGAAGACTCTGGAAGACTTAGTTGCTGACTAAGTGGAGAACCATTGTAATCCGTGCGATTAGTGGATTAAATCCTCAGTTGAGGTAAATCATCTCTGCGGGGGTGGACTGGAGTAGTTTAGTTAACAACGAACCAGGATAAAAATAACTGTGCAATTTATTTTTATCTGTCAAGTTTTTAAAGCTACACTTATTCAAACCCCCCCTTTCTAAGTGTTTTTCTATCCTTCAAAAGCTTGGCAAAAGATTGAATGATTTAGGTGATGTGGAAATTGAAAAAAGATTTTACATGAAATCTTTCTATATTTGCATCTCATTCTATTTTATCCACATTTCTTGTTCAATCTTGGCCATTGGATGATGTTTGGATTGATTAAATATTTGGAACATGAATCATAATAATTTATCTCATTTAAATGTGATTTTATTTGATTTAATTTGAATTTAAATGAATTAAATCAAATATAAATTAAATAAAATCATGAAATAAAATTTGAATAATGCTTAATGGTCCGACAAGCCTGATACACGAATTTAAACGAATTAATAATTATCATTGGATGAAACATATAAAGATCAATGTTCTATTAATAACCATAGGATGAAACATTAAAGCACCAATGTTCTATTTTTTCACTTCTATATATTTTATTATATTCATTGATTGATATGTCGTCATAATTCGTAGTGGCATGTGTCGTGCTATATAGCACCGCTCATAAAATTTATATGACTAATGGGCCTCTTCAATAAACATAAGCCCATTACTCAAAATCTTCAATTTCATCATTTAGGGTTTTATGGTTTTCTTGAAATTTTACCAACTTGCACCAATCATAACTCACTCAATATTTATCATATGGAGATGATCTAACTCTTTTTGGAAAGCCCAAGATGTCCTCTACAATCCACTTTGGAACCTTTTTTGCATTTGAAGAATTTATCTTGATGATATTGGCCTTGACAAAAGATAGCTTTTTATGGACTTTCAAAAGGACCTGTAATGTTTTAGCTCATATCTTCCAAATGATGCATTTTTGGCCAAGTCATGTGAGTCACAAAGTTGTAGAGAAATGGATTTCCTTTAATATAAGCTTTGGTTGAGAATTTTATGATGAAACATGTGAAAGTTATGACCAGTCAAAGTTCAATTGACTTTTAGTTTAAAAACCCTAATTTGGAAACTTTGAGTTTCGATGATCTTGGAGCCTTTCTTGATGAATCATGATCAACCCTTGATCAAATGATGAGTTTGACCTCATATTCTTGATGTAGACCAAAAATAAGAAGTTTTGACTGTAGGTTGACCATCGTTGAGGTCAACATAGTCGACTATTGATCAATTGAGCAATTGTCTGGGCAATCTTGTAAATCAGAGCTTGAGACTTGATATGAATATTATTTGAAGCATAAGGGAATCCATGAAGTCCATTTGAGTCCTCGATACATCAATTTCCTTTGAGAAAACCAAAACCTTAATTGGAGCCTTGTTATTTAGGAGGGAGAGTAGACAGGCTTGCCTCTTGCACCTCTCTGAACAATTGGAAATCTCAGCACTTATGCCAAATTATTTTGAAATATGGTGGGCAAATTTTGGGGTATGACACATAGGCTTCTTACCCTTCTTGTCAACTAACTCGCGAGAGTGAGGTGACTTCAGCTTAATGTTATCCTCTTCGAAGATTCTGTTACAATCCACCAAATCGGTGAATCCTCTGATACCTGATACCTTGCTTGATCTCATCACGAAGGCCATTCTCAAACTTGATGCACTTTAAGAACTCACCGGCTTCATCATTTTTGTAGTGGACATAGAAGTTTGCCAGTTCAACAAATTTGGAAGCATATTCCGACACCGTCATATTACCCTGTTTCAGCTCCAATAACTCTATCTCCTTCCTTCCCCAAACATCTTCAGGAAAGCACTTCCTCAAAAACTCTCTCTTGAATATAGCCCAAGTAATAGCTACACCGTAGCGTCCAGTTCAGTTCTTGTAGCGACCCATCAGTCATCTGCTTCTTCAGACAACATGTCAGTACCATACCTCACTTTCAGGTTTTCAGCACAATCAATGACTCTGAAAATCCTTTCGATCTCCTTCAGTCACTTTTGAGCACCTTCAGGATCGTGAGTACCCTTGAACAACGGAGGATTGTTCCTCTGAAAGTTTCCCAATTGTCTGTCAGCACCAATCCCAACTCCTATGGCATTCCCTCCCAGCACACCAGCAATCATGCCAGAGCCTCTGCCATTGTGTCATCATTTCTACCACCTCTTCCAGCCATTGTTCTGTTAATCCACAAAACAAATCCATTAGCACAAAGGTATCGATAGTGATAACTCGCACTCGTCGTATACAAGGGAATAACTGTCACTAAGACTCATGTCACAACGTCCGACTATGCTCTGATACCACTATTGTAACACCCTTCTAAACCCTGCGACAATTATTAAAATAATCATAGTAAAACATGAAAACAAGGGTGCCACAATTAAGAAAAAAATAAAATCAAATATAATTCATCTGTCATGCTTTATTAGGAACGATTCATTAAATAACAATCTCATGTTTATCAAAGCGGAATAGTGTAACATCACCTAAACAAACCAATGGAACATAATCCAAAAACCAATCAAATAAAGTATAATTATTAAACTCTAAAACTATCGTTCCCAGTGTTACAAGACCAGAGCATGACCGACACGACCCAAAATAAATGGATAGACTCTATGAGCTATCCTCACCAAAGCAATAAGCCGCTACTCCTCAATATGAAAATTATCAACATGTAAGGGTGAGTCTCATTCACAATTAATAAATATTATGTATTTATAAGCAACAAAACATCATAGGCATATCATCCACCCAATTGCAATATATTCAGATTTGCATACAATCGTTCAACAACCACACCAACAGATATATCACCAAATATAACACTGAAAGCCATTCAATCATGTTATATCAATATGCATATGTATCTACTGCCTCTATGAATATGGTACCATACATCATGGGATTAACCCATCTGACTGATCTAAACGTCACCGAGATATAGCCTTACCGGCACAAATTCCACACAATGGGAATTATGCCCACCATAAACTCTTACTTTCAATTACCCTAACCATAAACTCCCAAACTTAACAATCTTAAACCCTCACATATCCAATTGAAGCAAAAAATATTTTAATCAATCCTATCACCTATAAAACACATAAGAGATACTAATAGGAAGAGTCCCCTCTTACCTTGATTCTAAGTTTCTTGACAACCCTCTCCTTCTCCTTCTTCATCTCTTCTTTGTACGTGTTTTGCAAACTCCTCTTCTGACTATTCTATTTCTTTATCTCCCAATTTCCCTTATAAAAAAATAGGAATTAACTTCAGTAGGGCCTCACACTTAGCACCCCCCCTCATTACTAAACACAACATCAAGCCCACTTACTTCCTTCACAATTTCTCAATTAATCCAATTATTTAATTAATCCCAAATAATTAGTTTATAGGAAATATGGGGCGTTACAACAGGCTGCATGACCAAGGGCACTGTAATACGGTGAACTGACTTTAATCGAAATGTCACGGTTAAGCAAGAGTCGCCCCCGACTTTTATTTTATCCAAATATCAGAAAGGCTAAAAGAACAGAAAAAAACCTTTAAAAGAAATTTTGAGTTCGGGGGGTAATTTATGCAAAGGGAAGGTGTAAGGCACCCATTGCATCCATGGTTATCCATGGGCTCTTAATTGCTTTGCTCTTTGAAAGAAATGTAGAAGAAGAGAATACGGACTTTAGCTCGTAAATGAGCGTAGCCATATTGAAGGTTTATGAAAAAAGTGTAGAAAAAGAGTTTTTAGAGCAAGGCAATTAGGAGCAATTACCTGGTTAGATGAAAAATGTTCTTTAGCCTGTCAGGGTGAAAGGGTCTATCCATACCATTAGAGGGCAAGAAGTCCTTCGTTTGGATGTTAACGGGTCATCGAGTTATCGTTCACCATAAGACTGTCCCATGCCATAGAGGGGCAGGTAGTCTAAGGGAAAGATCAGAATAGCCGTCTTCGTTAGGCAACCAGAGGATACCTCAGCCCTTCGTAGGCAACTTCCGAGGTACGAGATCATATTTAGTGTATCGAAGGCAGCATCATTAGGGACTTATGATCTTTGCATTAGTCGAGGCAACATGGCTGAGGTATCCTCGTATTCGAGGGACAAGGCTATTCTGCAAAAAAACACAAGGCAACAGGCAATAGGCAACCAGAGGGGTACCATAAAAGGTGCGTGGGTGCAACAATCATGTGATCAGATTCGATTATATTATCTTGTAATTAGGTGATTCTAATTTGATTAACAAGCTTGCACTCCCTAGAATTACCAACCACACAATAATATGTGGAAGGGGAAAAGAAACTAGCGGATCAATAGCGCAATAGCGTTGACATAAATAATAATAAAGCAGAAAATAAATGAGGTTAATTTTAGGGTTACCGACTATTGAGCTTTGACGGTTGGCTAACCCTGAAAATTGGGAAAAAGAGAAAACAAATGCAAAGGGGTGAGTGCATTATCAATTCAAATGACAATTAGGGCTAAACCTAATTTGATAAAAGAGGGCAAAGTAAATACTTAAACATAAAATAAGACTTAGCTTTTGATTTGATCTGATATGGTTCGTAGTCGTGGGTAGCCTCGGGTTAACCCTGAAAAATTGGCAAAGCAAATAAAAGACGTGAGTGCAAAAGAGTCCATTGACTTTCGAGGTTTTAGCCCTAATAGCAATTTTATAATGCAAATAAGGAATAAATAATAAAATAAAAGAAAATAGAGTCGGGACTTAGCTTCGTAAAAGGCGTGACATACAGTCGGGAGGTATCTGAAGATTGCCCTGAAAAGAATACACAAAGAAATATTTTTCCAGTGTATGACAAATTCTCGCAAACCCTGATTTGGGCGCAAATTAAATAAAAATAAATGATCGATTTAATTAATTATTGGTTTTTCAACCTAATTAATTAAATCGATAAAAAACATTCCCATAATTAAAGCAAATTAAATATGATTTTATAAAGAAAAAAATAAAACTAAATAAAATAAATAAAATAAATATAATTTTGTTATTTGTAAAAAAAGGAAGTTAAATAAAAACTAGTTTTATAAAAGGATAATATATGTAAAAAAAAAAAGAAAAAAAAGGCAAATATATATATATATATATATATATATATATATATATATATATATATATATATAAAACAAGTTGTGTAATTAAAAATAAAAAAAAATTATAAAAATCTTAACTTTTGATTTTGTGTGGTGCGCTTCTGATGGAGCATGGTGCACCTGCGCTTTCTGGGGCACAAGATCTGAAGGTGGGACGATCCAAAGGCTGAAAGCTGAGGGAACATTGGATGCACGTGGGCCACGCAACACCGGATCCATCTGGTCACCAAAAAAATGCGCGCGCTTCATGATTTGAATCTACCAACCACATCACGCCACCTAGTCATCTTCTCCAAAACAAAACCTGCAAACCTCTTTTTACAGCGCCTTTTTTTAAAGCGCCATGAAAGGTCATCTCTATTACACCTGCAAAACCACAAACAACACAATACGAAGCAAAAATTTGGCGCACCTCATGGATGCGATCGTCCAGATTCCATGATTTCAACCATGGCCATCTTGAACCCTAATTTTACTTGTGTTAAGAAGCCCTAATTGAAGCTCACGAACCCTAGTGATGGCATATCACTCGAGATGGCATAAGAACGCAATTAAATCTCCAGAAACAGTCATAACATCAAGGTAAACACAAATACACAATCGAATATGATTAATGATGCTTGTATGATGCAAATCGATTCAAATTAAAAACGGACAAACCGTCGGGTATTGGCTCGTGTTCTTGAGGCTTCAGAAGCTGGTGATGATTGGGATTGCTTCAGTGATGTCCACGGAATGAATTGGGATCAATCAAATGCCTTGAATCACCTTGTAACAAAGAATTGAAGTTTGAGATTTCTTGAATTTTCTTGACTCGGGTTAGGGTTCTTTGGCTCAGAATTTCGTAACCCTTGTGCTCTGCTCTTGTTTACTACTTATAAGAGATGGATTTAGGGTGAATAACTTGGACCAAATCCTTTTTTAGCTTGATTTGCAAGTTAGGGAAATTTGATTGAAAATATGCCATGGAATCTTTCTAAAATTGTCCAAAATTTGATTTAATTATTCCACATATCAAGTGTACGAAATTTGATTGAATATTGGAGTGAATGTAGATTGGATTTGATTCAAAACAAATTTTCTTACAAATCTTTTGATTTTCTTTAATTTTATTGAATTTTAAATGAATAAAAATTCTTATAAAATTAATTAAAATCAAACAAATTTGTGGCCAATGGTTTATGGACTCTTAATACCATAAGGAAGGAGATTGGATCTTCAAAACATGGGCCCATTTGCAAAGAAACTTATTTTAAGGCCTTTTACTTTACATTTTTCCTTCCGAAATTGGTCAACTTTGACAAGGCATATCTCTCTCAATTTTTGAGGTATGGAGGAGTTCTAGGACTTTTTAGAAACCTTGAAGAGTCCTCTAACTAGTGTTTTTGGTCTCATATCAAAATAATTTTCTTTGCTCCTTGTGTGTTCTTTTGAAAAAAATGACTTTTGGTTGACTTTTGAAAAGGACCTATAATGTTTGGGTCCATATCTCTCAAATGAAGCATTTTTAGACTTGGCATGTGAGAGACAAAATTGTAGATAATCAAATTTCCTTCAAAATGAGCTTTGGATAGAAAATTTCTGATGTTCTATGTAGGAGTTATGGCTGGTCAAAGTTTAGTTGACTTTCTCCTATGAAAACCCTAATTTAGAAACTTTTGGAATTGTTGATTTCTGATCTTTCCTTGATGAACCATGATCAATTCTTGATCAAATTGGGAATGATACTTCAACATGAGGGTGTTGACAAAAAATCAGGAGTTTTGACTGTACTTTGACCACAGTTGACTTTTAGGTCAACCCAGTCGACTGTTGACTCTCTGAACAATTGAGTGATCAATCCTTTGAGTTGAGACCTAAAACCTGTCATGGAGGTAATGTGAGGCATCATAGATCATATGGGATGCCTTGGAGCCATTGGTTCATTGATTTTCCTTCAGAACAACTAAACCCTAATTCTATGAGTTTTATTTAGGAGAGTGTGTCTTGGAACTTTGTGCTTTGATTTGAATTTGAATAGGAGAAATAGTATGGGCAAATTTTGGGGTATGACAGGCACCAAGAGTAGTGATATTCGTGTTGCATTTGATCCAAGAGAAGAGGGGTGGCTTCTATGTTACTTCAATGATTCTTGAAGCTTTAGGAGGGTGTGAGGAAACTTTAAAAGCTTTGAGAACATTGAAATCTCTAATATTACAGGAAGTGGTGGCCTTAGAACAGTTTCTAGTAAGGTAGACACTTGCAATTAACATGTTCAAAGCACTCTTCCAATGAATGTTTCTATTATGGAATTTTTTTTGGTTTTTGTAAAACCATATGATATTGAAGGTATTGATAATGGCAGAGAGAATTAACTCCCCACATTGCTTTGACCAAGCTTTATTGCAAACCTCCTAAATATCCAAAAGATTGAGCTGAAAAGTATGTTGGGTCTGGCTAACCAGCTCCATAAGTTTTGAGCAAAGCTGCAGAGCATGAATAGGTGATCAATTGTTTCCTCATGGAAGACACAAAGGACACAAATAGATGGATACAAGAATATGCATATTTTGGCTAAGATCTCATTAGTAAGTACTTTAAAATTGATAAGTTTCCATACAAACAATGATTTTGAAGGAGGTATATTACTTTTCCATATGAATTTTGACCAGCTAAGGTTAGTACATGGAGGAGTCTTAAAATTATAAGCATCCTTAAGGTTCAAAGATTCAGTAGACGAATGAATCCATATGAGCTCATCAGATCTAGGAGATAGAGGGATATGAACCTAGGTTTTATCTCAATTAGGCTAGGAAAGTAACTGGCTAGTTCAGTGGGAACTTTCCAATTAAAATTATGAATGAAATCTGCTGCTTTTGAATGGAGATTAGCATGAGCAGTTATAGGAATATGAAGCTAATTAACTAAGGGGTCTCCACACCATGCATCATTCTAGAAATTTATATTTCTACCATCTCCAAGGTTCCGTCTGGAGTTATCTCTCAAAGTATTGAAATTGCTTTGGATGCCATACCAAATTGAAGATGAAATATGATACCTGATAGGATTGTTATTTCTCAAGACCATATGCCTAATTAGTTGAGCCCATTGATTGGAGGAGTTGGAAAGCTCCCAGCAGAGTTTAAGGTAGGCTGCATCATTAATCTTTGAAACTGCCCTAATACAAAGGCCACCTTCAGAGAAAGGCTTACAAACATTTTTCCACCTACTTATAAACTAAACATAGTATCCACCTACTTATATTAATATAATAATCTAACTGAGTATACACCTACTTATACTCTCTAATTCTTATTTACCATTTCTCTTTCTCTCACTTTCATATACGCCTCATATTCTTCCTCTTTGTTCTCTCTTTCCCCATCTATCACCACCACTATTTTAAAACTCTATCGTGACCACCGTTTCAACCGCATACAATAGGTACGCTTCTTCTTCTTCTTCAAATTTTTTCTTTTGCATGTAATTATTTTCAAGTTCCTTTATAGTTTTAACCAAAACTATTTTCAATTCCAGATATCAATCTTCTTTATCATCGCAACTCCAAATTTTATGACATGAAAAAACTATGATTTCGATTCAAAGAATCACTTCTTCGGACACACCCGCTTCCAGATCCACTGATTTAACTACAGCAAGAAGAAACACCAAGCAACCCAAGTGTAATTTGTTTTTACCATATCCCTAATGTTTTGATGATTATAAATACTAAAATTTGTGATATAAACTTAGTAATGGTACTAAAAAAGAACATTTAAAGAGAAGCTAAAAGATCCAGCATCTAATGATACATTTCTTGTCCAGACCTTGTAAGAAATGGTGGAAGTCTGAAAGAAGGCTCCCCCCAGTCAACTTTCTTTAAATAACTCAACCATTTCTTTTAGCTAATTAAAAAAATCAGTTTTTCCTAAACATACCAAACTAAACCACAATTAATTAACCAAACCTTTGTAATGTAGGATTGTTCATGGTACGGTTCAGCCCAAAAAACGAACTAAACCAAACCAAACAAAGAAGGATTGTTCATGGTACGGTTGAGCTGTTATATTTTTTTAACATCTTCTTTGTTTGTAAATATTTTTTCATGAACAATCAAAAAACGAATTAAATTAGTAGGATTATAGATTATTTTTCCAAAATTTTTTATTCGGGCGGAAGTACGTCAAATAATATTTAATTTTACACAAATTTTAATATTTTGATCAGTTTGTAATTTTAGTTTGGATCGATTTAAATTCAAACAACACCCCTTTACATTACATCATATAATGATAAATTTTTTTTTCTAAAAGCTAGCTTTCAAGTATATGAAAAAATATTTACAAACAAAGAAGATGTTAAAAAAATATAACAGCTCAACTCAAAAAAAAAAATTAATCATTTAGTTTGAAATTTAGAACCAATGCATGGAACTACTAATTTAATTCAATTCGATTTTGAGAGAACAAAAACGATTTTGTTTTAAAACTTTATTCATATTTAATTTTTTTTCAATATGCAATGATTCTATACACTACTACAAAACTCGCAAACAACAACGCCATTTTTACAATGTATTCATATACACCGTAGTGATAAGTTAGAATTTTTTCACCCAGTGAGTTGTTGGATTTATTAACAGTAATTTACTGACGGTTGATTTTAAACACCGTAGTAAAAAATGACGTGTATCACGCTTTGATTCCCAGCTACTACATTTTTCCATTTTTTAGAGTACATTAAGCGTGTGTCGTCGATCTCCATTATTTAAAACATAAATTGTAAATGATTCAATACCGGTTAATACACCAACCGTTGTTAGAGGACTTAAGTTTCCACTACGGTTGCTTTGTCCAACCGTGATTAAAGGGTTAACTGATAAATTAAAATAAAACCTATTTCGTATTTCTTTCATAAGACGCCCTAGGTGAACAAGCGAGCCAGAGACCAGAGGTGACATAATCTTTACCCTCTTTGTATCCGTTCATTTGGAGCTCAAATCTTCATCCTCTTTGTTCATTTGTTTCTTCAGCTTCCCAATACAGTACTCTTCAACATCTTCATTCATTTTTTCTTAGTTTATGTTGTATATTCTTAAATATTCACCCTCTTCATTCATTTGACTCTTTAGCTTTAAAGTACGGTAATATTCAACATCTTCATTTCTTACGTGCATAAGATTCTTTAGCTTCGAAGTACGATACTCGTCATCATCTTCATTCCTTTTTTCTCTGTATATATGCTCAAGTTAGTATGAGAGTTCATTTTTCATATGCTTTAGATTTAGATTTGCTTTAGGTTTAGATTTTGGTGTGTCATTTACATTAATTATACGTGTATAATAAATTTCAGAAGTTGTTATGGATCGTAGTTGGATGAAAGTTGATAGATTAGGCCCGATTTATGAGAAAGGAGTTAATGAATTCCTTGAATACGTTGATAAACATCTTCCCAACAATAATGGTCTCTTTTATTGTCCTTGTGTTATTTGCGCGAATATCAATAAGGGTACAAAGAAAGAAATATTCCAGCACCTTTGTTGTGATGGTATATGTCAAAATTATATAATATGGACGTCGCATAGTTGGGTGTATAAAGAGGAAATTCGGGCGCAACAAAGTCAAAGAGTGGATGAAGATGAATATAAGGAGGATCAACTAGAGGATATGTTCTGTGATATTGGGGAATCTTCTTTTAAGAATGCTCATATTTATGATACCTTATGTACTGATAAAGACACCCCTTTATATAAGGGATGCATAAATTTTACACGATTATCGGCGGTGTTAAAGTTTTTTAATATGAAGGCAAAAAATGGTCTGTCAGATAAAATTTTCACGGAATTACTTGAATTGCTAAAGCAAATGTTACCAGAAGATAACAAATTGCCCAATCGTTGCTATGAGGCCAAGAAGATATTGTGTCCAATGGGTCTGGAGTATATCAAAATACATGCATGCCCTAATGATTGCATATTATACAGAAAAAAGTACGAAGAATTATATCAATGTCTGAAATGTGGTGTGTAACATCCCGATTTTTATTAGCTATTTATTTATTTGGCTTATTTGGTAATTTATTGATTATTTGTTATATTTTGGTTAATTGGTGTTTTAATTATTATTTAATTCTAATTAATTATTATGTGATATAATGGTTATTTGAATATTTGAATGTTTGAATATATGTGTATATGTGTTAATTGGTTACTAGAGATATTAATGAGAAGATATGTTATTGGGCGTAATTAGTTAAATAAGGTTGGGTAATATTTGAGTTAAGCCCAAATTAGAGAAAAGAGATAGTAAGGGATTGAGTTAGGTCATTCTCATAACATAACTTTTGGAAGAAGAATAGAAGAGAATAGAGAGAAGAGAAGAGAAGAGGATAGTAGAATCTTGAAGAGGGTGGATTAAAATCAAGCGGTAAGGGTTAGAATCCAAGTTCTTATAGGTTTATATGATTGGGTAATGTTGTGTATGCTTTCTATTTGTCAATTTCATGAATTTTGAAAATGTTAGGGTTATGTGAAATCAATTGGATTTTGTGATTTGTTCATGTTCAATGTGTTATATGGATGACCCATGGTTAGAAACAAGTTTAGGAACCTTATATGTGTGCTAAATTGCTGTCAATTGATGTATAAATTGTATGAGGGTTAATGGTTGTTGTATGAGGGTAATGGGAAAGAAAAATGGTGATTTCAGAGTTTTTACGCAGTGTAGGTCGACCTACACAGTAGTATGAGTCGACCTGAACAACCCAAAAAGGCAAAAAAATCCATTTTCCTTCAGCATGCGTCGACCTATGATTTCTGTGTGTCGCCCTGTAGAATTCCTTGCGTCGACTCATGAGTCGACCTGAGCTAACCCGAGGGGGGTAGAAAACTTCCATGCGTCGACCTATAAATCCCTTGCGTCGACCTGAAGATTTCCATTTTTGACAGATTTTGTAAAGACTGTAACTTTTGATCCGTAACTCCGTTTTATGTACCGTTCGAAGCGTTAGGAAGCTAATGAGATTATGTATATGATAGGATAGAGTTGGTTGATGTTGAATGGCTTAATTTTGGATTTAATATATGGATAACATGTGATTACTTATGTGTGCATTATGAACTAATGATTGTGGCTAATATTCATAGATGTGTTAAGTGATGTGATATCCATGATGTGTTGGAATGAATATATATACTATTCGAATGTGTCTTGTTGATAATGATCATTTAAATGTGTATGTATAGAGATGTGGATGGAATAATGTTAATGCTAGACTCGAATACATGTGATTGATTAATGTATGTTAAGTGATACACTGTTTGGAAGTAAAATCATGTTGTGTATATTGTGCAATATTGGAAAGATGTGACTGTGTAGTTTAAGAGATAGAGATCGTCTTAAATGCATGAGGCTAGTTTTGTTGCACACTAGCATGAGTCTTTGAAAGAGGCAATGTCGGGTAATCTCGTGGAGATTATTTGCTTGTCCGAAACATAAGGAGTATGGGGTTTGAAAGATTAACGAGTATGGGGCTTTTTAGGTGGTTATCTAGTCTATTGAGAATGACAATCGACTTGCCGGAAATGATAACAGAGGGATCCACATGCATATCGCATAAAGTCACACTTGAGTCGCACGTGTCGGTGTGACATGTTGTTGTGTGTGATTATGTGATATGGATTTATGTGTGTGAATTTGATTGATATGCATATATGTGGAATGATGATTCTGAAGGTGGATAAAAACACAAGAAGGGGGGGGGATTGAATTGTGTTCTTTATCAATTAAAAATTTCCTTTCTTTAATTTCTTTTCTTTCTCTTAGTATCTCATCTTCTGGATATGCTTTTAATGTTGCGGAAGCATGCTTGGAATGGAGTTGCATAACCAATGAGATATTCAATTTAACCTCTTTATATCATCAGAACTTCTGACTTGTCTCAGTATAGTTCTAAGGATATTCTGTGTGATTGTTCTGAGTTAAATGAATTGTGCAGAAAGTAAAAGACACGTTTATTTTTATCCTGGTTCACCTTCTGAATAAGGCTACCTCCAGTCCACCTTCTTCAGGTGGTTTGCCTCTCATCAGAGGTCTTAATCCACTATAACCGAATTTTATTACATCTGCACGATCCTCCGTCGTGACTAACAACCTACACAGCCAACTGCTGTGACTAACCCTGCACAAGCTACCCGGGAGTGACTAACCCCTAGATGACTGAACCGTTCAGTGATCTCAGCGAGATATAACGTTCATCAATCTAGTAACCCTGCACAAGCCAACTGCTCGTGACTAACTACAATGGACTGTTCAGTGATCTGATCCACAAATATAACATCCATTGACTCCTGCACAACCAACAGCTGTGACTGACCCTGCATAACCAACCTGTTGTGACTAACTATAGATGATGAACCTTTCAGTGATCCCATCAGGATATAACGTCCATCAATCATCTGGAGATTACAAGTGTGCTTCTTAGATAAGCAGATTTCTCCTATTCTTAAGTACATCTGTTTACGACACACTGACTAGAAGCCACTTCTGGTGCCTAAGCATCCTATCAGAAGTTTCTAAGATATAACACACTACGAGCAATAACTCTATGTGTTTTTACATATTATTACAAGAAACAAAATATCTTGTAGTCTTCTTGTCTTCAACTTCTGGACGAGATCCTTGCATGTCTGTAGGTAAGCAGAATATGAGCATCAGCTCCAAATGGTAAGTGCTTCTTCATGCTGATCTTTGTCTTCTAATCTTCTTAAGCTGATTTAGAGCAACAACTCTATTGTTGATTTCTTCTGATTTGATCTTCATCTTCTGAAAGCAGATTTAGAGCAACAACTCTATTTTGAGTTGCTTCTTCAAGTGATCTTCATCTTCTTCTGAAAGCAGATTAAGAGCAACAACTCTTTTATTAATTGCTTCTTTCGGATAGGTTTTTTTCTTATCAGAGTAAGGAGATTAGAGCTTCAGCTCTTAAAATTAATTCCTTCTTGTAAGACCATCTTCATTTCCTATTCAAGCAGATTTAGAGCAACAACTCTATGTTGATTTGCTTCTTCCAATGCTTGTCTTCTTGAATACTGATCATGAAGCTTGTTACAGCTGATAACACATTTAATGATCATAAGCAAACATAAAACACTCTTCGAGCAACAACTCAGTGTATTCAGTTTCTCAAGTCATTCAATGTGAGTAATGTATGAGCTAATCAAGTATTAGTGAACTTCTAATAACTCTAGTGGAGAATACTGCTAAACAGCAGAGACTTCTTTTTCACTTCTTTTATGATTTCTTCACATAGGCTTATAGTTAGTGTATAACAACACTGTGGATTGATTTATCACATACTGAGTATGTGTTGCCTCTTGTGTAACTTCTAATGCATGATTTCACATTTCTTCATTTATACTTTCATGCTTAGCTTCTCTATACAAAATTTCTCTCAAGATTTCTCTTTTTCTGCACTCTGTAGTTGCACCATGGATTCATACTTTGGATGCACATTCAATGCATTTTGGTGTACAAATGGGCACACTGTCAATTTATAAATTTGATCTATATATATAGCTTGATGAGTTACCGTTGGAATCTAGCCGTTAAGATTTGCTTGAATATTGCTTTGAATGCTTCGTCTCGATTGAATCATGAATGACAAGTGTTGTTCTTGGCAGAATCTTATCCTTAGCATGATGATGACAGTTGGTAGCGTGTTTCCTTGATTAAGCTTGCCTTTTTCAACGCGCTGCATGTGGGTTGTTTCTTCAATCAACCTTGGGAGTTGTTCCATTAACTTGTTGCAACCATTTTGATAATGATGATGTTTGTAACGACTTTTCTTTTGGTTCTGAACTTTTGTATGCTAAAATTGTATTTTATTTTCTTGTCCACGTGTGCCTTAGCTGTTGTAGCTTTTTGAATGTCACTGCGTTGCTCTTATCACAACTTCTGATCTTCTAATCATGTGATCTTCTTGTTGTAACGTATCTCCTCGTATATTGATATTTCTGTTTAAGTCCTTGAAGCTTGTCTTGTTGAACTCTTGCTCTTTCTACCAGAACTTCTGATGCTGTGTCTTTCTGATGTTGTCGTATAAGACTTTAGAACATAGTATCTGCACACTCAATGAAATCATTAGTAATAAAATTGTTACTCACAAAATATATGCTTGTTATCATCAAAACCAGATTCTGAACATAGATTCTCAATCTTGTTCTAACAGAATCATTTGATATGATTTGGGGAATGTGTTGTGAATGTGATATATGTGATTGATGCATATTTTATGTGGAATGTGAAATATATATATATATATATATATATATATATATGGATGATATACGTATATATGCAAATCATTGATATATGATATTGGGAACTTGATTTTGATTCATAATTGTATTACAATTGTTGGCTTAGTAATTGGATATAACTACTTGAAGCTTGGAACCTTGTTGAGTGAGTTAAACATGTTAAACTTGAAATAAAGTACATAAATGCATGTTCCAAGAAGAGTGATGAATTGTGAAATGTATTCTTATTGTCTTGTGAATTTCCCACATGATATTCATCTATAATAACTTAAGTTCTCACCCTTTTGTTTGAATGTTATCCTTTGTTTGTAACGTGCAGGTTCTGGCGAGTAGAGAGTTATCCGAGGATATAGACAAGGAGATTTTGTTTATCTTTTTTTAGGTATTGAGTCAATGCTCTGGTCATGTAATACGGGGGGTTATTTGAACTCATGTTTTGTTTATTTGGATGTTGTCATCTTTTGTATTTGGATTGACTTTGGATATGATGATTAAAGGCTATGTTACCTAGATTATTGAGATTTCATTAACATGAATGAGTATGTTACATTGAATTGGTAGTTGAATATAGTATGGGATATATTCATTGAAATTGTTGAATTATATTTCTTCCGCGTGCGTTGTGCATAGTTTGGGAAAACATGAAGATTCATTTGCTGTTACGATATGATCGGATGGATGTTGGTGTAATTGTTTTAGGTTTTCATTGTGATGAAAATGACATGTGACTCCCTTTTATTTATGCATGATTACTCTGTGAATAATTATTTATATATGTGGGGTTTAGAAAAGGGGTGTTACATTAGTGGTATCAAAGCATGGTCGACCAGTTAGTCAGAGTCGTTAATGTCTTTATTCCCGATGTATTAGATTTGTGTATCTGACATGATCGGTACTGTTTTGTTTGTTTTGGTTGTTGGTTGTTTTAGGACGATGGTTGCTGGAAGGAACTATTATGCCATTTCTGATGCATTGAGGATGTTGGCTTGATCTTTTGGTCAGATTCCTCAAGCTAATGCTGGAAATCGAAATGGTGATGATGATGAATATTGTGCTTTGGGGGAGTTTCAGAGGAACAATCCTCATACCTTTGAGGGAGAGCATGAACTGGATAAAGCTCAAGCTTGATTGAATGCGATCGAGAAGATTTTCCGGGTTATGAATTGCACCGATGCTCAGTGTAACACCCATAATTTCAGTTTATTAATTTAATTTGGATTTAAATTAAAATAATTGGAATTTGAGAATTTAAATTGGATTTAATTGGAAAATGAGGGAGTAAGAGCTATTGGGCTTATGGTGTGGTGATAGTAAAAGAGGGGTGCTAATTAGTTAGGCCTTTTACTAAGTTGTGATATTTCATTTTATTTTATTTTTCATAAAATAAGAAAAAGGAACTATTTGGGGAGAAAAGAAGAACACGTGAAAAGAGCAAGAGAAGAGAAAGAGGCAAGAACGTGGAACCAGAAGGAGAGCATTCAAGAAATTCATCGAGGTAAGGGGGGACTCTTCCTTTTAGTATCTATTATGTGATCTTAGGTAATAGGTAGATTGATGTATGGTTTGGTTCAATTAGATATTGGGATTGTTAGGTTAGAGTACTCTCATTTGGATTGAATTGATGATGATGGTGTGAACTATTTGGCTAATAATGATGTTTTATGGTGTATAATTGACTGTGTGATGATTATATGCCTGTATGGGATGTCTGGAACCGTTTTTGGGTGAAAAGGATGCGAAATCGCAGACCCGTAATTTTGCAAAATCGCCAGGTCGCGCCGCGAACCTATGTTTGCGCCGCGAACCGTTGGGCAGGATTCCAAGAAGTTGTGATACGCTCAGGTCGCGCCGCGTCCATGTGTTGGCGCCGCGAAGGCGTAACTTTTTCTCGTTCCCCGCCGCGTCCATGTGTTGGCGCCGCGTGCTGTTAGTGACGGAACATTTCTTTAAAAATGCGTAACTTTCAAACTGTAGGTCCGTTTTTAGTGCCGTTTTGGGCGTTGTGCAAGTAATTAAATGTTTTATATGATGAATGATGAATGTAGGCAGTGGCCGACTTTATTTCTATAAAGCTTGATTTAATTACTTGATGAAAATTGACATTGTGTGCATATGAGATAGGTGTAACAATGTAATTGATGTGATGATGAATTGGTTGTGATTATTATTATGATTGTGATGAATGCATGACTATTTGAATGATGTTGAAAACATGTACATACTTATTCGTGATGTGGTGATGATATGAGTTGTTCATCGTGATTCGGTGTGTTTTAAGTATGTTACATGTGTTTCATTCATTCATATGCATTGATGTTGGATCCCGGTGATGTTTGGATCGTTGGTGGACATATTTCCCATTGTGTGGAAATTGTGTCGGTGGGCCGTATCTCGATGAGGCGTAGATCGGTTAGGTGGATTGATTCCACGGTTTATTGGTACCACATGCATAGTGTCAGTTGTGTCATATGCATTATGTCATAATATGATTATATGGATTCCTGTAGTGTGTGTTGTAATCTATTATTGTGTGAATTAATAATGGATGTGAATCTGAATATGTATAATTGGGTGAACGGTATATCATGATGCTTGTTGCTTATGAATTGCATAATATTTACTAATTGAGAATGAGACTCACCCTTACATGTTGTCATTTTCAGATTGAGGAGTAGCGGCATTAGTGCTTGGTGAGGATGACTCGTATAGTTTATCCGTTTATGTTGGGTCGTGTCGGTCATGCTCTGATCTGTAACACTGGGGAACGATAGTTATAGAGTTTTTATGAAACTATCCATTTTATTTGGTGTTGAATTATGATTGCATTTGGTTGTATTTGATGATGTTTAGTATTCCACTGTGATAAACATGATTATGTTTTGGTGAACCGTTTCCTAATGAAGCATGGCTTTGACCTTAGTTGATTTAATTACTTTGAATAATTGTGGCACCCTTGTGCATATGTTTTTACTCTGATTAATTATTAAAAATTGCCGCGGGGTTTAGAAGGGTGTTACAATAGTGGTATCTGAGCATAGTCGGTCGTTTGAGTCAGAGTCTTAGTGTCAGTTAATCCCTCGTATGCGAATAGTGTAAGGTTGACACTATCGATACATCTTGTTCTAATGAATATTGTTTTATATTTAGCAGAACAATGGCTGGAAGAGGAGGAAGAAACGACGATGCAATTGCTGAGGCTCTGGGCATAATTGCTGGTGTATTGGGAGGGAATGCCAATGGGGCTGGTATTGGTGCTGACAGGCAGCTGAACAGTTTCCAGCGGAACAATCCTTCGTTGTTCAAGGGCACACATGATCCTGAAGGTGCTCAGAAATGGCTTAAGGAGATCGAGAGGATTTTCAGAGTCATCGATTGTGCTGAGAACCTGAAAGTGAGGTATGGTACTCACATGTTGTCCGAAGAAGCTGATGACTGGTGGATGGCTACCAGGGCTGAATTGGATGCTGATGGTGTAGCTGTTTCCTGGGCTGTGTTCAAGAGAGAGTTTCTGAGGAGGTATTTTCCTGAAGACGTTCGAGGCAGGAAAGAGATTGAATTTTTGGAGCTGACTCAGGGTAATATGACGGTACCAGAGTATGCTTCGAAATTTGTCGAGTTGGCGAAGTACTACGTTCACTACAACAATGACGAGGCTAGTGAATTCTGAAAGTGCATCAAGTTTGAGAATGGTCTTCGTGATGAGATCAAGCAGGGGATCAGGTACCAGAGAATTCGGCGGTTTGTCGATTTGGTGGACTGTAGTAGGATTTTTGAAGAAGATAACCTTAAGCTGAAGTCATCTCACTCTCGCGAGTTGGTTGACAAGAAAGGTAAGAAGCCTATGGATAGAGGTAAGCCATATGGTAGAGGAAATCCTAGAGCTGGGGATTGGAAGAGGCCTAGTGGGGGAGATTCTGGTGCTCCTGTTAGGTGCTACAACTGTGGTGAGACTGGGCATAAAAGGAATGAGTGCAAGAGTGGAGAGAAGAAATGCTTCATGTATGGTAAGGTGGGTCATATTGCTTCAGATTGTAGGATGAAGATTGTGACTTGCTACAATTGCAGCGAAGAGGGTCACATCAGTCCGCACTGCACTAAACCGAAGAAGGATCAGATTGGTGGAAAAGTCTTTGCCTTGTCTGGGTCAGAGACTACTCCAGAAGATCGTCTAATTAAAGGTACGTGTTTTATCCATGACACACCTTTAGTTGCTATTATAGATACTGGAGCGACTCATTCGTTCATTTCTTTGGATTGTGCTAAACGATTGGGATTAGAAATATCTATTATTCATGGAAGTATGGTTATTGACACTCCGGCGTCGGGTTCAGTAACTACTTCTTCTGCTTGTTTGAACTGTCCTGTTGACATATTTGGTAGAAAGTTTGGAATGAATTTAGTATGCCTTCCTCTTGAAGGACTTGACGTCATTTTGGGGATGAACTGGTTGCAATTTAATCGAGTTCATATCAATTGTTTTACGAAGACGGTTATCTTCCCTGAAGAGGTTAGTGTTGAGGATTTGATTATGTCAGTCAAACAGATGAATTTAGCTGTCAATGATGGAGCAGTGGTATTTATGTTGTGTTCTTCGATGGAAGTGAAAGGGGGCGATAGCACTGGTGAGCTACGGGTAGTGAATGAGTATCCGGAAGTGTTTCCAGAAGATGTTAGTGAGTTGCCACCTGAAAGAGAAGTGGAGTTCGCTATAGAATTGATTCCTGGAACTAGTCATGTGTCGATGGTACCGTATCGCATGTCGGCATCAGAATTGGTTGAACTAAAGAAACAGTTAGAAGAATTGTTGGAGAAGAAGTTTATTCGTCCTAGCGTGTCACCGTGGGGTGCGCCGGTACTGTTGGTTAAGAAGAAAGAAGGTTCAATGAGGCTATGTGTTGATTATAGACAACTGAACAAAGTGATAATCAAGAATCGATACCCTTTGCCGAGGATTGACGACTTGATGGACCAGTTGGTTGGAGCTTGTGTGTTTAGCAAGATTGATCTGAGATCTGGATATCACCAAATTCGTGTGAAGGCAAAAGATATTCAGAAGACGGCATTCCGAACGAGGTATGGACACTATGAATATTCTGTTATGCCACTTGGTGTTACTAATGCACCTGGTGTTTTCATGGAGTATATGAACAGGATACTTCACCCGTATCTTGACAAGTTCGTGGTAGTGTTCATTGACGACATTCTGATTTACTCGAAGAGTGATGAAGAACATGCAGATCATTTAAGAGTGGTGTTGGAATTATTGAAGGAGAAGAAATTGTATGCGAAATTGTCTAAATGTGAATTCTGGTTGGAGGAGGTAAGTTTTCTTGGCCATGTAATTACGAAGGATGGTATCGCAGTGGATCCTATGAAGGTAGAAGCAGTATCTCAGTGGGAGACGCCGAAGAATGCTTCAGAGATTCGTAGTTTCCTTGGTCTGGGAGGTTACTATAGAAAGTTCATTGAGGGATTTTCGAAAATGGCATTACCAATGACTAAGTTAACAAGAAAGGGGCAAGCATTTGTATGGGATTCAGAATGTGAAAAAGGTTTTCAAGAGTTGAAGAAGAGGTTGACGAGTGCTCCGATCTTAATTTTGCCTAATCCAGCAAAGTCTTTCAATGTGTACTGTGATGCTTCACTGATGGGTTTAGGTGGTGTTTTGATGCAAGATAAGCAGGTAGTGGCCTATGCTTCAAGACAGTTGAAAATTCATGAGAAGAATTATCCGACTCATGATTTGGAATTGGCGGCTGTGGTGTTTGTGTTGAAGTTGTGGAGACATTATCTCTATGGTTCTCGATTTGAGGTATTCAGCGATCATAAGAGTCTGAAGTATCTCTTCGATCAGAAAGAGCTCAATATGAGACAGAGAAGATGGTTAGAATTTTTGAAGGACTATGATTTCGGTTTGAATTACCATCCTGGTAAAGCAAATGTCGTTGCTGATGCATTGAGCAGGAAGTCATTGCATATGTCTATGCTAATGGTGCGAGAATTGGATTTAATTGAACAATTCTGAGATTTGAGTTTAGTATGCGAAAGTACTTCTAATAGCATTAAGTTGGGGATGTTAAAGTTAACTAATAGTATCCTTGAAGAAATTAGAAACGGACAGAAATCTGACGTTGGATTGGTAGATAAGTTGACATTGATTAACCAAGGTTGAGGAGGTGAATTCCGAATTGACGAGAATGGTGTCATAAAGTTTGGAGACCGAGTGTGTGTACCCGATGTTGCTGAGATCAGAAAGAGTATTCTGGAAGAAGGACACCAAAGTGGATTGAGTATTCATCCTGGTGCTACCAAGATGTATCATGATTTGAAGAAGTTATTTTGGTGGCCTGGAATGAAGAAGGAAATTGCTGAGTTTGTTTATGCTTGCTTAATTTGTCAGAAGTCGAAAATTGAGCATCAGAAACCGTCTGGATTGATGGAACCGTTGTTTGTTCCTGATTGGAAGTGGGATGGAATTTCTATGGACTTTGTGTCTGGGTTACCTAAAACGAGTAGGAATTGTGATTCTATCTGGGTTATTGTAGACCGGTTGACGAAATCTGCTCACTTTATTCCAATAAGAATGGATTATCCGATGGAGAAGTTGGCTCAGTTGTATGTTGAGAAGATAGTGAGTTTGCATGGTGTTCCAGCTAGTATTGTGTCAGATAGAGATCCGAGATTTACTTCTATGTTTTGGGTAGGATTGCAGGAAGCCTTAGGTACTAAGTTGAGGTTGAGTTCTGCTTATCATCCGCAGACAGATGGACAGATGGAGAGAACGATTCAATCGTTAGAGGATTTGCTACGAGCTTGTGTATTAGAAAAAGGTGGTGCTTGGGATAGTTATTTACCTTTGGTTGAGTTTACCTACAACAATAGTTATCATTCGAGTATTGGTATGGCTCCGTTTGAAGCATTGTATGGTAGGAGATGTAGAACACCTTTGTGTTGGTACGAATCTGGAGAAAATACGGTGGTTGGACCAATGATTGTGCAACAAACTACAGAAAAGATCAAGATGATTCAGGAAAAGATGAGAGCTTCTCAGAGTCGTCAGAAGAGTTACCATGACAAAAGAAGGAAGGATATTGAATTTAAGGAAGGAGATCATGTATTCATGCGAGTTACTCCGATGACTGGTATTGGGAGAGCCTTGAAGTCGAAGAAGTTAATTCCGCATTTCATTGGTCCATTTCAGATTACTAAGAAGATTGGAAAGGCTGCTTATCAGGTTGCTTTACCACCTGCACTCGTTAATTTGCATGATGTGTTCCATGTATCCCAGTTGAGAAAATACATTGCGGATCCGTCTCATGAGATTCAAGTAGATGATATACAGGTGCGAGATAATCTGACTATAGAAACGTTACCTATGAGGATTGAAGATCGTAAAGTGAAGCAGTTGCGAGGTAAAGATATAGCAACGGTGAAAGTGGTTTGGGGAGGACCAGCCGGTGGAAAAGTCACATGGGAGTTAGAGAGCCAGATGAAGGACTCTTACCCGGAACTTTTCGTCTAAGGTATGTTTTCGAGGACGAAAACTCTTTTAGTGGGGGAGAGTTGTAACACCCATAATTTCAGTTTATTAATTTAATTTGGATTTAAATTAAAATAATTGGAATTTGAGAATTTAAATTGGATTTAATTGGAAAATGAGGGAGTAAGAGCTATTGGGCTTATGGTGTGGTGATAGTAAAAGAGGGGTGCTAATTAGTTAGGCCTTTTACTAAGTTGTGATATTTCATTTTATTTTATTTTTCATAAAATAAGAAAAAGGAACTATTTGGGGAGAAAAGAAGAACACGTGAAAAGAGCAAGAGAAGAGAAAGAGGCAAGAACGTGGAACCGGAAGGAGAGCATTCAAGAAATTCATCGAGGTAAGGGGGACTCTTCCTTTTAGTATCTATTATGTGATCTTAGGTAATAGGTAGATTGATGTATGGTTTGGTTCAATTAGATATTGGGATTGTTAGGTTAGAGTACTCTCATTTGGATTGAATTGATGATGATGGTGTGAACTATTTGGCTAATAATGATGTTTTATGATGTATAATTGACTGTGTGATGATTATATGCCTGTATGGGATGTCTGGAACCGTTTTTGGGTGAAAAGGATGCGAAATCGCAGACCCGTAATTCTGCAAAATCGCCAGGTCGCGCCGCGAACCTATGTTTGCGCCGCGAACCGTTGGGCAGGATTCCAAGAAGTTGTGATACGCTCAGGTCGCGCCGCGTCCATGTGTTGGCGCCGCGAAGGCGTAACTTTTTCTCGTTCCGCGCCGCGTCCATGTGTTGGCGCCGCGTGCTGTTAGTGACGGAACATTTCTTTAAAAATGCGTAACTTTTAAACTGTAGGTTCGTTTTTAGTGCCGTTTTGGGCGTTGTGCAAGTAATTAAATGTTTTATATGATGAATGATGAATGTAGGCAGTGGCCGACTTTATTTCTATAAAGCTTGATTTAATTACTCGATGAAAATTGACATTGTGTGCATATGAGATAGGTGTAACAATGTAATTGATGTGATGATGAATTGGTTGTGATTATTATTATGATTGTGATGAATGCATGACTATTTGAATGATGTTGAAAACATGTACATACTTATTCGGTGATGTGGTGATGATATGAGTTGTTCATCGTGATTCGGTGTGTTTTAAGTATGTTACATGTGTTTCATTCATTCATATGCATTGATGTTGGATCCCGATGATTTTTGGATCGTTGGTGGACATATTTCCCATTGTGTGGAAATTGTGTCGGTGGGCCGTATCTCGATGAGGCGTAGATCGGTTAGGTGGATTGATTCCACGGTTTATTGGTACCACATGCATAGTGTCAGTTGTGTCATATGCATTCTGTCATAATATGATTGTATGGATTCCTGTAGTGTGTGTTGTAATCTATTATTGTGTGAATTAATAATGGATGTGAATCTGAATATGTATAATTGGGTGAACGGTATATCACGATGCTTGTTGCTTATGAATTGCATAATATTTACTAATTGAGAATGAGACTCACCCTTACATGTTGTCATTTTCAGATTGAGGAGTAGCGGCATTAGTGCTTGGTGAGGATGACTCGTAGAGTTTATCCGTTTATGTTGGGTCGTGTCGGTCATGCTCTGATCTGTAACACTGGGGAACGATAGTTATAGAGTTTTTATGAAACTATCCATTTTATTTGGTGTTGAATTATGATTGCATTTGGTTGTATTTGATGATGTTTAGTATTCCGCTGTGATAAACATGATTATGTTTTGGTGAACCGTTTCCTAATGAAGCATGACTTTGACCTTAGTTGATTTAATTATTTGGAATAATTGTAGCACCCTTGTGCATATGTTTTTACTCTGATTAATTATTAAAAATTGCCGCGGGGTTTAGAAGGGTGTTACACTCAGAGAGTGCAGTTTGGTACTCACATGCTCGAGAAGGAAGTTGAGGATTGGTGGAGCAATATGGCTCAGAGATTTGATGAGGAAGGTATTCAGGTTACTTGGGATCTTTTTTGCGATGCATTTTTGGAAAACTATTTTACGGAAGATTGTCGTGGAAAGAGAGAGGTGGAGTTCCTTGAGTTGAAGCAAGGAAATGGTACTGTTGCTGTATATGCTGCTAGATTTCAAGAGCTTATCAAGTATTGTCCTCACTACAATACTATGAATGCGGAGAGGTCCAAGTGTTTGAAGTTTGTGAACAGTTTGAGACATGACATTAAGAAGGCGATTGGTTACCAACAGATTCCTCGTTTTGCGGAGTTGGTTAACAAGAGTAGGATTTATGATGAGGATAGTAGGGAGAATGCTTCTCACTACAAGGCTATGAATGATAAGAAGGGTAAGGGGAAATTCCATGGAAAGCCATATGATGACAAGAAGAAACAATCTGGTTATGGCAAGAAGCCAAGTGGCGGAGGATCTAGTGCTTCGATGAAGTGTTTTAAATGTGGTGTTGAGGGACATCGTGCTGTTGATTGTACCAAGGTTGAGGTAACATGTTTCAAGTGTGGCAAGGCTAGTCATAAGGAAAATAAATGTGGAAATGGTTCGAGTGTGACTTGTTACAATTATGGTGAGCAAGGGCAAGTTAGTACCCAGTGTGACAAACCGAAGAAGGAGCAAGTGAAGGGAAACGTGTTTGCATTGTCTGGTGCTGAGGCTACTACTGATGATAGGCTAATCCAAGGTACGTGCTTTATTAATGGTACACTTTTGATTGCTATTATTGATACCGGTGCAACACATTCTTTCATTTCTTTGGACTGTGCTAAGAGATTGAATCTTGTGTTATCTGATATGCATAGAAGTATGGTTATTGATACACCTGCTATGGGTTATGTTTCTACTTCTTATGTGTGTTTGAATTGTCCATTGAGTATCTTTGGTAGAGATTTTGGAATTGATTTGGTTTGTCTTCCGTTAGAACAACTGGATGTGATTTTGGGTATGAATTGGTTGGAGTTTAATCGCGTGTATATAAATTATTTTGATAAGACGATTATTTTTCCTGAGATTGGTGTTAAGGAAGATTTGTTTTTATCTGCTAAGCAAGTTAATGAATCTATGCAAGATGGTGCGAAGTTGTTTATGTTGTTGGCAACCTTAGATGTGCATGAAAAGAGAACAGTTGAGGAATTGTCAATAGTTTGTGATTTTGTAGAGGTATTTCCTAAAGATGTGAGTAATTTACCGCCGGAGCATGAAGTTGAGTTTTCGATTGATTTAGTTCATGGAACTAGTCCTATATCGATGGCTCCATATAGGATGTCAGCTTCTGAGTTGAAAGAGTTGAAGAGTCAACTTGAGGACTTGCTTGAGAAGAAGTTTATTCGTCATAGTGTGTCGCCACGGGGTGCACCTGTTTTGTTAGTTAAGAAAAGGAAGGTTCTATAAGACTTTGTGTTGACTATAGGAAACTGAACAAAGTGATGATTAAGAATAAGTATCCACTTCCGAGGATTGATCATTTAATGGATCAGTTGGTGGGGTGCTCGTGTGTTCAGTAAGATTGATTTGAGGTCAGGATATCATCAGATTCGTGTGAAAGCGGAGGATAATCAGAAAACTGCTTTTAGAACGAGGTAAGGACATTATGAGTATTCAGTTATACCGTTTGGTGCGAATAATGCACCTGGTGTATTCAAGGAGTATATGAATAGGATTTTTCATGACTATCTTGATAAGTTTGTGGTTGTGTTCATTGATAATATTTTGATTTATTCTAAGAGTGAAGATGATCATGTTGAGCATTTGAGAATTGTGTTATCGGTGTTGAACGAGAAGAAGTTATTTGCTAAGCTTTCTAAGTGTGAATTTTGGTTGAAGGAAGTGAGTTTTTTTGGCCATGTGATTTCAAGTGGAGGTATTTATGTTGATCCTTCGAAGATTGAGGTTGTATCTCAATGGGAAGCTCCTAAATCTGTTTCTGAGATTAGAAGTTTTCTTGGTTTGGCTGGTTATTACAGGAAGTTCATTGAAGTATTTTATAAGTTATCTTTGCTGTTGACGCAATTGACTAGGAAATGTCAGGCGTTTATTTGGACTTCGCAATGTGAAGCGAATTTTCAAGAGCTTAAGAGAAGGTTGACTACTACTCCTATTTTGATTTTGCCGGATCTGTTAGAACCGTTTGTGGTATATTGTGATGCTTCTTTGTTGGGTTTGGGAGGTGTTTTGATGCAGAAAGGAGAAGTGGTAGCATATGCTTCAAGGCAACTTAAAGTTCATGAGAGGAATTATCTGACACATGATTTAGAGTTGGCCGCCGTTGTGTTTGTTTTGAAATTTTGGAGGCATTATTTGTTCGGATCGAGATTTGATGTGTATAGTGATCACAAGAGTTTGAAGTATTTGTTTGATCAGAAAGAGTTGAATATGAGGCAAAGAAGGTTGTTGGAATTCTTGAAAGATTATGATTTTAGTTTGAATTACCATCCTAGAAAAGCGTTTGTTGTAGTCGATGCATTGAGTAGGAAATCATTGCATATGTCTATATTGATGATTCTAGAATTGGAATTGTTGGAACAATTTCGAGATTTGAGTTTGGTTTGTGAAGCGACGACTACGTGTGTTAAGCTTGGTATGTTGAAGCTTACGAGTGGTATTCTTGATGAGATTAGAGAAGGTCATAAATTGGATTTGAAATTGGTTGACATCATGACATTGATTAATCAAGGTAAAGGTGGTGATTTTAGGATTGATGAGAATGGTGTCATGAGATGTCGTGATAGAGTTTGTATTCCAGATGTCGCGGGTTTAAGAAAGAGAATTCTTGAAGTAGGGCATAGAAGTGGTTTGAGTATTCATCCTAGTGCTACTAAGATGTGTCAAGATTTAATGAAACTATTTTGGTGGCAAGGTATGAAGAAAGATATAGCGGAATTTTTTTATTCATGTTTGACTGGTCAAAAGTCAAAGATTGAACATCAAAAGTCATCTGGTTTGATGCAACAGTTATCTATTCCCGAGTGGAAGTGGGATAGCATTTCTATGGATTTTGTTTCGGGTTTGCCGAGGACGTCGAGTAATTGTGAAGCGATTTGGGTCATTGTGGATAGATTGACGAAATGTGCTCATTTTATTCCGATGAGGATGTATTATTCGATGGAGAGGCTTGCAAAGCTATACATCGAGAGGATTGTTTGTTTGCATGGTAATACGACTAGTATTGTTTCGGATAGAGAACCGAGGTTTACTTCTAGATTTTGGGAAGGTTTGTAAAGTGCCTTGGGAACGAAGCTGCGTTTGAGTTTGGCGTATCATCCGCAAACCGATGGTCAAACAGAAAGGACTATTCAGTCGCTTGAAGATCTTTTTAGGTCTTGTGTTTTGGAACAAGGAGGAACTTGGGATAGTTTCTTGCCTTTGATTGAGTTCACGTATAACAACAGTTTGCATTCAAGTATTAGAATGGCACCTTTTGAAGCTCTTTACGGTAGAAGGTGTAGAACTCCTTTGTGTTGGTATGAATCGGGAGAGAGTGATGTGGTTGGACCAGAGTTGATTCAAGAGACTACGGATAAGATTAAGATGATTCAAGAGAAGAGGAAGTCTTCTCAAAGTCGTCAGAAGAGTTATACTGATAAGAGGAGGAAGGCTCCTTAGTTTGAGAAGGATGAACATGTGTTTCTTCCAGTTACGCCAATAACGGGTGTTGGTAGAGCTTTGAAGTCGCGTAAGTTGACGCCGCGATTCATTGGTCCTTATCAGATTTCAGACAGAGTAGGTGAAGTGGCATATCGGATTGCATTACCACCGTCGCTTTCTAATTTGCATGATGTGTTTCATGTGTCTCAATTGAGGAGGTACATTGCGGATCCATCGCATGTTGTTCAATTAGATGATGTTCAAGTGAGAGATAACTTGACAGTCAATACATCACCTATGCGAATTGAGGATCGGGAAGTGAAGAGGCTTCGTGGTAAGGAAATTGCTTTGGTGAAAGTGATTTGGGGTGGAGTAGCTAATGGTAATATCACTTGGGAACTCGAGGATAAGATGAAGGAATCGTATCCGGAGTTGTTTGTTTGAGGTAATTTTCGAGGACGAAAATCTTTTAAGTGGGGGAGAGTTGTAACATCCCGATTTTTATTAGCTATTTATTTATTTGGCTTATTTAGTAATTTATTGATTATTTGTTATATTTTGGTTAGTTGGTGTTTTAATTATTATTTAATTCTAATTAATTATTATGTGATATAATGGTTATTTGAATATTTGAATGTTTAAATATATGTGTATGTGTGTTAATTGGTTACTAGAGATATTAATAAGAGGATGTGTTATTGGTTCTAATTAGTTAAATAAGGTTGGGTAATATTTGAGTTAAGCCCAAATTAGAGAAAAGATATAGTAATAGATTGAGTTAGGTCCTTCTCATAACATAACTTTTGGAAGAAGAATAGAAGAGAATAGAGAGAAGAGAAGAGAAGAGGATTGTAGAATCTTGAAAAGGGTGGATTAAAATCAAGAGGTAAGGGTTAGAACCCAAGTTCTTATAGGTTTATATGATTGGGTAATGTTGTGTATGCTTTCTATTCTTCAATTTCATGAATTTAGAAAATGTTAGCGTTATGTGAAATCAATTGGATTTTGTGATTTGTTCATGTTCAATGTGTTATATGGATGACCCATGGTTAGAAACAAGTTTAGGAACCTTATATGTGTGATAATTGCTGTCAATTGATATATAAATTGTATGAGGGTTAATGGTTGTTGTATGAGGGGAATGGGAAAGAAAAATGGTGATTTCTGAGTTTTTACGCAGTGTAGGTCGACCTACACAGTAGCATGAGTCGACCTGAACAACCCAAAAAGGCAAAAAAATCCATTTTCCTTCAGCATGCGTCGACCTATGAATTCTGTACGTCGACCTGTAGAGTTCCTTGCATCGACTCATGTGTAGACCTGAGCTAACCCGGGGGGGGGGGGGGGTAGAAAACTTCCATGCATCGACCTGAAGATTTCCATTTTTGACAGATTTTGTAAAGACCGTAACTTTTGATCCGTAACTCCGTTTTATGCGCCGTTTGAAGCATTAGGAAGCTAATGAGATTATATATATGATAGGATAGATTTGGTTGATGTTGAATGGTTTAATTTTGATGTTAATATATGGATAAAATGTGATTACTTATGTGTGCATTATGAACTAATGATTGTGGCTAATATTCATAGATGTGTTAAGTGATGTGATATCCATGATATGTTGGAATGAATATATATATTATTTGAATGTGTCTTGTTGATAATGATCATTTAAATGTGTATGTATCGAGATGTGGATTGAATAATGGTAATGCTAGACTTGAATACATGTAATTGATTGATGTATGTTAAGTGATGCACTGTTTGGAAGTGAAATCATGTTGTGTATATTGTGCAATGTTGGAAAGATGTGATTGCGTAGTTTAAGAGATATAGATTGTCTTAAATGCATGAGTCTTGTTTTATTGCATACTTACACTAGCATGAGTATTTGAAAGAGGCAATGTAGGGTAATCTCGTAGAGATTATATGCTTGTCCCAAACCGAACGAGTATGGGTTTGAAAGCTTAAAGAGTATGGGGCTTTTGAGGTGGTTATCTAGTCTGTAGATAATGACAATTGGCTTTCCAATAATGATAACAAAGGGATCCACATGCATATCGCATAGAGTCACACTTGAGTCGCACGTGTCGGTGTGAAATATTGTTGTGTGTGATTATGTGATATGGATTTATGGATGTGAATTTGATTGATATGCATATATGTGGAATGATGAATCATTTGATATGATTTGGGGAATGTGTTGTGAATGTGATACATGTGATTGATGCATATTTTTTGTGGAATGTGAAATATATATGTATTGATGATATATGTATATATGTAAATCATTTATATATGATGTTGGGAACTTGATTGTGATTCATAATTGTATTACAATTATTGGCTTAGTAATTGGATATAACTACTTGAAGCTTGGAACCTTGTTGAGTGAGTTAAACGTGTTAAAATTGAAATGAAGTATATAAATGCATGTTCCGAGAAGAGTGATGAATTGTGAAATGTATTCTTATTATGTTGTGCATTTACCACATGATATTTATCTATAATAACTTGAATTCTCACCCTTCTGTTTGAATGTTATCCTTTGTTGGTAACGTGCAGGTTCCGACGAGTAGAGAGTTATCCGAGGAAATAGCCAAGGAGCTTTGGTTTATCTTTTGTTAGGTATTGAGTCAATGCTCTGGTCATGTAATACAGGGGGGGGGGTATTTGAACTCATGTTTTGTTTATTTGGATGTTGTCATCTTTTGTATTTGGATTGACTTTGGATATGATGTTTAAAGGCTATGTTGCCTAGAATATTGAGATTTCATTAACATGAATGAGTATGTTACATTGAATTGGTATATGAATATAATATGGGATGTATTCATTGAAATTGTTGAATTGTATTTCTTCCGCGTGTGTTGTGCATAGCTTGGGAAAACATGAAGATTCATTTGGTGTTACAATATGATCGGATGCATGTTGGTGTAAATGTTTTAGGTTTTCATTGTGATAAAAATGACATGTGACACCCTTTTATTTATGCATGATAATTCTGTGAATAATTCTTTATATATTTGGGGTTTAGAAAAGGGGTGTTACATGGTGCGTCGCGTTACAACCTTAAGGCCAATAATGGTGATGACAATGACTATGACAATGTTAGTAGGAAGCATCCTCCTAATAAAATATTATGGTACTTTTTCATGATTTTAGAAATTTTTTGCTAATTCGAATGACACAAAGAATCTTAGATGGCATGCAGATGAAAGGACTAGTGATGGAAACATTCATCACATGTAGTTGATTCGTTGCAATGGAAGAAAATGGATTCGTTATTTCCAGATTTTGGAGTTAAGCTAAGAAACCTTAGGCTAGGGCTTGCCACCGATGGAATGAACCCATTCGGTAATCTGAGCACTAATCATTCTTCGTGGCATATTCTTCTCACGATTTACAACCTATCTCCTTGGTTGTGCATGAAGCGCAAGTATATACTGTTAAGTATGATGATTTCTAGACCACAAAAACCTGGTAACGACATAGATGTTTATCTAAGTCCATTAATTAATGATTTACAACTCTTGTGGGATGAAGGTGTTGAAGTTGATGATGCATATTCTAGGGAAAAGTTTAAGACACGTGCAATGTTATTTTGCATAATCCACGACTTTTCTGCTTACGGTAACTTGGCTGGAGATATTGTCAAAAGACATAAAGCGTGTCCTATTTGTGAAGATAATACTTGTTATCACTAACTTGAGTTTGGAAAAAGACTGTTTACCTTGTGCATCAAAAATTTCTAAAACCCGGTCATCCTTATCGTAGATTGCGGAAGGCTTTTAATGGAGAGCAAGAGTTTGATGAGGCTTCTGAACCTTTAATCGGGATGACGTTTATCTACAGCAGGAACACATTAATGTTTTCTTCAGGAAGAAAGAAAAATAAAAAGGGGCAATTGCAAAAAATATATAGTAAAAGAGGTCCATCTTCTTTGATCTTCCATATTGGTCAAGTCTTGATGTTAGACATTGTCTTGATGTGATGCACATGGAGAAAAATGTGTGTGATAGTTGATTGGCACACTTCTAAGTATTCTAGGCAAGACTAAAGATGGTAATACTTTTCATCTTGATATGGAGGCGATGGGTATACGAAAAAAGTTGCCTCCAATATAGAAAGGAAAAAGAACTTATTTGCCTCAAGCATGTCACACTCTATCTAAAAAGGAAAAGAAAATTTTTATGCAGGTGTTTACAAGGTATTAGAATTCCGAAAGGTTACTCATCAAACATCAAGAAACTTGTATCAATGAAAGATATCAAGTTAATTGGTTTAAAATCTCATGATAGTCATGTATTGATGCAACAACTTCTACCAGTGGCTATCCGTGGAATCCTACCAAAGAATGTGAGAGTAACTATAACGAGATTGTACTTATTCTTCAATTCCATATGCAATAAAGTTCTTGATTTCAAAAAGTTAGATGAATTAGAAGATGAGGCTGCCATAATCTCGTGTTAATTTGAGATGTATTTTCCTCCATCATTTTTTGACATTATGGTTCACTTACTTGTTCATCTAGTCAGAGAAATTATATTTTTTGGTCCAATTTATTTAAGGTGGATGTATCCAATAGAGCGATATATGAAGATCTTTAAAGGATATACGAAGAATCATCACCGACCAGAAGCTTCGATTGTTGAAAGGTACATCACTGAAGAAGATGTTGAGTTTTGTACAAACTATTTGTCGGAAGAAAATTCTATAGGCATTCCAAAGTCTCGTCACACTGATCACACAGACGAAAAAGGTATTCAAGGTATAAATGTTAAGTCAATGGCTCGAGATGTAGTTATTCAAGCACATTTCTATATATTGAATAATATAAATGAATTTCAACCTTTCATAGATACTCACTGTAATACGGTGAAATGACTTTATTATTTTCGCAAGCAAAATGTTGCGGTGAGCAAGAGTCGCCACCGACTTTTATTTTATCCAATTAGGAAAGGTATAAAAGAACAGGAAAGACCTTATTTGAAAAGAGATTGAGTTCGGGGGGTAGGTTATAAAAAGGGAAGGTGTAAGCACCCTTTTCATCCGTAGTTATCTACGGGCTCTTAGTTGCTTAGCTCACTTTGTTTGTTTTGAAATGTTTGTGTCGTGTGTGTTTAGAAAAACAATTTGATTTTGAGAATGTCTAAAAAGACAACGTTAGAAAACAGGGTGTGAAAAGTATTTGTTTTTGTTTGAATTGATTGTGAGCAAGCACTTAAGAGTTCCTACCCTAAGTTCGTAAGGTCTTTCCTATTCATTAAGGCTTTCCTTGGGCGATAGTACTATCCATACCATATGAGGGTAGGTAGTCCTATACATTGGATGTGCGGTTCATCGAAGGGTCATCGGATGGTCATAGAAGGCAACATGTAAAGACGTCTTAGCATTCGAAGGGATGGTCATCATTTTATCGTAGGCAACTTGAAGGGACTATGATTACATTAATAGAAGGCAACCTTGCTAAGACATCCCTACGTTTGAGGGACTTGACCATTTTGATCGAAAGGCAAACATAAGAGGGCAAACCCTAGAGGTGAGTGTGTGAGCAATAAAAAGGGTGTGTTAATTTCAGTTATATTATCTTGAAGTTAGTGATCTAACAGTTACTTTTATCTTACCATACAATCCTAATCCATGCATCTAAACAGATAATAATAGCAGTTATAAGGTTTGCAGAAACTAAAGTGCGGGAATGTAAATCTACGCTATTACAGAAAATAACCTTGCGACCTATACATCGATTTCTAATATTTAAATAACAAGAATTTAAATAAATAAATGATCAATCACGCGACATTCAAAGGAATTTAGAGATGAGAAGAGAATCGAGAGAATAATTACGTTCTTTTTGGTATTCCGTGAAAGCCTAATTTAAATTAAACCTAAATCTAAATTAACTAACCTAATCATCTAGGTCTAATTACTAAATTAATTAAGATTATATACAAGTTATAACTTAATCCTAATTATCAAACCAAATAATCAAATTAAAATTAAAATTAAAATTAAAATTAAAACTTAAATTAATTATCCAAAATTAATTAAGTTAACTAAGTTAATTAACAGAATTAATCCTAAAACTAAACTAAAGCCTAATTATTGTTTTTTTTAATTTATTGGTTAATTAAAAAAAACAATTATGAAAAGTTAATAAAAATAAGCACACAAAATAGAAAAACAAATAAGAAAACCATGGGCCAAATTAGGGGGTGTAACCAGCAAAGGAATGTGTGGTCCAGCAATTTGGAGGCCCAGGAGCTGCGTTGGACTCAGTGCGCTCCTTCCCTGAGGGTTCACCATGGGCGTGCGCCTTTGGATCCTTTGGATCTGGCCTTGGGTTGAATCCGATGGCTGGTGGCTGATGGTGCATCGTATGCATGCATGGGAGAGATGCGTTGTGTCTGTGAGTAAACGGATACAAAAATAAAAATGTCATGGGTGAGGATCGAACCCAAGCCATTATGGTTATTTCAAGTTAACGTTACCAGCCTCGCTGCAGAAACCATCTGTTAATGAGTAGAATCAAATGACTAAATATAAAAGATATATCAAATGAAATTTCAAAACTTATTAACATGTGGACCCCACATCTCTTGGGCGAACCAATCAGAAAAGAGAGAGAGAAACTATTGACTCTTATTGGCCAATTGAAATGCCTGGAACCGCCACGCAGGCTGGAGACTGGTCAAGAGATGAAGCCACCGGACCGGATCTTCGCCGATCGTCTTCTCTGGCGAGTAGCGATCCTGCAACCTGCAAAAACGAACATAACCAATGCGGGAAACAACCCAGATACCCTAAACCGAACAATGCGAATCCAATGGAATGCTTGGTTTCTCTTGAAAAGGCTTGTGTTTAAGGTTCTCAACGTTTCACGATCTCCACGCCCTAGTCATGGCAGATCTTCAACCCTGCGCTAAAGCTTACGAACATTGAGTCTAAATCACTCCAAACATCATCATGAATAATAATATGTAATAAGAATCGAACCATGATGCATGAATAACGAGTTTCGAAGTGTGTAAATTATACAAACCGGTGCAACCTTAATGAGTGGAGTCTGGCACGTTCTGAACTTCACAATTGATTGGGATGATTCCCTGGACGGTGCAAGAAGATGATTCAGTGCTTAGAATGGATTGAGGGAAGCTATCATGGAAAAGTCACCTTGCCCTAGTTTTGTGAATTCTTTGTGACGTGAAACCCTAGCTCTTCCATCCCTTCTTTTTTTTTCTCTTACTGAATGAATAGAATATATATCTTGAAGGAATTAGGGTTGGTATTTGGAGAAAACAATCAATTGTTTGATTAAAAGTAAATTTGAATTGATTCTTTCACCAAATCTTTTTTTTCAGTCTAATTCTATTTCATGCATATTACTCATTCTTTCTTGGCCATTAGATGAGATTTGGATTGATTCAATGATTAGAGAATGAATCATAGAATATTCTTTATTAAATTGTGATTTTATTTGGATTAAATTGATTTTAAATGAATAAAATAAAAAATAATTGGAGTAAAACCATAAAATAAATAAATATTGACTCATGGGCCTCTTTTATGCTTAATGTTTCGTGGAAAGTTCACAACTAAAGGCCCAATACTTAAAAGTTTGGATTTTGCTAATTAGGGTTTCAAGCTTTTCTTGAAAATCGACCAACTTGCGCCAATCATATCTCTCTCATTTTTAATCATATGGAGGTATTATTATACTTTTTAGAAAGCTCAAAGAGTCCTCTAAATGTTCATGTCAATAGAGTCTTCCATGTTCATGTATGCTTCATTTGAAAAAGATGACTTTTGGTTGACTTTTGAAATGACTTGTAATGTTTTGGCTCATATCTCCCAAATGAAGCATTTTTGGCCTTGTCTTTAGAGAGACAAAGTTGTAGAGAATTTAATTTCCTTCAAAATCGGCTTTGGTTGGGAAATTTAAGATGTTCCATGTGAAATTTATGGCTTGTCAAAGTTGGGTTGACTTTTCTCCTTAAAACCCTAATTTAGAAACTCTTCCTTTTGATGAGTTTTGAGCTTTTACTGATGAATCATGATCAAACCTTGATCAAATGATTAATATAACATAAAAATGTTGATGTTGACCAAAAATCAGGAGTTTTGACTGTGTTTTGACCATAGTTGACTTTTAGGTCAAACTAGTCGATTGTTGATCATTTGAGCAATTGAATGAGCAATCCTCTGAATCAAGGCTTGAAATTTGGCATGAGGGTCCTTTGAGGCATATGAGAGGCCATGAAGCCCATTTGAGATCTTAGAATTTGATTTAACCTTGAGAGAATCCAAACCCTAGTTTTGGTCTTTATTGCTTAGGAGGAGAGTGATCATGCTTTCAGTCAGAGATTGCATGAGCCTGTAGAGACTACTTGAGCCCAACTATCTTGAAATATAGTGGGAAAATTTTGGGGTATGACACTCACAAAAGACTTTTGAGGAAAAATATTTCCGAATGAGTGACAAGTTGTAGTTGATAGAGCATAACAAGAGATTAATAGATTGGTTTAATAGAAGTGTATCTAATGATCGTAGTGCATCTGAGATACTTAAATGGTTGTCATACGAGCCAAAATTTTGTGTCATTACTTGGACTATATACGACATTGGTCATTATACCTTTTATACAAAATCAAAAGATGATCGTAGTACAATGCAAAATAGTGGGGTTATGGTTGAAGCTAGATCGATGTATTTCTCTAGTTCGAAAGATAAGAATCGTGTATTGGCAACTACCGAGTTTTATGGTGTCATTGATGAGATTTGGGAGATTGATTATGTTATTTTTAAAGTGGCTTTATTTAAATGCAAGTGAGTTCCCAATAATAGTAATGGTGTACAAATTGATAACTTAGGATTCACCCAGGTCGACCTTGGCAAGGTGTAACACCACTTTTCTAACCCCAAAATACAATAAACATTCATAGAGTGTTGACATGCATATAATAAAAAGGGCGTCACATGTTGTTTTCACCACAATGAAAACCCAAATCAAACATACCAAGCATGCACTAATCATCTTGTAACACAATTTGATACCTCATGCTTTCATAAATCATGCACATCGCACGCGGAATAATAAACATAAAGAAATTTCAATGAATATATCTCATACTATATTCATCTACCAATTCCAAATATCATAATCAACTATGCTACTTGAAATTCCAAATATCTAGGCAACATAGCCTTTAACAACATATCGGAATTATTGGTCAAATACAAACAAGATAGCAATATTCAAACATAAGCACAAGTTCAAATAAAATCCCCCAAAGTGTTACATTATCAGAGCATATGACTCGCTACCTAATCAAACAACAAACTCAGAAGCTCATCGGCTAAATCCTTGGACAAGCTCACTACTCGTTGGAACCTGCATGATGTCACAATGAACATCATTCAAACAGAAGGGTGAGAATTCACATCATAATAAATACATACAATATGAATAATGAATATAACATACAATAGTATTATCATATCCTCACACTTCATAGTTGAATAAGTTCCACAATCATTACACAAAACACAATGCATGTGGTACCATGTGAGTATCAAACTCACAACTCCCGATTATAAACCAGAGCCATGCTTCTGATCCGGACAAGATCAAAGCCCTCAAAATTATGAACCCTTAGTTCACTGCTTCCGAACCAACAAGGAAAAAAGCCATGCCTATGTTTCCACCCAAGGATAAAAGCCACCCGCTTATGTTTCCACACAAGGATCAAAGCCACCATGAACGCATGTACAATTATTACAAGATATATGCAATTAAGATTACCTATACAATCTTAACATACCGCATACCACAATAATTCACACATTGAATTATCCATCAATTGTACAAAATACATCAAGTAATAAATCACAACGAATGCGTCCAAATAACATATGTTCATTCACACAGTTTCATGAATATCATATCACATACATATCAATAAATGTCATCCACAATTCATCGATTTATAACTCACATATACATAATTACATCTTATTCACACAACAAAATCATAATTAATTCATCAAGTACTAACCGTTGTATTTCTATTATATAGATAACCGCGTTAGCTCCCTAACACTTCAAACGACACATAAAACGGAGTTACAGATCAAAAGTTATGACATTAAGAGTTTTTCAGAAAATTCTACATAACAGGGTTCGCTTAGCGGGCTCCCAGCGCGCTAGCTAAAACTAAATCTAGAAAGTTTCATCTTTGCAATCTCGCTTAGCAGGCTCGCAATTTCTACATTTCACTCCCAGACTCCGCTTAGCGGCCTAAGCTCGCTTAGCGGAATCGCGGTTTTGTAGAAAAATTGCAGAGCAATCAGTTCTACAAATGGGTGCCTCTATCCCTCTAAACCACTTGCATACAACGAGTAATGGTACATACACCTAGTATTTATCACATACTACCAACAATTTAATACCAAAACATGTTTAAGCATTAGATTTCAAGGTTCATACCTAAACCCTAACATAGAAAGTTATGAGAAATAAAGAGATGAACACCTATGACAATACTACACATTGCATAATTATATAATCAAGATAGTGAAGATTCTCCCCCTTAATTGATTCAAAACTCCTTCCTCTTCAAGTTTCAAAAAATCCTCTTCTCTCGTCTACTCTCTTCTATTCCTCTTGTTCTTACCAAAGCCAATGTTATGAAAATGAAAATGACCTAACTCTCTCTTACTATCTCTTTTCTCTAATTTGGGCTTAACTCAATTATTGCCCAACATCCTTATTTCACTAATTAGGCCCAATAACATATTATCTCATTAATGACTCTATCAACCCAACTAGCACAAATACACATATAATTAAATACCCAAATAATTGTTATATCACATAATAACTAAAAAAAATAAATAATTAAAAAAACACCAATTAAAATAATTACTAAAATAATGAATAAAAATTGGGATTTTACAACTCTCCCCCAATTAAAAGATTTTCGTCCTCGAAAATTACCTCAAACGAACAACTACAGATACGATTCCTTCATCTTATCCTCGAGTTCCCAAGTAATGTTGCCATCGGCTACTCCTCCCCAAATTACTTTCACCAAAGCGATTTCCTTACCACGAAGTCTCTTAACCTCTCGATCTTCAATTCGCATAGGTGATGTATCAACCGTCAAATTATCCCTTACTTGAACATCATCCAATTGAACAACATGCGATGGATCCGTAATGTACCTCCTCAATTGAGACACATGGAACACATCATGCAAATTAGAAAGCGACGGTGGTAATGCAATCCGAAAAGCCACTTCACCTATCCTTTCGGAAATTTGATACGAACTAATAAAACGCGGCGTCAACTTACGCGATTTCAAAGCCCTACAAACACCCGTTAATAGTGTAACTCGAAGAAATACATGTTCATCCTTCTTGAACTAAATTTCTTTCCTCCTCTTATCATGGTAACTCTTTTGACGACTTTGAGAAGCCTTCATCTTCTCTTGAATCACCTTAATCTTATCCGTAGTCTATTGAACTAACTCGGGTCCAACCACAATGTTTACATCAAACCAGACGGTTTTTAATGTTCAATCTTTGACTTCTGACAAGTCAAACATGAATAAACAAATTCCGCTATATCCTTCTTCATAACTTGCCACCAGAATAATTTCTTCAAATCTTGATACATCTTAGCAGCACCAAGATGAATAATCAAACCATTTCTATGTCCTTATTCAAGAATCCTCTTTCTCAAATCTGCAACATCCGAAATACAAACTCGATTATGACATCTCATGAGACCATTCTCATCGATCCGAAAGTCACCACCTTTTCCTTGATTAATCAATGTCATTATGTCAACCAATTTCAAATCCAATTTTTGACCTTCTCTGATCTCAACAAGGATACCACAACTAAGCCTCAATATACCAAGCTTAACACACGAAGTCATCGCTTCACAAACCAAACTCAAATCTCGAAACTGTTCCAACAATTCCAATTCTCGCATCATCAACATTGACATATGCAATGATTTCCTACTCAATGCATCGACTACAATATTCGCCTTTCCAGGATGGTAGTTCAAACCAAAATCATAATCTTTCAAGAATTCCAACCATCTTGTTTGCCTCATATTCAACTCTTTCTGATCAAACAAATACTTCAAACTCTTATGATCACTATACACATCGAATCTCGACCCAAACAAATAATTCCTTCAAAGTTTCAAAACAAATACAACAACGGCCAACTCTAAATCATGCGTCGGATAATTCCTCTCATGAACTTTAAGTTGTCTTGAAGCATAAGCTACCACTTGCCCTTTTTCATCAAAACACCTCCCAAACCCATCAAAGAAGCATCACAATACACAACAAACGGTTCCAACGGATCTGGCAAATTAAAATAAGAGTCGTAGTCAACCTTCTCTTAAGCTCTTGAAAATTAGCCTCACATTGTGAAGTCCAAATAAAAGCTTGACCTTTCCTAGTCAATTGCGTCAACGACAAAGATAACTTAGAAAATCCCTCAATGAACTTCCTATAATAACCGGTCAAACCAAGAAAACTTCTAATCTCACAAACGGAATTAGGAGCTTCCTATTGAGATACATCCTCAATCTTCGAAGGATCAACATAAATACCTCCACTTGAAATCACATGGCCAAGGAAACTTACTTGCTTGAACCAGAACACACACTTAGAAAGTTTCTCATGCAATTGCTTTTCTTTCAACACCGATAATACAATCCTTAAATGCTCAGCATGATCATCTTCACTCTTAGAATAGATCAATATATGATCGATGAACACAACCACAAACTTATCCAGATAATCATGAAAAATCCTATTCATATACTCCATGAATACACCAGGTGCATTAGTCACACCAAACGACATCACTGAATACTCATAATGTCCATACCTCGTTCTAAAAGCAGTATTCAGAATATCTTCCACTTTCACACGGATATGATGATACCCATACTTCAAATCAATCTTAATGAACACACGAGCACCCACCAACTGATTCATCAAATCATCAATCCTCGGAAGTTGATACTTGTTCTTAATTGTCACTTTATTCAGTTGTCTATAATCAACACAAAGCCTCATAGAATCTTCCTTCTTCTTAACAAACAAAATAGGTGCACCCCACGATGACACACTTGGACGAATAAACTTCTTCTCCAATAAATCCTCAAGTTGACTCTTCAACTCTTTCAACTCAGAAGCTGACATCTGATACAGAGCCATCGATACAGGACTAGTTCCAGGATCTAAATAAATCGAAAACTCAACTTCACGTTCCGACGAAAGATCACTTACATCCTTAGGAAATACCTCTTTAAAATCATAAACTGTTGGCAATTCTTCAATTGTTCTCTTCTCATGAACATCCATAGTTTCCAACAACATAAACAACTCTGCACCGTCTTGCATAAATTCATCCACTTTCTTAACGGATAAAAACACACTTTCCTTAACATCCGTTTCAGGAAAAATAACCGTATTATCAATACAGTTGATATACACATGATTAAACTCCAACCAGTTCATACTCAAAATCACATCAAGTTGCTCTAACGGAAGACAAACTAAACCAATTCCGAAATTTCTACCAAAGATACTCAATGGACAATTCAAACACACAAAGGAAGTAGACACAGAACCTAAGGTGTATCAATAACCATACTTCTACGCATATCAGACAACACAAGATTCAATCTCTTAGCACAATCCAAAAAAATGAAAGAATGCGTTTCACTAGTATCAATAATAGCAATAAAAGGTGTACCATTAATAAAGCACATACCTTGGATTAGCCTACCATCAGTAATGGCCTTAGCACCAGACAATGCAAACACTTTACCTTTCGCTTGCTCCTTTTTCGGTTTATCACACTTGGTACTAATGTGCCCTTGCTCACCACAATTGTAGCAAGTCACACTTGAACCAACTCTACAATCCACAGCTTTGTGTCCCGGATTGTCACACTTGAAACACTTTCCAGAATTCTTGTTGCATTCATTAGCACGATGTCCTTCGACACCACACTTGAAGCACTTAGCCGGAGCACTAGTTCCACCCCCACTTGGCTTTCCACCATAACCAGATTTCTTCTTCTTATCATCATATGGTTTCCCACGGTATTGACCTTTTCCTCTTCTATCATTCGAAGCCTTGTAGTGAGAAGCACTCTCCCTACTATCTTCATCATAAATCCGACTCTTGTTAACCAACTCCGTAAAACGAGTAATCTGTTGGTAACCAATAGCCTTCTTAATGTTATGCCTCAAACCGTTCACAAACTTCAAACACTTTGACCTCTTAACATTCATAGTATTGTAATGGAGACAATACTTGATCAACTCTTGGAATTTTGCAGCATACTCCGCCACAGTTTCATTCCCTTGCTTCAACTCAAGAAATTCCACCTCTTTCTTTCCATGGAAATATTCCAGAAAATAGTTCTCCAAGAATGCATCGCAAAAAAGATCCTAAGTAATCTAAATACCCTCTTCTTCAAATCTCTGAGCAGTGTTACCCCACCAATCCTCAGCTTCTTTCTCGAGCATGTGAGTACCAAACTACACTCTCTGTGCATCAGTATAATTCATAACCCGAAAGATCTTCTCAATCGCCTTTAACCAAGCTTGCGCCTTATTAGGTTCATGCTCTCCCTGAAAGATAGGCGGATTGTTTCTCTGGTTTTTTCCCCAAAGCACAAAATTCATCATCATCACCATTCCGATTACCGACATTCACTTGAAGAATCTGACCAAGAGTTCCATCTAACATCCTCAATGCATCAGCAATGGTATCATCGTTCCTTCCAGCAACCATCGTCCTAAGACAACCAACAACCAAAATAGAAAAAACAGTATTGATCGTTTCAGATACATAAATCTAATACAACGGGAATAAAATACATTAATGACCTTGACCAACTGATCGACCATGCTCTGATACCACTAATGTAACACCCCTTTTCTAACCCTAAAATATAATAAACATTCACAGAGTGTTAACATGCATATAATAAAAAAGGCATCACATGTTGTTTTCACCTCAATGAAAACCCAAAACAAACATACCAAACATGCACTAATCATCTTGTAACACAATTTGATACCTCATGCTTTCATAAATCATGCACATCGCACGTGGAATAATAAACATCAAGAAATTTCAATGAATATATCCCATACTATATTCATCTACCAATTTAAAATATCATAATCAACTATTCTACTTGAAATTCCAAATACCTAGGCAACATAGCCTTTAACAACATATCAGAATTATAGGTCAAATACAAACAAGATAGCAATATTCAAACATAAGCACAAGTTCAAATAAAATCCCCCAAAGTGTTACATGATCAGAGCATATGACTCGCTACGTAATCAAACAAAAAACTCAGAAGCTCCTCGACTAAATCCTAGGACAAGCTCACTACTTGTTGGAACCTGTACGATGTCACAATGAACATCATTCAAACAGAAGGGTCAGAATTCACATCATATTGAATACATACAATATGAACAATGAAGATAGCATACAATAGTATTATCATATCCTCACACTTCAAAATTATCACATCATTATGTTTCCACACAAGGATCAAAGCCACCATGAATGCATGTACAATTATCACAAGATATGTGCAATTAAGATTACCCATACAATATTAACATACCGCATACCACAATAATTCACACATTGAATTATCCATCAATTATACAGAATACATCAATTAATCAATCACAACGAATGTGTCCAAATAACATATGTTAATTCTCACAATTTCATGAATATCACATCACGTACATATTAACAAATGTCATCCACAATTCATCGATTCATAACACACATATAAATAATTACATGTTATTCACACAAAAACATCATAATTAATTCATTAAGTGCTAACTGTTCAATTCCTATAATATAGATAATCTTGTTAGCTCCCTAACACTTCGAACGACACATAAAACGGAGTTATGGATCAAAAGTTATGACATTTAGAAGTTTCAGAAAATTCTGCATAACAGGGTTCGCTTATCGTGCTTCCAGCGCGCTAGCTAAACCTAAATCCAGAAAGTTTTACCTTCGTAATCTCGCTTAGCGGGCTCGCAATTTCTGCATTTTACTCCCAGGCTTCTTACACAACACAAGTTCCTACCTCAATGATGAAGTTTATGGAGATGTTGTCCATGCTATTCAATTGATCATGAAGAAGGCATTTGAGAAAATTAACAAGTACATAATTTATTCTTTATTCATAATATATTCATGTATGTTATAGTTTCTAAGTATTTTTACTAACAAGTATAATTATTTGAAATTATAGGACCAAAAGACAAGACACCAAAATACCAAGTTACAATTATGTGATGTTATGTAATGTGTAAACTGTAGATTGTTTGTTCTGATAAATTGTAGGATGTTTGTTAAGGTACAATTGAATATGATAAAATTATGTGATATTATGAATATGATACAATTAATATTATTCATATAAATTTATCACAAATGTGAGTTTTATTTTCTGCTGTGATATGGTGAACAATAATACAGGTTACAAAATGGGATTAATTATAAAAGCAGGATAATATTTGTTAATTATGCAGAAAATTTACAACTGTTATAGTCATAACTGTTATAATATCTCGCGCGCTGTCTAGAAAAAATAAATATTAAAACGGCGCAGCTGAGAATCAAACCCTGGACCATTAAATTTATCACAACGGTCTTTTAGAAAATCGTTGTGATAAGGAACATGTTTTCCAATTTATTACAACAGCTACTGGGCCATGATTGTAATTATCATATATTCAACGACACTCTACAAAACAACGTTTGGGCCCACATTGTTATATATCTTTCCCAACCGTTGTTAATTAGGTTTTCCGTAGTAGTGATAAAACCAAAAGATTGGTTACAAGTGGTACTCCGATCCAAAGAAAACAACACACTCTACCCTCTTTTCCTAAAGCAGAGTAAGGGCATAGTGTTCTAAACATTAAAATTACACATAACTGATGAATTACAATCAGCACCTAGCCATTTCCAAGAAACAAAAACAAAAGTCGGCATGCATTCATCAAAATTGAAAACCATACCATTGAACATAATTTCATTGCGCATTAACCAAATATTCCATACTGAAGCCAGCCAAACACCCCTTCTAGGTACCTGTCATCTTTGTTCTTCACCTTATGAAAGTTGAAAATAAAAGATCTTAATTTCTCATTCGATAAATCCAACGAAATACCACGCCAGCTTCCCACCTTAGCCCAAATTCTTCTAGATGCAACACACGCATACAACAAATGATACTTAGATTCCTCCTCCCTAAAGCAAAAGGAACAACACTTCTCACCATCATTCACCACAATACCTCTTCTAACTAGTTGCTCTCTAGTTAGAAGCCTATCAAAAATAAACCTCTATCCGAACATCTTAATGTTATATGAGACCTACATCTTCAAGAGAAATGATAAAGCTTTGCACACACCATCTGACACCAAAGCATCCTCATTCCTTACTTTGATAGCTGAAAAATAAGCGTTAACAGAGAACTCTTCGTTGACTTCTCGTAACCAAGCAAAATCGTCCTCCACCTTCTGCACAACTTCATAATTTAAAACTATGGACATGAATTCTACCAAAATGTAACTATCAATCACAGACAGATCTACCACTAGATCCTGAGAATAGCACCACATCCCATCCTCCCAACCTCATCTTCTGCAACACTCATAAACAAAAAAGAAGTTGCATCATAAACTTCCGGAAACACATCCTTAAGAGCTTGATTTCCAAGCCATTTACTATGCCAAAAGGAAATTTGTCTCCCATCATGAATTTTTAAAGAACGACAAAGTATAAATAGGAATATAATTCAAAATAGTGTTTATCAAAACAACTTTCCCTCCCAAAGAAAGAGACTTGTCCATTTCCACTTAGATAATTTGTTCCTTAAGTTTCTAACGACATCCTTCCATATAAAATATCTTCTAGGACTATCACCAACCATCACACGCAGAAATTTAAAAGGCAAAGGATTGCTGCCACTGGCTAAAAAAGAACAAGCTGTATTTATACTACAATCACAAACATTGATACCAAAGTTGTTGCTTTTAAAAAGATTAACTCTCAAACCTGATATCAGCTCGAAACCTCTCAAAATGACCTCCATGCTCCATAAGATATCGCTGCAACTATCTCCAAAAATTATAATGTCGTCAGCGAATTGCAGGATATCAATAGATTCCTCTTCACCAATTTGAAAACCTCGAAACTCTCCTAACTCCACTATTATATCCATTAAACTTGTGAGGCCTTCCATTATAATAACAAACAATAAGGGAGATAAAGGATCTCTCTGACGCAGACCTCTCTCCATCTTAAAATCCATCGTCACACTATCATTCACAATTCCCGACATAGGATTGTAGAAAACGCAAGCCTCCATCCACTTAATCTAGTTAACTCCAGATGCCATCTTAATGAACAAAAATCTCAGATAGTTCCCACTAACACTGTCGTAAGCATTCTCGTAATCAACCTTTAGCACCAGACAACTTATATTTTCTCTTTTGGCCTGGTTCAACACTTCATTCACCATAAGAATACCATCTGAAATAATTCTGCCAGGAATAAACGTCGACTCTTTAATGGAAATAAGATTTCCAATGACTTTCTTCACAATCACATTAAGGATCTTGTTTAGGCAGTCGACAAGACAAATAGGTCTATACTCGGACAAAAATTGAGGATTGTTGACTTTGGGAATTAACGCAAAAAATAAGCCGTACAAGCTTTAGCTAACCTCACCTTCAAATGAAAATCCTTCACAAAACACTCTACATCCTCCTTTATAGTCTCCTAATTATTCTTAAAAAAGTCGAGAGTGTATCCGTCCAGACCAGCATTCTTGCTCTCATCGTAACTCTAAACTGCCACTTTAATTTCTTCCTTGGAAAACGGTTCTTCCAGGTGCAATCTATTAACCTCCTTCAAACATTTAAATTGGATGCCTTCAGGAATAGGCCTATTGAAACAACTTTCTTTGAAGAAATTTTCAAAGTACGTCTTAACTTCTGACTTAATCTTTGACATTCCTTCCACCCTACCCCTCGATGTTTCCACCATATTAACTGTATTCCTCCTATACTTGTTTCTCAAAGAATTATAAAAGAAACAAAATTTTGATCCCCTTCTTTCAACAAAACCTGACAAGATTTCAAACGTAACATGCTTATCCAAATCATTCAACCCTGGCACCTTCTCCTCCACCTTCAAATAAACCCACATGAACACCTCATTCTACAATTTCAACCTAAATTTTAATCTTTTCAGTTTTCACAAAGACTAAAATCTCAATCAACCTGTAACCTTTATTAACTTTCATTCCTCTTTTATGAAATTGGGAAAATCGGCATGCTTGAACCACCAGTTGTTAAACCTGAACAGTTTCGGACCCCAGTCATTACCACCAGACTTCAACCAAATGGGGCAGTGGTTAGATAATTCCCTTTGACCTACCCATTGATTTGATATCTTCCAAGCAAAGATGAGATTTTCAAACAAAATAAACCTATCTAATATTACTCATAGTTGTTCCATTACCATTATTCCAAGTTGTTAGATCCATGGTTTTATGGTTGGCATAAATTTTGCTAAAACATGGTTCATATATGATGTTGAGCAAGATGTTGTAACATCTTGACCAACTATCATGACAGGTTTTGCTGTCATGTGTTTTAACAGATGTTCTGCCAGATGTTATGACATACTATACTAGAACAGCATGAAAGTTCATTTGGTTTAATTACTTGAAGATTTGATTGAAAAATATGAGATTCTAGTGCTCATACAGGCGCAACCAATCAAGGATATTTAAGGAGCAGTGCATATTTGATTTGGTTTCATCAAAAGGATCTTGGAGACTTTTTAGGAAACTTGAATTTGATTTGTTCCTATATTGTGTGAAGATCTTGTAGCTGATTAAAAAGGAAAATATTAGATTTGATTAAAGAGTTCAAGCCCATAATGCAAGACTCTATAAATAAGGACTTGCTAAACCTAGAAGAGCAAGCACTCACAACAACAAACCGTGGGTGCAAATAAGGGGTTAGGTTTTGAGAGAACTTCAAGTTCTTTGTGGTTTTTATTTGTATCATACTCATGTATATTTTGATACATTGAGTTTTCCTGATTGTTACTTGATTGTATATTAAGTTATTGTTCTCACTCATGAGCTTTTAAGCAAGGAGTTGAGTATTGTTCTTAGTTAAGGTTCTTAACTAAGTATTGTTTATTGGAAGTGTAATCTTCTATTTGGTTGTTTTGATACAGTCACTAGGATTGAGACTGTTTTATCATTGAGGTTTTTGTGGGAAGTGAGAGGGAGTTCTCATATCTAGAAGGTTCCTATGTAGAAATTGCATATAAATAATGATAAGGTGATAAGTTGTAAATTGGAACTGTTTAGGGTTTGAACTAATACTATTATAGTGGATTTCCTTCATGTCTTTGTTACCCCCATAGTAGGTGAGTTGAACCAAACTGGGTTAAGAATTGAATGTGTTCTTTTACCTTCTACAATTTAATTCTACACAATTTCTATTTGGTAAAAAGTATTTTCTGTCAGCAGGTGGTGTTATAACATCTGTTTTGACATTTTGATTTGTGTTGAGACATCTGTCTTGACATTTGTATTGTAAGTACCATTATTTCAATTGGCATCAGGGCAGACACCCTTTTCTGTTTATTGAGTGAGCTCCAGGGAAAATATTTTTTGGTACTATGGATAAGGAAGGAGGATACAACAACAAACTACCGCTGTTAGATGGCTCAAATTATGACTAGTGGAAGGTCAGAATGGTGACTTTTCTATAATCCATCGAAACCAAAGCTTGGAAGGTTATTTTGAAAGGATGGCATCATCCTATTATGAAAGACAAAGATGGGAATGTGTTCTTAAATCAAGAAGAAGATTAGTCAGAAGATGATGATAAATTAGCTGTTGGAAATTCCAAGGCTTTGAATGCTCTATGAAATGGAGTAGACAAGAATGATTTTAGGTTAATTAATACTTGTACTGTAGCTAAAGATGTTTGGGAAAATCCCCAGAACAAGGCACATCTAAAGTAAAGATGTCTAGACTTCAACTTCTCACTACCAAATTTGAGAACCTAAAGAGGAATGATGATGAAAGCATTCAAGACTTTCACATGAATGTTCTTGAAATTACAAATTCATCTAGTACCTTAGGAGAGAAGATTTCAGATGCAAAACTAGTTAGAAAGATTCTTAGATATTTACCTAAAAAGTTTAACATGAAGGTAACTGCCACTGAAGAAGCTTAAGATATCAACAACATGAGAGTTTATGAACTTATTGGGTCTCTTCAAACATTAGAAAAGACAGTGATGATCAAAGAAGAGTAATAAAAATAGATACTTCTTACAGTAAGATTGATAAAGAAGTTACAAAGAAAGTCATAGCCCTATCAGGGAGGTATGAATCTGATAAAGATTCTTATAATGAAGATCTAACCTATGAAGAATTAGATGTTACTTTGTGAGAAAAGTGAAGAAGTGTGTGAGTTGAGTGAAAAATAGAAGAAGGTCTTGACCCAACTTCAGGAGGAAAAAGAAAAACTCTTAGCCATAAACCTTGAGCTTCAAGATAAGGTAAATCTATTATCTTTTAAACTTGAAAACATAACTAGTGAATTTGGTATGGTGTATGAAATTATTCAAACTGAAAGAAAGAGGTAGAAAATTCACTAGTATAGGTTTTAACTATCAAACTTTAAATAATAAAGGAAGAACTTCTGTGACAAAACACATCTTTGGTAAAAGGAGGATGAATTAGCAATGTCAGATCAAATGTTCCAACATCATGTCAAGTTACAAAAAGGTCAAATCAAAGCTAAGTTTCAACCATGGAAGTGTCATTTCTGTGGAAAGTATGGTCACATCAAAGCTTTCTATTTTAGGTTGTATGGTTATCCAAGACATTCTCCTCATCCCAAAGATAATCATGTAAGGAATAAAAACAAACAAAAATGTAAAGAAAAGAATCCTATCATTGGTCCTATAAATTGTACGTCTACAGGAAACTAATATGAGGTTGTTATTTGTTTATTCACATGTTCAACATTTAAGAATGAAGGAATCAAAGAAGATAGTCATAACCTTGAGGTTCTAAATCTGATGTTGCCTAAAGCAAATAGAAGCAAATGGAATCAAATAGATAGGTCAAATTAGTACAATGTCAAAATGAATGTCTTGACCACTTATAGTGAACACCAGGTCATCAAGAAACAACAATCAGAAATCTCCAACCGTCTTTCAATAATAGACCGCTATAAGAGAAGTTGTCTTAACCAAATAATGATGCATGCTAAATTAGGAAAATCATTGCATTCATTATATAATCCATCTCAACATGGTATCATTTCATATTTTACCCTTTACATTCCTAAATCTCTTTCAGTAAAAGAAAACACTGCAATAACTATCTGGTGTTCTCGTACTTCTCAACCAAAACTTAAGATGACAAATGGTTCTAACTCTAGCTCTAGCACTGACTCCTTCGAGACCATAATGAATGTTATTCCTCTTGCCACTATTCCTCCACTTGTTCCAACAAAGATGAGGACCAAAACATCTGGTACCTAAACGGGTGCTACCTCCAGGGTAAGAAAATCCTCCCCATTTGTGTCCATTCCGAAGGAAACTAGTGATGTTACGAATGCAAAATCCAGTAGTAATGAAAAAGAACCTCACTCTATAACTAGCTTTTTTTTTATGTTGAATCTAATGCTGATATCTCTATTTAGGAGGGTACTGTTGAGAAACCTGAAAGAAACCCTATTGCTACTAATGCTGTCTCGGTTGATCAAAGCATTCATAGGATAGTCTCAATTGTCATTAGTATTAACCCTAATGTTGTGCATGATATTGAAACATCATCAACACAATCCAGCCATCCCACTCAAGAAAATGACAAAGAAACTGAACCCATTGAATGTTATGAACATTCTCAAGAAGAAAGAGTTATGGAAGATAATGAAGGCCATGTGTCTTTGGAGGAAGAAGGATCCATAAAGAGGAAAACACTGTTATGAACCAGGATGAGACTATTGATGTTGTTCTTGTTGATGATTTGGATACTAATGAGGAACAAATTGTTAGGAAATTGACTCCTGGAATAACAAAGAGGTTAAAAGCTAGAAAAGGAAAAGCTATTGAATCCTCAAGCAATCCGCAAAAGACTTCCAAAAGGAGTTCTATTGCTACTATTGGAAGGAAGTGGAGTGAAGTAGAAACTCACACTTTTCAGAAGAAGTCCCTGAAGCGAAATAAAGCATCTCCTAGTGATTCAAAGTATGAGGAGGATGTTGAACCAAATGTTCAAGACATCGTTCCATATGCCAAAAATATAGTAGCTGGGAAAAAGGTCTTTGACAATATTCCAGAAGTGTCAATAACATCACTATTGGCCAAAAATATTGTAATTTTAGATAAAGGATTTGAAAGAGGTTTTGCATAAAAGGAAAAGATTTGTCGGTCGTTGTTTGTTAAGTCAACACGGCTAGGGTTTATTCAAGATAAACCCTAGGACAAACCTTGAAGAGGGAGGAGAAAATCGTAGGGAAAATAAAAGAGTTGAAAGAAAGTGTTTTGAAAAATATACGTGAAATGAAAGAATGCTCCTCCCCAATAGGATTCCCAAGAATCCTATTTATAAAGTGGAAATTAGGTTAAAGATCCCAAAAGGGAAATAACCCATATCCAAAAAGTCTAAAATTTGATATGTTGAAAAAGGAAAGAAAATTAGTAAAGATAGAAAAAAAATGCCAAAATGTCACTTGTGGGATTCGAACCCTTGACATTATGTTTACAAGCTTTGCTCCTTTATCAATTGTGCTATATTATTTATTCGAAATAAAAAGCCAATTAAAAGTATATGAAGTGCAAGCGAGTATTTGCTATTTAAGAAATACAAATAATTTTAAATATACTATTATATATTTTTAAATAGATAAAATAAATGAATATAAAATCCAAAATGTTAGCGTAAATACCAAAGAAATTAAAACCCAAAAGGTAAATAAACCAAAGAATTTTATTAAAACCCATTTTTAAGATTATATGCTTTTTTGAAAACGAGGTGGACAAATAGGTATCTTGGAAGATGTAAAGATGCGCAAAGTGAGGTAGAGGTAACTGACAATGCCATCTGCAAAGAGATCATTGGAGGACAAGTGAATCAATGGCTAAGGAAAAAGAAACTATTTATGAGTAATCTGAGTGTAAAGTATGTTGTGTTGAATAGTATAGGAGCTGCCAATTGGGTTCCTACAAACCACACCTCCTCAATATCTACAAGGCTAGGCAAGTTCATTTATATAGTTGGAAATAAAATAAATGTTTATGTTGGAACCTACATCTTTGAGAAAACCATCAAGCATTCTCATTCATTTGTATGAGTGAAATGCCCATTGCACTTCCTACTCTCATTTGTCGCATAATTCTAAATCAGGAACCTGGGATTCTGAATAGCTCAAATACAGTAAGCAAGAGGGAATATCCTTTATCCCTGCATTACAAGCTATTTATAGGGACACATTTCCCAAACATTATCACAACATCTCAGAAGAAAGCTGCTAGTCTAGCTTCAAAAGAGGGAACCATTGCTGACCTCAAAGAAACTTGCAAGGAACTGAATGAGTTTATCAAGACTTGCTTTGAGAAAAAAAAAACAGATTGGAAAACCTGATTAGATAATTGGAGTTAGACAAAGGTGTGACTGATTGGGGTGAAGAAAATCAAGAAGTTGAGGAAGAGAATGATGGAAGTGGAGAGACCAGTGGAAAACAAGAAACAAATAGCAACACTAGTACTTGAAAGAATGTGCTCATTTGTTTTGATAACATTCTGTAAGAGCTTATGACCCATAATTGTTTGTATGCACCTATGTGCTGATTTTGTTTGTAATCTTCAACAATGTGTTTCCATTAATGAAAATGTTTGTTTCCATCAGAATTGTGTGTTTCCACTTGAGATTGTGTGTTTCTATATGAGTTTTGTGCTTTCATCTGTGTTTATTGTTTATGTGCAATGTGTGTGCTTCCATTTTTATTTACATTTACTCTATTTTTTTTGTAATTTTTTTTGTAAAATGGGGGAGTAAAGTGTTAGTTGTGAGGGAAAATGTGTATTTTCATGATGTCAAAACATTGTGAACTTGACCAAATTTATGTGCAAACAAAGGAATCAAGTGGATGCATTAAGGAAAGGCAATTTTGGCAAAATTTAGTCAATAGGTCGACGCACCAGCACTACAGGTCGACCTATTAGTGGGCTTGAGAAAAATTCCATGTTGAGGCAGAATGCATCGACGCATTGCCGGTTCAGGTCGACGCATGGCATTTTGAGGAAATCTCGGGTATGCGCACGCCGACCCTACAGGTCGACGCATGGAATTTTGGGGAAACCTTGGGTATGCACACGCCGACCCTACAGGTTGACGCATGTGTCACGTTTGATCCAAAAACAAGTGCAGGACTGCAATAGGTCGACCTACACAGATGGACAGGTCGACCTATCACTAAAATTACTGGTTTTTCTATTGAGTTTAAGTGGCTAATGCAAAGGGTGTGGTATATATTGTCTTTGATCATTCTCAAGCAAAATAAACAAGAAACGTGAAAGATATACTCAAGCTTCTTCTCATCTTCAACCTTTCCCTTATTGATTGAAAATCACACATAATAATCTTTTTCGATTGAAGTAAGGAACGTGCGTTGATAAGGTTCAACGGTAGACTATTGTCTTGTTCGAGTGAAGATTGTTGAGGGTGTTTCTTGTATAAAACCTTAGGGTTTTTCCTTCTACATCAAGGGTTTGATTTGAAGGTTTTTGACAATCACTTCGCTTTGGGTTCGATTCAGCCGAGCATAAGAAATTGAGGGATTGTAGATTCGCTCATCAAATTTGCTACAACTGGAGGATTGAAAAGGAAGGATCGGGGTCTTGATCGGTGAAGATCATTGACATTGACTTGGTTCTACTTGAATCAAGGGGAGGAAAGAATTGTATTTAATTTTACTGCATATGTGTAGTTGGTGATTGGCAAACTCTTTCCTTGTTAAACATTTTGCAATCGAATAAAACTTTCCTAATTTCATTTGAAATTAGGGGAAGACGTACTCCTGCGAGGACGATAGAGGAACTGCCTTAACAAATCTCGTGTTCTTTATCGTCTTTAGTTTTATCTTTTCAATATTCATTTTCGGTAAAAATTCATAGTTGCGCAAAAATTGAAGCTTGGTGAAAAACGCTCACCAAGTGTTTGATAAAATTACACATTCAATTTTTGGTCAATTTGAGTTAAACAGTTCATTGCGAGTAAGACTCTTTTAAGTGTGTATGCTAGCCAATTGATAATTTCGTTAAAGCGAGTAATTAAAATTCACCGTTTTTCATCCATTTCAGTTATTGCACATATCCGGTCCCCGATAACTTGATCGCTCAAGACGATAAGTTTGATTCCGGGGAATCACGTTTCAAAAGCTAAATTTTTCTTAAATCGGAAAAAGGTGGTCTATTCACCCCCCTCTAGACCATCCCTATCGTCTAACAAGTGGTATCAAGAGCGCCAGTTTATCTAGTGCTTGGCATATAACTTTTTAGAAAATAGAGAACGGTAAAAAATGGGCATATAATAAAGCGCTTGTTTTCATCAGAGAAAACTATAGTTATTGGAAAGACTGTATGTGCATTCATATCAACTCCGTTGATAGAAAAATCTGGGATGTCATCGTCAATGGTCCTATGGCTATCACCATAACCAACGATGCTAGCGTTACCAGACCTAAACCTCAAGCACAATGGGATGAAAAAGATGAAAAGAATTATGCGTATGATTGGAAAGCTAGAAACATGATTATAGCTTCCTTAGGGGTCGATGAGTACTTTCGCGTATCACATTACCAAACGGCTAAGGCAATGTGGGATGCATTACAAGTCGCCCATGAAGGAACTAATGATGTTAAGCTAGCTAGAATCAATACTTTGACGCAAGAGTTTGATCTCTTTCACATGAAGCAAGGTGAAACCATTGTGGAAATGCAAAAGAGATTTTCTCATATTATCAATCGTTTACACACTTTAGGACACATTACTCCCAATGATGTAGCTACTAATAAATTTTTGAGATGTCTTAGTAGGGAATGGCAACCTAAGGTCACGGCAATCAAAGAAGCCAACGATCTCTTTACATTGGATCTCACGGCTCTATTTGGAAAGCTTGAAGAACATGAGAAAGATCTCATGAACCTAAACAAGCACGAAAAGAAAGAAAAGAAAGAGAAGTCAAAGGACACCGAAAAGAAGTCTATTGCTTTAAAGGCTTCAAGTTCAAAGTCATCCACCAAAGATGCGTGTGATAGTGAATCTAGTGACGAGGATGATAGTCCGGATGAAGATATGGGTTTGTTCGTGAGAAGGTATAATAAGTATCTTCGAAAGAATGAAATCAAACACTCGGACAACAATCTAGTCGATTATAGACGTCAAGCAAAGCCTAACAAGCAATATGAGAGTAAGAAAACTAAACCTAGCGGATCTTGTTACAATTGTGGTAAGCCGGGTCATTACAAGCCGGATTACCCCTCGCTTAAGAAAGATAAGGCAAAGAGTAAACCTCAAAAGAAGAAAACAAAAGGAAGAAGAGCCTATATCGCTTGGGAGAGTGATAGTGACTCATCTAGCAAAGAAAGCTCGAGTGATGAAGAGGAAACGGTCAACCTATGTCTCATGGCACATCAAAAGAAGAAAAAGATTGTAAGTTATGAGAAATATAATAATGTTGATTCTATGTCTTATTTTGAATTAAAACATGCCTTTGATACTTTACATCATGAAGCTAAGGAAGCCTTTCAACGCTTAGCTTCAAATAAAAATATTTTCAAATACCTTGAGAAGAAAGTTTCCGATTCCAAAAAGGAAGTAGAAACTCTCAAGGAATCTATGATTGAAAGTATCAAAGACAAAAGCGAAGATGATATGAGTTCTTGGTTTAGATGGGGAGGATGTGAAACTTGTCACATTTGGCAAAGATAAGTTAAAACTATCAAAGCCAAATTAGACAAGGCTTCACTACCCAAGATTACATATGCCATTCATCGATCACATTTCAAAAGTAGTATGATAAATCCCTATCAACGATATACTTATGTGATAAGAGATCAATCTAGCAAATGTAATGACCATCCAAACTCAACATGTCTATATTGTTGCAAAAGGGGTCATACCATTAGAAAATGTCGCTTTAGGAGATTTTTGGTTCCCAAAGGCATTTTCAAATGGATTCCCAAGAGCAACCTTTGTTTCACTCACACACAAGGACCCAATGAAAATTGGGTACCTATTTACCTTGTTTAAATTTGTAGGTGGAATGTCTTGAGCCATCCAAGAAAAGATGGTTTCTAGATAGCGGATGCTCAAGACATATGACGGGTGACTTATCTTTATTCTATGACTTTGTGGCTAAGAAGAAAGGATTTGTGACCTATGGTGATAACAACAAGGGTGCAATACTCGGAAAAGGTAGTTTAGGTAATCCCTCTTCTACTACTATCTCAGACGTCCTTCTAGTTGAGGGCCTTAAACACACAATCTTATTAGCATCAGTCAATTATGCGACAAAGGGTACTCGGTATCGTTTTCAAAAGAAAGTTGCACAATTAGAAATGATGATAAGAAAGATGACGTGTTCAAAGGCTTGAGGGTAAACAATGTATACATGCTTGACCTAAATGAGGTATCTTTGACCGAGGCCAAATGTCTATCAACTATGAATGAAGACTCATGGCTTTGGCATAGATGTTTGGCTCACGTCTGTCGCACGCTCGCGAAAAGATGAACAGAGTCGCCACCAATATATTTATCCCATAAGGGAAAGGAATATCAGAAAACCTAAGATGAATAAGAACGAGGTCTTTCGACCAGAGGTAGGGTACGGAAGTCGGTTACACGAAGGGAAAGTACTAGCACCCCTCACGCCCATCGTACTCGATGGTATCCACCTATGTTTGTTGCTATCTAAAGGGTGTGTACTATAAAGCTTAATTATTAAGGGAATGCATGCAAATGAATGAAAAAGAAACACGGGGAAAATAAGGTTTTAAAATAGTTGTGCTCGCTTAGGCCCCGCGACCCAATGCCTACGTATCCTTTTCAGGAAGCAGAGCGCCGTAGTTCGGCTCTTTAGTTTTTGTTTGTTTTTATGTTTTTTAGTGGACGAAGTTACATTCGCACTCCGCTGCTCGACCTCTGGAGTCTTAAGCTGGGAATGGAGCGGAAGTAACGTGTCCGATTAGGAGAAAGAATGCCCTGAAGGCAAGAGAAAGAATGCCTTGGAGGCAAGAGAAAGAAGAAAGATTTTGAGCGTTTCGAGGAAATCCCTTAAGCAAGGGAAACTCGGATTGCTCTTTGGTTTGTGTTTTTTAGAAGTTGGGAACTTACGCCTGAATGGGACCCTTAAGCAAGGGAGATCCAAGCACTCGAACATTCCCTTAAGCAAGGGACGTTCAAGCTTCCATTCCCTTTTTAAGATTTTCACTTTGTTTATTAGTGTTTTAAGTATTTTCTTTGTATTTTTTATGGGGAATTTTATTCAAGTATTTATTAGATGTTTTAAGGTTGAAAAGGAAAAGAAACTAGCCTAAGTATGAAGGGAATTTCTACCTAATGTTATCATGGTTTCTACCTAAGATTAGGAGTTAAGGAGACATGAAAAATTAAAGTCACATCATGAGCAAAATTGAGTAAGGATACAATGGTACAAAATTATACACAAAGCATGAAGTAGCAAGTCAAAAACATAGTGCAAAAATGAAGTAAAATACTACTATTTTTATATTGATTTTTATGAGATGAATTGGATTACAAATCAAGTAAATAGACTAAAAAACAAATAGCCTAAAAACTAATATTTTTTATGATTATTTTTTATGTCAAAATTGGATTAAATGTCTAAAAACAACAAGAAAAATTAGCATCTTTATTACTAAAAGAAGTGACAAAAAATCTAATTAAAATCTAAATTAAAAATGTAAACCAGGGGTGCCAAATTGAATACAATGGTGTGATCAGTAAAACTCAGGGCCCAAAGGTGTTGGTGGCCCAGCAGAAATATTTTTGTTGCAGCATTGTTTGCCAAAAACGTAACGGGCCACAGGGGGTACACGGATAGCAAAATTGGCCCAGGAGTATTGTTGTTCAAGATTGTGTTGCCAAAAAATGGCAGTGATGGGCCGAGGGTGCAAAGAGGAATTCGTGGCCCACTGAATTATTTTGATCCAATTATTACTATTATTTCAGATTTTATTTCAATTACAAGGAAATTAAATGAATTAAAACTAAAGTAAAAAAACAAAATAAATAAAATGGAAAGGGGATTAGGGTTGCACCTTGCGACGATTGGAATTGCACACAACTCCTTCTCCTTTCACGCGAACGAACGGCGGCGCCGGGAGAGACTTCTTCTCCTACGAGATCCTCTTCTCTCCGCCGTAAACAAAGTCAAACAAAACTCCACTTCACCGACGTCCTGCTCACTCATCTCGTTTCCTTCTCCATTTCCTGGTTCTCTCAGTTCTCCGCGATCAATCAAAATAACGCCTCGAAGGAAAACAAGAACGGAACGCCATGATTGTAGGTTTGCCGGTCGGAGAAGCTCCGATGGTTTCTTTAACGGCGGTGAGCAGAAAGAGGAAAACCGAAGGTCATTGCTCAGGTATACGTCTTCGACTTTTACGCTTCGCTTTATCTACATCAAATTTCTTCCTCCTCTGCTTCTGAGTTTCTGCGTGTTGAATCTTTTGTTATGTACTTGCTGCGTGTTGTTATTGTTTGATGAAGATGACGATGCATCTGGAGCATGTCAAAGATTGAAGCTTGGATGAATACGTGTTTTGCAGATTCGTGATTGAGGTGCGGAGTTGTGTGAAGATGATGATTGAGCGAGATTGGTTGAAGGTTGTGAAGTGATGAAGGTGATGAATGTTGTGGAGGATGGGGTAGCAGAGAGTATGAAGAGAGGTTGAAGGTGGAAGATGAAGTTCTGAAGATTCGTGATGGAGGATGAAGGTGAAAATGGTGAAGAAGTGAAGTTGTGTGTGAAATGATGGAGAAGTGAAAACAGAGTGGTGAAGGGAGAGTGAAAGTGAAGAGAGCAAAAATGGTGGAGGGACTTCTGAATTATGGTGGTTCTGGTTTTATAGAAGTTCAAGATGAAGAAGATTCAAGGTTAGCTCAACTCTTGATTTTCTGATTTCTGTTATATTCTGTTGAGTTTCTGTTATTCTGTTGGGGTTAGGAGGTTATGACAGTTAGGGATCTGTTAGAGTGTTATGAAGAAGTTAGGGAGAGGTTAGAATTCAGTTAGGATTGGTTAAATTCTGTTACAAGTTTGTTATTTGTCTGAAGGTTGGTTATGAGAAGTTATGTAACTGTTAGTAAGTTAGTTATAGGTTATAAGAATTTAATTAGGGAAATGTTTAGGAATTGGTTCCAAGGTTAGTTGAAACTGAATTGTGTTTAAAAGAAAATGATTAGGGAGGGTTAACTGAGATGGTTAGGATGTTTAGTTAGGAGATGGTTAGGGATTTCTCAAAGTTAGTTTACTGTGAGCATATGTTAGTAGGATGGTGGTTAGGCTAGACTTGATTTTAGAACAGGAACATGGCTGCATTGCATCTAATGAGCTAGCTTTGAACATAATTACATCTAAACTTTGGCTGCATATGCGAAACATTCGAACTGAAAGTATCTGTGTTTTGTTATGGACAGTTATCCAATGATCCAGTATTTTTCTGATGCTATTTCCCTCTTCTGAACTACTGCAGGGCTGTTTGAACTTCCTCTGAACGAGGCTGCAATCGGGTGGCGTATTGGATGTGTGTATTACGAATGTTGCAGTTCTGTGTAGGGGCTGGACCATGAACACTTTAGAGTTACTTCAACTGAGCTTGACAAGAGAGTCCTTTCAAGGCCCTAAAGCACCTTGTTGTTCATGAAGGCAACATATCATGAGGGCTTTGGCTTTGGTCACATGTGATCCACACTTGTTTTTTCTGTATAGTCTTCTCCTGGTGTAATATATACTTGGAATGTGCTTTGGCTATAATAAATTAGTTATTCATGTAATGACTTCCCATTCTATTTTGTCTTGTAATTGACTTCCCTTTTAGTTGGAATGGAACTTTAAATTGACTTTTGATGATTTGTCATGAACATAAATACACTTCGAAGAACCTTAATTCACTCTGATTACTTTCTAACTCGAACCTATTTTGAATTTCAATGAACAACTTTCTAATCGACTTGCCTCTTCAAAGAAATCCTTAATTTAATTCAATTCACCGATTCAACCAAACTCATGTCAAATACCAAATGGATGATGCCTTTAGTATGATATATCTTAAAGTTTATCTTCTTGCATCCTTGCCCAATATCTTAACTTGATGACATGTGATCTTGATGCAAACATAATTCCCTTTAAGAAATTCCTTTAATCTCATAATTGATAAATGAAATTCAATAGGCTCAACAAATGAACAATTAAAACCCAATTTCAAAACTTTTGATCCTGAATCAAATTTACTGACTGATGTTGCATGATATGTTAGATGACTTAATGATGGTATGCATAGGATGCGAAGTTTAAGCCAATTATAAATAAATTAAGATGGGCAAATTTTGGGGTGCAACAACGTCAACTTTGACTTGCTTAATAAAATCGTTTCAAAAGACCTAGTAGTTGGCCTACCCAAAATTAAGTTCTCCAAAGATCACTTATGTGATGCGTGCCAAATGGGGAAGCAAACAAGGATCTCGTTTAAACCTAAAAGCATTGTATCTATAACGAGACCCCTTGAACTTCTTCATATGACCTTTTTGGACCATCTAGAATAAAAAGTCTAGGTGGGAACTATTATGGGTTTGTCATAGTTGATGATTTCTCTGGGTATTATTGGACGATCTTCTTGGCAAGCAAAAGTGACACCTTCTCCGCATTTGAGAAATTTGCCAAAATGTTTCAAAATAAGTTGAACTCTAGCATTGTAACCATCCGAAGTGATCATGGGGGTGAGTTTGAAAATCATCTTTTTGAAGAGTTTTGTGGAAATCATGGCATTAATCATAACTTCTCCGCACCACGAACTCCACAACAAAATGGAGTGGTGGAACGTAAAAACCGTGTTTTGGAAGAACTTGGGAGAACTATGATTAATGAACATGGGCTTCCAAAATATTTTTAAGCCGATGCCATAAATACGGCTTGCTATGTTCTAAATAGGATCTTGATATGACCTATTCTAAACAAAACACCATATGAACTCTTAAAAGGAAGAAAGCCAAACATATCCCACTTTCACGTATTTGAATGTAAATGCTTTGTTTTAAATAATGGAAAGGAAAACCTTGGTAAATTTGATCCAAAAGCGGATGAGGGTATCTTTCTAGGATACGCTCAATCTAGTAAAGCTTATAGAGTATACAACAAAAGGTTACATATTGTTGAAGAGTCCGTACATGTTTCTTTTGATGAGTCTTGTCCGAAAGTAGTCGAAAAAGGTAGTGTTCTTAATGGTGCCGGTATCTCAACTGAGAGTATACTTAAGGATCCGGATGCTAAGCTTGAGAAAGATAAAGATTGTCTCTCACCCGAGAATATTAAAGAGGAAGTGGATCAAGCACCTAAAGAGAAAGTGGAAGATCAACCAAGTGACAAAAGTGATCTTCCTCTTGAATGGAAATCTTCTAAGGACCATCCTATGGAGGACATTCTAGGAGACATATCAAAAGGAGTAACAACACGGTCAAGGATAAGTAACTTTTGTTTTTATTATTCTTTCGTCTCTCAAATTGAGCCTAAAAACTCCAAAGATGCATTAGTCGATGAGCATTGGTATTTAGCTATGCAAGAAGAGCTGAACCAATTTAAGAGAAATGAAGTTTGGGACCTTGTCCCTCCTCCGCGAGACCATCGAGTAATTGGCACAAAATGGGTGTTTAGGAACAAACTAGATGAAAATGGGATTATTACTCGCAACAAGGCCCGTCTTGTTGCTCAAGGGTATAGCCAAGAGGAAGGGATCGATTATGAGGAGACTTATGCTCCTGTCGCCCGACTCGAAGCCATACATTTGTTAATTGCATTTGCATGTTCACAAAACTTTAAGCTATATCAAATGGACGTTAAGAGTGCTTTTCTAAATGGGTTTATTAATGAAGAAGTTTATGTATCTCAACCTCCCGGTTTTGAAAACTTTGATTATCCCGATCATGTTTATAAACTTAAGCGTGCCTTGTACGGTCTTAATCAAGCTCCAAGAGCTTGGTACGAGCGGCTTAGCAATTTTTTGATCAATCAAGGTTTCTTAAGAAGGAAGGTAGATACCACTCTATTCATTAAAAGACATGAGAAGCATTCTATATTGGTTCAAGTATATGTTGATGATATTATTTTTGGGTCTACTAACATGACTCTTGTCAAGGAGTTTTCTAAGCTTATGCAGGGAGAATTTGAGATGAGCATGATGGGTGAACTAAACTACTTTCTTGGACTCCAAATAAAGCAACTAAAGGAAGGCACATTTGTGAGTCAAACTAAGTATTGTCAAGAGCTTATCAAACGCTTTGACATGGCAAAGTCAAAGGCTATTGACACCCCAATGCCTACCACGGTCAATCTTGATCGGGATGAACATGGTAAGCCGGTTGATGTAAAAAGGTATAGAGGTATGATCGGTTCCGTACTTTACCTTACTGCTTCTCGTCCCGATATTATGTTTAGTGTTTGCATGTGTGCAAGATACAAATCATGTCCTAAGGAGTCTCACTTAAAAGTCGTTAAGCGCATACTTAGGTATCTTGTTGGTACAACTAAGCATGGCTTATGGTTCTCCAAAGGTAGTGATTGTTCTTTGGTTGGGTATTCCGATTCCGACATTGCCGGTTGCAAATTGGATAGGAAAAGCACTAGTGGTACATGTCATTTTTTCTCAAACTCCTTAGTAAGTTGGCATAGCAAGAAACAAGTTTCTGTTGCTTTGTCAACCGCCGAGGCGGAATATGTGGCGGCCGGTAATTATTGTGCTCAAATCTTATGGCTCAAGCAACAATTACTTGACTTCAATGTCAAGCTTGATCATATTCCCATCTTTTGTGATAACATAGGTGCTACAAATTTAACCAAAAATCCGGTCTTGCACTCTCGCACTAAACACATAGAAATTCGACACGATTTTCTTATAGACCATGTGGAGAAAGGTGATGTAGTGTTTGAGCATGTTGATAGCAAAAATCAACTTGCCGATATCTTTACAAAACCACTAGCTACCGAGCCTTTTTTTCACATTCGTAGGGAATTTGGTGTCCTTGATATATCGGATAGGTTGCAACTATGAGTAGTTGCATGTGCTCTATTTATTATTATTATCATTATCTATGCTCTCATAAATGTGTTGAAGTGTGTGTTCAAGATATGTGAGGGCATATTTCTCTATCTCCCATGTGTAAAGGTAATATCGTTTTAATCTTAGACTCTTCTTATAATAATGCATCAATATGGTAAACTTGCTAACTTGTTCATAATTGTGTATGTGGTATGCATATTTTGGTAGTCTCATGCATACATACATTAAATTTAACTATTTTTGGAAAAATGCTAAAAATAGGTCGACCTACTCTTTCCATGAGTCGACCTATTGAAAGATTTTTTTTAAATATTTAATGCTAATGCGTCGACGCATGACCTGCATAGGTCGACGCATCGGTTGCAGATTTTCAAAATTAGGTTAAATTTAAAAAGGATGAAGGGAAAAATCATTTCCTCCTCTTTCTGTCCGCGCCGTCAACCTCTCCTCTGCAAACCCTAATTTCCCAACTCAAATTTCTCCCAAAATCATCTCAACCCTTCATCCATGGCATCACACAAGTCTTCAAGGAAGAGAGCTCACAAGGGGGACTCCTCTTCTCAACAACCTGAACCGGTAACTGCCCTTTCCCTTGTTCCTGATGAACTAGTTGAATCCTACTCCTCTAAGTTTAGCAAGAGGAAGATTATTAAGCAATTCATGTTGTTTAGTGGCACCCTACGTAGACTACATCTGCAAGAGATTAATGATTTGATGGCTGTTCAAAAATTGGGTACATTTTTGGAATTGAGTCATGACTATAATGAGGAATTAGTTCGGATTTTCTATAATGGAATGGAAGGAACATTCAGTGGTAGTTCGTTTAATTTTCAGATGGGCACTACTACATATGCTATTACTGACAGTCTGTTTCGGTTATTGCACATATCCGGTTCCCGATAACTTGATCGTTCAAGACGATAAGTTTGATTCCAGGGAATCACGTTTCAAAAGCTAAATTTTAAAAAGGTGGTCTATTCACCCCCCTCTAGACCACCCCTATTGTCTAACATTAGTGTATTATGTTTTTCCTAATGGAGGATTTGTATGCATGATGTCTTACTTGATGTTCTGATATGTTGCCTGATATGGAGAATGGAGGATTTGTGTGCATGATGTCTTACTTGATGTTCTGATATCATGCATGATGTGGAGAATCCTGATGTGAGGCTTTATTTATCTTCTTCTGCATGTGCCTCTGATTTGTGAACTTGGGTAGTTCATATCTGGTGATTTGGATTTTCCCTTGAGGGGGACAATTGGTTATGTATGACAAGGGGAGTAATGGACCTGTCTGATTGTACAAGCTCCAAGAGGTGTGTTGATGTGATGTCAGACCACATGTCTGAACATCTGGTTTCTGGAGAGCTTTGAAGAAGTCTCTAATGTAACTACTGTGTATCATTGATATATTATGTTTGTAGTTTAAAAAAAGTTTACATGTTTTCATGTAGATTGTGTTTTTCGTTAAGGTTTTACTCCTATCTCCAGATTTATTGTGCATTGGTTGTTTTAGTCAAAATTTGCCAAAGGGGGAGATTGTTAGATCCTTGGTTTTATGGTTGGCATAAATTTTGCTAAAACATGGTGAAGCGTTGAAATTTTTGAGACTGAGCCATTGATTGACTTGGCTCAGATATTTTAACAAAATCCTCACCGCGCTTTATTGTTTCTAAAGGAAATGGGAAAAAGAGTGAAATAAAACCCACAGAAGTTTTTAAAATCAAAACTAATAAACTTATCAGAGATTTAGGTACGAGGGGTTTGTTACGCAAGGGGAAGGTGTTAACACCCCTCACATCTACGGTACTCCGTAGAAACCTTTTTGAAATATATATTATTGGGTTTATTGTTATAAAATGCCTTTGTGTTTTTGTTTAAACAGAGTGGGACGATGAGAAAAGAAGTTTTAAAAGTGAGCTCGATAAGACATTGCATCTTAGACCTACATACCCCTTAAGTGTAATTGGAAAGTCAAAGCTTTTGTAGTTCCCCTTAGAAGAAAAATAAAAGGGCCAAGAGGCAAAAATATTTTTGAGTGTTGAGCTTTAACAATACTCAACGAATTTTTAAAATGTTAAGCTTTAACAATACTTAACAAGCTTAACAAGTTTTAAAAGATACCAAGTTTTAACAATACAAGGCAAGGGTTTAATAAAAGAGGTTGGTTGAGCTTTAACAATACAAAACCAAGGTCGATTTAAAAAGGTTGAGCTTTAACAATACAAAACCATTTTTAAAATAAGGAGGGTGCAAAGCTTTAATAATACTAAGAACAAAGAAAAAGAGTTTGAAAAAGAGATTGAGTACCTTGACAATTTTAGTCAATACCATTCTCATTCCTTTGGAGTTTAAGCAACATCTTAAGCAATCAATCGTGGGGAATATCTCAAGTGTGTGTGTAATATAACATGTGTATCATGGATACGATCATGGGTGAGTTTCAACAATACATCAAGGACGTAAATTGACAAGTATATGTACAAGTATATCAACAAGGATGGATCATAGCAACAAGTTATATTAACATGGTATTTCTAAGAGGTCAAGAGACCAAAGGATCACAGATTTAGGGTTTTAGGGTTTTTTAGATATGTACACCTAAACCTAATTAAATTAAAATTGATTAACTAAAACCCCAAGTGGAGTGACTAGGGGAACATGGTACAAACTTCAATGGAAGCTAAATTTAATCCCAAAAGGATCACACAATTTTTTTTAGACATTTATAGAAGAAAACATCTTGGAAACATTTGATTTAAAGACATAAAAAGTACTATTTTTGATTTAATCAAAAGATGATAAAACAAACAATATTTTTGGGGTTTTAAAAATTATACACAAAATATGTCCCATAAATAGGGAGTGTACAAAAATCACTTAAAAATAAATTGATTTACTATTTTAAATAAATTGTTAAAGTTGTGAAATAAAACAAAATAAAATAGTGATAAAAGTTAAGCTTTGGCCCCTAGAAGGCATGAACCCACATGCCATTCACTTCAAGGGCTTAAAACCTTAACCAATGGGCCATGCGCCATTTTGTGATCATAAGGTGAAACCAGTTTATTATATGTGAAAATGAGTGATAAATCATAAAACACAAAAGAGCAAAAGGGGGGGGGGGGTTGAACCCGCGTCCTTAGAGTGAAGAGAGAGTCAAAGGCAAGCGCGCAACCATTAGAGAAAACGATGTAGTCGTTTTAAAAATGCCTACCATTAAATATAAAATAAAACGAGTTCAAAATTTCAAAATACAACTTCAAGTTCAACCTTGGATCAAACCAATTTCCAAAAATTCGAATTTGTTCATCTCTCAACCAATTATAGTGATGTAAACATGAAAATTACTCAGAATTTCAATATGAATCCAGACTTGTATCATTCATGAATTAATTTTAATTGTAACTTAAGAATTTCTCAGAAAACCTCAAGAACCCTAAAACTTAAAAATTAAATTAAATGATGCATTCCAATGATCAATAACAACTAATTGAGGGTTAATGATCCTCACTGCTTAACAACATACAATTGAGAACTACTCAAAATGGTACCATAATCATAGAGTTCAAAGTCAGGTTGACTTACCTCTGAAGTGAGACTCGAAAGTTGGATTAATGGACTCCTGGAGGTGTTGTGACGATCTGGATAGCTTCATTGAACTCCCAGGAAGCGATTGCAATGCTCACTCTGGATTGAAAGTGCCTGGATTCGTCTAGAGACCTCGAGTTGCAGAGTTGTTTTGGCTTGATTTAGATGAAGTGTCTGGGGTTTTTTAGTGACAAATTAATGCATACAAAAGCTTAGATATGGTGCATAATGGGGAAAATCTGAGATCAAAGCCATTGACTAACTTGACTCATTATTTTAGTGAAACTCGCCACCACGCTTTATTGTTTCCAAAGGAAATGGGAAAAGAGCGAAATAAACCCAAAGTTTGTTTTTAAAACAAAAAGAGATCTTAGGTACGGGTGTTGATTATACAAGGGGAAGGTTTTAAGCACCCCTCATATCTGTGGTACTCCACAAGAACCTTTTTGAAAATCTGTGTTTATTAAAAGATATCGTGTGCAAAAGAAAAGTTTTGTTTGATTTTTTAAAATAAGCTCGACAAGACATTATATCATGTGCCTACATACCTCCTTAGTGCAATGGAGAAGTCAGAGCTAATGTAGTTCCACTTAAAAGGGAAGATTTTTTAAAATGGATAAACACTTTATCATCATAGAAGAGAATACTCAGCCATTGATTTTAAAAATGAGAACAGATGGATTCTTTGCGTCACAAATGAAAGAAGGGCTCCAACTTGGATAAAATCTACAAGTATGCCACTAGCTCTCTCAAGTGGAAAAGATTCCATCATATCAATCAATATCAAAATCGTGGGGTATCGCAACTCACTACAACAATTAATCGCGTCTAAACTTTGATAGAAAAGCCACGAAGGGCAAAAGATATTTTTAAACAAATATTTTTAAAAGAGGTTTTGCAAACATAAGAAGATTTTGAAAAAAGGGAGAAGATTTTGAAAATCTAAGAATAGGAGGAGATGAAGAGGATATCCTAGAGCGTAAAATAAAAGCCAAGGAAAAGAACGGTCTAACCAAAATAAGAAGCCAACACTTGACATTAAGAGTCAAGGTAGATTTCCTATCCTTTGGACTACCAACACTAAACCAATACATTACCACTTGGGGATCCGGACAAACTTGATTATCCTTAGCACAAGTTGCACCAATTCTTTGGAACACATCATAAAATTATGACGAAAATCGGGCAGAGTAACGGCTATGTATAGATGAATTCTTTATCATAATGCCTTGGAATTAACCATCAAGGACTTTCAAGGAAATACATGCACACAAAAACAGACAACAACCCGATGCTAGACAAAATAGAAAAAGAATAACAAGGTCCATAGGTGCTAAGTCCAAAAGGTCCAGGTCTCCAAAACGCTCGGGATAGTAACTAATAGTCCATATAGCCTTAAGTGTTTTTTATCGTTTTAAGTTGTTTATTAATGCTTTAGCACAAAATAGAATATGGTCCAAATGGACAGAAGGAAAATAGCGGAAACATAAACAATACGTCCAAATGGACAAAGGGAAAATAGCGGAAACATAAACAATACGTCCAAAATGACAAAGGGAAAATAGCGAAAACATAAACATGATGAATGATAAAATAAAGCATAAAGCGAAAAATGTAAAGAGCAATATAATAAAGAATGAGGAAATTAAAGTCAATTGTTAATAGTTAGCAAGATGACCATCTTGAAACTTGTCAAGTATATCATCGAAATGTTAGTAATGAAGATCGATGGTGAGTGAATGATGATCTCGGGTTTAAATTCAATAAAAGTTCATCAGAAGCTTGATAAAATCATAGCGACTACACGATAAACTTCCATAATTCTTAAACCAACCGCATACAATCTCTGCCATATTGAATCTTTTTATTCGGGACATGAAATGTTGCGCTATGTTAAGAAGATTGCCAAGTGAATGATGTAGAAGTCACCCTATAACGAGGCCGATCAACAATTTTTATGCTAATGTATGTGAGAGAAACGATATATAGATCGTTCTCCGAAAGCAATACCACACGAAAAGAAAATAGGTAGCGGTATCATCTTCATATAGAATTCAAAAGAATTCCAAATATGTTGAAGATTTTCATCGACCAAAATAAAAATAAATGAAAGATGGAACCACATTCAAACGTTCCTTCCATCTTCAAGTTCAATCACTTAATATTGCGGATTCGGATTTTCATCCTAACAACGCCCTAAGTCCATTAACATTGGAGAGGAATTAAACCTCTAAACTTGTGATTCAAAGAAAATATTAAAAGAAATGAGTAGAAGAAGAGTTAGAACCAAAACAAGTTCAAAAAAAGGCAAAAAAACACCATTCTGTCAGCATGCAATCAATTGCTCTAGTGGTGCAATCAATTGCTCTAGTGGTGCAATCAATTGCTCTAGTGGTGCAATCGGTTGCACCTCTTCAGTTTTTTAAAATATGAGCATTTTAATAACTGTGCAATCGATTGCACAAAGAGAGCAATCGAATGCACTATGCATTTTAAAAAAATAGCAATCAAAGGGAGAAAACTTGCTTAAACATTATACCAAACACCTTGTGATCTTGGATCAACTTATGCACGAAAATCCATCAAATAACAAGCAAATAACACCAATATAACACCAAAGGTGTAGCAAACATAATCAACAATAGATCATATTTTGAAGAATGACATGGATCTAGAGATTTACCATTTTCTTGCTCAAAACTTCAAATCCACTTCAAGAACAAACAACAATGCTTTTATCTTCTAAAATTGATGATGAACAAATGAAAGAAAAGAGTGAAAGGATGAAGGTTTAGTTCAAAACTTAGTAAGATTCAATGTGAATCTTACTAACTTTTACAAAAATGAACTTTGAGTGAGGTGGTTTTTGGAGAGAGTTGAGAGAAAAATAATTCAAGAGAAATTCTAGCAAGGTAAGTTTGGCTATCAAGAGGTAGAGGCCTCTATTTATAGGATTTAGGCTTGGGATTAGTGGTGGTTTGGAGTTAGGCTTGGTAAATGAAATTAGGCTTGGTAAATGAATTTGGAGCCAAAATTATGATCCAATGGTGCACATATCATCAAGTGAGGGTACATGATATGACTTAATCAACATGATGTAGAGAAGTGATTATGCAATCTAGAACATTCATCCCATACATGTAAATGGTGACACACTCCTCAAAAGCTGAAAATTGTCTTCATTTTTCACATTTTGCACTGTTGCAATTGATTGCTTTAATGGTGCAATCGATTACTCCTCTTCAAAAAACACAAATCCGGCGCAAAAATAGTGGGTGCAATAGATTTCTCTGATGGTGCAATCGATTGCACAGAAGACAAAAGGCAAATCTGGTGCAAAATAAGTGAGTGCAGTCGATTTCTCTACTTGTGCAATTGATTGCATGTTGAAAAATACTGAAAAATGCCTTTTTTGGTAGATGTCTGGATTAGTACCTACAAAACACAAACAAATAAAAGGATAAAGAAAAATATTTTTTATATTTTGGTTAGCATATCATATACAAACTAAAACAAAGGTGCTTGATGACCCCCCCTACAGATGAAGTGAGCACAATACCAAAAATGGAACTCCAAATGAAGCTCTTGATTAATGATTGAGGTGCAAATGATGTAAGATCTTAGGGTCAAAAATTAGGGTATGACATGGTGTTTGGAAGGTGTTTGGATGCTTAGTTCACAAGAAACTTGCTTAAGATGGGAGATTCGAAGAATTGGATTTCAAGCTTCAATAGAGTTCTTGAAATTCCAATTCTGAATACAAAGGTGTTTGGAGGATTTTAGGGTGGTGAATTGGTTTCCTTTGAAGCTTAGAAATGATCCATATTTATAGAGAAACAAGAGATCTTGAGTCTAATCAGATGGAGTCTTAAGGCTTCATAACTTGTTTTTGTAGCAAAGTTGCAAACATGGTTCCAATGCATAGTACAAGCATGCTTTAAACATGTTTTGTCTGAGCTTTTGGTTGAGTGTTTGCAGAAGAAACAAGTTGGGAGCTCAAGACATGTTAACTTGGCGATTAAAGTTAGCTTTTTCAAAATGGAAGTGTTAGCTTTAGTCTTGAAATGGAATGATCACTTGGAAAAAACTTGAAACACTTGGATTATAGTCCAAAAGCAAGTGTATTCTTCTGATTATGGTGGTTTAAACAAGTTATAGGATGTGTAGCACAATGATCTTGCAGATTTGGTGAGTTGGAATTGGTTTTGCAACTTGGTTCTTCATGATAATGACTTGGATTTCAAGTTTGAAACCCTAACTTTGATCCTTCGAAAATTTCAACTCATACATCCTATGGAAGAGTTCTAATACTATTTGGAAAGTCCTAACAATTCTCTTCAACTTCCTTCTTTTGTGATTCCCCAAATTCTTCTTGTATCTTGGTGAAAAGTGCCCATAAAGTTGGAAGAAAATTGGGTTAAAACACTTTGAAATTTTTTTTAACTATTTGGGTGAAACATCATGAGCCCATATCTTTAAAATGGTTGATTTTTGGGAAAAAATTTGTCAATACAAAAGTTATAGTTTGGATTGAGATCTACAACTTTCATGTTGAAAGTTTCTTCAAATTCAGCTTGGATCTTGATGTAACTTGTGCATGAAGTTTTATACTTTTAAGCCTAAAACACTTAAAGTTTTTCTAAGTGTTTAGAATCTTCCAACTTTGAATTTTCTTGACTTTTGATTCTTAATTTATTTTCTTGATTTTTAATGAATAAATGACTTTAATAAACACATATTCATGATCTTGATCTTCAAAAGTCCATGGTTGACCAAATTTCTCAAAAGTCAAAGGTGATCTTGAACAGTTGACATTTTCCAAATGAATTGCATTCCTGCACATGTCAATTGAATCAAGCTCTTCCAATCAAATGAATTATATGAGTGGGTTATAATGAAGCATTGGAGATCCTTGAATCATGATTTGAGCCATAGAGTCATGTCTTGATTAAAAGTCAACAATCCAGGTGAATTAGGTCAAAACCCAAATTTGTGCACCAGATGAAAATGAAAGTTGTTGATCTTGAATTGAGCCACACTAGGACTAGGATTTTGATAAGGGGAATCACTTGAGCACATGATAATGTTTGAGATCCTTTGTGTGCCTCAAAATCCTAATTTTCTCGAGTCTCCTGATCAGTCACCTACCTTGAGGAACAAGCAATAAGCAAACACAAATCTTTTTGTATATTCTTGGTTAGCAAATGATATATGAAAAATGATGAATATGATAATGATAATGATGATGATCAAACTATTATAAAAATTGAGGTGGGGTATCAGGATCAACAATTGGGGTACAACACATGGTTCTTATCTGATGTTGAGCAAGATGTTGTAACATCTTGACCAACTATCATGACAGGTTCCGGTGTCATGTGTTTTGACAAATGTTCTGCCTGATGTTGTGACATGCTATATCAGAACATCATGATAGTTCAGTTGGTTTAATTCCTTGAAGATCTGATTGAAAAATATGAGATTCTAGTGGATTCTAATCCACTATAAATTGCATAGAAGTAGTGATTAGGTAATAGGTTATAAAGTGGGACTGTTTAGGCTTTGAACTAATACTATTATAGTGGATTTGTAGCCTCCAGAGTAGGTGAGTTGCACCGAACTGGGTTAACAATTGATTTTGTTTTTTAACATTCTGCAATTTAATTCTGCTTAATTTCTGTTTGGTAAAAGTGTTTTCTATCAGTAGGTGATGTTATAACATCTGTCATGACATTGTGATTTATGTTGAAACATCTGTCTTGACATTTGTATTGTAAGTGCCAAAATTTCACAAATGAATCTTCCACCTATGCAAGGTAAATCTGTGAGCTTCATATCATTTATGAATCTGCTGAAGTCCTCCACATCTCTTCCTCTGAGATTTGCTCCCTCCCCTAATTTTTCCTCCTTGTTAGTAACAGAGTTGAAGTCTCCCCCTAAGCACCACTATACACAACTATAATTCTGTTACACCTTCAATAACTCGAACCACATCAATTTCCTATACGTCGGATTACAAGAAGCTTACCTATTAATGAAATTATAACTAATCCATTTCCAAACTACGTTGACACCCACAAAACCTTTCTCTCTAAAGCTATGATTAAGAGATAATAAAATTTTCCTCCACACAATAACCATACCTCTGGAAGCTCCAATCGAATCACAATCAGTCCATTCAACCTCCTTATTTCCCTAAAACACCGCCGCTAAACAAGAATTAAATATTTTCAGTTTAATTTCTTGAAGGAAACATAAATCGACCTTACCCGTTTGGATGATAAAACTGATTCTCTTCCTCTTGATCCTACTACCACCTCCCTCTTGATTTGGTTTGGTTTGCTGAAATGTACTATCAACAATCCTAATGGACACACATGGATCTATTTAAAAGTATAAAAATAATTAAATTTCTTAAAATTTTACATTAGATATTCTCAAATAGTGTTTTTCAAAATGTATATAAATCCAATTGAGCAATGAATGTAGAAAAATCTCAATATCCCTAAATTTTATCATTACTATTTTTGTTGAATATATTTCTTTTTAATTTATATACTATAAAATAAACAAACAAACAAAACTAAAAAAATACATATTCAAAAAATGAACAATATAAAATGTTTTAGACTTGCTTTTGAATATCTTTCACACTAACTTAAAAAAACCAAACTTACATTAAAACGAAATACAATACACTCTTATACAATGGATATATGTTTATTCTTAATCTTAAGTAGTGTCTCTCCATGGTGATTAAATTTAAAACCATACTTGACTTGTAAAACAAATACAATATAAAACTATTGGAAGTAATGTAAACACACTAGAAAATAATTACTCCCTTTAAAAGGATAGAACACCAACAATAATCACTTGCACCTTGGAAGAGGATGCCCACATAGACACTTATTTTGTAAAAACGAACCCACACCAAACTTATTCATATTTCCACCCTTTGGAATCTTACCACATAACCTATTATAGCTCAGATTCAACCACGATATATGTTCTATTCCCTTAGGAAGCTTCCCATAGATTTGATTATGGCTCACATCCAACGTTGTCATGGTCTTAGACAACTCAACTTTTCCAAAATCAAACGTAAACATGTTGTGTGAAAGATATATCTCCCTTGTCGCTTTATTAGAGCCAAAAAGCATGGAGGCATCACCTTCAAAGTTATTATAAGATAACTCAATAACAGTAGTGTTAAGTCTAGCCAATGAGAGCGGGAGTTTCCCGGAGAGATGGTTATGAGAGAGAAGTAAAGATGGTAGGTTTTTATTATTGAAGTAACCATATGAAGAAGGGATTGAACCTGTTAATGAGTTGTTGTAAAAGTATATCATTTCGAGTTTTGGTAATTTGTAGATGTAACGAGGGAGTGCACCTGAGAAATGGTTTGATGAGAGATCAAGGTTAAAGAGGTTTTTCATATGGGATGGGAAGTTAGGTATTGGGCCTGACATTCCTGTTGAGGTTATTGTTAGGGTTTTGAGGTTGAGAAGCTTGGATATGGAGTCAATAGGGATTGGGCCATTGAGGTTTGGTAAATTATCGAAATATATAGACTCTAAATAAGGTAAGTTACGGATGGATAGTGGAAATTTAGAGGTGAGATTGTTGTCGTGGGAAATGGTTAAGTCGCGGACACGATTGTTGGAGCGAAAACAAGTGACGCCGTACCAACTGGCTTTGCAGCAATCAGTGTTTGGTTTCCATGAGGAAAGAATAGTTGGATTGTTGAGTTCTTTTTTTATTTGGAGAAGGGTTGCTTTGTCTTGTGGGTGACATGATTCTGATAGAGATGATGCAACTTGGGAAAGCAATATCAATAGGAGTAACAAGTTAGTTCTCATTGTTTTATTTGGGGGAGAGTGTTTGTTGTTTTGGATTTGATGAGAGAATTGGATACGAAAAGTGTGTATTTATAGTTAGGATTGATGCCTTTGTACATTGCATGATGCCGCCATATAGCGCAATTAGTATAGTCAAAACTGTCTACCTCAAATAATGTCAAACACAAGCTGAAATGTGAATGGGTTATGATATTACCGGGACAATAAATGGTTTTATTCTATTGGTTGGTTATATTTATTTATGATTTGTTTTTCCTATGAATATGAAGTGGCACATAGAATATTGGACATCATTTCATTGCTGTTTTTTTTTTTTATCTAGGGATGAATAGTTTTGTAAATAATTTGTTGGGGATTCCTCTTCCTATCTTATGTTTATGACTATGTGCTGCTGCCCTTGGATTTTATTATTAGAACGCCCCAAAATATAAAAAACACTTTAAATAGAAGTTGGAACCCCATCGCTAAAATAATTCGGATTTTAATCTATGGAATATTTATAAAGATCAATATCCAATCATTCTTACTTTATAAAGATCAATATCCCATCATTTCATCGCTAAAATAATTCGGATTTTAATCTATAAATTTTTTATAAAGACCAATATTGCTTGCTTTATATACTCGCGCCGCCAGTCATTTCCCTCCTCCTTTCAAAAAATCAACAAAAGAAATATCTACCTTTTGATCCTATTCCGATGACTTATACAGAATTACTGCCTTTGCTACTTCAGAAGAATCTAGTTCAACTGAGGGATCCTCCTCCTCCTCCTCCTGCTAATCCACCATTTTGGTACAAGGCAGATGCTCGCTCTGCTTTTCACAAGAATGCTCCTGGTCATACTGTGGAAAATTGTTACCCTCTCATGAGTGAAGTACAAAAACTGGTCCGAAGCAACATGCTCACCTTCAAGGATGTCAATCCTAATGTTCAAGTTAATCCACTGCCCAACCATGAGACTGTCAATGCAATCCAGACTCAATCTGGTTATGAATACCTACATGATGTTTGTGAATCAACTCAATCCTTGGTGAGTATGCATGTTGTCTTGCGTGAACTTGATTACTTTCCTTCGCATGACTACAATGCTTGTCCAATATGTTCCCACACCATTCGTGGATGTACCCTCATGGTTGAAGACCTTCAGAAACTACTAGACCGAGGAATTATCAGCATATCAAGAAAGAAAAGTGGAAGAAGAAATTCACTCTGTCAACATGGTACATGGCTATCCTGGCCAATATCAAGTCTATGACGTACACCAATTGAGATGTGACATAGTACAAATGCACGCCACCTTATGGGTGATTGGAGGATTAACTCGACACAATTATGGCTCTTGCCGAATCTGCTGCAGAGATACCCGTGGATGTGCACTGGTGAAAGCAGGAATTCAAAGTCTCATGGATCGAGGACTTATCCAGATTCTCCGAGATAGAGATGAGAATGATATCAACATGATTGGGGAATGTTCCATAGTAAAGTATGTACCCGATGTTCGCACTGTGCGCGGATCCTTACGAATGATACACGAGATGTGGGTCCAAAACGGATTGATTGACTTTAGCCACGATAGTTGTCCCGCTTGTGAAGGAAGCACGCGAGGTTGTGCTAATCTACAAGAAGACATTCTGACTCTGATAGGTTTGGGTTTGCTAGATGAAGAAATCAAAGGAAGAAAAGGACACAACTACATTGAGGAAGAAATGACCTATGGGCTACTTGACAGTATGATGCGAGAAGTTCCTCAAAGGATTCTGAAGCACAATCGTGACCTGTACATATCAGCAAAATACGAAGATAACACTTTGACAAATGTACTGGTAGATGCTGGTTCATCTCTGAACGTTATGCCATGGAGCACCTTGGAAAGTTTATCCTATCAAGGGGCACCTTTTAGACCAAATGGGGTTAGCGTACTGACTTTTGAAGGGTTCTCATGCAGTGTGATTGGAGAGATTGATCTTCCTTTCAAGTGATGGAAATTTATCCTGCCTACAGTCGTTTGTTAGGAAGATCTTGGATTCACAATGCTAAAGTTGTTCCTTCCACTTTTCACCATATGTTGAAATACCCTTTGAAGCACAAAATAATAATTGTTTATGGAGAACAAAACATGTTTGTTTGTCAATTATCCTTTGTTCCTAACATTGAAGAAATTACAGCTCAGTTCCAAGTTTTAGGAGTCGTAAATCCTGAATACGAAAAGAAAGCCGGTGCGTCTATTTCATCCTGGAAAGATGCCCAACAGGTGGTTGCCCAAGGATCTTATGAATGTTGGGGGCAAGTTACTGAACTTCCCACCAACAAGAACAAAAGTGGTCTAGGATTCACATCCCAGAAATCAAAAGGAAAAGAATCTGAGTATGGAAGCTGCAGCAAGACTCTGTATGAGACCTTTCAAAGTGCTGGCTACATCAACCTAGATAAACAAGACATAGCTGCTATCATTGAAGATGTTCCAGAATGTTCAAGCTTCGTCACGCGTAGAGAGGACAACTCCAACTGGACTTCCGTCAGCATCTCTTCTGTTGTTCATGAGTCTAAGTAATTTTTTGTCTATTAAAAAAAACATTTCTCTCTCCCAAGGCGAAAGAGTAATGTGTCGGGCTGTTTAAAATAATTCCTTTTGTTCTGCTCAAGACAAAAGTGAGCTTATGTAGGGCTTTGTTTCAAATCATTAAATAAAAAGCAATTTTTTTTGCTTCCCTTTTGTTTATCGTTTGTCTTTTCTGAAAATGGTAACATTTAAAAAACCCATAAAATCAACCAAATTGCTTTTCAAATTTGCATATACACCTTTTCTTGTATTTGTTCCTAAAAAGCAAAACATAAATCATGTGCAGATTATCTCTTGATAAACCCGCTGAAAACAATGATCCTAGGCCCTCTCCCAACTTTAAATACCCTGTGTACGAAGCTGAAGAAGAGAGTAGTGAAGAGATCCCTGAAGAGATCACCCGTCTACTTGAGCACGAGGAAAAGATCATTGAGCCGCACAAAGAGCCTTTGGAAGTGATCAATTTAGGCACTGAAGAAGAGAAAAAAGAAGTGCGAATTGGGGCATTGTTAGAAGCAAGCGTCAAAGAGAAAATGGTTGATTTGTTAAAACAATATGTGGATGTCTTTGCTTGGAGCTATCAAGATATGCCTGGGTTGGATACCACTATTGTAGAGCACAAATTACCGTTAAAGCCAGAATGTCCGCCTGTTAAGAAAAAAGCTGAGAAGAACTCACCCAGATATGGCAGACAAGATTAAAGAAGAGGTACAAAAGCAAATCAATGCTGGTTTCCTCGTAACATCATAATATCCTCAATGGTTGGCCAATATAGTGCCTGTTCCTAAGAAGGATGGAAAAGTTAGAATGTGTGTTGATTACAGAGACTTAAACAGAGCAAGTCCAAAAGATGATTTCCCGCTACCCCACATTGACATGCTGGTGAATAGCACTGCTAAGTTTAAAGTCTTCTCATTTATGGATGGATTCTCAGGTTACAATCAAATCATGATGGCACCTGGAGATATGGAAAAAACAGCTTTTATCACACCCTGGGGCACGTTTTGTTACCGTGTAATGCCATTTGGTCTGAAGAATGTTGGAGCAACTTATCAAAGAGCCATGAAGACTCTCTTCCATGACATGATTCACAAAGAAATTGAAGTTTATGTGGATGACATGATTGCCAAGTCTGCATCAGAAGAAGAACATGTGGAGCACCTACTAAAGTTGTTCCAACATTTGAGAAAATACAAGCTGCGTCTGAATCCAATTAAGTGCACATTTGGTGTTCGCTCTAGAAAACTACTAGGTTTCATCGTCAGCCAAAGAGGTATTGAGGTTGATCCCAACAAAGTCAAGGCCATTCAAGAAATGCCTCCTCCAAAAACAGAAAAACAAGTCAGAGGTTTTCTTGGACGATTGAATTGCATCTCCAGATTTATCACTCACATGACTACAACTTGTGGACCGATCTTTAAGCTTCTCCGCAAGGACCAAGAGTGTAAATGGACAGAAGAATGTCAGAAATCTTTTGAGGATATCAAAGAATACCTGTTGGAACCTCCAATCTTAAACCCTCTAGTGGAAGGAACACCTTTGATCATGTATTTGGTCATACTTGAAGATTCTATGGGATGTGTCCTGGGTGAGCAAGACGAGTCTGGTCGAAAAGAGTATGTCATTTATTACTTGAGCAAAAAGTATACCGACTGTGAAACAAGATATTCACTGCTCGAGAAAACTTGCTGCACTCTTGTATGGGCTGCTCGCCGTCTAAGGCAGTACATGTTGACTCATACGACATACCTCATATCCAAAATGGATTCAATCAAATACTTGTTTGAAAAGCCTGAGTTAACTAGAAGAATTGCCCGCTGTCAGATGTTATTATCAGAGTACGACATCTAATATCGTGCCCAAAAAGCCATCAAAGGAAGTGTTTTAGCCAACCATCTGGCCTTTCAACCTATTGATGATGATCAATCTTTACAAGACGACTTCCCAGATGAAGAGATCATGTATTTGAAATCCAAAGATTACGAAGAACCTTTACATGGAGAAGGACCTGATCCTGAATCCCGATGGGGTTTAATATTTGATGGAGCTGTTAATGCTTATGGTAGAGGAATTGGGGCAATCATTGTGATGCCACAAGGTTCTCATGTACCGTTCATTGCAAGACTGATGTTCGACTGCACCATCAATATGGCAGAGTACGAAGCTTGTATCATGGGACTAGAAGAGGCCATTGATCATAGAATCAAGATTCTGGATGTGTATGGAGATTCCTCTCTAGTTATTAATCAGATCAAAGGAGAATGGGAACCTCGTCATCCTGGTTTAATTCCTTACAGAGATTATGCCCGAAGACTGCTAACCTTCTTCAACAAAGTTGAGTTCCATCACATACCTCGTGAGGAAAATCAAATGGTCGATGCATTGGCTACTCTAGCTTCCATGTATCAAGTGAAGTTTCCAAATGAAGCTCCTCAAATTACCATCATGCGCCTGGATAGGCCGGCTCATGTATTCACTATTGAAGCTATCACTAATGACAAGCCATGGTTTTATGACATTAAAAATTTCTTACAGAAACAAGAGTACCCACCTGGGGCATCTAGCAAAGACAAAAGAACTTTGAGAAGATTGTCTGGTAATTTCTTCCTGACTAGGGATGTGCTCTACAAAAGGAATTTTGACATGGTATTTCTCAGATGCGTGGATAGACACGAAGCAAACCAATTAATGCAAAAAATTCATGAAGGATCTTTTTGAACTCATGCCAATGGACATGCAATGACAAGAAAGATACTTAGAGCATGTTACTATTGGATGACAATGGAATCTGACTGTTACAGATATGTGAAGAAGTGCCACAAATGCCAGATCTATGCTGATAATGTAACACCCCATATTTTCTAAGTTTAATTTAATTGTAAATTAAATTATTAATTAGAATTATTTTGGTATTTGGTTGAATTATATGGAAAATGATGAGATATTGGCATTTGGGCCTAGAGTGGTGATTAGCAGAAGAGGGGGTGTTGACTAAGCAAGCCCATTATAATATTTTATTTTATTTTTCATAAAATAAGGAATTTGGGAAAAAGAGGAAGCAGAAGCAGGAACTGAGTCTGAAGAAAGGAGAACACGTGAAAGTGAGAAGAGCCAAAGGGGATGAGAACCTTCGAAGTTTCGACTCTGAGGTAAGGGGGGATTCTTCGGGTTAGTATTCCTTATGTGATTGTAGGTAGTATGATTGATTAGGATTGTTGTCTAGTTCAATCGTACGTGTCGGGTTTGGGATTTTGTTAGGTTTTGATGAAATTGTGTGAATTACATGGTTCTGTTAATACTCATGTTATATGTTGTTAATACTTGTATAAAACTTGTCTGAATTATGTGATGATGTGCAAATTGATGGTATTTGTGTGCTATGTTCGTATGTACCTGAAATTGGGGGAATGGGATAAGGTAAATGCTGTCAAAATGGTGAATTTGGCTGTGCAGGTACGTAGGAACCGGTTCCCATGTGGGACGAACCGGTTCCCCCTTGTAAAAACAGAGAAATATGGATTCTGGGCAGCTGGGAACCGGTTCCCACGTAGGGACAACCCCGTTCCTGCAGCATTTTTCTAAAAATGTTTTATCTTTGAAAACTCATAACTTTTGATCTGAGTATCCGATTTATGTGCCGTTTTTGGCGTTGCGAAGCTAATGAGATGCTTTATCTGATGAATTGATAAAATGGGCAATAGCCAAATTTACTTTTTAAACTCGATTTAATGATTAATGAATTGAAAGATAGTATATGTATATGTGCTTATATATATGACTATTGATGCATGTATTTGTGTTGGTGATGAGATTGTGATATCCATTGAGTGATGTTAGTATATAACATGTCGTAGATGATATATGTTTTGCGATTATGCTGTCGGGTTATTTGATAATTTAGTACATTGTGTGCAATGATGATAAATGTAACGATGTATAATCGTGGTGATGATTGATGATTTATGAATGTTAATATGCTGTTAATATTAACATGTGGATTATGGTGAATGTATGCGTGTGATATATTTGTATGAATGCTAAACTTATGCATGCTTATCGGTGATGATTTGGTGATGATAATGAGACGATGTGTTACATCGGATTTGGTGATGTTGTAAGCATGTTATATGTTGCATTCATTGGCATACATTCTCGGTGATGGATCCCGGTGATGAAATGGATCAAATTGGTGGGCATAATTCCCATTGTGTGGAATTTGTGCTGGTTAAAACTGTATCTCGGTGATGAAAAGATCAGTTGGATGGGTTTATCCCATGGATTGGTACCACATGCATAGTGTCAGTTGAATCATATGCATTGGTTATAACATGATTGGATGAAATCCAGTGTTATGCCTTGGTGTGTTTATGTGATTGATGTATTGTGGAGTTGTTGTTAATATAACTTGATCATTGATGAAATTGATGAGTTGTGGGCTGATGGCCAATATTGTCGAATTGATGCTTGCTTGTGTAATAATTCCGATTATATGTATGATTGAGTGGATGATAATTACTATGAGATTTTATTGCTTATGATTGCATAATGCTTATTAATTCGAATGAAACTCACCCTTACTTTAATGATTACAGATTAAGGAGTAGCGGCATCAGAATGGGTGAGGATAGCTCATAGGCTAGTCCGTAGTCGTGTCGTGTCATGCTCTGATTGTAACACTGGGAAACGCTAGTTTAGGGACGAATTATCTTATTGGTTTTGTTGTTTTATAATTGTGTTGCAGTAACTTGCATAGATGATGAATATGCAATGTCATGAGTTGTGATCCGCTGCGTTGAACATGAATTGTGTTTTATATTAAATGGTTTCCTGTGTGGCATGACAATTGACTAAGATATTTTATATTAAAGAAATTGTGATACCCTTGTATTTCATGTTTACTCTGATGATTATGATTATTATTATTATTATTATTATTATTATATTTTCCGTGGGGGTTTAGAAGGGTGTTACAATAGTGGTATCAGAGCATAGTCGGTCCTTGCGACCAGAGTCTTATTGTTAATTCCTGTCGGTATGCGACATGTGTGAGAAACACTGTCGGTACTCAGTGTGTTCTGACGGTTTGCTTGCAGAAGTAGGATTGAAACTAGTGGGGGAGAAGTCATGCTTCTCGGATATGTCTCAGATGCAAGATGTTAGAGAGATGCGTGGGGCAGTAGTACAAGAGTGTGGAGTTATTGTTTTCTGAAGCGAAGGTGACATGGACTGAAGACCGTGGTTGTTGTTCAGTCGGGGTGTCTCGGAGTAGATGATGGTTATTTCTGAGAAATGGAATTTGGAAGTTGTGATGCTTCAAGTGCTACTGACGTACTGCGATGTTGTTGTATGAGTAGCCCTATGTAAAAGGTTGCTGTTGAAGCAGTGATTAAAAGAAGTATTGTCGTAGACCTTGTCGTAGGATTACTAGTAAGTAATTGAGATGATGGTGGAGGTTATCGATGTTGTTGAGAAAGTTTCGAAGTGCGAGTGATGCAAAGAGACGAATATGATCTCAAGGATAAGAAGGTTGATGATGGCGTACATGAATTTGGTTTCAGGATGTTACAGAAATCGAACTTCAGCGATGAAATGTGTTGTTTAAGTTATAAGAAGTTTGGAAGCGAAAAGATGTGATAAGATGATGTTAATAATGAGATTAATTCGAAGAGGATGAGTTTTGGAGCAGAATTTTCGTAAGCAAATCGCAGGAAGATTGCTGAATCGTTATGAAACTTCGAAAATTCATAACTGGAGTTCTAGACACCCGATTTGAGTTCCGTTTGAAGCGTCGGAAAGCTAACGAGATGAACTTTGTTATAAAAATGGTTGCAGCAGCTGTAACATATTTAATTGTGTCAGGATGATGTTAGAAAGAGGTGAAGTTACGGTTACACTTGTCCTTAGAACTAGATTGTTCGTTGGTGCGGCATGGGATGTCAGTGTCAGAGTTAAACAGAATAAAGGAATAATGAGGAGGCTTGTTGAGAAGCAATCTTAGAGTTTAAATGTGCCAATTGAGAAGTTTTGGAGATGTCGTATAGAGTTTCGTTGCATGGTATCGGTATTGTATCTTGGGTAACGGTTGGAAACATACATGTCTTGAGCTCTGAGTGTCGGATTAATGTACCGTTTGAACCCATGAAGAGGAGAGATTATGTTATACCTTATGGAAGAGTTATAAATACCATAGAGTGGTCCTATGAGGAGATATTATGATGTTGGATAAAGAGGCCTAGACCAGTGTTGAAATAGGAATGCTTATTACCGCGATTGTTCGGAACGAAGTCGAGTAGAATATGTCGTTGATGAATAAGATGATAAAGATGATTTAAGTATTAATGGAATTGAGTGATGAGGGAATCAGTAGAAAAAGTAAAATAGACTTTGGAACCATTTGTGGTATATTGTGATGCGTCGTTGATGGGTTTGGATGGTGTATTGATGTAAAATCAGTAAGTAGTAACTTATGCGTCGGGATGATTGAAAGCGCCGGAAAGGAATTATCTGACTCATGATTTAGAATTGGCAGCCGTGGTTTGTTTGAAGTTGCGGTGACGTTATTTGTATGGTTCGAGGTTCGAAGTGTTTAGTGATCATAAGAGTCTGGAGTACCCCTTTGATCAGCAAGGACTTAATGTGAAGCAATAGACATGGTTAGATTTTGCTTGGATTATTATCTTGGTGAGGAAGATGTTGTGTCAATGCACTGAGTAGGGAACCTCTAAAAAGATCGATGCTGATGGAGAAAGAGTTGGATTAAATTGAACAATTCAGAGAATTAAGTTTGGTATGTGAAAGTGCTCCTGATAATGTTAGATTGGGTATACTGAAACGGACTAATGGTATTCCTGACGGGAATAGAGAAAGCCAGAGAGCTGATGTTGAGTTGATCGATAAGTCGACCTTGAATTACAAAGGTAAAGACAATGAATTCAGAATTTACGAGGATGGTGTAATGAGGTCTAGAAGTTGCAGTTGTGTTCCAGATGTTACCGAGTTGAGAAAGAATATTCTAGAAGAAGGACACCATAGAGAATTATTAGACTATGACAATGTTAATGAGTTTGGGTGCAAACTCGGAAAAGACGCTATTATGTAGTAACAACGGTTTATGCCTAAATATGATTGTCGGCTATCTATTGACAAATTGAGGACTTGATCACCCTTAATCTCTTGTTGATAATAGGCGGAATTATATAGATGGTATAAGATTGCTTGTTACCTTAATGGTATAAGATGTGATGAATGCTGAGATGTGAGAACAACCACTCACCATATTGTGGGAACCTATGAGGGATTGAATATGAAGGAGTGCAAAGCATTGGACGGTGACTTAAGACGAGTAGTCGTAGTCGTACAGCGAAAGTATGATGTAAAGTGGTGTTATGAGTGCTACTCGTGAGTAGTGAGAATTAATATGTCGGGGTTCTACATGGAGAATATGTGTTTATCTATATGTTGGGTTTAGAATCTCGTGGACGTAAGGATGTCGTGCCAAAGGATTATGACCTTTTGAATAATTGCCGAAGTGATGGATATCCTATTACGGTTGTACGTAGTTAACGAGTAGGCATTCGGAGAAGTTAAGAAGAAGAATTGATATTACATGATGCTATAATAATCTTATGATGTTGTAAGGTATTGTGTGGATTTCTAATTGAAATGAAGGGTTATACTCTACGAAGGACGAAGTTGACTTCATTCTTAGTGAAGAGTGGGACTCTGTTGAGCTATCTTGTAAGAAATGGTATATTGAGGATGATGAGCTATGTAATTATAACTACTGATGTGCACTCATTTCCATAGTTGGAATGTTTAATAGATGAAGTAAATCAGGAATTGTTTTTGAGTGCGAGTAAGTATTGACGAGTGGTGAGTTAGAACCATGGATGGTAAAGAATGATTCTTGAACGAATGAGTAAAGAGGGCCAGAGTTGGGTATAACCTAGAAGTCTAATTGATAATGATGGTTGCAATGACAGAATGTAGCGTATTGAGTAATTCTGGTGTGACCTAAAAGGGGCCAGACAATTGGAATTCAATGGTATAGAAATATGAGTATTGGGTTCTTGAAGGAAGCAGTTGGTAAAGAATGTAAGTATTACTTTATCGCTCAATTGGAAGAGTGTGCCTAAGGTTAGTACATGGGTAAATGGAATCCATTACTACAGTGTTGATCAGTTGTGAACATACCATGGATTGTGTAATTGTATTATTCAGTTATTGAGTGTATTGTATGGATCACACCTCGAAGTTTCATTGCTGTTAACCGTTGGAGCTATAGCGAGTGGTATACCTTGGAAATGGTCAAATGCAACGTAAGAACTGAATTGAATGCATGAGACATGCTTATGTTGGTTATGTCAGATGAACTTGGAGGTTCGACTAAGAAAGTGTTAATTGAGAATAGGAGAGTCAGATGGAGGACTTCTATTTGGAACTATTCACTGGAAGTATGTTTTCGAGGACGAAAACTATTTTAGTGGGGGAGAGTTGTAACACCCCATATTTTCTAAGTTTAATTTAATTGTAAATTAAATTATTAATTAGAATTATTTTGGTATTTGGTTGAATTATATGGAAAATGATGAGATATTGGCATTTGGGCCTAGAGTGGTGATTAGCAGAAGAGGGGGTGTTGACTAAGCAAGCCCATTATAATATTTTATTTTATTTTTCATAAAATAAGGAATTTGGGAAAAAGAGGAAGCAGAAGCAGGAACTGAGTCTGAAGAAAGGAGAACACGTGAAAGTGAGAAGAGCCAAAGGGGATGAGAACCTTCAAAGTTTCGACTCTGAGGTAAGGGGGGATTCTTCGGGTTAGTATTCCTTATGTGATTGTAGGTAGTATGATTGATTAGGATTGTTGTCTAGTTCAATCGTACGTGTCGGGTTTGGGATTTTGTTAGGTTTTGATGAAATTGTGTGAATTACATGGTTCTGTTAATACTCATGTTATATGTTGTTAATACTTGTATAAAACTTGTCTGAATTATGTGATGATGTGCAAATTGATGGTATTTGTGTGCTATGTTCGTATGTACCTGAAATTGGGGGAATGGGATAAGGTAAATGCTGTCAAAATGGTGAATTTGGCTGTGCAGGTACGTAGGAACCGGTTCCCATGTGGGACGAACCGGTTCCCCCTTGTAAAAACAGAGAAATATGGATTCTGGGCAGCTGGGAACCGGTTCCCACGTAGGGACAACCCCGTTCCTGCAGCATTTTTCTAAAAATGTTTTATCTTTGAAAACTCATAACTTTTGATCTGAGTATCCGATTTATGTGCCGTTTTTGGCGTTGCGAAGCTAATGAGATGCTTTATCTGATGAATTGATAAAATGGGCAATAGCCAAATTTACTTTTTAAACTCGATTTAATGATTAATGAATTGAAAGATAGTATATGTATATGTGCTTATATATATGACTATTGATGCATGTATTTGTGTTGGTGATGAGATTGTGATATCCATTGAGTGATGTTAGTATATAACATGTCGTAGATGATATATGTTTTGCGATTATGCTGTCGGGTTATTTGATAATTTAGTACATTGTGTGCAATGATGATAAATGTAACGATGTATAATCGTGGTGATGATTGATGATTTATGAATGTTAATATGCTGTTAATATTAACATGTGGATTATGGTGAATGTATGCGTGTGATATATTTGTATGAATGCTAAACTTATGCATGCTTATCGGTGATGATTTGGTGATGATAATGAGACGATGTGTTACATCGGATTTGGTGATGTTGTAAGCATGTTATATGTTGCATTCATTGGCATACATTCTCGGTGATGGATCCCGGTGATGAAATGGATCAAATTGGTGGGCATAATTCCCATTGTGTGGAATTTGTGCTGGTTAAAACTGTATCTCGGTGATGAAAAGATCAGTTGGATGGGTTTATCCCATGGATTGGTACCACATGCATAGTGTCAGTTGAATCATATGCATTGGTTATAACATGATTGGATGAAATCCAGTGTTATGCCTTGGTGTGTTTATGTGATTGATGTATTGTGGAGTTGTTGTTAATATAACTTGATCATTGATGAAATTGATGAGTTGTGGGCTGATGGCCAATATTGTCGAATTGATGCTTGCTTGTGTAATAATTCCGATTATATGTATGATTGAGTGGATGATAATTACTATGAGATTTTATTGCTTATGATTGCATAATGCTTATTAATTCGAATGAAACTCACCCTTACTTTAATGATTACAGATTAAGGAGTAGCGGCATCAGAATGGGTGAGGATAGCTCATAGGCTAGTCCGTAGTCGTGTCGTGTCATGCTCTGATTGTAACACTGGGAAACACTAGTTTAGGGACGAATTATCTTATTGGTTTTGTTGTTTTATAATTGTGTTGCAGTAACTTGCATAGATGATGAATATGCAATGTCATGAGTTGTGATCCGCTGCGTTGAACATGAATTGTGTTTTATATTAAATGGTTTCCTGTGTGGCATGACAATTGACTAAGATATTTTATATTAAAGAAATTGTGATACCCTTGTATTTCATGTTTACTCTGATGATTATGATTATTATTATTATTATTATTATTATTATTATATTTTCCGTGGGGGTTTAGAAGGGTGTTACAGATAAGATCCATGTGCCTCCGACGCTTCTCAATATTATCTCCTCTCCATGGCCTTTCTCTATATGGGGAATTGATATGATTGGAATGATTGAACCTAAGGCTTCAAACGGACATCATTTCATCCGGGTCGCCCTTGACTACTTCACCAAATGGGTCGAATCTGCCTCTTACGCCAATGTTACTCGACAAGTGGTAGTAAGATTTATTAAGAACAATCTCATTTGTCGCTACGGTGTACCCAACAGAATCATTACTAATAATGGTTCCAATATGAACAACAAGATGATGAAAGAGTTGTGTGATGAGATCAAGATTGAGCATCACAATTCCCCTCCTTACCGTCCTAAGATGAATAGAGCAGTAGAAGCAGCTAACAAGAATATTAAGAATATTGTCCAAAAAATGGTTGTGACATACAAAGACTGGCATGAAATGCTCCCTCTTGCTCTACATGGGTACCGCACTACAGTTCGCACCTCAATTGGGGAAGCACCATTCTCCTTAGTATATGGCATGGAAGCCGTACTCCCGATAGAGGTTGAGATTCCCTCCTTAAGGATCCTGATGGAAGCCAAGTTATCAATAGATGAATGGTATCGAGCTAGATATGATCAGTTGAATCTTATTGAAGAAAAAAGGATGACCGCATTATGCCATAGTCAGCTTTACCAAGAAAGAATGAAGAGAGCCTTTGACAAGAAAGTCAGACCTCAAAGATTCAGGGAAGGCGATCTTGTGCTCAAGAAGATATTACCTCTTCAACCAGACCCCAGGGGCAAATGGACTCCCAATTATGAAGGCCCATACGTTGTCAGGAAAGCCTTCTTAGGTGGTGCTTTGACTCTTACTACTATGGATGGTGAAGAATTCCCACGTCCCGTGAATACCGATATGGTCAAGAAATACTTCGCCTAAAAAAGAAAAAAGAAGAGCTCGCTAAATTGAAAACCCAAAAGGGCGACTTAGACAAAAATGAGCGTCTCGGTGGACTGAAAACCTGAAAGGGGGGTCCAGGAAAAAATTAGAGACAATAAAAGAAAAGGAAAACATCCCGACGAATTGAAAACCTGAAAAGGCAGTTCATGCAAAAATTAGGGAATATGGCAAGTAACCACATCGGTATCATCTGACCATCCTGAAGATGTTATGAAGATTCTCAACCGACGTCAACATACGCGTGATATTCAAAGTTGATAGGGAGACTAGTGATCATTGTATTTCAGTGTACCCTTTCCTGTAAAAGTTGCCATTTTCAAACTTTGTAATCCATGGGGTCTTTCCATTTGCAGACTACCATTCCATTAATGAAATTTGAGCCTTATCTCATTTCTGGGAATTCTTATTTTATTCTATCTTGCAAAATTTTGTTTTTGAAATTAAGAGATTTGAAACAAAGTCAAAAGTTGTTTTTCAAAATAAAAAGATAGAACATTTTCTTAAAACTCTTGAATACGGAGGTGAATGTTGACCTAGAGTCCCTAGAAGAATTGGTACTCGAAACAAGAAACGAAAGAAGCAAATTTCATCCCTACAAAGCAGCTAGGTCTTGACACAAGTTGTCTCCAGCCAAGGATGGGTTTTCTTCTCGAAATGTGTTCCCCTTTTCAACGTGTTTTCTTCTCTAAATTAACAAAAAATAGAGTATTTTGTTCCCCCTGTAGGATCTGCACCCCTAAACATAAGATGTTATTGACGATCAAACGAATATATACCCTGGTGTTGTCATTCCCTAATGTGGTCATCTTATTATATGTTTGTTTTGTCAGTATGCACATAACACTCACTTATGCACTCATATATTCATGCATCATATATTCATGCACATCATTTATATAATGAGCTTATTATTCCCCAAACGATGTCTTTACTCCTTCCACTTAAAGTGTCAGCTTTAAGCAGAAAGACCCACATTTTTATGTTTCCCCAGAGAATTTGTTTCTCATGGGAAGATCTTTTTTTAGCTTATTCACCTATCCGTAGATAGGATGAACCCCCATTTTTGAGTTTGTTCCTCAATGGGAAGTGTCTTGTTTGGTGTTTCATTCCAACTCCGTCTTGGTTTGAATTTTGTCTCCAGCATATATGATTATTTGGACCAGCGAATCCTGGATTCTCATAGTGCATTTATTTTGCACAATTGAAGACCTGATATTTATGAAAAAATGAACCTGGTTATGGTTCCCCAGAAAGATGGATTTATATCCCCCGCAGTTACCACTACAATTTACCTGACAACAACTAATGGTCTTTTTATTTGAGTAGCTTGTGTGTCCCCAATTTCCTTCTTGAAAGAAGATGGTAGTCTCTACGGAGCAAGAAAGATATTTCCAGCAAATAAGTTTGGGAATGATAGAAGTTTCACAATAGATGGTTGGTGTTATACCCCAAAATTTGCCCGCATCTTTTTCAGAAAGAAGGCAACAAACTTCTGTCTAAAAATTGGGAGTTTCATATAATCTTGGATTTTATTTCACAAATATCCTGATTTTATGAATACTCGGTTTTTAGAATATTTCTTATACGGTATTTTGGTCCGCTGTTGAGTTTATTCTTACACAAACGCCAAGTACTGTTTATCACTTCACACACACTGTTTATTTGAGATTTATTTGCAGATAAATAGTACTGACGCAATTGGTACAGAATTAAATTTTGCAGGCGCAGAGTCCGGGAATTCAGACTGTACTGGTAACAAGTAAATTATTATTAGTTTTTGTTTCCCACTAATTTGTGTACTATATTATTATGTTCAAAATCTCTTCTATTATTTTCAAAATCTCTTCCTTTCTTTTCAAATCTCTTTCGTTCAAATCAAATCCTAGCTTTATTCTATACATCTCTCTTTTCAAACCCTACCATACACTTTCTTTCAAATCCTACTACCACTCAAATTTTCCTTTTTTGTACGGAATCACTTCATTCCCCAACGTCTCAATCCTTCTTTTCACTCTATAAATACCTCTCATTTTTTCCATAAATTCTCACATCAAATTTCAACTCATTTCTCAAACTTCTACCTCATAATTATTTTCTCTTCTTCCCCGGCAAAAATGGCAAAGTGGATGGATACGTGTTTTCTTATGGTCATCACTGTCTTGGTGGTGATCATGTTCTTTTTTTTCTGCATAGTCCTGAAAAATGCGGACCTGGGTTACTTACACTCCCGTTCATCTATATGTTGTTATTTATAGCATGGGTTTTTAATCGTCATTTTTAAAGTTTGTCGTATCTTTCGCTTTCAAATAATGTACTGTTTATTTTATTGGTCGTACTGTTCATTATATTATGTAATATTTGTACTGTCAGTATTAAATGTTGTACTATATGTCGTACTGTCGTTTAATTATCAAGATAATATTATGTGTGTTTTCTGCTAGTTAAATTTTTATTGGTAATTTCAAATAATCGCTTTCAAATAATCGTCATTTTTTCTGTGCATTAAATATTTTTCAAGATAATTATCGGTAATTTCGTTCGCATACGATATATTTTATTTATTATGAATGTGTTTTTCTAACAACTCATGTAAATAAATTTTCACCATTAACACAACAAAAACAAAAAGAAAACATTAACTTTAACTGTTGAGTTTTCACTTTAACTGTTACGTTAATGCCCGGACAGCCAGTTGACAGTCAAACCCGCCGACAGCATGATTCTCCGTGTTTTGTATCATCATTCAAATCAATCTTGTGCGTTTCAAAATTCCAAGATTTTTGTTCTAGAAGTCTTCTGATAATCACATGATCAGCAGAGACTCAACACTGCACAAAAATCAGGTACGCTTAACTGTCTCCTACACAAACAGTCCCTAACTAGGTTTTTTGAGACCTCAAATGGATTTCATGGACCTCCATATGTCTCAAAGTACCACCAGACAAATTTTCAAATTTCAATTCGCTCAGACGCACAGTCAACAGCTCAAACAGTCAACAGACGACCAGTTTGACCGAAAAGACAACAGACAGTCAAAAATGAAATTTTTTGTCAACATCCATATTTTGTCAAAAGATTCATCATTTGATCAATGGTTGATCATAATTCATCAAGAAAAGATCAGAAATCAACAAAACCCTAAGTTTCAAAATTAGGGTTTTCTCCTAAAAAGTCAACTGAACTTTGACCGGCCATAACTCTCTCCTCGTTCATTCAAAAAATTCCAACCAAAGCTTGTTTTGAAGGAAATTCAATTATCTTTCAAATGCAATTGATCCCATGGTCATTGGATTTACCATATGAAAAATATGAGCTCAGACATTACAGGTCATTTTCAAAGTCAACAAAAAGTGGTTTTTTGTCAAAGGCCATAACATCAAGATAACTTCTCCAAATGAAAAAAAGTTTCCAAAGTAGCTTGTAGAGGACATCTTGAGGTTTCTAAAAAGTACAAAAACTCCTTCATATGATCAAATTGAGGGAGATATGCCTTGTTGAAGTTGGCTATTTTTTGGGAAAATGCATGAAACCAACATTGATCAAAAATGTTTTTTTTCCAAAAGAGGCCAAGTTTTCATGATCCAAACATGATTCTAATGATGCTAAGGGCCTCCCACGACCAACCTAAGGCCCATAACATTTTTATTTCTTTTTTAGTTTAATTTTATTACATTTAAAATTAAATTAAAAAAGAAATGGTGTAAGATAATGATACAATGCTTTGTTCTTAAGCAAAAGCCATCAAAATTGATCCAAACTCTGCAGCATAGAAGTACATGGCAGGCCTAGAGCAAGAGGGATGAAGAAAATCAAGCCATGGCCAAGAAATTCAAAGTTTTTATTATTTAAAGATTCAAAAGTTCAAAAGCAATCAATGCTTGATAGCTTAAGTTTGCAGCACTTCCATGACCTATAAATGGACTAGAATACTTCAGTAAACACACACACACAAAGATCTATCAAAGGAATAGCCAAGAAACTCACAAAATTCTCAAAAAAATCTCAAAGCTTTGTAATTTTCGTTTTCTATCTTCCAACCATTATCAATACAAACTAATCATTCTAATCATCTCCTGGGACCTAATATAGTAAGTTGGGATCATTACTCATGGTTATATGCTCATAGAACTCATGCTTCGAAAGTAACATATTCATGCACTTTCTTTAACTTTCATATCTCATAATTAAACATGTTTTAATGCAACCTAACACTTCTAACAAGTTACCAAGATGGTTTGGGAAAGGTTTAAACACTTACATGCAAGTTTCCACGTAAGAATTCTCATGTACTATTATTGAGTTTTCAAGTATGTGAACTTTCGAATACCATGTTCCATGCGTTTTTAGCCAAAACTAACGCCACCGTCGTGTTCAGGAGGTCATTTTAAGTCGAACTGGGTGCCCCTTGTTTTGGTTCATGGCTGTTTTTGTAGGTTTTCAAAAGCATGGAAATCTGAAGAAAAATCCGCAGGAAATTCCGCAGGTAAGTCTGCAGCTAATTCCGCAGGTAAAAGGAAGAAGGTGATGAATAGTAGGTTTGAATCTTTGACCAGCACGCGTGGCATATCCCACTCTTCTCATTCGCTGGTCAGCCTGCGTGGGTCCCATGTTGGACTTTTGAAAAGCTGAATGATCCTATGTTGTCTCTCTATCCACGTGCACCATGTGACCACCAATCTGAGCCACAAGATCACCTAATAATCTGATCTAACGCCCTAGCATGCGTAGACCACCATAGTCCATAAAAAATATAATAAAAATATTTTTAGGTTTATAAAATAATATATTATTTTTTGATATAAAAATATTTTATTTTTATTTATAATTAAAATATTTTGTTTAATTAATTAGATAATATTTATATATTTATCTTTTAATTGTTTCTAACCTATCAAAAAATCAGAAAAAAATATTTTCTTTTTATTAAATTAAGTTTATATATTATAAATTAATTTTGCACATATTTAGAATATTTTTCTCTTTAAGCTTTAATTATTTGTATAATTATTTGCATAATTATATATTAATTAACTTAATAAATTTCCAAAACAACTTCAAAAATCCAAAAAAAAATTAATTTTATTTTAAAATTAATTAACAAGCAATATGAACATATTTTAGACTTAATTTTTAGGTTTAAATTTTATTTCTACCTTTTTCTCATTTAATTAAATTACTTATGCATTAATTCTAATTAAAATCAACCATCCAAAAAATCCAAAAATACTTCCCTTTATCTTATTGCAATTTAAATTCATAGATAAGTGTATAGGTTGTCAAAATCATGTAAATAGCGCAGTTTACATTTCTCGCACAATCGATGTAATAACGTAGATTTATTTTCCGCATTTTACATTCCCGCACTTTAATTTCTGTACATATAAAACTGTGTGTATGTCAAAAATAATAACTGAAGCGCTAGATCACTAATCTCAAAGACAAAAAATACCTGAAAATGGAACACAATCACACTTGCACCTCTTAGGGTAATCCCTCTGTTACTCTTTTCAAAATCAATTCTACTGTTTCAAATACAATTCAAATCATTTCTTTATGTATCCAGTCAAAGAAAATTTTCTAAAAAATAGGAAAAGACCTTATAAATTTAGTGTAGATCTCCTAATTGCTTGCTCAAATCAAAACAACAAATGTTTCACATATCACTGTTTTTCAAAACAAAACTTTCAAAAAAGACAATACTTTGTATATATCCAAACAAGGATCATTACGAAGTTAAAGATCTTTTTTTCAAAACATCTTTCGAAAGATAAAACACTTTGTATACATCCGCACAAGGATCATTACAAAGTTAATTTACAAAGGTATTTTAAAACCACATAAAAGCATTTCAAAGCAAGACAAATGATTCAAACAAGTGAGCTAAGCTATTAAGAGCCCATGGATAACCATGGATACAAAGGGGTGCTAACACCTTCCCTTTGTATAACCTACCCCCGAACCCAAAGTCTCTTAAAGGTCTTTTTCTGTTTCTTTTATAAACCTTTCCTTAATTGGATAAAATAAAAGTCGGTGGCGACTCTCTGATTTTCAAAACTCAAAAAACAAAAGAAGAGTCAGTTCGTATCTCACGAGAAAAACCAAGGACGACAGAACTGGCGACTCTGCTGGGGATTTCAAAAACAAAATGTTTTCAAAAGGGGTTACCTTAGAGTTTATATCACTTCAATGTTTTCAAATTGCTTGTCTTGATTGTTCTATTTTTCAAAAGGTTTGTTTGGGTATTAGATTTACTTTTGTGAAAGATTCTAACCCGAATCTCGAGATACCTTAAGTATGTGACAATAGAACAAGGAAACTGTACGGCATGTACCGATATGGTTGATCTGGTAGTCACCGTTAGTGCGACACTTTGGTCTGTACTGATATCCCTTGAAAACGATCAAGGAGTATGTTAGGCTTCCGAAATGTCATTAAACACTAATTTGTCTTAGAACCTTTAGTTGAACTTGACTTGTGGTCTATTAAGTGACTGGCTTTGAAATTGATCGAAGTTAGTTATCCTCGAGGAATATTTTGATCGGCCGTCCGAGTGCCGTATTGAGATGTTGTCTCCAAGGATCATAGAACCCGAATACTATTTAAGACAGGTTTAAACCAACTCAACTTCAGTGGGGAGGGTATCACATATAAACCTCGTGCAAGCCTTTAAACCTAAGGCTATTGTTTGATTTGTTTGTGTTTGCCACATGTTTGACATCATGACATCATAAGCATCATAAACATATCATTTTCTCACTAATCATTTCAAGGATCGAAGAGTTTACTTTGTTCTGTTATTGCAGATAATGGCTCCCGCTACCAGAGATTATATCCGGATCAACATCTCAACAGTACCATCTGAACTTAAGGACTCAATATCAGAATTTCCCAGAAATGCTCAATTCACTGAAAAGCACGGTCACCTACTCCATTTGGTTACCTCAAAGTTTGAAGAAGACATGATACGGGTCCTGTTCCAGTTCTTTGATCTCGAACATCATTGTTTTACATTTTCTGATTACCAGCTAGTACCCACCTTGGAAGAGTTCTCTGAACTGATTGGGTTACCTGTTCGAGATCAATTACCTTTCACTGGTTTAGAAAAGATTCCAAAACCTGAAATCATTGCTGCTGCCTTACATTTACGAAAGTCAGAAATCGAGTCCAATTGGGAAACAAAGAGTGGAGTCAAGGGTTTGCTTGCTAAGTTCTTAATGGGAAAGGCTCAATCACTATTAAAAGATAGAAGTTACCAAGCTTTTGAAGAAGTTGTGGCTCTTTTGATTTATGGGTTGGTTTTATTCCCTAATCTCGACCAATTCATAAGTGTGCACGTTATCAACATTTTCTTAACCCGCAATCCGGTACCTACTTTGCTGGGAGACATTCTACACACTCGTACCATGAAGAAACGAGGAACTCTTATGTGCTGTGTACCATTACTGGCTAGATGGTTTACATTACACCTTCCCCGATCAGTGTTGAGAAACGAGCAAAGGATGCAATGGTCTCGCAGGATTATGTCTTTGTCTCATTCAGATATCCGGTGGAATAAATTCTTTCAAAGAGACATCACTCTCATTGACCATTGCGGGGAGTACCCTAATGTACCACTCCTTGGAATTAGGGGAGGCATCACCTACAACCCCTCTTTAGCTTTGCGCCAATTTGGATATGCACAAAGAAATGGTCCCCATGACATGATTATCTATGGCATTGTGTTCGACTACGAAGATGATTCCCAAAGATATCGACGAAGGTTTTTACATGCGTGGGGCAGTGTCTACAAAGTAGAAAGCAAGACTTTAGGACAATGGAACTCTATTCCCATGGAGCCTTACCTCAAATGGGTGCGTACTCGTGCTCAAAAGTTCATCATGCCATATCCCGCTATTTTACTTGTGACTATTGAGCCAGAAGTCGAAGGGGACGAACCTCGAGTTATTCTACATCCGGACATGCCAACTGACCTGGAAGAGCTACAGAAATCTTGGGTTCAACTAAGAGAAGAAAGAGACACCTTCAAAGCACACTGTCAAGACTATGAGAGGAAAGTGTTGGAGCTCACCAGACAACTCCAGGAAGAACAACAGATCAACACGTTCCTGGGAGCAAAGAGAAAGCGTCCATGGGAGGCTTGAAGAATCCTTTATTTTCTTTATTTTATCTTGTAAGCCCGAAAGAGGCAAAGAAAAGAAAAAAAAGGAAAAAAGAGACAAAAGAAAAGAAAAAAAAGAAATAAATTGTTTGACTAATAAATGTTTGTTTCTCTTTTGTTTAAACAAATTTAAATTCTAAGATCCTTGAAAACATTGCATATACATTTCATTCATAAACATTGCATAACAGGTTCACATGACAGGTTTCTCATCTCCTCGCTGTTTATTTCAGTCAGAAGGGATGGATTCTGAAACAAGCATCAAGAATCTCGAGGCACAAAACGCCCAAGTTCATATGGCAATTTTGGAGCTAGCAAAGGGGCAACAAGAACTGAAAGCCCTGATGACTAAGAAGAAAAATAAGCCCAAGGGATCTGTAGGTTTAAGCCACCTCGTGAGAAAAGTCAGAGTCCCAGCTAGGATGCCCAGAAAAGCGCCAATCCCTGAAGTAGTTGGTGAAGGTGATCAAGAAGACAACCACAGCAACCAGGGTTCTGCCAAACTCTCTCTCTCTCTCTCTCTCTCTCTTGATGAAGTGGATTATCACTCCGAAGACGAACAGGGTGATAGCAAATACCAGCAGTTGGAAGAATGCATGAAAGCTATGGAGATACAAAAAATACCTGGTTAAGACTTCAATGATCTTGGACTAGTCTCAGATATTGTTATCCCTCCAAAGTTCAAAGTTCCTGTCTTTGTAAAGTATGATGGAGTCTCTTGCCCAAAGCTGCATTTAAGGTCCTATGTGAGGAAGATACTACCTCATACAGTAGATAACAAATTGTGGATTCATTTCTTCCAGGAAAGTCTGTCGGGTACACAACTCGAGTGGTACTACCAGCTCGAAAGTACAAAAGTTCACACCTGGGAAGATTTGGCTGCTTCTTTTTACAAACAGTATCAATACAACGCTGACCTTGCACCGAACCGTACTCAGCTACGGGGCATGACTATGGCACCAAAAGAAAGTTTCAAAGAGTATGCACAAAAGTGGAGAGATCTAGCTGGAAGGGTTCAACCACCCTTATCTGATCGCGAGCTGGTCGACATGTTCATGGGCACTTTAACTGGCCCTTTCTACAGTCATTTGCTGGGAAGCTCGTCGTCAGGTTTCACTGACTTGATATTAACTGGAGAGCGTGTCGAAAGCGGCATTCAAAGTGGAAAAGTTCAAGTAGGCTCCTCCTCTGGTACTACAAAGAAGCCCATCAGTGGGTGAAATGAAGTCAATACAATGCACAGTCAGAAAGGTCGTAAAAGTGAGCATCACCAATCTGTAGGGGCTGGTCTGATCTCTGCATCTGCACCTCAAAAAGATCAACCGCCGAAGTATACGCGTCGACCAGATGCACCGAGAAGAAACTTCACCAGAATCAATATGCCAATCTCTCAAGCATTGCAACACTTGTTAAAAGCAAGTCTGATCACACTGAAAGACCCTCCAAAGAATGTCAACACTTCCTCTCCTAGTTATCGCCCCGACGCAACATGTGCATACCATTCCAACTGTCCTGGACATGACGCAGATCATTGTTGGGCCCTGAAAAATAAAATCCAAGACATGATAGATGCTGGGGAAATTGAATTCGATCCTCTAAAGACTCCAAATGTCATCACTGCACCTATACCAAAGCACGACAAGACTGTTAATGCTATCATAGATACTGTTTATATCTATGATGTGAGAGAATTGTCAACTCCGCTCCTTGAAGTCAAAAGAAAGCTAATACGAGCTGGTTTATTCCCAGGTTGTGGCCCTGATTGCTTTTATTGTGCACACCTACCCAATGGGTGTGAGACTTTGAAAGGAGGAATTCAAAAATGGATGGATCGTCGTATCATTATGTTTGAGAAGCTCCCATCTATAGACAATTTGTGCGAAGTTTTTTCAAATGGGATGAGGATAGAAGACGTCTCAGTGGTTTCTAACATACCATTGAAAATACCTACCAAAGCTCCCTTCAAAATTTCTGCTGCACCCAGAGTGGCATCGGTAATCATCACCAGTCCGACTCCATTTCCATACTCCTCAGACAAAGCTGTCCCGTGGAGTTATGACACTATTGTTTATATCCATGGAGTTAAACAAGACACCTTGACTGAAGAGGCCATGAATTTTACTACTCCAACTGTTGATAATATTGTGGGTACTAGTAAGATTACGAGAAGTGGAAGGATCTTTTCACCAGAAATTTCTCCAAATATTGCTACTAATCCAGTCCAGGTCCCAGTTCCTAATCAAGATATCAACGCTCGAGGCAAAGACCCGCTAATTGAACCAGTTCAAGTACCTGTGGAAGTCACTATTGAAGATCCGTCGAGGTAAGAAATGGAGGAAATATTGAAAATCATCTGCAAAAATGATTACAATATTGTCGAACAACTGGGGCACACTGCTTCAAAGATTTCAATGCTGTCTCTGCTAAAGTATTCCGAAGCTCATGCCAAAGCCCTGATGAAGTCCCTGAAAGCTGCCCATGTACCACAGGAGATTTCAGTAGACCAATTTGAAAATTGTGTTTCCAATCTAACAGTAGATAACGGTCTCGGTTTCTCTGATGCTGATTTAACCCCTGCTGGGAAAAATCACAATAAAGCCCTGCACATCTCTATTGAATGTAACGGCACCACTCTGTCTCATGTGCTGGTAGACAACGGTTCCTCCTTAAATGTGTTACCAAAAGTAGTACTGGAAAAACTTGACTTCGAAGGAGTTGTGTTACAACCAAGCGATGTTGTGGTAAGAGCCTTCGACGGGTCAACAAGAACAGTGTACGGGGAAGTGAAGCTCCCAATCAGAGTGGGATCTCAGATCTTTGATTCTACCTTTTACGTAATGGAAATTCATCCAGCATATTCCTGTTTACTAGGACGCCCTTGGATACATGGGGCAAGCGCTGTAACTTCTACCCTGCATCAGAAGTTAAAATATCCGATAAAAGGCAAGGTCGTCACGGTTTATGGTGAAGAAGAGTATGTGGTTAGCCACCTGAGTAACTCCAAGTATGTTGAGATGGATGGTGAATTCATCGAAACCCCCTGCCAATCTTTTGAGGTAGTCCCTCCAAATGTCTCTACTGCCAAACATATTTCTGCTACTCCTGCTACAAAAATAACTCCAACTATGGCTTCTCTCAAAGATGCTAAAGCTGTGATCGAAGAGGGTGGTTGCACAGTATGGGGACAACTCCTTGATGTGCCTTACAAGTTCGATAAGCTAGGTCTAGGCTATGCTAATGGAACTCAGAAGAATGATCAAAGTCCTCGTTCTGGAGGACTAATGTCACATTTCATTAGCCAAGGAGTAAATGCTATTGAAGATGAACTTCCACCTGTTTCCAAGGAAGTTTGGGATACTTTGGGAGAACCAAGCGGCAAGTACGACTTTCTAGTGAAGTACACTGCTCCTCGGAGTTCTTTTATTGCCATTGAAGACATTGTCCCAACTGGATGGGATGATCAGTTTGAAGATTGCAAAAGTTTCACAAGTTCCATTACTGAGCAATACCAAAGTCCACCTAGTCCGAAAGAAGTTTGGAATACGCTGGGAGAACCAAGTGGTAAATATGACTTTATGGTGAAGTATTCCGCTCCCCTGAGCTCGCAAGTCGCTATTGAAGACATCACCCCAACTGGATGGGATCAACATTTCGAAGACAATATGACACTCACAAGCCCTGTCGCTCCTGAAGAAGTCTGGGAAACACCAAATAACGAGAATGATTTCCTGATGTAGTACACTGCTCCCCAGAATGCACAAGTCTCCCTCAAAGACATCATTCCTACTGGATGGGACGATCTTATCGGATATCTCTCTCAGCCAACAGAGGTATCTCAGCCTGGGCTCTCGTATCCAGCAGAGTATCTTGCTCATCCTGAAGGATCAACAGCTCATTTCACCACCAAAGAAGTCAATATTGTGGAAGACGAAGAAGACAACTGCAACTGGGAAGCTGAAGATGTGATCTCCTTTGATCAGGAGTAAATGCAATTTCCTGTTTTCGTTGTTTATATGTTCAAAGATAAAAATGGTTCCTGTACTATCGAACCATGAACTTAAAAGCCAGGTGCCTTTCCCGAAGCACACTGGTCCTTTTTATAAGGGTTTGTCATACCATGATCATGTTCATTCAATAAAATCATGGGACGTTTGCATATTCAAATCTTGTGATCCTTTTTGTTTCTTTCTTTACTTTATTCATTTTCAAATAGCTATGTGTTCTTACACACACCCACATAATAAATGCAGATTCACATTCACTCTGGATCCTGTTGATAACGATTCTGCTATTGCCAGTCATGACTTTGAAAATCCGATCTACCAAACTGAGGACGAAAGTGAGGAAGATTGTGAAGTACCTAGAGAACTTGCAAGGCTATTAGTACAAGAAGAAAGGACTATACAGCCGCATGAAGAGCCAATTGAGGTTATCAACCTGGGCAGTGACGAAGAAAAGAAAGAAGTCAAGATAGGGGCTGATTTAGAAGACAATGTCAAGCAAAGACTGATTCAAATGTTACAAGACTACATTGAGATATTCGCTTGGTCCTATGAAGATATGCCTGGCCTTGATACGGATATTGTGGTCCATCGCCTGCCAATCAAAGAAGGAAGCACTCCAGTTAAGCAGAAACTGCGGAGAAGTAGGCCCGACATGTCCAAGAAGATTAAAGACGAGGTAGAAAAGCAATTCAACGCTGGCTTTCTGAAAGTTGTGAGTTATCCTTCATGGATAGCTAACATAGTGCCTGTGCCTAAAAAAGACGGGAAAGTCAGAATGTGTGTAGACTACAGAGATCTGAATCGGGCAAGTCCCAAAGATGATTTCCCTTTACCTCACATCGATGTACTGGTTGACAATACTGCACAATGCAAGGTATTTTCCTTTATGGATGGATTCTCAGGTTACAATCAAATCAAGATGGCGCCCGAAGACATGGAAAAAACAACCTTTACAACACCCTGGGGAACTTTTTGTTACAAAGTAATGCCCTTTGGTTTAAAGAACGCAGGAGCAACATATCAGCGTGCAATGGTAGCTCTGTTCCATGATATCATTCATCAAGAAATAGAGGTTTATGTCGATGATATGATTGCAAAGTCCAACACCGAAGAAGAACATCTGGGTCATCTGCACAAGCTGTTTAACAGACTCAAGAAGTACAGATTGCGACTGAATCACTACGCCAAATGAAACATTTACCAGCGCAGCTACGCCAGCGCTTTTGAGAGAAAGCGCTGCTATAGCTTTCACTAAAGACAACAATATAAAACAAGGGGAATAAAGCGCTGGTATATGGGGGACCTACGAAAGTGCTTTTAAAAAGCGCTGGTAAATGGGGGACCTACGAAAGCGCTTTTAAAAAGCGCTGGTATAGGCTGGTCTACGAAAGCGCTTTATAGAAGCGCTGGTATAGGGTAGTCTACGAAAGCGCTTTCAAAAGCGCTGCTATAGGGATATCCTACGAAAGCGCTTTTCTCTTAAAAAGCGCTGGTATAAGGGGTGTTACTAAAGCGCTTTTCAAAAGCGCTGTCGTAGCTTTTATAAAATTAAATTAATTAAACTAATGAACAGAAAAACACGTTTTGCCCCAAATTTCTCAGTCTCTCTTCTTCTCCTCGCGTACGGCCTGAAGCCCTAACCACCCTCATCACTGTTTCCGACCGTTCCCCTCCGTCACTCCGCCACGACATTCATCTTCAATCGCAGCTCTCCGACCGTCCCTCCCCCTCTGGTTCGCCGTCTCAGTCGCTGGTTCGCCGTTCTCAGCAGCTGGTTCGCCGTCCCTCCGCCTCTGCTGTGTCGCGCTTTTTATCTCCATTTTTGTTCAAATCAGGTTTGACAAATTTCTTGATTGCAAATATTTTGTCATTGGATTTGGAAGCATACTTTTCAATTGTGAATCTGAATGAATTTGGTATTACATGAATGCTTTGAATCAATGAATTGCTGTAGGTTTTGTTGAAAAATTAAGTCACATTTTCTTTTGGATTTCTTCTACCTGGTGCTGTTTGTGGCTTATAGAGCTACTGTCCTTACTAGAGTTAATTGGCTTATAGAGCTACTGTCCTTACTAGGGTCTGTGGCATATGTTTTGATACATTATTTTGATACATTGTTTTGATACATTGTTTTGATACATTGTTTTGATACATTGATACATTATTTTGATACATTGTTTTGCTCTGTTTGAAGACAAAAGAGGTTTAGTCACAACAACTTACAAATTATTATAGGTTTTTGAGTGAAGATAATTTGAGTGATTGTAGGTTATGTTGTGTGTAAATACAACACGACACCGACAAATTAGTGAAGATATTTTGAGTGCTATCTTATTGATTATTAAGATTTAATAGTATCCTTTGAAATTAACGATAGAATAACATTCTTATTTAGATTTTTCCAACTAACATGTATATAAATATTTTTCCAACTAACATGTATATAAATATTGTTCACATTCTTATTTAGATTTTTCCAACTAACATGTATATTACATTAGTGCATATCATATAAGTGCCTATCTATAAGCTATTTCTATAACAAAAGATAAAGATAAAGCATCTAGCCAAAACATATTTGAGCATTTCGGTTTTGTAAATTCGGGTGTTTGTAGTTACTAGCTAATTCATAATTGATTTCATAATTGAGAATATATTCTATATTCATATTTTGCTTTCACTTTAAACTATAAAATTATAATTTTGTTTTCATTTTATTTACCATTTTAAAATAATTGTACATGAATCAAGTTTATTGAACAAATAGTTGAATATGCTACAGTTTGCATATTCAATTTAGTGTTTATTGTTTATAGTTTATTGTTTATGGTTCTATTTAATATCAATTTAGTGTCTCTCAACCAATTTTTTGGTTTGTGGACTTATATTACCTTGAAATAAGGTAATGTCTTCTTTAAGAAATCGGGTATTCTGATTAGGTATTCTATTATGATGATAGCTATTTATTATCTTGACAGAATTCCTTAGTACCTGATAGAGAAACCAAGACATGGATAAGACATGGATGAGATCAAACCGATTGTCGAAAGAGTACGAGAAAGGGGTATGGAAATTCGTTGAGTTTGCGGTTGCGCACTCCGAAGACCCGCTTCGAATGCCGTGTCCTTGCTTGGGTTGCTGTTATGGGGATAAGGTTGACGGGAAAAAGTTGGGATCCCATTTACTACGGTTTGGAATTGATAGAAGTTATACATGTTGGACAATGCATGGTGAGAAAAGTAACGGGAATGCTGGGTCGAGTTGTAATAGGAAGTATGCTTCAAACGACGATTGCACAGACACATATGATTGCGATCGAGTCGAAGAGATTGCAGAAGCGCTTGAAGAAGATCTTGCGGATTGTCCCAAAATGTTTGAGAGGTTGGTAAGCGATTCCCGAGGTAATTATAATTTTTTTTCCTTTTAAATTGTTCTATTTTATTAATGATAATGACTTTATATTTACTATTGGTTTAGGGCATTTCATCTTGCAAACTATACTTATCGGAACCGAGTTATCGACTAGTTGGCAAGGGAAAAGTGCACAACACTTTGGGAGATTTACTTCACCATAGACCGCTCCCGGATGGACACCTGAAAGTATCGGTGGATGTTGTAGTAGATCATGATGCGATGCTACCGGTACCTGACATGGTCTCAGAGACGACATTGCTGCGAGATGCAATAGGATCATTTGTTGCATGGCCCTCGGAGCTCATTACCATTAGTGATGAGGTATATTGAAAACGATTATGAATCATTTAGTTTTCGAATGTCAATTCTAAACCGTTTATTAATTATTTTTTACATTTTAATTTTAGACTGCTCCTATAAAACCCACAGTTAAGGGTAAAGGGATTTTACAGGAGGAGGAGTCCGTTGCATCACTAAAAGAGGTACATTTAAAGTGTTAATAATTAATCTGAATCTAAATCTGCATGATTTTATATTTTACATAACTTATATGATTTTTAGGCATCCGCTCGAGAGTCACAACAAGTGACGCAGCAAGTTCGTACCGTACCACCCACTGGTCCTCCGAAGCCAGCGGGAAAAAAAGGCGGTGCTTTTGTGCCTCGGTACCGGTCGACGCTCGCAACAATGGTTGATATGTCCGATTTGACGGATGGTGCTTTACGTGAAATCGTTATGGATGAGAGTGTCTTCGGTATTGAATTCAAGTCACTTATTACACTTGATGACTTGGAGGAGATTTTTAAGCATGATCAACTAGGCGTCAATAACATGCACTCATACATTCGGTAATGTTCCCTCATCCGATATATTATTTAATTAGTCCCACAATATAATTTATTTACACATTTCAATGAAAATAATCTAATGTTTATTATGTTTTTATTTAAGGTTGTTGTATGACAGAGTGTTGCGCGGGACTCCGTTGTCTAACAGATTCCGTTTCGTGTCTTCCGCCCACTGCAGCGGAATGGCAATTGATTCGGAACCGGAATCAGTTAGACAGTGCTTAGTAGATAGATTCATGTCCACCGGCAATACAGAATGTCTGCATCTTTGGGCGTATAATACCCGACCAGTAGGGTTAGTTTCTCATTCTTTGTTCATCTAATCTCTGTTTCTTTTGTGTATAGCAAAATTTTCATATAACCTATTGTTTTTATTTATAGAGCACACTGGTTGCTGCTTGCTATCAACCCTATAAGGGAAGTCGTGTATTATCTGAATTCGGTAAATGGTGAATGGACCAATTATCCGGCCATGAAGGACATCGTTGATTTGTAAGTGGGATCGTTCTAAATATATATTCGTGTATATTTATATATATATATATATATTTACTTATTTGTGGGATTGATCTAAACATATGCTTTTATATATTTGTTAATTAGATCAATACAAGTGTTCCGAAGTCAACGGGACGCACAGGTATCCCGAACTAAATCTAGCAACATTACTTGGATCCAAGTGCAGGTACATTATTTTTCACAATGTTGCTTATAATATATTTATGCTACTTGATAAAACAATGCACAACTATAGAATCTTATTTGTTTTTCTATGTAGTGCCCGCAACAGAAAAACAGTTACGATTGCGGATACTTTGTATTGAGGTTTATGAAAGAAATCCTTCAGGCAAATCAATTAGAGATTTCGATCACGGTATGAATTTATAACTTAAGATAATTTCATATAATTTATTACATTTAACTAAATGTATCATTCATATTTTGTTTTTGTTTTGTAGTACCTTGACGAATTCCGTGCCACTGGATACCCGAGACTTAAGTTGGAAGAAATAAAAGAGGATTTGTGTCATTTTTATATTAAGCGCTTTTTCATGTAGGATTTGTGTCGAATTGAAGTACTATAATATTATTGATGTTGTAATGATGTATATATATATATAATATTGGATATTATAATGGTATTATATTAGTATATATATATATTGTCTTACTGATGGCTGAAATAATATCGTCGAAAATAAATTACAGGTCGAAAATATTACAGGCTGAAAACATATTACAGGTCGAAAATATTACAGGTCGACTGGGAGGATTAAATTACAGGCTGCACATTAAAATACCTCATTTAGCTACTAAAGCGCTTTTTAAAAAAGCGCTCTTAAAGGCCCACATACTAAAGCGCTTCTTTTTAAAAGCGCTGCCAAAGATTACTAAAAAAGCAAAAAAAAAAAAAAACAACATACTAAAGCGCTTTTGTAAAAGCGCTCTTATAGGGGGGGCTATCAGAGCGCTTTTTCTGGAAAAAGCGCTCTTAAAGCCCACCCTATAAGAGCGCTTTTACAAAAGCGCTTTAGTATGTTGTTTTTTTTTTTAATTTTTTCTCTCACAGGTGGGCCTATCACAGCGCTTTTCTGGAAAAAGCGCACTTAAAGGGGGGCCTACCAGAGCGCTTTTTCCTGAAAAGCGCTCTTAAAGGGGGGCCTACAAGAGCGCTTTTTCCAGAAAAACGCTCTTATAGGGGGGCCTACCAGAGCGCTTTTAAAAGCGCTTTCGTAGCCTATGCCAGCGCTGGCTTTGGCAGCGCTTTAAAGCGCTGTTAAAGGCCAAAAAAGCGCTTTAAAAGCCCTTCCTCGTTGTAGTGAATCCGAACAAGTGTACCTTTGGAGTAAGATCCGGTAAACTCTTAGGTTTCATCTTCAGCAGCAAAGGTATTGAAGTTGATCCTGCCAAGGTCAAAGCCATTCAAGAAATGCCTATACCCCGTACCGAGAAACAAGTAAGAGGATTCTTGGGACGTCTGAACTACATAGCCAGATTTATTGCCCATATGACTACTACTTGTGTGCCAATCTTCAAATTGTTGAAGAAAGATCAAGTGGAAAGATGGAACGACAAATGCCAACTAGCCTTTGATAAGATCAAAGAATATCTTCAAAAACCGCCAATCTTGTTACCACCAGTGGAAGGAAGACCTCTGATAATGTACCTAACAGTGTTAGAAGATTCAATGGGGTGTGTATTGGGGCAACATGACGAGTCTGGCCGAAAGGAGCATGCAATTTACTATCTTAGTAAAAAGTTTACCGATTGTGAAACAAGATACTCACTGCTCAAGAAAACTTGCTGTGCCTTGGCATGGGCGGCTCGCCGACTAAGACAGTATATGCTAAACCATACCACTTTCCTAATCTCCAAAATGGATCCTATCAAATATGTGTTCGAAAAACCTGCTCTCTCTAGAAGAATAGCAAGATGGAAAATGATCTTAACAGAGTATGACATCCAGTATACTTCACAAAAAGCAATCAAAGAAAGTGTGGTAGCTGATCATCTGGCTCATCAAGCAGTGGATGATTATCAAGCGTTGAACTTTGACTTCCCAGATGAAGATATTATGCTAGTTACTGACTACAAACAACCAGGACTGGAGGAAGGACCCGAGCCAGGATCCAGATGGACTATGGTTTTTGATGGAGCCTCTAATGCGCTTGGCAATGGCATCGGAGCTGTGATCATTTCTCCTGCGGGAGGACATACACCATTCACTGCCAGATTATGTTTCAACTGCACTAACAATATAGCCGAGTATGAAGCATGTATTATGGGTCTTAAAGCTGCAATCGATCTGAGAATCAAGTTCCTGGAGGTCTATGGAGACTCGTCCCTTGTAATTTATCAAGTCAAAAAGGAATGGGACACGAAGCACCCGAATCTAATTCCATACAAAGAATATGTGCTGAGTTTGATTCCTTATTTTGAAGAAATCACTTTTGAACATATCCCGCGCGAAGAAAATCAACTAGCTGATGCTTTAGCTACCATGTCATCTATGTTCAAAGTTAGGTGGGACAATGAGGCGCCAATGATCACCATTTACAGACAGGATGAACCAGCCTATTGCAATGAGATTGATACCGAAGGAATGGAAGAAAAACCATGGTTCCATGAAGTAAAAAGATATCTCGAAGTCCAAGAATACCCTGAAGGGGCATCCATTAACGATAGAAAGTTTCTAAGAAGATTTGCCGCCAAATTCTTTCTAAGTAATGGAATCCTGTACAAACGAAACCATGACTCGACTTTGCTTGGTTGTGTGAACAAGAAGGAAGCAGAACAGATTATGGAAGACATACACGATGGTGCTTTTGGTACTCATTCAAGTGGACATACAATGGCTAAAAAGATCTTAAGAGCAGGTTATTACTGGTCTACCATGGAGACAAACTGCCATCGTCACTCCAGAACTTGTCACAAATGCCAGATCTATGCCGACAAAGTACATGTACCTCCAGTCCCATTAAACGTCCTGACGGCTCCTTGGCCTTTTGCAATGTGGGGTATTGATATGATTGGAGATATCAAGCCTACTGCTTCCAACGGACATCGTTTTATCCTAGTCGCTATTGACTACTTCACAAAGAATGTGGTGGCCTGATTTATCAAGCACAATCTCATTTGTCGGTATGGCATCCTTGAAAGGATCATCACAGACAATGGCACAAATTTAAACAACATGATGATTATTGAACTCTGCATGCAATTCCAGATCAAACATCGTAATTCCTCTCCATATCGACCAAAGATGAATGGCGCGGTAGAAGCTGCCAACAAAAACATCAAAAAGATCATACTGTGGTGGTCGTTTTCTTTACCTCCCCGTTTCACTTGGGAGGACGGCACGCTAAACCCTTCACGCGAAATTTGGAAGGAGAATGCGCCCGTGGTGGGATGAATTTTATTTCAGTTCTTCCTACGATATCACACGAACTTTCTTATTGTCCTACGAGTAGGAAAGGGAAAAAAAGATCTCAACTAAACCCTAGGAGTTTGCTAAGTGTGGGGATTTCACCTAGACTAGAAATTCTGGAGTCCGGGGGGTCGGTTATACATAGGGAAGTGTTTAAACACCCTACATATCTGTAGTACTCTACAGGAACCTTCTCTGTGTCATTGTGATTGTGTTTGCTGCTAATGATTGGGAAAGTTTCTCCTTTGTGTTAGGAGAAGGAATTGAATTGATTTGAAAAGACAGACAGACAGACAGACTGACTATTTTTGGTATTTTATTAGCTCGCTGAGATTCCTTGTGAACCTCATGCCTACATATCCCTAGTGGAAGTCAGAGCTTAATGTAGTTCGGGGAACTAACTAGGGAAATTAAATGTTTTTGGTGCCTTGCTTGAAGCTCAAGGTTGAAGCTTGGAATTAAATCTCTGTTTACAGTAAAGAGACATGAAATTATCTCTACAGAGAGGTATTTGTACTATTCTACCACAAACATTTAAAGGAGTGTCAGAATAACTGGATTCATTTCATTCAAGAGGGGGACCTTACTTGTGTGTGCAAGTATGCCAGTCAGATGCCTCTTAAATGAAAGAAAGTTGCTCGTCCAAATTAGGGAAAGTGTACAAGTCTGGGGATGTGCCAGAGCATGTCTTTCAGAGTCCTAAATGGGAGACTTTGATTGAAATTGAAATTGAAATGTTTGTTTGTTTGAATGTGGTAGAGTAGTAAAAATATCTCTCTATAGAGATAAGCTATGTCTATCTACTGTATAAAAGATTTGACTTTAGCTGGCTTGTATGAGGCCCAAGCTTGAGGCTTTTTGATTGATTAATTAATTATTATTGACTCTGGGAGATGACTCCATTGAGGATTAAATACAGGGTATTTTTGTGTTCTGTACAAAGCCCAGAATTGAGGCTGACTCTACTTAGGGAGACTCTATTTATGTGCCTTGTACAAAGCCCAAGGTTGTGGCTAACTGTTGGGGGTAATTTGAATGAATGACTCTATTTTATGTGCCTTGTACAAAGCCCAAGGTTGTGGCTGACTCTAGCTAGGGGAAAACATTATTTTCTGCCTTGTACAAAGCCCAAGGTTGTGGCGGACTCTTAAATGAATTAAGTATGGATGACTATATGGGGAAAGATCCTAAGTGTTAGGAATCTTTGACACATGAAAGATATGGTTTATCCGCCTTGTACAAAGCCCAAGGTTGTGGCTACTGAGTGATGAAGAACTCACTGGGGAGACTCTATTATCTGCCTTGTACAATGCCCAAGGTTGAGGCTGACTCTTGACAGGGGAGTTTTATTGTTTGGGTGCCTTGTATGAAGCCCAAGGTTGAGGCTAACTGTTTTTGTTGGTTTTGACTTTACTGAGGAGATTTTATTTATTAAAAGACTGTTTTTCTTTGGAAGCTAACCCTTTCCAGGGATTTTGACTCAGCTGGTGAATTTGTCTGTTGAAAGACTAATTTTATCATGTTTTTTTTTGGAGGCTGACCCTTTCCAGGGGTTTTGTGAAATGATTTGGGTAGCTCTCCATTAATTATTAAAGGATGAAAGGATTGGCAGAAAGATTATCTAGTGGAGACTTCTTGTTTAAAGCCCAAGATGAAGGCTGACTCAATGCTGAGGATGACCAAACATGGATCCTAGACTCTACTAAGGAAGATTGATGAAGATAAGGGTGACAGAGACTGTCCATGTCTCTCATTCCAAAAGGTGTACTCCATGCAAAATTGAGACAAACTTAGCTTGTTTAAAGTCTGGTTTAAATTGGAAGAAATTCACCAGGGTAGGCTAAAAGGTGACTAAAGACCTGTTCCTATGTTTATAAGAAACCTGATGGGTCCTTGTATACAAGGTCAAGAGGAAGCTGGAAATGCTTTTAAGAAGCCTGTGGGTCCTTGTACAAAGCCCAAGAGGAGGCTAATCGAGGGTCCTTGTTATAGCACAAGAGAAAGCTTATGTAGTTTTGAACTTATTTTGGCTCTAAGCAAATGGGTAAGAGGTTTCACCGGGAATAATTCCTCTTTGGGTGGATGTGTCCTATTATTTGGATTTCTAAGGTTTTTACCAAGATGTTTCACCGGGAATAATTCATCTTGGGGGTTTGAACTACAGATCTCTAATTAGGAAAGAGCCTTCACCGGGAAGACATTCTCAATCCTAGGTCATATTCCTATAATATATATATAGTTTAACTGTCCTAGGGTTTATACTCAAACGTAGTTCTAAACTAATATATGCACAGTTCTATATTTGACAGTAATTTAAACAAAGACTGTAAATTGAAAACTTGTAAAGCCTAACCTGGATGGAGTGGAGGCCATTGAAGAAGTATGTACAGAGCCTCAACAGTATTTTTGTTGTTTTGTTGATAACAGTTGAATATATATGATAAACAGTTAATGGTTTTTGAAAACAGAAGAAGTGAAGATGGACAAAGGTCACATAGGTATCTGAAGAGTTTCACCGGGAATAATGCCCTTCAAATACCAGAAGAATGTTTTGAAAACAGAAAGAAGATTTTGAAAATACAGTTTTGAAAACAAGCTAAGAAGAGAAGGTTTTTGGGACTTACACTCTATTAGAGGCCCAGTACTTTGCAGTACTGGTGTAAAAACAATTTGAAAAAAAATGACTTGGAATGATACAAGGTTTTGTTGTTTGAAAACCTTAATCATTTGATTTTATCAGAGATTGAAAACAGTTTTGAGATTTGACAAAAGTCAACTTAATTAAAGTAAAAATAAAGATTTTTACTTAATTAAGACCTAAACAATTAGGGTTTTATCATAAAAATTATTTATAAAATGATTAGGTTAAATCAAAGTGAATATATATATTTAAAGTATTTAAGAAAACACTTAAAAACATACTATTTTAAACCTAATTAAAATTCAAGAAATACATAATATTTTTATGATTTTTTTGACTATTCACAAAATAGGTATATTAAATAATTGGTGTATGAAAAATGAAGTGAAAATAATTTATTTTGATAGGTTAAATAAATATGTGAAGTTGTGAAGAGAAATGAAAGAAATTAGTGTTAAAAAAATAAGTTTTGGCCCTTGGAGGGTTTGAACCCACGCCCTTGAGGTCACCAATCCAAAACAACACCACTGAGCCAACGCGCGCTCAGTGTTAGTGACTTGCCTTCATTTGGTTATGTTTCAAAACAAGTTGTAAATCTTTGAAAAATAAAAGAATCAAAAAGTCTGGGGCGAGGGGGATTCGAACCCCAGACTTTGGGCATGAGGAGACTAAGAGCGCATGTGTGGCCACTAGGGCAAGTTATTCAGTCGTTAATAAAACGCACACCATTCAAAATAAAATAAACTCTCCCCTGAGAATTCAAATTTGCGCGCCACCACCATCTTCATCTTCAACCTCAAGCTCTCCATTTTTGAATTTCTGAACTTACTCGTTTCTCAACCATTTGCAACGATGTAAACACGAAACTTGCTCTAAATTCACTCACGATTCTAAGTATGTAACTAACATGAACTATCATTAACTACATCTAACTAATTTACCAGAAATCGTGAAGAACCCTAAAATTTCAAAATTAAATTAAATGACTATACTGAAAGATAAATGGATGATGATAGAGGGTTTTCAATCCTCTGATGATGCTGAACAAGATAGAATCGAGCTATTTCACAAAGAGTACTTAAATTAAAGAGAGGGAGTTCAGAAACTTACCTCTGAAAATGGAGATCGTGAGGATGATAGAGAGCAACTGGGCTTGTATGAATGATCCCAAAAGCTTCCTTGTGGCTCAGTGATGCTAACTGAATGCTTGTAATAACCTCAAACCTCCTGAATTGTTCTATGGACCTCCCTCGATTTCAGCTTCAAGTGAACATGGAGGGTGTTGATTCTCGAGTTACAGATGAGCTGCAGCCATCTGGTTAGCTTCACTATGACCTGAGGAGTGTGTCTGGATGATTGGCTTGCCTTGAAACCTTCTGAATCACTCCATGGACCTCCAACTGCAGATGCTCCAAAGTGAGAGCAACAATGGTGTTCCTCCACCTACAGAAGTGATCCAGGTGCTTGGATCACCTCAAATGACCTCCCTTGAGATGTTAGAATGCTCACTTCCCAAAGATAAGCTCTGGTTTGAAGAAATCGATTCTTCTTGCCAAAGAACTTTGAAAAACAATGAACAAGAGAAGAGAAAGAGAAAGCAAGTAATATGGTTGCTTTGGTGTCTTTTTGAATGAGGAATGCATCTGTATTTATAGGCAAATGGATCAGTATAGCTGCAGAGGAGTGAGCTTCCTTAGTGAAGTTGATTTGCTTTCTTAGCCATGAAGGAATTCAAAGAATATTCCAAGTGCAATGATGAGCTCTTTGATACCACTCCCTAGCCATCGGTTTTGCTTGATCTTAGGGGACCAAATGGCTGCAGAAATGAGCTCCAATTGGTTGGGAGAAGATTCCTTTGATGAATCATCAATTTGCCATAAATTCAAAAATGCAATCATTACATAATCACATGCCTTTGTTTTTGGGAATCTTCTCTAATCCTTATGCAATGATGGAAATTGATGTATGGTATGGTTTCAGATGCATTAGAGGTCGTGTAGCATCACTTAGTGAAGCAAAATGCACAAAATTGCAAAGTTCCAAATTGTACATGACCTATAATTTTACTTAATGAGGCCAACTTTGAACAAGCATAACTCCTAGCTCAAATTGAATTTGAAGAAGGTTGAACACAATTTGGAAAGCCCTAAACATCTACTTCAAATCATTAGTTTGGAGTTTCTTCAGAATCCTTTGGGAAATTTGTGAAAAATGAGCCTAAAGTTGGAAGAAAACTAGGTTAAAACACTTAGAAAAATTTCTAAGTGTTTATGACCTAAACTTCAAAATTTCCAAAACTTCATAAATGGTTGATCTTTTGAAAAAAGTTCCCTTGTAAGATGTTGTTTTATTTGGCAAGATCTACAACTTTCATGTTGGAAGTTTTTTGAGTTGTGTAGGTGAAATTTTGAGATCTCACCATGCCCTCAAAAACCCTAATTCCCGACTTTTCGCTCTTTGATGAATTTCTTTGAATTTCTTTGGCCAAATGACTTTGACATCCATATATTGATGATATTGATCTTTGAAAGTCATTTTTTGACCAAAAACCTTAAAAGTCAATGATGATCCTTCACAGTTGACTTTTTCCTGATAAAGTGAATTTTTGGGCTTTTGTGTAGAAACAAGATCTTCTCCCCAAATGGATGATATAAATGGATTATATTGAGGTAGTAGAGACTCTTGAATCATGTCTTGAGTTTTGGATTCATGCCCTGATCAGAAGTCAACTATCTTGGTGAATTAGGTCAAAACCCTAATTTGTCGACCATGTGAAAATAATGACTGTAGACTTTGAATTGAAGTGTGATGTCCAGTAGATCTTGTCATATGAGTTATTTGAAGATGATTGATGTTTTTGAATGGTTCCCTGGGGCTTTTTAGGGTTTCCCAAAAGTGATCCCTGATTTTAGTCCTTGATAGGCTCAAAACCCTAGTCTGGTGACCTGAGTAAACCTGTACTCATATGACTGGATGTCTAATCAGTCATAGATGAGAAAAGTGAAGTTTTTTGAGCCCCATGATTGTATTAGAGACTAATCTTTGTATTGATTGATCCTTTGCCTGAGCTTTCTTGTCTTTGAGCATCCTTGATTAGGTACCAGATGGAGAAATGACTGCTCTGGGTACTTGTCTTGACTTGATGAAAAATCCTGAAGATATGTCATCCCAGGGGGGTCAAAAATTAGGGTATGACAGATGCCCCTATTTAAGTTTCTTTTATCTGGAGGGAGAGAGATTGAGATCTCGATCTCTCCTGCGTAAAAGAGACTTAAATATCAAAGAATGCCCGAATTTTGGGCGCTCCTGAGATGTTGTAATTGATAAGATCTTTGCATGATTTGATCCTGTTGTCGCACCTGGCGGGGGATAATGAGACAAACTCCTGCAGAAATACTTGATGTGGATTCTGGTGCATGGATGGCAATGTAGGATGCGCAATCCATCTTCTTTAACTAAGTGCTGATACTTAGAAAAAGGTAAACAACCTTTCCTCGTTTCGGATGTCCATATCTCGAAACTGGTCTCGGTTGCGTTTGGACAATATCTCAGATAAAGAGAAAATCTCCAAAGGTTTGTTTCCTCATCAAACTTCTCATCAGCACTTGGAGACGAGACGCCATTTGATGGTAGTAAAGAAACTTCAAGGGTTTGTTTCCTCATCAAACTTCTTATCAGCGCTTGGAGATAAGATGCCATTTGACGGCTGTAAAGAAACTTCAAGGGTTTGTTTCCTCATCAAACTTCTTATCAGCGCTTGGAGATAAGATGCCATTTGATGGTTGTAAAGAAACTTCAAGGGTTTGTTTCCTCATCAAACTTCTTATCAGCGCTTGGAGATAAGATGCCATTTGATGGTTGTAAAGAAACTTCAAGGGTTTGTTTCCTCATCAAACTTCTTATCAGCGCTTGGAGATAAGATGCCATTTGACGGCTGTAAAGAAACTTCACCATCTTCCTTTTTGACTTGACGTCTTTGAAAGAATGTCATATGGCCTCATGATCTTTTGAGGGGCTAATGACTTCGTTTGAAGGCGGACGAACTGTTTTCGGGGTGAAAACTGCCATTCGTCAACTGATGCCTGGGGAATCAACGAACTGTTTCCCTAAGAGGAAAACTGCCATTCATCGACTCTGTGGGGAGTTAAACATCCCAGAAACAGACAAACTGTTTGAAGAAACTGCCATTTGTCGATCTCTTGAGTATTTAACAAACAAACTGTCTTTTCTTGGGGAAAGGCTGCCATTTGCCAATTGCTAGGGGAGCAAACTGTCTTCTACTGGGAGAGACTGCCATTTGTCGACCCTGTCATGAAAGAAAGTGAGCAAACTGTCTTCTGCTGAAAGAGACTGCCATTTGCTGACTTTGTTGTGATAGAAAGTGAGCAAACTGTCTTCTGCTGAAAGAGACTGCCATTTGCTGACTCTGTTATGATAGAAAGTGAGCAAACTGTCTTCTGCTGAAAGAGACTGCCATTTGCTGACTCTGTTATGATAGAAAGTGAGCAAACCGTCTTCTGCTGAAAAAGACTGCCATTTGCTGACTTTGTTGTGATAGAAAGTGAGCAAACTGTCTTCTGCTGAAAGAGACTGCCATTTGCTGACTTTGTTGTGATAGAAAGTGAGCAAACTGTCTTCTGCTGAAAGAGACTGCCATTTGCTGACTTTGTTGGGGAATCTGAACTATCTTCTGGACGAAGACTATCATTCACTGACTCCGCTGGGGAATCATTTGTCAATCTGCTGGGAGATTCTGAATTTTCCTTTGACAAGAAGTGGCACCTCTTGACCCTGCTGGGGGAAATACCAAACCTCTAGAGAATTCTAAAATGTGAAGCAGACTATCTTGTCTGAAGAAGACTGTCAAATGTCGCTCTGCAGGAGATTCTCGGCTGAGGAATTCCAAAAGTGAACAAACTATCTCTTTGAGGGAGACTACCATCTGTTGACTTGCTTGGTGAGATCCTTGTGTATGAACTGTTGTTTCGAAGGAAAAAGTTTCTCCGGAACTTGCAGGGGAAACTTGAGTTCATGCCTCAGTGACTTAGGCACTCACAGGATCAAAGCCTGATTCGGCTATGCAATTATGATGTAATGTATGCATGAATATTATGACAATGATAAAATGTAAAGTGAATGTGAATAGAATTGTCGCGGATGTAAAATCCTAAGATACGACTTGAATTCTTGCTGATCAGAAGATGTCCTCTTCTTGTAGTTCGAACTCTCTCGGGAATATCTGGTTATCAGTTGTCCGCTGTTCGAAATGAGTAATATGAATTGAAGTAAAGATCCGTCATCGGGAGATGTTCGCAAAGCGACCTCACGGGGAAATATTGGTTCCCGGAGTCTCAACCGTTCTCGGAGCAACTGTTTGCATTTTTCCTATTGTTTGTAAACCTTAGAAAGAAATTTCACCTTTATTTTTGCAAGTAAATTCATTTTTATTTTATGAAAACATTTGTTTCAAGAAATTGACTGTTTTAAAAATTAAAATGCATTTCAAGAAACTGAATAAGACTAGATTGCAAAGGAAAAGCACAACGCTCAAATTATTATATATGGAATGGTAATCAGCCAAATGCTTGATTCCATGGAGTATTTACAAAGTTGGAAATTGGTAATTTTCGGGAAAAGGGCTACGATGAAACGTGACGACCGTTATCTCTCCCTTCCACTCCGAGTTGCGCTGTATTCGTGCTTCGTAGAAGATGACCTACTGCTGATGAATACTCCGCTATGGATTTTGAATGATCAAGTTTGTCCTGAACACAGTTACTTGCCATATATCCCTAACTTTTGCGTAAACTAACCCTTTCGGGTTTTAAGTTTACCGGGATTGATTATTTATTTTTTATGTCTCTAACTTTTGCCTGAATCGCCCTTTCGGGTTTTCGATTCACCGAGACGCTCTTTTTTTGCCTAAGCCGCTCTTTGCGAGTTTTCGACTTAGCGAGCTGTTCTTTTAATTATTTAGGCGAAGTATTTCTTGACTGCGTCGACGTTCACAGGACGGGTGAATTCTTCTCCATCCATAGTCGTGAGTATTAAGGCTCCTCCTGAGAAAGCTCTCTTGACCACGTAGGGGCCGTCATAATTGGGAGTCCATTTCCCTCTCGAATCTGTGAGAAAAGATTGAATCTTTTTGAGTACAAGGTCGCCTTCTTTGATTGTGCGAGGTCGAACCTTTTTGTCGAAAGCTTTCTTCATTCTTTGTTGATATAGCTGTCCGTGGCATAAAGCTGTCATGCGCTTTTCTTCGATTAAGTTCAATTCATCGAATCTGCTTTGACACCACTCGGCTTCTGTTAATTTTGCCTCCATCAAAACTCTCATTGATGGAATCTCAACCTCTATAGGTAGGACTGCCTCCATGCCATATACAAGGGAGAAAGGAGTTGCTCCAGTCGAAGTGCGTACCGATGTACGGTAACCGTGAAGAGCATACGGGAGCATTTCATGCCAATCTTTGTAAGTGATGACCATCTTCTGAATGATTTTCTTGATGTTTTTGTTAGCTGCTTCTACAGCTCCATTCATCTTTGGTCTGTAAGGAGATGAGTTGTGATGTTCGATCTTGAATTCTTCACAAAGCTCCTTCATCATTTTGTTATTCAAATTTGACCCATTGTCAGTGATTATCTTGCTAGGAACGCCGTAGCGACAGATGATGTGATTCTTGATAAACCTGACGACAACTTGTCTTGTAACGTTTGCATATGAAGCTGCTTCAACCCATTTGGTGAAATAGTCTAAGGCTACCAAGATGAAGCGATGTCCGTTGGACGCTTTTGGTTCGATCATTCCAATCATGTCGATTCCCCACATGGAGAAAGGCCAAGGGGAAGAGAGTATGTTGAGCAGAGATGGTGGCACATGAATTCTATCGGCGTAGATCTGGCATTTGTGACACCTCTTTGCGTACTGGTAGCAATCTGACTCCATCGTCAGCCAATAATATCCTGCTCTCAGTATTTTCCTTGTCATGGTATGTCCATTGGTGTGAGTACCAAAGGAACCTTCATGTATTTCTCTCATGAGTATTTCTGCTTCTTTTCTGTCAACGCATCTGAGCAGAACCATGTCGAAGTTTCTCTTGTACAGAACATCTTCATTCAGGAAGAATCTACAAGCTAACTTTCTCAAAGTCTTTCTATCTTTCTTTGATGCCCCAAGAGGGTACTCTTGCTTTTGAAGAAAGTTCTTGATGCCGTGATACCACGGTTTGTCGTCGATGATTGCTTCTACTGTGAAAACATGAGCGGGCCTATCCAGGCGCATAACATCGATCCGAGGAATGTCATTCCAATGATTTATCCTAATCATGGAAGAGAGTGTGGCTAGTGCATCAGCCAAGTTGTTTTCTTCACGAGGAATGTGATGAAAATCTACCCTGTCGAAGAATGGTAACAATCTTCTCGCGTAGTCTTTGTAAGGAATTAGCCCTGGTTGGCGTGTTTCCCATTCTCCTTTGATTTGATTGATGACCAAAGCAGAATCTCCGTACACATCCAAGTGTTTGATTCTTAGATCCATGGCTTCTTCGAGACCCATGATGCAAGCTTCATATTCGGCCTCATTGTTTGTGCATTTGAAAGTTAATCTGGCAGTAAATGGAATATGGGTACCCTGAGGTGTAACAATGATTGCCCCAATTCCTCGTCCATAAGCATTGACAGCTCCGTCAAAGATTAAGCCCCACTGGGATCCTATCTCAGGTCCTTCGTCTGGTAGTGGCTCGTCGTAATCTTTCATCTTGAGGTACATGACGTCCTCGTCCGGAAAGT